>NC_058376.1:130922073-131522073 GCF_018350175.1 Felis catus
GCGGGCAGCAGGGGGTGGGGAAACAGTGCTGCACAGCCATTCTTCTCCATTCCTACCAGCCACAAACAGAACCCAATTCCCAGACTTCTTTCTGGTCGCTGAACTCTTGTAGGGATGAGAAGTCTCTAAATTAATATATGGCCTACCTATTACTATTTTACTCTACATATTCTGCCTTAGGACCTTGGAGAACAGGCGCATCTACGATTTCCCTGTAGGATCTAGCACACAGACAGCAGATGACACTTAAGATTTGGGACATAGAAGGTACTTGGATATTCGGTGAGTGAAACAAACACGTTGCCCATCCAACCAGCCTCTACTTCCCTTCTTATGTGAGATGGAAAAGAAACAGAGGAGATACAGGTAATTTGTTCCTAGACTGGATAAAATCATTTGAGTTGCCACTGCAGGGAAAGGGCAAAAGGACAGGTGATTATAGTGTCCCCTCTCCTCTGGGAAACCCACTGTGCTCCTTCCTGGTAGTCGATATTCTACCACTTCTTACTATTTCCCTTTGACGTTCATTATACGATGACCCACTGCATTTTTCACTTCAGGACTTGGATTTAGATCACTCAGATTTATAAGCATGGAACAATGGAGAGATTAAGGTCAAATCTCTCTCACGTTCTTGGAAGCAGGAGGGAAATGGCAATTACGGTGTTCTCCAAATTTGCTGGAAGTTTGAGGTGGGAGGAAAACTGAGGGAAGTTAGAAGGAGAATGACTCCTTGTCCTATGAACTGGCTTCTTTGTTCTCCTCAGGAAAGGCCACTGACTTTTGAGTGCAAGAAAGCATTCATTATGACCAGCAACCTTTCTACTGCTTGAGGCCTCCCCACTGCCCAGTGCTAGGACCTTCCCCTGAGCCCATGAGAAAAAGCGTCAAGTTTAGGTGACAAATTCAACTTCCCCAGGAATCAGTTTCTAATATATTCTATTTGGTTGCCTGACCAAGTCCCAAACTCCCTTCTGCAGAAGGACTTGCACACTCAGAATGACATTTTACATTAGACACTTCCAATCTGTTGATATTTCACTTTAAAGATCATTTTTTCCCCTCTCCTGCTGGCCACAACTTAAGCAAGGAGACATTTTACAAATAACTTCTTTCACTCATCCAAAACAGCAAATCAAAGGCCCAGCATCACGTAGAGTGGAAAAAAAAAAAAAAAAAAAAGGCGGGCCCCTGGGTGGCTCCGTCAGTTAAGCGTCTGATTTTGGCTCAGGTCATGATCTCACCATTTGTGAGTTTGAGCCCCATGATGGGCTCTGTGCTGATAGCTCAGAGTCTGGAACCTGCTTCAGATTCTGTGTGTGTCTCTCTCTCTACCCCTATCCTGCTTGCACTCTCTCTCTTTCAAAAAGAAAAAGAAAAAAAGAAAGAAAAGAGAAGAAAGAAAGAAAAGAAAAAAAAGAAATACAGAATGAGAATTAGGAGACCTGGGTTCAAAACCAGACTGAGCTAAGTATGCATAGCTTTACTAGGGATGTTTATTTACTAGATGTGTGGTCTTGGATAATTTACCTAATCTCTCTGGCCACAGTGCTTTCCTCATAGATTATTCTGAGGATTGAATGAAATAATATTTGCAAAACATTTAGCATCACACCAGACACTATATGAATGTCCTTAAAAAGAAATGTTTTATGAGCATGTTCATTAGTGTATTACTACTTTTATGGTATAACAGTAGTTTCATTTCTGAAGGACACGTTCTCTCAAACAAATGACTGTTCCCGTCCTGGCTGACTCCCTTGAAGGAGACTGTTTTCCTTTAAGGCAAAGTTTGCAGACCCACGCCTGGCATTCTCTGCCTTGCTCCTGGGCTGGGGATTGCAAATTCCAAGGAGACAGAAAGGGATGGAAGGATATGGAAGGCAGAGAGAGAAATGGGTTTGACGCGCACAGCTGGTCCAGAAAAGAGCCCTGATTCCCTGACTGTGGTGCGTATCTGATGATGACATGGTGTTTTTTAATAATGGTAACACTGTTCCTGCCCGTGTTGTATCTCTGTAGCGATGAGAGGAGATCAGCACGCACAGAGATAAAGGAACTTGAGGCCAAAGAATGATGAAGAGATCCCCTTAACCTCTTGTTAGGGACCTGGCATGATTGTGTCATGACGAGATTGTCCATGTAGAAAATACCAATGGGAAAGTCAAAAAAGGACGAATCAAGGTTTTTTGTAATTATTGTAATATCTAACAGAAGGTGAATATAATTATATTTTTAATAATAGGAGTAGTCAGCACTTGTTTAGTTCTTACTATGCGCCAAGGACTGAGTTAAGTACATCGTGTGCATCATTTCATTTAAGCTGTACTATTGCCTGGGGAAGGACATTTTTTTTTATCATATTTTACAGATGAGGAAGCTCAGAGATACTAAGTGATTCACCCGGGTGCATGGAAACACTAGCACTGATCTGAACCCCCTTCTAAAAAAAAGACTATTACTAGCCATTACATGGGTGTATCAAGTCCTCTGCTTCTCTTCCTGTGGGTGAAAGAGGAGGCAGAAGGAGTATGTTCGTGGGCAAGGCAGAGCCCTTTCCCTTCTGTTAGACATTTGGTGGCTCAAGTTCAGGCCCTTTCATCCCGGCTATGGCTCCGGGGTTGCCTGTACCCTGGTTGCTGTGGTAATTCAGCCCGATGTCAGTATTTCACATCCGATTTCCATATATGTTCAATTTTCTTGTTAATGAGGTATAATTCACAGAACATAGAATTCTCCCTTTCAAAGCGTGCACTTCAAGGGCACCTGGGTGGCTCAGTTGATTAAGTGTCTGATTCCTGATTTCATTTCAGGTCATGGTCTCGCATTTGTGGGTTCAAGCCCCTCATTGGACGCCGCGTTGATTCTGCACGGAGCCTGCTTGGGATTCTGTGTCTCTCCCTCTCTCTGTCTCTCTCGCTTGCTGGCTATCTCTCTCTCAAAATAAATAAACATAAACTTAAAAAACAACAACAAAGTGTACACTTCAGTTGTCTTTGGTATATTCGCAAAGTTTTGCAACTATCACCACTAAAATTTCCAACTATCTCTGGAGCTCTTAGTTTAAATGCAGCATTTCTGGGAGAGCTGAGGGAATATATATTACCCTGCCTTTAAAGAGTTTGCAGTCATGTTGAGAATACCTGGTTTATAAACTTGAGGCTTCTCCCTACTTATAACAAAGACAATAACATGGTGTGAGAACATGTGTGCATGGGGTAGGTGCTAAGACAGGACAGGAATTCACAGCCAGGGCTACCATTATGAGGTGATTGTCATGGAGGAGGCAGGCCCTGGGGGGACCTTGCAGATGAGGGAAAATTGGAGAGGCGGTATGAGCTGAGAGGGGGTCAGAGGCAAGGACTGTCAGGCTAAATGACCTGAGCGTTAAAGTCTGGCCAAGCATAACTGTTTACCCTACTGAGAGACTGGGTGAGGCTGCAGGAGGAAACAGAAAAGAGATTAGATGAAGCCCAGTGATTTCAGCCAGAGATCGCTGGGTCTATTTGAAGGTAATTTATATAATAATGACCAGCATTTCCTCTCAGAAAGTTGGCGGTGACGCTCATTGGTTGCAGCGGGATGTGTGCTTCACAGAGTGAAGACAGCATTTGGCCCTTGGTTGGAAATTCCTGCTTTAAAAAGCCATTTTGTTCCATTTTGAAATAAAGTGGGAGTGAAAGCCATGCCCCATGATGCTTCGTGGCTAATAAAACTGCAAAGGCATTTCTGCCTGGGCATAAAAGATTATTTTAAGCATCATCTCCCGGGCTCCTCGGTTACTAAGGGAATCCTGTCTCAGCTCAGCCGCGCAAACAGGCGAGTTGCCATGACGACCCTGCTAGGCCTGGCTGGAGTCTAAATACAAGAGAGAGAGGAGCCACAGTCCCTTCCTGACTCCTGAGCAGTCCAGCAGTGCCCTCCCTGCCCCTTGCGGTTTGCGGCTACTCCTCCTGCTGGACGCACGTCACTACCCAGTCCTCGCCACTAGGGGGCACAGGCACAGTTGGAAGGGCCCTCAGGGTCACGGGCTCACCCTGTTGCCGGTCAGTCTCCCCTTCTGCTCCAGAGAGTGTCGTTGGTGCCAGTGATATTCAAGTCCTCTTTGGCACATCCTTCAGGCCTGGCCTTTGCCTCTCTGAGTAGAGGATATACTAGACGCCTACCCAGAAGCTGTACTAGGAAGCAGAAGAAAATCTGGAATAAAATTTAGTTCCTTTCCTGTAAACCAGCCGGGCATAATCTGGAACTTTTTTACAGGGTCAATCTATCACGGTAAATCTGTCAGCAACTTCTCAATTCCTGCAACTACCTAGGTGCAATTCTTTTTCTTTCACACGGAAATACACGTGGTGTCTGTGCCAGATTATATTTTCTGAAGATGGCTGTAACAATGTTTCCCATCTCACCTGCCCTTCTAACAAGGTGGTTTTGCCGTGTTCACACCCAGGGGTGGGTTTATGTTCTTTCCCCCTTGAATCTGGGCCAACTCGTACCTGAAGTGAAGTAATAGCACGTAATTTATGAAGATAGGTCACAAAAGGTGACACAGCTTACATCAGGTTCTCTTGAGATGCTTGTTCTTGGAACGCAGCCACCATGAGGAAGCCCACGCAGTCCCACGGAGAGACCATATATACATGTTCCAGAGAACAGCCTAGCTGAGGTCCTGACTGATGGCAGCATCTAGCACCAGACATGGAACGAATGAGCCTTCAAATTATTTCAGCCCCACAGCTAACATCACCTCCAGTCTTTGAGTCATCCCAGCTGAGCTCCCAGACATCATGAAGCAGAAACAAGCCGTTCTCCCCGTGCTCTTTCTGAATTCCTAACCAACAGAAGCCACACAAAATAATAATGTGGTGGTTGCTCTACGCCAAAAAGTTTTAAGTGGTTTCTTACCCAGAATAGCAGCTGGAGCCATGTTCCCTTTCCTTAGAACGTCCTTTCACTACTCTGCCCCTGAGCACTCTTACTCTCCTCTCAAGGAGTAATTCGGATGTTACCTTCTCTATGAGTAACCCGCGTGGACACTTTGAACATACACCTTTACTCTGGCACTTACCACCTTGACTCTTTACCTCCTCTGACTTGCCTGCTTTACTGTAAGTTCCTCAAGGACTCAGGGTATTTCACCTTGCATGTTTGAAGCAGAAGCCATAGAGTAGAGCGTCTGGGGATTTTGGAGTTAAACATACCTACATTTTGAATTCCAACTGGGCTACTTATTCGCTAATTGGCCAAGTTACTTACACTCTGAGGAATCTTTTATATAATCACCTCTGTAAAATGGTGACCATACCTACCATTGTGAGGAGCAATCTTGATGGTATGTATTCTGAGCCCAGCGCTTGGCATAGAAAATGCTCCATAAAGAGCAAGTATCATCATTATCATTTTATTACCCCCTGCATTTAGTGCAGTGTGATTCAAATTCATTTGATTATTCAACCAGTATTTGCTGAGCACTTACTATGTGCCGAGCACTATGTATTTCATAGTCGATGGTCAATAAATATTTCTGACATACGTATGTACAAAATAACGCAGTTGGCAATGGATACAAACCTTCTTACCAAGAATTCTCCTTCTCAGACTCAAAAGCAAACTTGAAAATACAACAGTGATTTTTGCCTTTTTGTCACATCTCAGAATGGTCCAAAATCAAGGTCTGTTTATTCCATGAGTTATCAGCATTTAGGACTTTGGGCGTAAATGTTTATATTAGTTTTCTATTGCTGCCATAACAAATTACCACTTAGTAACTTAGTGGCATAAAATGACACCAATTTATCATCTTACAGTGTTAGAGGTCAGAAGTCCAACACAAGTCTTAGCGAGCTAATCTGAAGATGTCGGCAAGGCTGCATTCTTTTGCGGATGAGAGAACCCACTCTTTGCCTTTTCTGTCTTCTATAGGCCACTCACATTCCTTGACTTGTGGATTCCTTGCTCTATCCTCCAAGCCAGCAGAGGCGGGCTGTATCCTTTCCACCTTGCATCTGTCTTACTTTTTTTTTTCTATTCTTGCAGCCAGGAAGATTCCCCAAATTGAGAGACTCCTGTGATTACGTTTAAGGCCCACCCAGATAACCCAGGATCATTTCTACATCTTGAGACCCTCAACCCTAATCACACCTGCAAAGTCCTTTTTGCCATGTAACAGAACACATTCACAGCTTCCAGGGATTCGGATGTGGATAACTTCGGGAACCATTATTCTGTCTTCTACAAAGAAGTTGACTTAAAAAGCCTGGAAGGAACCTCAGCTGAAAAAACCCTGCTCCTCTGCCATCTCACAGATGGACAAACAGAGAGGTAAAGTGACTTAGTGTCATTTTAGGTTGGATCCCAAGTTCAGAATTCTTTCTACAATGCTGCTACTCGAAGTTGGTCTGCTCACCAGCACCTACATGACCTCACGGGCTTGGTAGAAAGGCAGACTCTCGGGCTCCACCTCAGACCTACAAAATCAGCCTCTGTATTTTATCAAGATCCCCCAGGTAATGTCTAAGTACCTTTAGTTTTGAAAGGCACTGATGCAGGACATCACAGAGCCTCCTGTTTCTTTCCCGACAAGAAGGTTATACAAGGGATAAGTGAGTGAGCATCTCAAGCTATTGACCTCATTGCTCTCTCTTGAGCCCGACTGATTCTGATCCAGGCTGATCACGTCTCTAAAGATGCAGACTGAACACGACAATCCCCAGTCTTTGTTTGTCCAGGGCAACCTCTGAAAGCCAAGTTCAGTGTTCCGGTAGCGTGTCATGTGGCTTTTTCTTCTTGGGAGAGAGGCAGTACCACAGAGCAGTTAGGCACTTGGACTCTGGAGTCACCTTGCATGGGCTCAACTCCCGAATCTGCCACTTACTTAGCAAACTTAAGGTTTCTGACCTTGAATGAGCTGCTTGTTTTCTCTGTGGCTCGATTTCCACATCTGCAAATGAGGATGAAAATAATAGTAGCTACAATGATAAGCGAGGAGCTACTTAACATACGTAAAGCCCTTAGAGCGGTGCTGCCACTCAGCAAGAGTGACGTGTTGGTTGTTCCTCATTCTTCTGGGACCCCTTCCAAGAATGATCAAAAATCCCAAATGAACTCAGCCCCTATGAATTTCTCGAGACTCTGTATCTTCTGGGCTCCGAGGGGACACCCTGACCGTGGTTCCAGGTGACAAGAATATTCACTGGTCTAGAGTCACACTCTAGCCATCAGAACTTCACTGGCATCAGAAGAAAGACCGGGGAGAAGGGCCTGCCTTTGGTTTAAAGTATTTGGTCCCCTGGGATGTGATGCCCCATTGGAGATAACTAACACTTCTGTTCAGTCATCAAAGAATTTTAGAGAAATGTAGATGGGCTTAATTACATTGAGGTTCAGAACCATTCTGAATGCAACATAGGGGGGACAGGACGCTGAGAAACTTTAAAGCCACATCACTACATGGCCACACTCTTCCCCTTTCTCCATCTCCTCCTTCTCCTCCTCCCCTACATTTCCTCCTCCTCCTCCTCCTCCTCCTCCTCTGTCTTCTTCTCTTTTTTTAGGCTTTTCAGTCGGGTCATCTCTTGGACCCCTAAAGTCTGTGAGCTGACTTAAGAATTTATAAATAAAATCATGTTTTCAAAAGCTTTATATTGAAAGTGAAAACTGTGATTTGGTCTTACTGCAGAACACTGAAGCAGAATTCATCATCTTACTGAATGAGCATCTGTGGATTTTGCAGCATGGTCTTTTAAGCTTTCTATGCAGCCAGCAATGGAGTCTCAAAGTTCAAGGTTTCTTAAAGTTCATTTCATCTACTGCCCTGTCCTATACTCAAATCACCTTCATAAGATCTCTATTGATATTAGAACATGCTAAATTCTCACAACTTCTAGAAAAAAGGGAAGAAAGCCACGATTAATTGAATGAAAAGTCTAAGCTCACTTCAAAAAGATTTTTAATTTCAAATATAAGGCGTGTTATGAACTAAGAGAGAGCATAAATGAATATAAAATGCAAATTAGCCAACAATGAAAAATTAATTATTCTGCAATAATCCAAGCACATAGGACATATCACAAACATTGTAAGAACTAACTGAAGAGCCTAATGGCAGAAACACATAGCAAAGATATTTCCAATAAACTATTGGTTTGAAACCTACTCCTTCTGTGGTGAATCTCTTTTGTTGGACATGGCTTTAGAAGTCCAGAAGTGAAACTATTCTTAATGTCCTACTCAATAAGGGGAACATTGGTTATATCAGCTTTTTTAATTAGAGGAGTAAGAAGTATAGAACCATAGTACTAAAAACAGACTGTGGGGGTTATCTTTGTTCCAACAAGGAACTGAAGTCCCAGACAGGAAAAGTGCTCTTAGGGGTAGAGGTGGATCTGAAGGATGACATCAGAAAGGATAGGCATCTTGAGCTCCGTGCCCGAGTGCCGTAAAGGAGTCCTGACTAGTTCCCTCAAGAACTGGACCTGGTCCTTGCCACTTAGGGGCATACTGCCATGGCAAAATCAAATATGATGACACCTCAGGCCGGCTGGCACACAGGAGATGCATGCTATGTACCAGCAGACAAAGCACACTTTGCTAAGCTCTAGTTAAGCACTGGTGCCTGCTAAGGGTTTCATTGACTCAAGGCCTCTATTATGGACCAGGAGAGAGTTGGCACCAGGGGCAAAGGCTAGAGTGAATAGCCACCTCCTCAATCCTCACAGACCACTGTGTGTGATAGGTTTTCTTACCAATTTTCCGCTTTAGCCAAAGAGATATTCTATGCAAGGGAAGTAACATATTGGTCACAGAGAGCCAAGGAAACAAAATTGCTAAGAGCATAAGCCCTGTGCTCACACTGCTGAAATTTAAATCTTGGCTGTACCTTTTACTGGCTGAGTGACCGTATTTAAGTTATGTAATCTCTGTGTTTTTTTTTTCCCCTTGACTGTAAAATGGAGATAATTATACTATTATCACACAGGGTTGTTATAAAGATTAAGTGGGAAAATAAACCGAAAGAGTGAAAATGAATTGTTAGTAATCAGACTGCAGTGTTTATAATGGAACGTCAACACAAGGTTTCTAACATATCATACCCAAGGCCACACGACTGCCACGAAATGACTAACAGTTCCTTCTTCTGAGTAATTTCTGCCTTCATCCCAACATCATCCTGAGTCTCACTTTGTTCTTCTTGTCTCCAGAGCAAAATTTTTGAGATGCCCAATGTCCTTGATTCTTTTTTTTCTAATTTTTTTAATGTTTATTTATTTCTGAGACAGACAGAGCATGAGTGGGGGAGAGGCAGAGAGAGAGGGAGACACGGAATCAGAAGCAGGCTCCAGGCTCTGAGCTGTCAGCACAGAGCCCGACGCGGGGCTCAAACTGACAAACTGTGAGATCGTGACCTGAGCTGAAGTCAGTCGCTCAACCGACTGAGCTACCCAGGCACCCCCCAATGTCCTTGATTCTTGATAGCATTCCAAAACAAGTCCCAACTTCCCTGATGCCCACTTAAAATCTCCCAGCAGAAGTCAAAATCTTATAACAAGCCCTATCCAACTCATTTGTATGGAGACACCCTCTGGTGTATGCTCTCTCTTGCTGTAGCAAGCTAATTAAACTTAACTTTGTATGAGTTCAGGTGTGGCCCTGGTGGTCTTTGAGGGATTTCCACAACACTGAGCACATACTGTATGCACAAGAAATGCTAGCTATTGGCATTGATAGTAAAATCTTTTTTCCTCTGGCTTTTTATATGTAGCATACTTCAAGGCACATTTGTTCAAAGAAGAGCCTTTCTTATGTAACTGGGAAGCCAGAGAGCATGGCTAGAATTAAGAGATGTAATTTTTCCTCTAAGGCCCAAAGTGTTGTTTGAAAGTGTCCAGGGTAACAGCAATAGCAATTGGTGGAAAGGAAGAGCAAGCAAAGCTTTCGAGCCTACTGAATCCCAAGTAGTAACCAGGAATTGACCACTGCCTGGACATTTTAAGCCAGGCTAGCCAGATCACTAATAAAAAGAGCTTTTGAAATTGCTACACTTTTTAAGTTCTGATTCCCAAATTTCTACAAACACCCATTTGGCAAATAAGGAAATGGACTTTGGGAGAAGTAGAATGAGTTCCCAAGGCACACACATTATGATTGGGTTGGGTCTGGAAACCAGGACAAGGGTTTATTTGTACAGAAGGTATGTTGGCTACTTATTGCTGCATCACAAATCACCCTAAAACTTAAAAATAAGGGTAATCATTTATTCCCTTTGACAATTTTCTGGTCAGGAACCTGTGAGTTTCTTGGCTGGGTGGTTCAGGCTCGAGGTCTTTCATCACATGCAGGCATCTGAAGGGTTGCCTGGGACCAGAGGATCCACTTCTAAGAGGCTCACTCCTGGCTGAAAAGTTGGTTTCTCTTCATATAGGCCTTTCTACAAGGCTGTTTGAGCGTCTGCAGGACATGACCACTGGCTTTCTCCACAGGGGGCAATCGGAGACAACGCAGAAGTAGCAATACTCTGTATAATCCAGCCCTGGAAGTCACACATGATCACCTTGGCCATATTCTGTTGTGAACACATGCCAGCCCTGTTTCAGTGGCAGCTCTGTCCATCTGCCAGATGTACTATTTTGGACCGGCACCAAAATTCTGAGTCTCTGTTGCCTCATTTAGAATATAAAAATAACAATTTCCTTTTGGAGTTGTTTTGAACGTAAACCAGTGTAACAGTATCAAGGGCTGTTTAGTACAATGCGCTGCCCAGCAGTGAGCATTATTTAGAAGTGACCTGGCCTTCTTAAGGAACCTGTCCCTAGTTCGCTTCATTCTCGCAAAGTTTAAATTCCGAACATTTCCCTATTTCCCTCCCCCCGCCCCTCGCTTTTTGTTTTTTTTTTTTTTCAACCCCTGGAGAGACAAATCAGTTAGTCCCCGCCATCCCTACCCTAACTGGGATCCAAAGTAGGACTAGCCTCAGGCGGAACTCTAGTTCCGGGGGTTGACCTCGGTGCCCGGAGCGCATTAGGAAACGGACCGGAAGTGGCTCCAGCGGCCCTTTTCCGACCTGGGAGGGCAGCGGTACAAAGTCAGCGGGAGGATCCCGGAGGGCTCCGGTGGATTCGAGGCTGCAGCGTGGGGACGTCTTGAAAGCAGAGCGGCGGGGCGACAGGAAGAGCAGCGGGCCGAGCCCTCCCCGGCTACTCCATGCCTGGTTGGAGGCTGCTGGCTCAGGCAGGCGCCCGGGTGCTGGGCTGCGGCGCGAGCGGCCTGGGTGCTGCCCGGGGCTCGGGAAACAGGTGGGTGTTCGAGACTGGGTGTGGAGGTGTGATCCCTGCGAAACACTGCGACCCGGAGCAGTGCCATGGCCCAGTGCGGAGGGGTCTGCCCTGGGAGCAGGAGAAAGGGGCTGTCTCCAGACTGCAGGCACAGAGGAGTTAGAAGCGGTACTCCAAGGAAGCGCCGTTTAAAGGACTGAAGGGGTGGTTTTTTGTTTTTAATGTTTATGAGCCAGCGACTGGCAGAGAGCATTACCAACAGCAGTTATATTATCTACCAGTTAGTGGGCGTTTTCTCTGTACTGAATGCTTTGTTGAGTATGTTAGGCGTCTTAGTTCTCGTAGCCTTATGAGGTAGAACTGCTGTCGTTATTCCTTCTACAGATACTATCGTTATTCCGTAGTCATGATTACGTTTTGCAGATAAAACGGCAGCCTGGGGAAGTAAGATCAGTCAACTAATTAGTGCAAAATTTGGGACTCTAACGTGGATGCACCTGACTACAAAAGGGGCATAGACGACAGAAAGCTTTACTCCTTTTCTGACCCTCTCTGCAAGAATTACACACCTCCTTCCCGACTTTCATCCCCTGAAGTCTTCCTTGGTATGTTCAAGTGGTCAGAGACCATGTCTTTTATGTATCTTCTGAGCTTTGGCAATGTCATTGCAGGGAAGAGGTGAGCTTATCAGAGAAAGGTCAGCATCCCACATTCTGCCACCTCCACTGGATGTAAACTATTAAGGGACATATACAAATGGGTCAGTGGCTTCTCCTTTGTAGGACAGCTCTGTTAGAAATTGGTTTATCCCAGAGGAGAAGATGAAGACCTTTTACCGTAGGGTAATCATTGACAGTAAATATGTGAATCCTGGGGCGCCTGGGTGGCTTGGTCGGTTAAGCATCCGACTTCGGCTCAGGTCATGATCTCACGGTCTGTGAGTTCGAGCCCCGCGTCGGGCTCTGTGATGACAGCTCAGAGCCTGGAGCCTGTTTCAGATTCTGTGTCTCCCTCTCTCTCTGCCCCTCCCCTGTTCACACTCTGTCTCTCTCAGTCTCAAAAATAAATAAACGTTAAAAAAAAAAGTGTGAATCCCATTTTTGTCATAAGAAATGTGAGGGGGGAAAAAAAAACTTGCACAGATTCCAGACCCTTTCCTAAGGGCCAGACTACACATTCCAACGCATGTGACCTCCCTTCCCCATGTTAAATGGGGGAACCTTTTATATTGTGGTTTGTTTTCCAATTTTTGTTTTTACAGAGCAGACATCTGGCTTTTGGTTAGAAGTCTCCATGGCAGGAGTGGTACTTGGTGGGATGAGCATCTTTCTGAAGAAAATGTCTCATTTGTTAAGCAGTTGGTCTCTGAGGAAAATAAAGCCCAATTAGCAAGTAAACTGTGTCCTTTAAAAGATGAACCATGGCCTCTACATCCTTGGGAGCCAGGTAGTTATTTTATATTTGAGAAGTTCTCATTCCCTAATGTGACTGGCATACTCACAATCATAGTGACTGCGGCGAAATGATAAATTTCTTGAATTTATTTTTCATGTCTCAAGTGTGTCTGTTTCAATGTAGTTTGGTTTGCAAGTTTATTTCTAGAATGCTGATCTACTATGAGTGAATGTCTGATGGTAATCAAGATTTCCTCAAGAAGCTATTTTGCAGGTGAAAGGAAAATCATTCTGCATATGTCTTCTTGTTTCCTTCAGATAAAAAAATAAAATAAGTCAGGGAAGAAAAGCTGGAGGAGTGTAATTTAAACTGCAGTGTGGCACAGTGATGTTTTCAGTTGGGGTTCTAGCACTCCAGGTTTGCAAAGCATAACTCCAGAATCAACAACTTGTAGCTCGCAGAGTATTAAACCCATGTGTAGCCAGACCAAGAAGAATAAGGCCTGTCTTGTTGAGAGTGTGGTCTCTGGTTGGGGTTTATTGTGTCAGTTCAATTGTATAGTGATCAGAAGTTCTTAGTGGAGTAACTTTCCTAACTTATGCAAAAAATCTAAGGGGCATGGTGGAGGCTGACATATTTTAGCAACGTGACCTCTTGTGGCATCCCTGTAACCCCACCTAAGTTCTTAGAATTTGACTGGTAGATGTTTCCCAATTAATGAGGTTAGATATAAATTGATACTAGGGGGGCGCCTGGGTGGCGCAGTCGGTTAAGCGTCCGACTTCAGCCAGGTCACGATCTCGCGGTCGGTGAGTTCGAGCCCCGCGTCAGGCTCTGGGCTGATGGCTCGGAGCCTGGAGCCTGTTTCCGATTCTGTGTCTCCCTCTCTCTCTGCCCCTCCCCCGTTCATGCTCTGTCTCTCTCTGTCCCAAAAATAAATAAACGTTGAAAAAAAAAATTTTTATAAATTGATACTAGGAAAGCAAAGTGCAATGATAGATTTATGCCCTCTATTAATAGCATTATTTTAAAAGCAGAATATTATAGTTTACCTATTTTCTTCATTTTGTATAGTTCTCATATATTTGTTCATTATACAGAGATTTATTAAGGACCAATATCTTACCCAGCCATGGTTGAAGTCTCTTACATCTCTAAGGAGCAGTTGTATTTTACTCTATGAATATATTAACATGTGTCTTAGCTGCCTATTGCTCATATTGAAACCACAGTGTAGGAAATACTGTTGTATCATGTTGACGAGTGTTGAAAAAGTTTGTAATAACACTGATTTGTGTTTAATTACCAGGTTCCTCTAGAGTAGGCCTTATTGCCCTAAAGCTGGGTATGATGCCTTTATGGACCAAAGATGGTCAAAAACATGTGGTCACATTACTTCAGGTAAGACAGAAACAGAAGATGTAACAGATCTGTACATGTACCAAGATCTATTTGTGCAAATCTGAACGGGCAGTATTTGTATCCTAAAATACATAAATGTATGGTGAAGAATGGGCTAATGTCAAGCATAAATACTATTAAAGAACTTCTGATTATTTCAGTAAATGTTTCACTTTTGCCTGAGTGGTGGTCTTCATGATACTGGCTTTGGATTTAACTAGGGCAATGAATAAAAAACCGTGTAACCTAGCTTCTCACAGAGGTACCAGTTTAATTCATAATCGGAAAAAATCTGTCCCAACTTATTTTCATTCTTTCCTCTCAAATTAACATTTTGGTCTTGTATATATACAATGGAATATTACTTGGTGATCAAAATGAATGAAATCTTGCAATTTGTAACTGGATGGAACTAGAGGATCATGTTAAGTGAAATTAGTCAGTCAGAGAAAGATAAATATATGATTTCACTCGTGGAATTTAAGAAAACAAGTTAATTTAGGGGAAGGGAAGGAAAAATAAGATAAAAAGAGAGATGGAGGCAAATCATAAGAAACTTGATTTTTTTTTATTCTTTTATTTTTTTATTTTTTTAAATGTACATCCAAATTAGTTAGCATATAGTGCAACAATGATTTCAGGAGTAGATTCCTTAGTGCCCCTTACCCATTTAGCCCATCCCCCCGCCCACAATCCCTCCCCTAACCCTCAGTTTGTTCTCCATATTTAAGAGTCTTCTCTGTTTTGTCCTCCTTCCTGTTTTTATATTATTTTTGTATCCCTTCCCTTACGTTCATCTGTTTTGTCTCTTAAACTCTTCACATGAGTGAAGTCATATGATCTTTGTCTTTCTCTAATTTCACTTAGCATAATACCCTCCACTTCCATCCACGTAGTTGCAAATGGCAAGATTTCACTCTTTTTGATTGCCAAGTAATCCTCCATTGTATATATGTACTACATCTTTTTTATCCATTTATTCATCGATGGACATTTGGGCACTTTCCATACTTTGGCTATTTTTGATTGTGCTGCTATAAACATGGGGGTGCATGTGTCCCTTCGAAACAGCACACCTGTATCCCGTGGATAAATGCCTAGTAGTGCAATTGCTGACCGTAGGGTAGTTCTATTTTTAGTTTTTTGAGGAACCTCCATACTGTTTGCCAGAGTGGCTGCACCAGCTTGCATTCCCACCAACAGTGCAAAAGAGATCCTCTTTCTCTGCATCCTTGCCAATATCTGTTGTTGTCTGGGTTGTTAATGTTAGCCATTCTGACAGGTGTGAGGTGATATCTCATTGTGGTTTTGTTTGTATTTCCCTGATGATGAGTGATGTGGAGCATTTTCTCATGTGCCAGTTGGCCATCTGTATGTCTTCTGTGGAGAAGTGTCTATTTATGTCTTTTGCCCATTTCTTCACTGGATTATTTGTTTTTTGGGTGTTGAGTCTGATATGTTCTTTATAGATTTTGGATACTAACCCTTTATCTGATATGTCATTTGCAAATATCTTCTCCCATTCCATCGGTTGCCTTTTAGTTTTGCTGATTGTTTCCTTCACTGTGCAGAAGCTTTTTATTTTGATGAGCTCCTAGTAGTTCATTTTTGCTTTTGTTTCCCTTGCCTCCGGAGACGTGTTGAGTAAGAAGTTGCTGCAGCCAAGATCAAAGAGGTTTTTGCCTGCTTTCTCCTCGAGAATTGTGATGGCTTCCTGTCTTACATTTAGGTCTTTCATCCATTTTGAGTTTATTTTTGTGTATGGTGTAAGAAAGTGGTCCAGGTTCGTTTTTCTGCATGTCGCTGTCCAGTTTTCCCAGCACCATTTGCTGAAGTGACTGTCTTTATTCCACTGGATATTCTTTCCTGCTTTGTCAAAGATTAGTTGCTCATACATTTGGGCGTCCATTTCTGGATCTCTGTTCTGTTCATCTGAGTGTCTTTTTTTGTGCCAGTACCATACTGTCTGGATGATTACAGCTTTGTAATGCATCTTGAAGTCTGGGATTGTGATGCCTCCCACTTTGGTTTTCTTTTTCAGGATTGCTTTGGCTTTTCAGGGTCTTTTCTGGTTCCATACAAATTTTAGGATTGTTTGTTCTATCTCTGTGAAGAATGCTGGTGTAATTTTGATAGGGATTGCATTAAATTTGTAGATTGCTTTGGATAGTATCAACATTTTAACAATATTTGTTCTTCCAATCCATGAGCATGCAATATTTCTTTCATTTTTTTGTGTCTTCTTCATTTCTTTCATAAGCTTTCTACAGTTTTCAGTGTATGGATTTTTTACCTCTTTGGTTCGATTTATTCATAGGTATTTTATGGCTTTTAGTGCAACTGTAAATGGGATTGATTCCTTGATTTCTCTGTCTGTTGCTTCATTGGTGGTGTATAGGAATGCAACCGATTTCTCTGCGTTGATTTGATATCCTGCAACTTTGCTGAATTCATGAATCAGTTCTAGCTGTTTTTTGGGGGAATCTTTTGGGTTGTCCATACAGAGTATCGTGTCATCTGCGAGGAGTGAAAGTTTGACCTCCTCCTGGCCGATTTGGATGCCTTTTATTTCTTTGTGTTGTCTGATTGCTGAGGCTAAGACTTCCAGTACTATGTTGAATAACAGTGGTGAGAGTGGACATCCCTGTCTTGTTCCTGACCTTGGGGGGATAGCTTTCAGTTTCTCCCCATTGAGGATGATGTTAGTGTTGGGTGATTCATATATGGCTTTTATGATCTTGAGGTATGCTCTTCTATCCCTGCTTTCTTGAGGGTTTTTATCAAGGAAGGATGCTGTATTTTGTCAAATGCTTTCTCTGCATCTATTGAGAGGATCCTATGGTTCTCGTCCTTTCTTTTATTGATGTGATGAATCATGTTCATTGTTTTGCGGATATTGAACCAGCCCTGCATCCCAGGTATAAATCCCACTTGGTCGTGGTGAATAATTTTTGTAATGTATTGTTGGATCTGGATGACTAATACCTTGTTGAGGATTTTTGCATCCATGTTCATCAGGGAGATTGGTCTATAGTTCTCCTTTTCAGTGGGGTCTCTGTCTGGTTTTGGAATCAAGGTAATGCTGGCATCACAGAAAGAGTTTCATAGAAAGGAGTTTACCTTCCATTTCTATTTTTTGGAACAGCTTCAAGAGAATAGATGTTAACTCTTCCTTAAATGTTTGTTAGAATTCCCCTGGAAAGCCATCTGGCCCTGGACTCTTGTTTTTTTTGGCATATTTTTGATTACTAATTCGCTTTCCTTACTGGTTATGGGTCTGTTCAAATTTTCTATTTCTTCCTGTTGCAGTTTTGGTAGTGTATATGTTTCTAGGAATTTGTCCATTTCTTCCAGATTGCCCTTTTTATCGGCATATAATTGTTCATAATATTCTCTTATTATTGTTCTTATCTCTGCTGTGTTGGTTGTGATCGTTCCTCTTTCATTCTTGATTTTATTTATTTGGGTCCTTTGCTTTTTCTTCATGATCAAACTGGCTAGTGGTTTGTCAATTTTGTTAATTCTTTCAAAGCACCAGCTTCTGGTTTCATTGATCTGTTCTACTGTTTTTTTGGCTTCGACAGCATTAATTTCTGCTCTAATCTTTATTATTTCCTGCCTTCTGCTGGTTTTGGGGTTTATTTGCTATTCTTTTTCCAGCTCCTTAAGGCATAAAGTTAGGTTGTGTATATGAGATCTTTCGTCCTTCTTAGGAAGGCCTGGATTGCTATATACTTTCCTCTTATGACTGCCTTTGCTGAGTCCCAGAGGTTTTGGGTTGTGGTGTTACCATTTTCATTGACTCCCATATACTTTTTGAATTCCTCTTTAACTTCTTGGTTAGCCCATTCATTCTTTAGTAGGATATTCTTCAGTCTCCAAGTATTTGTTACCTTTCCAAATTTGTTCTTGTGGTTGATTTTAAGTTTCATAGCATTGTGGTCTGAAAATATGCACGGTATGATCTCAACCTCTTTGTACTTACTTAGGACTGATTTGTGTCCCAGTGTATGGTCTTTTCTGGAGAACGTTCCATGTGCACTGGAGAAGAATGTATATCCTGCTGCTTTAAGATGAAATGTTCCGAATAGATCTGTTAAGTCCATCTGGACCAGTGTGTCATTCCAAGCCATTGTTTCCTTGTGGATTTTTTGATTAGATGATCTGTCCGTTGCTGTGAGTGGGGTGTTGAAGTCTCCTACTATTATGGTATTACTATCGATGAGCTTCTTTATGTTTGTGATTAGTTGATTTATATCTTTGGGTGCTTGCACATTTGGCACCTAAATGTTTACAATTGTTAGGTCTTCTTGGTGGATAGACCCCTTGATTTGATATAATGCCCTTCTTCATCTCTTGATACAGTCTTTATTTTAAAGTCTAGATTGTCTGATAGAAGTATGGCTACTCCAGCTTTCTTTTGTTGACCATTAGCATGATAGATGGTTCTCCATCCCCTTATTTTCAATCTGAAGGTGTCTTTATGTCTGAAGTGGGTCTCTTGTAAACAGCATCTAGATGGGTCTTGTTTTCTTATCCATTCTTTTACTCTATGTCCTTTGATTGGAGCATTGAGTCCATTGACATTTAGAGTGAGTACTGAAAGATAGAAATTTTGGGGCGCCTGGGTGGCGCAGTCGGTTAAGCATCTGACTTCAGCCAGGTCACGATCTCGCGGTCCATGAGATCGAGCCCCGCGTCAGGCTCTGGGCTGATGGCTCAGAGCCTGGAGCCTGTTTCTGATTCTGTGTCTCCCTCTCTCTCTGCACCTCCCCCGTTCATGCTCTCTCTCTGTCCCAAAAATAAATAAACGTTGAAAAAAAAAAATTAAAAAAAAAAAAAAAAGAAATTTATTGCTGTAATGATGCTTGTAGAGTTGGAGTTTCTGGTGGTGTTCTCTGGTCCTTTCTAATCTTTGTTGCATAAATTTTTTTTTTCATCTTTTCTCCCCTCAGAGAGTCCCCCTTAAAATTTCTTGCAGGGCTGGTTTAGTGGTCACAAACTCCTTTAATTTTTGTTTGTCTAGGAAACTTTTAATCTCTCCTTCTCTTTTGAATGACAGCCTTTCTGGATAAAGAATTCTTGGCTGCATATTTTTCTGATTCAGCACACTGAATATATCCTGCCACTCCTTTCTGGCCTGCCAAGTTTCTGTGGATAGGTCTGCTACAAACCTGATCTGTCTTGCCTTGTAGGTTAGGGACTTTGTTTCCCTTGCTGCTTTCACGATTCTCTCCTTGTCCGAGTATTTTGTGAATTTGACTATGATATACCTTGTTGATAGTCAGTTTTTGCTGAATCTAATGGGGGTCCTTTGTGCATCCTGGAATTTGATGTCAATGTCTTTGCCCAGGTTAGGAAAGTTTTCCGCTATGATTTGCTCACATAACCCTTCTACCCCTATTTCTCTGTCTTTCTCTTCTGGGACCCCTATGATTCTGATGTTCCTTTTTAATGAGTCACTGATTTCTCTAATTCTTAAATCGTTCTCTTTTGCCTTAATCTCCCTCTTTTTTTCTGCTTCATTATTCTATATAAGTTTGTCCTCTGTATCGCTGATTCTCTGTTCTGCCTCGTCCATCCTTCCTGCCGCTGCATCCATCCGTGATTGCAGTTCAGTTACAACATTTTTTATTTCATTCTATTTTTTACTTCTTTTATCTCTGCAGAAAGAGATTCTAATCTGTCTTCTACTCCAGCTGGTATTCTTATTATCGTGATTCTAAATTCTAGTTCAGACATCTTGCTTATATCTGTGTTGGTTAAATCCCTCTCTGTCGTTTCTTCGTGCTCTTTCTTTTGGGGTGAATTCCTTCGTTTTGTCATCTTGAAAGGAGAAAAGGAATTAATGAGGTAGAAAAATTAAAATTATAAAAATGTTAAAATTAAAATATTAAAATTAAAAAATAAACACACACACACAAAATCAAATAAATGATGCTAGATCCTAGGTGTGTTTTGGTCTGGGTGTTGATAGTGGTGTGACATAGGAAAAAGGGGGGGGGGGAGGAAATCATTTGAGAATTTGAAAAAATGAATACACTGATGTAGACTAAAATGAGATAATGGGAGTAAAATAGAATTTGAAAAAATTTACACAAAAGTAAAGAATATAGTAGGAAGAAAATTAAAAATATTTCTAATAAAAATTAAAAATGAATTTTTTTCTCTTTCTATATTCAAGAGAAAGAAAAAAAAGGAAATCTTTTGTGAATACCATGTGGTAGACTAAAATAAAATGATGGAAGTAAAATAGAATATGAAAAATTTACCTAAAAGTAAAAAATATAGTAAGAAAAAATTAAAAATGTTTTTAATAGAAATTGAAAGTAAAAATGAAGTTTTTCACTGTCTGCATTCAAGAAAAAGAAATGAAAAAAGAAAACACGGAAATTGTTTGAAAATTTGAAAAGCTGAATACACTGAAGTAGACTAAAATAGAATGATGGAAGTAAGGTAGAATTTGAGAAAAATTACACAAAAGTAAAGAATACAGTAAAAAAATTAAAGGAAAATATTTTTAATAAAAATTGAAAATAAAAATGAATTTTTTGTCTTTCTGCTGAATTCTGTGGTTCAGGTTGTACAGATTTTGTGTTAATCTTCCAGTCAGTTTTCTAGGTGTGTAGGATGGTTTAGTGTTGGTCAGGCTGTATTTCATGGACGCGAGGCTCACAAAGAATTTTGATGCTGTTCTGCCATCTTGCCTTCTCTCCATAAGAGACTTTTAAATACAGATAACAAACTGAGAGCTGTTGGAGAGATGTTGGGTTGGGGGATGGGCCAAATGGGTGATGGGCATTAAGGAAGGCATTTGTTGGGATGTGCATTGGGTGTTATATGTAAGTGATGAATCACTAAATTTGACTCCTGAAATCATTGCACTATGTGTTAACTAACTTGAATTTTAATACAAATTTTTTTAAAAATTTGATCTCTTTGCTAACTTAGAATGTAACGCTCTTGTCTAGGGAAGCATTTTGTTCTCTGAGATGATACAAACTCTAATTGTTAAAAATGTGGGTGCTGGGACCAGAATACTTGACTTCACATCTTGATTCTTCCACTGCTTAGCTGTGTTCCTTGGAGCACTGTGCCTCCTCTGTAAAAGATAGAATTGTATTTGGTAAAGGAAATAACTATTACCTACCTCAGAAGGTTTTTGTGAGAGTTGCACAAGGTATAAACGTCAAGCATTTAAAATAGTGTTAAATGTCCAATTTATATTGGCCACTGTTGTCTTTACAATTATTATTAGAGAAAGATCACTGATGGAGTTAGGAGACCATCATTCCCCAAATTGGGTGGGACATCTGAGTTCATCTTTGGGGCCTAATCCTAGACAGGTGATTGGACAGATGGTGGTGATTAAAATGAGTGCTCATGCACAGAAGTACGCTGAGTGCTCGTAGGCCCCATGGGGCCTTATAGGCCTTAGGACATTGTTATTGACCCTGAATGATCAAAGAGAGGATTATAGTTTCTAAAACTCTAGGGAACTTTGAGAGCTTTTAGGAATGCCTAGTTGGATTGTAAATTGGTACAACCACTTCGGAAAACAGTTTAGCATAATTATGTGGTAAAGTTGAGATTGGTGAACTTGTAGTCTGGCCATTTCACTCCTGAGTGTTTAACAGAAAACTTGAGCAGGATACCTCTACAACAGTTGTTATAGCAGTATTGCTCTTAATACTTCCCCAACTAGAAATAACCCACAAGTCTAACAGAATGGATAAATAAGTCATGGTATTCACACAATGGAAAGCTGGATAGCAGTGAAAATGAACAGAAGAGAGCTACACACAACAATATGGATTAAACTTAGAAATGTAAACAAGTGAAAGAAGCAAAGCATGGAAAAGCACCTACAGTTTGATTTTATTTGTACAAAGTCTAAAGCAGACAACACTAAACTACATTATTAAATACTTTAAAAGGTAGCAATTATAAAGAAAAGTAAGTAAATGATTACCATAAGTGTCAAGAATAGTAGTTATTTCTAGGGCAGTGCTTCTCAAATTTTAGTGAGCCTCAGAATCAACCTGGAAGGCTCATAAAATGAGATTCTGATTCAGTAGGTCTGGGCTGAGGCCTAAGGGTCAGCATTTTCACCAAGTTCCCAGGTGATGTCGATGCTGCTTCTTTGGAGACCACACATTGAGAACCGCTGCTTCAGGGGTAAAAAAAAAAAAAAAAAAGGCAGGGAGGTTATTGGGAAGAGCCACGCAGAGGTTTTGTGGATTCTACTTCTTGACATGGGTGGTGGTTAATGCCTGTTTTCTTCACAACTATGCGTTCTGTTGTATATTTTTGTTTTAGGCACTTTTCTCTATGTGTTGTCTGTATGCTCTGCCTGTAATTGACTTTTTTTTTTAAGGGTATTTCTATAATTTAAGATTGTGGTTGGTGTTAGAGGAATGGTGAGATAATTAACTTTAGGGAATTCCTCATTGTCCTAAGGCTTTGGTGTGGCTGGTATGATATGTTAAAATGTATCTTGGCACATAACTTAGTTTTTTTATATTTGTTTTCTTAGGTACAAGACTGTCATGTTCTAAAATATACTCCAAAGGAAAACCATGATGGAAAAATGGCAGCCCTAACTGTAGGAGGAAAAACTGTGTCACGTTTCTATGTAAGGATGTATTTTCATTCTTTAGAATAGTACATTTCATTAGCTTCAGATCTGAATTCTTTAAGTTTTAAGGCTATTCCATAGTCACAAACTTGTGTTTGTCCATGTGGTAAATTGTGGATTTGGGGTGGAGGTAGTTTGTTGAAGCCCTTGAGCCCAGGATTCTCTATTGTTCCAGTTCCTCTCTTTAGTATTTGGAACAAGTAACTTTACCCTCCATGCTGAAGTATTTACCCATCTGTACAATGGGGATAAAAATACTACCTACCTAAGAGATTTGTTACCAAGATTAATGAGATTTTTCATATGTATCTTCTACAAAGACACATGGAAGAGGGTATGTGTGCTTGGGAAGAGAGGTGTGGTGTAGGAGATCTTAGTGTGTGAGTGTGGGGGAAGGTAGTTAAGGTGCAAAGGTACACCTGTCTGGGTAGAATGCTGAAGGGTTTAGACTTCATCCTGTAGACTCCCAAGCACTTTCTAAATTCTTTTAAAAAAAAAAATTTTTTTTTTAATGTTTATTTTTGAGACAGAGCATGAGTGAGGGAGGGGCAGAGAGACAGGGAGACACAGAATCCGAAGCAGGCTCCAGGCTCTGAACTGTCACCACAGAGCCCCATGCGGGGCTCGAACTCGTCAACTGCGAGATCATGACCTGAGACGAAGTTGGATGCTCAACCAACTGAGCCACCCAGGCACCCCAAGAGCTTTCTGAATTCTTTAACTGTGGCAGTAATGTGGTCAAGTCATTATCCTGGTTAACTAGATAAGAAGAATCTGGATGCAAGGAGGACATTTAGGAAGTTGTTTGTTTTGTTTTGTTTTGTTTTTTTATTTTTTTTATTTATTTATTTTTTTAATTTTTTTTTTCAACGTTTTATTTTATTTTTGGGACAGAGAGAGACAGAGCATGAACGGGGGAGGGGCAGAGAGAGAGGGAGACACAGAATCGGAAACAGGCTCCAGGCTCTGAGCCATCAGCCCAGAGCCTGACGTGGGGCTCGAACTCACGGACCGCGAGATCGTGACCTGGCTGAAGTCGGACGCTTAACCGACTGCGCCACCCAGGCGCCCTAGGAAGTTGTTTTAAGCTCTGGGAAGAGTGGATAAAAGGCTTTGAGCCAAGGCAGTTGCATTGGGCTTGGAGGAGACAGGGATTTAAAGAAGACTGGGTGAGTATATGGTGAGGGGACGCAGGCAGAGAGTGGTTCCTAAGCGAGCACCTGATTCATTGCTAATGCTGTAACCTGAAATAGCAACAAGGAAAGAGGAAGTTTTGGAGGAAAGAAGTGTGTGCGGCGTTTATAGAAAATTCAGGTGGGGTTGTCCCGTAAATAGTGGGATATACTGATCAGTGAATTCGGTTATATGGTTAAAACCATATAGAATCATCAGAGTCCTATAGTTTGGTAGGACTAGAGTCGATTTAGGCCTGTCTCATAAGTGTTAGAGAAGTTAGTTACTTTTGCATATTATACTAGTATAGCCTATTTATATATATTTTTAGTTCTAAAAATTCTGCTATTCACTCTTGACAATTTATTGGCTAATAATTTTAGGATTTAAAATAATTTCACAGTAATGAAAAGCACAGTGAGGTATTTATGGAAACTTTTTTTAGATGTCAGATTTTTTTCAAATGTTTGAATATTTTAAATGTATATATGCTAGTCTTCATGTGAATAATTGTTTGATACATGTTTTCTCGTTGATTGTACTTCTGTGTTTTTGTTATGTCTAGCACCATCATCTTTATTTTCATTACCAATTTTGTAAATTCATGACTTTATTGCCTTGATACTTGTAAATCAAACATAAAATTGGGATAATCCACTCTGCTCCAACAGGTCTGTGAACATTACTTCCCAGAACTGTGTGAGCCAGTGGAAAAACAAGTGGATGTGGGGTCAGAAGAGCTGAGTTCTAATTCTCACTTCTACCATTAGCTCCCTTCACTCTACTTTCTTGAACATCTGTTTTCTTATACATAAAAACAGGGAGTTGGACTTGATGGCTGCTAATCCTCTTTTGGTTCTAAAAGTCTCACATTAACTCTCAAATATTTTAGTTCTCAAGGAAAAACAAAAGTTCCCCCCAAAAATGTATTTGGCAACTCATTTTATTCTATTTTACTTAATGAAGAAGGTGTCTTATAGATAAGATTTTATTAGCATAATACTAATAATTAAAATATTTCAGAAATGGTAGTACTACATTTTCATACTTGAGACTGTGGTCTACACATTTTAAGCTTTATTCTCTTTCGTGAGTATACCGCACAGCAAGGTGATTTGGATGCTCTATTGTGTTGTGGAAGATTTCCACCCACTTACCTTGCACAGATTTTTTTATTTACTCTCTGGTATAGGAAGTGCTACAGAGACCTTTCATGCTCTTCAAGATATAAATTTTCTAGGTCCAGAGAACATGTATTAAATACTAAGAAAAATCTTTGTCTTTGACCTTTTTTTAGAGTGAGGTGTGAAAATGAAGTTTTAGAATTCTCTATAAGTAAAGAATTTTGGTTCAGAAAGGAAAAAGATTTTCAAACCTAAAAGTAAGCAGACTTCTTTTGCGTATTTTATCCCTCAGAGAAACTGCAAGTACGTTGGTTATAGAAGGTTTTAAAAACAAATACACCGATGAATATAAAATCTCAACTAGTTAAGCATTCTAAAATGATTGAATCAGTTTTATTTATAATAGGGCTAGAACTGTTTTGGGTTGTTTTTGTTGTTGTTGTTTTTGTTTTTTTAACTCTGTAAAGACTTTTTTAGGCCTCCCAGAAATTAGACTGTTTTGCTTTTGCTGTTTTTGTAGTTTATTGTAAATAAAAATATAGTGTTTTTGAATAAGGAAGTTAAGTGGCCTTAAAAGTTGATCGAATCAATTCATCTTAGGAGCAGAGAAGCATTTTCATTGTGAGAGGGATAATTGCAAAGAACTTTGAAGAGGGAGACAAAAAAATGCAGCTTCATAGATGGGATTATCCGAGTGTGACATTGCTGTCAGTCTTTTAAATTGCCTTTTGAAATCATTTATTTGGAAGTCAAAAAAAAAAAAAAAAAAAAAGCCTTGTGTTACACCACTGCTGCTTTCAGCTCAACTTGAGCATTTGGTGTTTTTCACAAACAATACCTAATTAGTTTTATGATATTTTGATTTTTAAAAGAAAAAATTAAAGTATTCAATTTTACTGAAATTAAAAGATAATCAAGAAGTATGTTATGTATTATCTTTTATGTCTCAGTCTGTAGTTACTTAGGTCAAGATGTTTATCTTTGTTTTGTGTTGCTGAAAAGTAAAAGATTTTTCTTAGAAGCTCCCTTGCATACTTAGAAGCTATTAATAAAATGCTTTTTAAATCATCAGGTAGAATAAGTGAATGTCAAATTTGAAATCTATTCTAAAATGTAATAAATCTAAATCTGAACATCAGTAAAATAATTGCAAGGAGGCACATTTTTATTCTTTTTTTTTTTAACGTTTACTTTTGAGACAGAGAGAGACAGAGCATGAACGGGGGGAGGGTCAGAGAAAGAGGGAGACACAGAATCAGAAGCAGGCTCCAGGTTCTGAGCTGTCAGCACAGAGCCCGACCTGGGGCTCGAACTCACGGACCGCGAGATCACGACCTGAGCCGAAGTCAGATGCTTAACTGACTGAGCCACCCAGGCGCCCCAAGGAGCCACATTTTCAAATGAGAACTTATGTGTTTGCTTTTGTTGCAAATGAAGTGTGTATGGTTGATGAAAAGTAGGGGACTTGATAAGTGTGTTGTTGAATATGAGTGTTGGATTTGAGCATGTGGGAGGTGAAACTATAGAGAATGACTGGGATGAACTTATGTCATCATTCTTTTGGAGGAAAGGAGGAAAGGAGAGCTTCTTGAGGGAACACTGAAGTACAGAACAATCTTTTGTAGGCATCCAAAGCAGGGCTTCTCAGCATCTGTTGCATGGTTCCACTAGAGGGCTCCAGGGTTTGTGGGCTGACCCGAAAATTAACATTCTATACTTATGGGCCAGTGCCACCCAATTTCATGTCTATCAAAGGCAACCTTCTCAGTGTTACAGGGTGGCCCTAACAGTCCACATTTTAAACTGAAATCAAGGAACTGCAGTTTGCTCCATATTCACATATTCTACAATTAAGTCTGGCTGTGCAGATACTCCATTGGATTGGGTGTGCAGTGATGCTTGATTATCCGTACATCATCAGCATCCTCTTGAGTTGGCTAGGGTTTTTCAGTTGCTGCTGTGCTTGCTTTTTTAATTACAAAATTACTCTTGGTTTGGTTTCATAATATAGTTTCCTGAAGATTTGCTCATCCTCAGAATAAGCTGTAATGTTTATTTTAGGCCTGCAATTTTTTAAATAACTAGACTCGAAGATAGCATTGTAAACACAGTAATATTGTGTGCCAAGAACTGATGCAGCAGCAAGCGTGGAAAGGTGGGGTGGCTTGGAGAGACAAACCAGGACTTCACGTCTAGACGGATGTCTGTCCTCCATCTCTTGTGTCTTCACCATTCATTTAGCTCACTTCTGCAGTGTCTGACTTGCCACTGTGCTTAGCTCTAAAGTTACAGATACAGGTGAATAAAACAGCTCGCCACCCATGTGCTCCAGCAGACAGGCAAACATTCACTGGTAAATGTAAGGTAACATGAATAATAATTGAGATGTATGCAAGGTCTAGAGATAACAGACAAGGAAGTAGTCTGCTCTGGCAAGGCGGCCCAGGCAGGAATCTAGACAGGAAATCTCACTGGAGCTGGGACTAGACATATATTTAACAGATTTTTAACATGCTTTGGAGGTACAGAGGTGGAGAAGAATTACAGGCCAAGGGACTGGCGTAAGCAGACATAGGTAAGCATACATAGAGTACTATGGCTTGTTGGGCTGCAGGTGTTTCTTTTGTGATGAGAGAGGAAGTTGAAGGGGAGAGAGCATCAGGAAGATAGATACGCCTATGTTGGTTATAGTCGCATGAAAGAGGTACTCTTCACACCAGAAAATGTAAAGTGGTACAACTCTTTTGGTAAGTCTTCCAGCAATCTATATCGAGAGTCTTAAGAATTGAAAAAAAGACCCAGGACATCATTTTAAGGAAATGAGGTATCCATGAAGTTTTCCATTCAAAGATATTTTTTATTCAAGCATATTTACAGTAGCAGAAAAAAGGGCAAGGGTGAAGGGAAAAACAGGCAGCAGGACCTACCAGGAGCTGGGGATGTAGCAGCAATTAAAGTTTCTGTTCTCAAAGCTTACATTTTGGTGGGCTTGGGGGTGAAGCAGGGAGGCTGTAGCATAGAAGATAAACAATAAAAAATGGCTATAGAAGTGCTTCTAAGACTAATAAAGTAGGTTGAGAGGATTGCGAGTGACAGAAAGTGGTGCTATTTTAGACAGAATAATCAGGAAAGGTAAGTTAATATTTGGGTAGAGGCCTGAATAAATTGAGGGAGCAAGGCCTGGAAAAAATCTGGCAGGAAAGCATTTCAGGCAGGGGGGGACAGTATGTGCAAAGTACCTGAGGCCATTGTTCAACGTGTTCTTGGACTGGTTAGGAGGAATGCATTGTACCTGAAGCAGGGTGGCCAGGAGGAGAGTAGTAGATGACAGAATGTACAGAACCTTGTAAACCATGTTAAGGATTTAGGATTGATTCTGCATGAGATGGAAACCATTGTGGACACATGAGTTAGCTGGAGTTTTAAAAGGGTCATGCCAGCCTGTGACTAGAGAACAGAGCGTGGAGCCAGGAGTGTGGAAGTTTGGAGACCGACTAGGAGGCTATGGAAATAATCCAGGAAAAAGATGGTGGATTGGGGTGCGGGTGAGAAGTAGTTGATGTGGGCTGTATTTTTTTCTCTTTTGTTTGAGAGAGAGAGAGCGTGAGCAGGGGAGGGGCAGAGGGAGAGAGAGAGAATCCCAAGCAGTCTCCACATTGTGACGGTGAGGACCCTGTCATAGGGCTTAAACCTGTGAGATCATGACCTGAGCTGAAGTCAAGAGTCAGATCCTTAACTGACTCAGCCACCCAGGCACACGTGGACTGTATTTTTAGAGTCTACAGGAACTGCTGATCAGTGGGACGTGGGATGTGAGAAAGAAAAGAGTCAAAGGTAATCACAAGATTTGGGGTCCAAACAACAGAAGTATGGAGTTGCCCTTTGTTGAGATTTGGAAGATCAGAGGAAAGCAGGCTTCTGGGGGGAAGTTGAGTTCAATTTTAGACATGTCATATTTGAGTTGCTGTATGACATCCAAGTGAGATAGTGAGTTGGCATTTGGATGAATGAATTTGCAGTTCAGAATAGAATTTGCAATTGAAGTTAGAAATGTGGGGTTTTTAGCGTGTGAAAGAACAGAGAGTGACAGCCTCAAGGAGAAAGTGGTCACCTGTGCCAAGCATTGCTGATAGAGCCAATAAGATGAGTATTGACTGGTGTGTTTGACCACATGGAGATGGTTGGTGACCTTGACAAGCGCTTTGCATTGAGTATTAGGGGCTGCAAGTATCTAATTAAAGTGGGTTTGAGAGAATGGGAAGATAGAATGTAGTTTCAGCAAAAGTCTTTCAAGGAGATTGTAAGGGGGAATGGAAAGATTAGCTAAAGGAGGCTGTGTGGTCAAGAGAAAGTTTTGGGTTTTTTGTTTTTTGTGTTTTAAAGTTTTTTTTTTTAATTAATTTATTTTGAGAGAGTATGCATGCACACACAAGGAGGGGGAGAGAGAGAATCCCAGGCAGGCTTCATGCTGTCAGCACAGTGCCTGACGTAGGGCTCAATCCCATGGACTGTGAGATCATGACCGGAGCCAAAATCAAGAGTTGGACGCTTAACCCACCGAGCCACCCAGGTGCCTTAGGATTAGGTTTCTTGATACTTACAGTCTCCAGTCAGAATTCACATATGATCACAACTCTTTCTTCTCCTACAGAAGAAAAGTCTTTCACCATTTAGTGTATATGAGCTCCACCATGCACATGGTGGATCCTTGGTGTAATGGATTATAGATAAAAATCCCACCTCCCCAAATAAGAGGAATGTGGTGCTCTTTGTTCATTAGGGAAACAGTGTGCTCTTAATGATTTGTTGATAACTTGGTTTAGATCTCTGTGTATTGAACTCCACCTTTAGTATTAATGAGTTACTTATGTGTACTGCTTTTCCTCCAGAAATCTCCATCTCTATTGGAATTTTACCAAGAACTTGGATTGCCGCCAAAACAGAAAGTTAAAATCTTTCGTGTAACAGATAATGCTGTGATTAAACCAGGTAATCTGAGGTTGGGGAGAGGAGGGAGGCAAAAATACCCAGATACGTGGTTTGTTTAATGTTAGCCCTTTTGGTAAAGTTGAATCCACAATACAAAGCCCCAAACATTTATTTTTAAATACAAAATGGCATCTAATTTAATCACTGGAGACAAACAAGCCATTTTCTTTTTTGACTAGAAGGAACTGTAGAGAACTCTTTGTTTTCCATTAAAGAGGGAGGAGCGCTTTTGTTTTTAACTTGTACAGAGAGTTTTACATTTGGAAGAGTCACTCCAAATAAATACACAAACTTTTAAAATGTGAAGTTCACTCGGTGTAGGGTGGCATTTTAGTAAGTGAGGAACAGCTAGACCCCCGTTGAGATAGAAGAATTTGAGAAAATATGAAACAGTAGAGTGACTGACCATAGCACCTTGATCCTTACTTAAAAATTCCAAAGTATTTTACTTTACCAAATGTCAAAAAGTACAGTTCGGCAATGTGTTTATGTCGGTTTATGTAGTTAACAACATTTTGACATCTTTGAACTTCAGAAAAGCTCCCTCATGTCTTGAACTTGAGTTCTAACAATTAGACAGTCAGAGGGTGTCTTGAGATTTAATACTTTAATATCTGAACTGAATTTCATGAAGTAAACTACAATTTCAATAGGCCTTATTAATTGGAATGACAGAGGATCAGCCTTGATATAAGCTAGAATTAAAAGTGTTTTTTGAAGTGCAAGTTTTATAGTTTAAAGCTAAAGTGAATGGAATTAAGGGAACAAATGTAAAAATTAAGTCCACATTAACTTCTGTTGTAGCTCAAACCATTTAAAATTGTTTTTGTGGTGAAAAGTGGCCATGTATCAACAGTTCAAGTCATTCACCCTCCTAGAAATTTAGTCAGTTTTAATCTCTCCTATTTTTTCTTAGTTCAATGTTTTTCTCTGCCCATACAAATCTAGGTTAAGTCCTTCATTAAACGATACTACCCCTCTGAAATCCCATAGAATCTTACTCCCTGTTTTAAATGAGCCAAAAATAGCATTCAATTATATTCCCTATTACATTGATTATGGCTTTTTTTTGTTTTGTTTTTAAGAAAAATGTCTCTTATTTGATGAAGTTAACGTTGATTCTTCACCTATATAATAAATTCTTGAGGTCAGGAACCATGTCTTATACTTCTGTATTTCTAACTGTACATATGGTAAATGTGCAGTATTTGCAGATTGTCAAATTAAATAGTTCTCATAGTGTTAACTTTAAATTGATGCAAACAAAATGTTGTGAAGGACTTTCACTTACAAAATTCCTTTAAATAACACATTTTTTTGGTGTATTTTAAGTAAGACTCCATTTACATACAACCAGATTTGGAAATGTTAGTATATAAAACTAGGGGTATCAATAATAGCAATTTTTCAGTATTCTAAATGATCCAGGCATGCTAGAATAACTATATTTTATTGATACAGTGACCATTCTACCAACAATAGATATGTATGGGCTATATATGGATATCACACATCCCGTGTACAATGAAGCTGGGTTCAAACACTTAAGTTCCTACTTTCGGATAACTTATCTCAAATCTCTAAAAAAGATTTGATTCAGCCAGAACATTTTTTTGAGTCATTCTTTTATTTTTATTTTCGTTATATGAAATAGGAAAAATATCTTAAGTCAGTATATTGTTATTTACCAAAGCAACAAAAAATCATCAAACCCATGTATTTACCAGCAAGAACACAGTGTCCGTCATGTGAATTACCCATTTCAACCAGTACCACATTGGCCTCTGTGAAGGCACAAGCCCATCCGCCAGCCGTGATCTGTTGGCCCGACATCCTGGGACACATTGTTCTTCAGCCCATGGACAGTCGATTAAAACATGTTTGATGAACAATTTTAATTATTGATGTTTCTAATAATTATAATTGCAGAAGAGAATCTTCTACTTTTTTGGAAACCTGATAGGCTTTCTAGATGTAGTTTATGTTCAGTGACGTTGTTCTGGGCCGACATTTCATATATTGCTTGTTTTCTTTTCATAAAGGCACTCCTCTTTATGCTGCTCACTTTCGCCCTGGACAGTATGTGGATGTCACAGCCAAAACGTAGGTCTGCTTAACAGGTTCTTCTCCTTTTGTTCTTCTCATAGTAAAAAATAACAGAGCAAGTGAAAGTATAGTCTTTCAAGTCAATGAATAAAGATTAAGTAACCATTATTCTCATTCGTAATTCTATAATGTTACTGATTGTACTGGATTTTAAATTGCACTGAATTAGTTGTATGTGAAGAGTTCACATCAACTTACAGGTTTTAAACCGAGACGCATGCTTCTGGAAATGAGACTGAAAGAAAGGTCACATTACTCAGGTTCTTTGTGGGTTGGGCCCGCTTCTATTTTTAAGACCAAAGGCTACCTGCTGTTTGATGGTGAAATATAAATGAACAGTGCTATGCAGTTCTTTTGAGATTGTGTCATCTAGTAATTGGTGGTTCTTTCTAACTCTAGGAGATGGTTAAATTAGAAACATTACAAACATTTTATATGGTTTGTGATGGTTGTTTTGCTTAAGGTTCCCCTAGGGTAACTATAAAACATTTTGTTAACTGTGTTAAAATAAAAGCCTATCAAAAGCTGGAAGAAGTAGTATTACACCTTAGACCTCTAGCAGCGTGGGGTTATCTCTCAGTGCTGGACAAGTGAGACTTCTTCCATAAAAACAAAATATTTTTTTATCCTTAAACAAGGGTTTAATTATTTGTCACACTAACAGAAAAATGCTGACTTTGAGTCATTTTCAGACTGGGCAATGGTATTTCTGGTACTGTAGTTTTTTCATATCTTACTGTCAGATGGCTTAAGATAAGTTCGGTACTGGCAGGATGATCTCCAGGAAACATTCAGCTCTTAGAGAAGCAGCAGTTCAAAATTTGGTTAAAACCTTAACCAAACCACTATGGAACGAAGTAACTGATCCCCCGTCTATGTTTGTGTAGAAATTGTTCAGTATATGTTAGTAGAATCCACCTGACCTAGGCTAAACTAAACTCCAAATATCAGCTCTTGGCTCTTCTTGTTTCTTGTTCTGTCACCACAGATGCTAATTTTACTTCTTTTGTGTGCCTTTTTTGTCATTTGAAAAATGGGTCTGGGAACCGTTTGAAAATTAACGGTGGTCCACAGGTGCTCTGGAACAGTCTGACAATCACAGTGACTGAGCCAAAGAGCTTTTAAGCAAAGAAACCAGATGAGTGCCAGCATCAGTTTCCTTAATGCAGTCAGATGCACTTTATTTCCACTCAGGTAAGAGCCATAGCAAACAGCTCTTACCTTTGATTAGCTATTTAGAAATGGAGTCCGGATAGATGGACAATACAGTGGGTCCTCTTTTTAGAGAGATTATGGACTTCTCCCCCTTTTTTTTCCTGCATCCTGATTGTTGCAGACTCATTCCTACTTACTGAGGCCTCTAAAATTACTTGGTAACTTTCTTTGTTCTGTCTTTCCTTTTCAAGAACTCAGAATATCGGAGCTGTAAAACTTTCGTTACCTAGGGAGATGTGTGTGTCGTGAATCAGATGATTTTCCTTTTTAATTTCTGAGTTATTACATATAATAAAGTACCTCAGTAATTTTGTTAATATACACACAGCTGATAGTGCATAAATTCTGTTACCTAGTTTACCGAATATATGAGCTATTCTGAGAAGTCCTACAAAGTCAGAGGCCTTTGTTAGCAGGTGCCTTGTGCTGGGATTTGTGACTAGCTTGGACTAAAGCCAGCTTTTCAGATGGCTGTGTTCAGCAAATGCTTTCATTTCATATGCTGCTGTCAGGTTTCATTGACTTCTTAAAAGTTAGTTTTAAGACTTCATCCTTTTTATTACAAGTATAAAATGAAAGGAAACTGTTTTAATATCATGTACCTAGAAAACTGTAAATCCTTGTGCCAGTCTCAAGACTAGATGGCTGATAAGAGCTGGGGGAACAACTAGCCCTGGGATTTAAAGTAGTTGCCGTTCAACTCTGGAGAAGGGAGGACCTTCATTTGAGAAGATCTCACTGTTGTGTGTGCTGCAGTCCAGGATTCTGTTTGACTTTTCACCAGGTAACTGGCAAGAGTTACCCCACACAAGTGTGCACTTTAGTCTCGTGGGCGTGTCTTTACTACGTCGTATTACTTCAGATGTGATGAAATAAGACTTCCGCTTTTTGCTGAATATTTCCAGTGACTCTTGTAGCTAGCATGTTATTATGGCCTCAAGATGCTTCTGAGTGTTTGTAAATTAGTGGGACTCTGTCCTTCTCACGAGGAGCCGTTTTGAATTCCTTCCAGGGCAGCATTGGATCCTCAGCTGCATGCAGTCCTGGTGGCTGCTGCCTCTCCCTTTTGCCCTTGACAGATAATGGAGGACACACACACGCATCTGCTCGCTTTTCTTTTTCCTTTTTAAATCCTGGTCTCCTTTTCCTGATGCTTCTCAGTTTACGGAGTTGAAGTTCTTTACAGCCAATGAGAATGTTCTTCTCCTTGTTGACTGTAAATGGAGCCATCATCTTTTGGGAATAGATTACGAGAACTCTCGGTCCCTTACTATGTCTTGCTTATGGCCAGAGATTTGCTTCTTTGTCCTCCATTTCCAGCCCCTGTTTTAAATGTTTTGATATGTCTGGACCCCCTTTTCTTGATTCTTAATCCTGTTAGAAAAAATCGTACAGTGACACAGGTCACACGATGAAGGATATGGATTTACAGGCAGGGGCAGTGGTTGTCACACTTGAGTAGGTTTCAGAATCTGCAGGAGGGCTTGTTAAACACAGATGGAAGGACACCCCACCCTCCAGGCCACCCCACACACACACACACACATACACAGTTCTTTTTTGGTAGGTCTGGGGTAGTACCTGAGAATTTGCATTTCTAACAAGCACCTACTGAAGTAGATGCTACTAGTCCAGGGACCACACTTTAAGAAACACTGGACTAGAGAACAGTCAAGGGCTCACCAGTGGAACCACATTCCCTTCCTACTCCTTCACTCAGCTTGGAATCCTAATCCTTTCCTTTTCCTAAGTCTGTATTCAAATTATAACACATAAACATCTGTTTTACAGCAAGCAAATTTAATCGATCCAGTTTTGAGTAACAGGGTCAATAAAAGTAGGCCTATTTATAACTCACATTTTAGTTAACATAAAACTGAAAATTGGTCTCTTTAGTAATTAATGGTCTTCATCATCTTCTTTCCATTAGAAAAGAAAAATCTGAAATTAATCTCATTGAAAATCTTCATTTTTCTCACATTGTAATATTTATATTTAAGTGTTAAATCTGTACTTACATTTTGAGTATTTCAATTTTTTTTACTTTATACCTTCAATTTTAATTGCTTGACTAAACATAGTTTAGGAATAACTAAGAAAATTTGGGGTGCCTAGGTGGCTTGGGCATCCAATTCTTGATATCAGCTCAGGCATTTATCTCAGGGTTGTGAGTTCAGGCCCCTCATTGGGCTCCCTGTGGGGCATGAAGCCTACTTTACAAAAAAATTAAAATTAAATTAAATTTGAAAAGAGGGCTCAGTTGGTTGAGCACCTGATTTATGCTCAGGTCATGATCCCAGGGTAATGGGATTGAGCCCCACATTGGGCTCTCTGCTGAGCATGGAGTCTGCTTTAAGATCCTCTCTCTCTCTCTTTTCTCTCCCTTTCTCTCTCTCTCTCCCTCCCTCCCTCCCTCCCTCCCCCTCCACCCCCTGCTCCCTCCCACCCCTCTACCTGCTCACACTGTTGATAGATAGATAGATAGATAGATAAGAAAATTTAAAACAATATACTACCTAAAATAAGAGAATACAATGTTAATAGAAACTACTTCAAGGATGAAATCGTCTGCATTTTTTTAAGTGACCAGTGACCAACAGTAACTTCTTCTTGAAGACTTTCTTAAATTTTTAAATGTTTCTCAGTTAATAATTGCATTGGAAAATCTGCTTGCATTGAAAGATACATTGTATTTATCTGTGCCAAATTTGGGTATGATTCTCTGTATAAATAAGTATTTACTAGCATCACTTTGGAATATGAGGTAAATACATACTTTCCAGAGTTCATTTTAATTTTTACTTTTATACCAGAAATCACTTTTCATCCAGAGGGCTTGAGAATCTAAATTTAATTTAAATTAATAGGAAAGGTTTTTACATCTAATATATAAAACCATTCTAGCAGGGGCGCCTGGGTGGCTCAGTCAGTTAAGTGTGTGACTTTGGCTCAGATCATGATTTCACGGTTCGTGAGTTCAAGCCCAGCGTCGGGCTCTGTGCTGACAGCTCAGAGCCTGGAGCCTGCTTCAGATTCTGTGTCTCCCTCTCTCTCTGCTCCTCCCCCGCTCACACTCTGCCTGTCTGGCTCTCTCTCTCTCACAAATAAATAAACATTAAAAAAATTTTTTTAAAACCATTCTAGCAGAATAATTTTTCAGTTTCATTATCCTGTTTACAGCTATGCTGTTAAAAGCCCTGTCTTTGAAATATGACAGTTTTATGTAATTCATTCTAAATAAAAATTTAAGACTAGCATGTACAGTGATGTGTTCCTCACGCCCTGCCCTAGCATCTTTTAAAGTTTATATCCCTGTTCTATAATGGCGATTACATTCCAGTGTAACTTCTAATAGATGTTCTCCCTTTCTTTCACTCTCAGCTTTGAGAAGGAAATGGCTATGAATAAACAGTAGGTGAGATGAGAGTGACTGTTGATTCTGTCCTCAACATAGGATGCTTAGCCCATTGTTTTCTGGTGAATCCTAATGGTGCTTGTCATATTTTATAGGGTTTTTTTTTAAAGGAAAGAAATTAGACAAGAATGAAAGAATAAACAAAAATAAAACTGTAAAAATGCACTCTACATTGTAGGGAAAAGCGGTTAGGTCTTAGGACACCGACGGTGCTGATACCTCTATGACGTGGGCGTGGTGCCCTTTCCTGCCAAGTGTTTTGTTAAGCTTTATTGTTAATTTTAATGTTTATTTTTGAGTGAGAGAGAGTCAGAGCATGAGCAGGGGAGGGGCAGAGAGAGGGGAGACACAGAATCCAAAGCAGGCTACAGGCTCCGAGCTGTCAGCACAGAGCCCGACACGGGGCTTGAACCCACAAACCGTGAGATCATGACCTGAGCCGAAGTTGGACGCTTAACCGACTGAGCCACCCAGGCACACCTTATTAAGCTTTAAATCGTGACAGTGACAGACCTGCAGTAAGTTTTTTTTCTGCTTGTCTGGAACTTATTTGTTCACTTTTTTATTTAAATTCTGAAACCCAGAATGAGGTTAGAAAACAGTTCATTCAGCTATTTAAAAGATTTTTTTCTTTCTGTACAAAGGATAATCTAACAATCCTGTTTACAAGTCTGGGCCAATTACAATAACCCGTATATTTTCGGGCATAATCTTAATCCCTTAAACTCATCACTGCTCTTTCAATTCTTACTGCCCTTTGGCCTTGAAATAGAAAAATAGGCATTTACCTTGATAATGTTATCCTTGGTATTAGAAATGAAAGGAGTGGGGGAGATTAGGTGACTGGTCCAGCACCTTTGCACATTACTGAGATTTGGTTAATTTGGGTTCTTTCATTAAAATACCACATTGTATACAGAAATATGGTTGCCCTTCAAAGTCTTAAGGTGATTAAAATGCCAGGTGGATTCTTAAAAGAGCAAAGACTCTTTGGGCTCTATGCCCAGTCCTGCATACTGTTAGAAGGGTGCCTGTATCCTGGCAGAAACCTTCCCCACTAGCCCGTTATTCTTCTTTCTAGCGGATGCTTGCTCTGAACTCTAGGAGGAGAAAACAAGGCATGTGCTGCCTTCAGGATACAATTGCTGTTTAGCCCTGTACATTTTCAATTTTAATTCATTTTTAGTAAGTTACTTTACTATTACTCAAAGCAGTACATTTTTAAGCATAGTAATGAAACAGTTTCAAAATGAGTGATTAAACTATAGAAGAAAATAACCTCCATAAAAACTAATCCCTCTTAAATCAGAGTGAATGTGTGTTTCAAGATAAAGGAGAGTTTGGTGGGTAGTGTTTTGGGGTTATATTTTGTTGTTTTGTTGCTTTAAAAATTTGTGTAGTAGTCATCTATTATCGCCTCACTTTTAACTATACGAAATAGCATTTTGTACTCAAAATCAGCAAAAGTAAGGCCTAATGAGAGGCAGAATAGGGAATGGCCAAAAGCACGGGCTTTGCTTCCCTTTAGCCGTGTGACCTGGGCAGCTTTCTCAACCTCTCCGTTGCCTCATCTTCAACATGAGAATAATTCTAGCACTGCCTCATAGCCGTGTTGTAAAGATTGAATGAGAATGCACAGAAAACTATTAGCTCAAGGCCTGCCACGTATTAAATGCTCAGGAGTATTGGCTGCCATCACTATTGTTGATATTACTGCTTTTTTATTTGTTTTCAGATTTTAGGGGAAAAAAGTTTTTTTCAGTAGGAAATATCTTTTAAAATGAATAAAAAACATTAAGTCATTAGGAATTCTGGTGTGGTGGTATTTTCTGATACATCTAGTTATTGCCATCTTAAGATTGACTTGCATAGCAAAGTTGGAGCTTTACAAAGCACTCTATGTCGTTTTAAGATTACATACTACCTGCTACATCTAGAATTTACAGAGTAATGAGGATGCCTTTAAAGCTTTGTGACCCTCCAGCGTACTGGATATTTTTGTGTTTTTGCTCTAAGCTGGTTCCCAAGAGGCAGTATGACCTCGGTTGAAAGCATGGCCAGATGCTTCCATTTACCAGGGATTTGTGCTTGGGCAGGTGGCTTAACTTGTCTGAGTGTAGATTTCATGCTGTTTACCGTAAGGGCATGAGACTATATGGTTTGGCATAACTCTTACCTATATTAATGAAGAGGAAGACTTAACAGTAGATTCAACAAAACAGCAATATGGTCTTCTGATCTATTGAAGAAAGTGATATGGCTAAAGACCTGCAGAAAACTATTATGTCCTTTCAGGATACTATGAAATGATTCAGTTATTTGAGGGTTTTTTGTTTTTTGGGTTTTGGTGGTGGTGGTGGTGGTGGTGGTGGTGGTGGTGGTGGTGGTGGTGGTGGTGTGTGTGTGTTTCAGAAGCACACAGTGAACTTAGGACAGCAAATATGGTTTTCTGAGTTTATTTAGGACAGCCAGGAAGTGCTCCCTTTTATAAGAGGATTCAAAGGAGTCACTGCATATTTCGTTCTTTGTACTGTTGAATAAGCTAGATTTGAAGTCAGGAAACTATACGCCGTGCACTCCTAGCAGTCACTTGTTGATAAAAATGTTCCCAGATATTGATGGGAGGTATATGGTTTTTAGACAGAAACAGTACATTCTGCATTTCGGGTCATGCTGTCACAAACTCATCCTAGACGGTAACCGCTATACAGCTGTTCGGTGCCAGCTTTTAACTAAATGTGATAGAATATAAAGCAACTGAAAAATTCCACTGTGCCTTGTGGGCTCAGGAGCTGTATATCACTGATTGAATAGGTTTAGACACAACTGAATCAGGTACAAATTGATTCCTAACGTTTATGGGGGTCCTCGGAGAGATGCCTTATCCTTGGAATGTGCAGAGATGAAAGTAGCATGAGTTTGTTGAAATGAGAAGCTATAATGAAAGATTGAAACATTTGTGCCTTATTAGTTTATCATAAATTAAAGGCTAATCCTGATAGAGATCATGAATTAGCTAATAGGGCCTTTTACGTGCATATAATTTATTTTCTTAAAATTTTTCCTTTTTTGTTTACTAGTAAAAAATAGCTTTAATTAAAAGCTTTTGTCGGGAGGGGGGAGGGCTCCTGGGTGGCTCAATCGGTTAAGCATCCGACTCTTGATTTAGGCTCAGGTTACGATCTCCCAGTTGTGAGATGGAGCCCCAATTCTGGTACCACACTGGGTGAAGATTCTGTATCTTTCTCTCTCCCTCTGTCCCTGTCACACAAACTCGGGCTCTCTCTTTCTCAGTCTCTTTGTCTCTCTCTCTCATTAAAAAAAAAGGAAAGAAAAAAGAAAATCTTTTTGGGTGGTTTGAATCAAAAACATAGGAAAGTAATATCAAATTATATCCTACAAGAGATTCTTTTGATTATTAATTTGGACATTATGCCTTTATATTTCACATTACTTTTTCACAAGTAAAGATACCATCTTACTCTATTCTCAGTTGCTCAATTTCATAAAGCAGCAGCCCAGTCATGATTTTGGTGAGGACCTGATGTGAGTCTCCATTTCCCTGTATTCATAGGAATGTTTAACCATAGAGAGGCTGGTTTTCAATCAGTTGATTTCTTTACTTTCCCACCCTCACCTCCATAAAAATATAGTCTGATCTTGGGGTATCTTGAGACAAGTCAAGAGTCCTCTCTTCCATTTAGTACTCAGTTATTTTTTTTCTGAGAGATTATGTACAAGTCACTTAAACTTTTTACAGCATAAATCAGGTAAAGAGAAAAAGTAAAACTCAATTTAGAAATGGTTCTGATACAAAAACCTCTACTTACAGTATGGATGTTGATTATTTTTAATAAAAAAAAATCAAGTACTTTGTAGCTGATGTAACACATGACAACAAACACTTTCAGTTCTTTTTCATGGTAAAAGTAGAAAGACAATGCAGTGAGAAGGGTATTTGAGGCTGAGGGAGCAGAATGAGCAAAAACAGGAAAGAGAGTGGCATACTTAGGGATTCACAGAATAATCTCCTATGACTAGGATGGGCAGTGTTTGAAAGGTAGAGTGGACCTAGTTATAAAAGGTCTCGTATACCCCAAGCTAAAGAAATTACTGACTGACAGCCACCTAAGGTTATGGTTTAGTTTGTTTTTGTTGTTGTTGCTGTTTTGCTTTTTAAAGCAGGGGAAAGCTTGTGTGAAAAGACTGTTGTCTTAGGAATGTCACTCTAGTGTCTCTAAAGGAGCATAGCTTGAAGAAAGAGAGATGTTCAGTTTCTGTTTCTGAAACATTATGACTGAATGGCTGTGATACTTCTGATTAGTTATGGACAGTACATGTGTGGAATGAGATAGTAGCAGAATTCTTGCCAGAGGGCAAGGTTTGTGAAACCCTGGCTTGTTAGTAATAGGTTCAAGAGTCAGCAGACTTTTTCTCAAAGGGCCAGATTTAAAATTTTTGAGGTTTACAAGCATTGTGTTCTCTGTTGCAAATTATAGCTCCATAGCAGCCGTAGGCAATAAGTAAATAAATGTACATGGCTATGTCCCAGTAAAATTTCATTTACAAAAGTGGCCACTATAGGCTGTAGTTTGCCAATCCTGATTTAACCATATTGAAATGAGGGTCAGCAGCAGGACTCTTAAGACCATCGTTTCATGTAGCAGCAAGAGGTAAGAAACTTCTCAAAGAGTGTTAGAGAAGCAGAAAAATAGGGAGGAAATGATGACTGAGAGTAGTGAGGGGAAGGGTGGTAAGCAGGAAGGATAGAGGACAACTCTGTTTTTAAAAAGGCCATAGAAATTTGAATACTGACTAGTTATTTGATATTAAGAATCACTAATTTTTTTAGATTGTGATAATGGTATTGTGGTTTTGTTCTTGAAAAGGATCTTTAAAAGAGATCCATATTAAAATGTTTATGGATGAAATGATATGATACCTGGAATTTATTTCAAAATAATTCATTAACAGAGGAGGGGAATAGATAAAACAGAATAAGCCTTGAGTTGATAATATTTGGCCCTGGGTGATGGGATACATAGGTTATTCATTGTACTTGTCTCTCTGCTTTTGACTAAGTTTTGAAATTTCCATAATAAAAATTGATTTTTATAAAAGCCTTTGGATTTGGGAATGAAGGGGGAACCATTTGCTTCCCAAGAAGGAGAAAAAGCAATACCAAGGAAAGAAAGATAGAAGAAGCCCATGTCGAGGGAAAAACTTGGTGATGAGAATTTGGGAGGAAGTTCTCCAAGGACTCAGAATCAATGGAGTTGAGAGCATTCCTCACCTGTGGGCATTTTGTTTTATCACCTATACAAATATATCTAGAATCATGCAGTCAACGGCAGTTTCCTGCAATGTGGGGAAATACATGATGGATTTGTATTAAAATCTGTGTGTCTACTGATAGACATTTATGCTTTTGACATAATACACCAAGGGAATGAAATTCACATAACAGTGATCTCTAGAGATTTATAAAATGCAGTGGGGAAACATTAAATTATGCATTTTCTTCTGTGAGATACTATGATTGTCATACCTTTAAGCCCCTCCTCCCCCTTTTTTAACACCATCATCTTAAGGCATGCCCGCTATACACAACGTTTGGAAACTATAGGACAAAATATAGGAAAAGAATTAGCCTTCTTCCTAAGACACAGCTATAGTCAGTAACAAAATAACTGACTTTTCTACGTTGGGTACAGGGGTTGAATAAAACACGATCCCCTACCTTTCATGAATTTAAAGTATACTAAGGGGAAATGGACTGAGAAACAAGGGCAGTATTCTCCTAAATTTAATAGGATCTCTGAGCTTTCTGATGAATTTTTGGTTTATCAAGTATAAATGCTTTAAATAAATTTTTATGTTTTTCCTAATTTTCTGATAAATCTCACGAAATTCGGAACATCTCACATTGTGTTCTTTCTGACTTGAATTTTCCTTTATTTGATTTTTTTTCTGCTAACTAAAACCTACAGCAGAAAAGGGGTAGGGAGGTAAAGCATATGTGTTATGTGCTGTGTGTCCTTTTTAGTAAAATAAAGGTTTTCTTTTATGTGACCTGTGAAAACCTTATATTTGAAATGTGACTGGGTATGCTAAGTATATAGTTCAGTTCTCTTCTTGGCTTTTGTTTTGTTTTCGTTCTCCAGTTGGGTGACAACTGAGAGAAGCAGTAGAATAGATACCTGTACCGCCCATGGATCAACAGGTGCAGTCTCTTCTCCATCATCTGAATTGGGCCAATAATTTGTCATGTCATTTGCATTTATCCTGTTGTTTAAAGGTTATTTACTGAAGAGGTTCCCATTGTTCACAGCATAACAACATGATGCATTCTAGAACTAGATTGAAAAACAGTCTGTAATTAGTCAACAGATAATTAGCACTTTCAGGATGCCGCTTTCGTCTTACAAGCATGTACTCTTAAAACGACCTAAATTATCTTCTGTAATCTACCTGGCATTTGTTTTATTGGTGCACACACTAGCACTCTTTTTTTTTTTTTTTTTTTTTAATTTTTTTTTTTTCAACGTTTATTTATTTTTCAGACAGAGAGAGACAGAGCACGAACGGGGGAGGGGCAGAGAGAGAGGGAGACACAGAATCGGAAACAGCCTCCAGGCTCTGAGCCATCAGCCCAGAGCCCGACGCGGGGCTCAAACTCACGGACCGCGAGATCGTGACCTGGCTGAAGTCGGACGCTTAACCGACTGCGCCACCCAGGCGCCCCACTAGCACTCTTTAAGTAAGCGATGAATCAGTTTGAGAACTCAGAAGGTACTAGTAAACTTTCTACCAAGAATGGCCAGTGTTAGAATGTGGTATTTTTAAAACATGTTCAGTTTATGGGGCACCTGGGTGGCGCAGTCGGTTAAGCGTCCGACTTCAGCCAGGTCACGATCTCGCGGGTCCGTGAGTTCGAGCCCCGCATCGGGCTCTGGGCTGATGGCTCGGAGCCTGGAGCCTGTTTCCGATTCTGTGTCTCCCTCTCTCTCTGCCCCTCCCCCATTCATGCTCTGTCTCTCTCTGTCCCAAAAATAAATAAACGTTGAAAAAAAAAAAATTTTTTTTTTAAAAATAAAACATGTTCAGTTTAGATTAGTGTTGCTAGTCCCTTCTCTTTTTCTCTTTAAAGTGTTATTTGCCAGATACTATCCGGAGGGTCAAATGACTTTGTAGGTATTTCTTCTTTATTTTTAAATTGCCAAGCATTTTATTTTTCAAATGTTCTAAAATGCAGCATTAACTAGAAATATTTAAGTTTCAGAAGCAAAATTTCAGTAAAACATTTGATAATCACAGTTTCTGTTCTTAGATGATAATCTCCTTGCAAAAGTTATAGTGGATTTCTCATTTAATATATGTTAAGTTACTATTTCAGCTCTTTGACTAGGAATAAACATTATCTTGAGTTTTTGAGGCAAGGCAGAATTATGTGCACATCATCAGTGATGCATTCAGTTGACTAATGTGAAGAAAATAGTGTGAGCTACATTTAAATTATTCCTATACAAGTAACTTTTGACCTGTGATTTGATAATAGTCAGCTGTTAGGTTCTACACATACATAGTTCATATTGTTTTTATGTTGAATTGCTGACTTAATTTAAGACAAACTTTTACTTGTATGGGCTTACTTCAATCCATTACTCTCTGATAATTGACAAATACTTAACAAAGTCCTTGTGGAAAGAACATGGTTTTTATGATCTTGTGCATTTGGTCCATTTTGTAAGTGGCCTGAACTATGCACTAATAATACTTAGCTTTGCTAACATTAAGGAATACAGCATTAAAAATATGTTGACATATTATCTAGTGAAAGGCGAATAAGTTATTATCTTAAGAGTATACAGATACATTTGGTACAGCCTTGCAATGCATTCTAGCCCTTTCATTGTATCTTTGTGCTGATATATTTGACAAAGACAACTTTAATAATGCTGAACCTTAGTATTATCCACTTTCTACTTGCATCACAGAATGTTTCTCTACTGAGCAGAATTTGAAAACAGAATGGTTTTATTTAAAAATTGAAATACTAGATTTTTAAGAAATTGCTAGTCTCTGATTCTGTTTCTCTGTGAGCTTCCTATTCAAACCTTGAGAGCAAGATCCGTCCGATAACTTATAAAAGTAAACTTTGTCCAGCCTTAGGGCATTGTTATAGTTTTATTTATTTATTTATTTATTTATTTATTTATTTATTTTTATTTTTTTTTTAATTTTTTTTTTTTAATTTTTTCAACGTTTATTTATTTTTGGGACAGAGAGAGACAGAGCATGAATGGGGGAGGGGCAGAGAGAGAGGGAGACACAGAATCGGAAACAGGCTCCAGGCTCTGAGCCATCAGCCCAGAGCCTGACGCGGGGCTCGAACTCACGGACCGCGAGATCGTGACCTGGCTGAAGTCGGACGCTTAACCGACTGCGCCACCCAGGCGCCCCGTTATAGTTTTATTTAATGTTCTATTACCTATTGCCACCTAACACATTACCCCAAAACATAACAGCTTAAAACAACAAACATGTATTACCTCACAGTTTCTGGGATCAGGAATCCCAGTACAACTTAGCTGAGTGCCTGTGGCTCAGGGTCTCCAACAGGGCTGCAGCCAGGCAGTCAAGGCTGTAGTCATCTCGGTTCAACCTGAACACTGCCTTCCAAGCTCACTGACCTGGCCTTGGCAAGGCTTAGGACCATAGCTGTTGGCTGGAGACATCTTTACCACATGACACTCTATAGGAAATGGCAGTTGACTTCCTCCAGAGCCCAGCAGGAAGAGTGTGCCAAGTAGGAAGCCACAGTCTCTTTGTAACCTAATGTCAGAAGTGACCTTTTATTGTTTTGCCACAGTTTATTCCTCAGACCTGAGTTCCTAGGCTCACCCAGACTCCAGGGGAGGTGATTACACAAGGGCATGAGTACCAGGTGGTGGGGATCTTAATGGTTGCCTGCTACAAAGCTTATGAGTACTTTGGAATTTCTAGAGCTTTACCCTTGTTTTACAGGATAATAAAACTCCCTGTTCAGATAGAACTTTCTCTGCTTAGCTTGTCTCATAATTTTGAATTAATCACTTTATATGGAATGAGGCTCCAGGAAGGGGTGCAGACCAGGACATAGGTAAAGAACTGTGCATTTGCAGTTTTCCTTGCATAGCTTTTCCCAGTTATTTAGATAAGCAGCGTTGTTAAAATTCTAAGGTACTATTAAGAAAATGCACAGTTGGGAATATTTTATGCTCTGTTTATTATATAAATTCTAATGTCTACCTTGTTCAGTATTGGTAAAGGTTTTCAAGGCGTCATGAAAAGATGGGGATTTAAAGGCCAGCCTGCTACTCATGGTCAAACAAAAACCCACAGGAGACCTGGGGCTGTTTCAACTGGTGTAAGTATAACTTGAGTGACCTCTTTTTAATGCTAAATATTCAGCTTCTGCACATACAGTGCTCTAGTCTGTTCTTGGGATCAAGTCACATAATTTTAATCTGACTCCAGGTGGGTCATAGTACTTGTCACATTTTTATGAGTCCTGGTCTCACTTTCCAGAGCCAGACGTGAATCATTTCATAATAACCCACATACTTACAGCCAGTCTTCTCAGTACTTTTCCTTCCTGCTTTGTCATTTCCATCTCTGTCTCCCATCCTGCCCTCTGAAGTCTGCGGCAAGAAATCAGATATTAGAATGCCCTTCCAATCTGCCCCACTGGTTCCTTCCCAGAGTCATCTTTGCCTTAACAGAGACTGTTGGGGAAGATTGTCAGGAATGGTATCATGCATGGGAGAAGTAGTAGAGGAAAAATGGAGAAACAAACAATAAGAACATAGAAAATGGAGAAGGGATTTTGTGTTCTGAAATAATTTCCTGTAAATTATAGGATTGAATATGATAAGTGAATATATTGATAATGGGAGCAAATTTCTATTAGAAAAAGATACTCAGGTATGAAAAGGAGGGAAATTAGAACAAACCCTATAGGGTTGAATTCAGATTGTAGATATCAGTATACATTTACTGTATATGTATATAAGAGAAATAGATATGTTCATATGTGTGTATTTATTTGTTCCTTAGCTCTCTGTCTGCTGAATATTCATAGCAGTATTCATAATAGCCAAAAAAGAGAAATAACCCAAATGTTCATCAGTTGATGAATAGGTAATTAAATGTAGTATATTCATACAATGTTACTTAGCAATAAAGTGGAATGAAGTACTGATACATGCCGCAACATGGACGAACGTTGAAAACATGCTAAGGGAAAGAAACCAGTCACAGACTACATATTGTATGATTCCATTTACGTGAAATGTCCATTGTAGGCAAATCTGTGGAGATGAGAGTAGATCAGTGGTTGCACAGGGCTGGGGGGAGTTGGAGGGAGTGACCACTAATGGGGTTGGAATATCTGTTTGAGATTGAATGAAAATGTTCTAAGATCGTTTGTGGTAATACACGACTCTCTGTGTATACTCAAATCTTTGAATTGTATACTTCAGGGGAGCCTGGATGGTCAGTTGGTTAAGCCTCCGACTCTTGATTTCGGCTCAGATCACAATCTTATGGTTCAGTTTGTAGGATCGAGCCCCATGTTGGGACGCCACGAAGCCTGCCTAGGATTCTCTCTCTCTCCCCCTCCGCCTCTCACATACACGTGCTCTCTCAAATAAATGGGTAAATATAAAAAAAAAATGTTTTTTAATTTAAATTGTATACTTTAAAAAGAGTAAAATGTGTGGTATGTGCATTGTACTTCAACAAAGCTCTTTTATTTTTTAAAATATTTATTTATTTATTTATTTACTTAGAGCTTGAGCAGGGGAGGAGCAGAGAGAGAGGGAGAGACAGAATCCCAAGCAGGGTCCATGCTCAGCTCAGAGCCCTACGTGGTGCTCAGTCTCACACCGTGAGATCATGACTTGAGTTGATGTCAACAGTCAGATGCTTAAGCCACTAAGACACCCCTAGCTCTTTTAAAAATTAGGCTTGTTTTCTCTCTCTCTCTCTCTCTCTCTCTCTCTCTCTCTCTCACACACACACACACACACACACACACACACACACAAATAAAATGGCATGTGGAAGAACATGACTCGTTAGTTAATTGTCATGAAATAAATAAATGACATGTAGAAGAACCTATTTTTATCACTCAGCTTAGTTATTTGTCATGAAGTGCACTGTTCTGTGTTTGTAAATACTGCCATTCAGGATTAGCTGGTAAATACCTTTATAATCCAGAGAGGGTGTACTTTTAATGAGAATGTAAACTTAATGGGGGGGGGGGGGGGGCAGAGTCCTTTTTTAGTAATGTAATGTTAAACAAGGTGTGCCTATCACTGAGTATGTTTCTAGAATGAATAAGAGTGATAGTCTGTAACATGCAGAATTGTCTTTAATCTGTGTTGGTTACATAGTAACCAACTCTAATGCTATGGTGAGCAACTTCCGTGGGAGTTTTGTGGGTTGTCAGATTAGTGATACAGAAGTGTTTATATTCCAAGAGTTCATGTGTCATGAGAAGCTTTCCCATTTGAGATGTAATTCAAATTTGCTTCTTTAGATGTAGTATTATCCGTTACCAAAGCCAGAATCAGAGAGACTGTGTGAAGCTGTTTGAATTATATGAATCAGAGACAACCAGGACTGGACAAACTCGATATTCTAATAACTAATTCTGTCCTTTAATCATTCTGGGGAAGGAGAGTAACATCAAAAGCAAGAGTGGGGGAGTGGAACCATTCCAGCAGCAGTGGTGTGGATGGAGTCCATTAAGTCAGTTAATACAGAACATTAGTGAAAACAGACCAGGCAGTCAAGTCTTCCTTGAATGGTGGTGTGACGTGTATTTATGTCCTGTAATTTTTCTTTTCTCCTTCTCAACTGGTGTTAGCTCAGTTGCTACTCTCTTGTTACTGAGTTTTTCTCCTACATATGTTTCTTAGTCTGTATTTATTTTGTTGCTCTAACTTAATTTAGAAAGGAAATCCTCTGGGGTAAATATGTCTAAATCCATATTTAGTTCCTTACTGGGGCCTAGCAGAATGAGGAAAAAGTCCAACATTTTAATAACTCCTGTCTCAGTTTGCATTTCAGTTTGATCTGTTCTATTTGAAATTGAGAGTACTTAACAGTGCTAATTTTGGTTTTCTCGTGTAGGATGTTGCCAGAGTCTGGCCTGGAACTAAAATGCCTGGACAAATGGGAAACAAAGATAGGACAGAATATGGACTAAAAGTAAGTTTCTGAAGTGACTCTTTTTTAGGAATAAATTAATGCCTGAATGCAGAGGCACCTGAGGATGTTCTGCATGTGTGTCTGTGTAGAATCGTTCTGATACTTGAACTCTGTGTGTGTATAGCCATAGTCTGTGTTGGTAATGTGTTCATCTAACACCCAAGCTGTGGAATGTGCCGTCATAAAAAGAAAAAGTCATCTATTTGACCTGGTAGGTTTCTACAAGAAGACAGCGCGTGAACAAAAGTCGGATTCAGAGCATTGTGTAGAATACTGCCCTTTTATCAACTAATGAACAAAAGCTCCCTACATGTATATGTGGCTGTGCCGTTACATAAGCACAGAGAAAAGTGGGATTACGTGCCAGATTACTTTGGATTATATGTCAAAGGTGTGGATGGATAAAAGTGGATGTAGAGGAGGAGAGAGGGAGACCATCAACACAGGAGGGAAAGATAGTACTCAAAAAAGGATTGTGGTATATATCCATCTTTATAAAATAATTATATATATTTAAAGGGGAGAAGTTAAATTCAATCCCCGCTAATCTGAGGAATTTGACAAATAACCAATGTTTCTATATGTATGTGTATACATTTCAAAGTATAGAAAGTACAAAGAAAATAGCTATTCTTGAAAACAATACCCCAAGATAAACACTATTGACATTTTGGTTCATGTTCTTCCAGCCTCTATTCTAGATATATATTTTTTTACTAATTTATAAATTCTGACCAGCAGAGTTTTTTAAACTTTATGTAATTAAATCTGAAGGTTTGTTCCCTTTTTTTTTAAATTTATTTTGAGGGGCGCCTGGGTGGCGCAGTCGGTTAAGCGTCCGACTTCAGCCAGGTCACGATCTCGCGGTCCGTGGGTTCGAGCCCCGCGTCGGGCTCTGGGCTGATGGCTCAGAGCCTGGAGCCTGTTTCCGATTCTGTGTCTCCCTCTCTCTCTGCCCCTCCCCCGTTCATGCTCTGTCTCTCTCTGTCCCAAAAATAAATAAAAAATGTTTAAAAAAAAAAGTTTAAATTATTTTGAGAGCTTCCATGAGTGGGGGAGGGGCAGAGAGAGGGAGAGAGAATCCCAAGCAGCAGAGCCCAATGCAGGGCTCAGTCCCACAAACCAAACATGTGATCATGACCTGAGCTGAAATCAAGAGTCAGACATTTAACCCACTGAGTCCCACAGGCACTCCAAAGATTTTTATTCCCTTCTATTATTTTTACATCTGTGAGAGATCACCTGTTTGTATCTGTTTGTGGATATTTTCTTTGTATGTCCAGGGTGGGGTGGTGGTATTTGCATGTGTGTATATGTGAGATATTTCAGTTTCCATAGTATTTTAACACTTAGCCTTTATTAGCTATGAACTGTGGGTCAGACTTCATTTTCACCTCACATGCTTTGTTCTTTCACTACCATTTCTTGACCATTCTCTACCTTTGTGTAAATTTTTTTTTCACATGAAAGGCCATGGACATGAGAGCCATCTCCTCAGCACACTTATTTTGAAAATGAGACCCAGAGAAGTTGTAACTTCCCTAGTTTCTAATTGCAGGAAGCTAGTATTAAATAAAATTGAAACAAAATTACTACTTTATTTTCAAATTTTTATTTAAATTCTAGTTAGTTAACATACAGTTCAGTATTGGTTTCAGGAGAATTCAGTGATCCATCATTTACATCCAATACCCAGTGCTCATCACAAGTTCCCTCTTTAGTACCCATCAGCCTACTACTTCCCTCCATCAACCCTCAGTTCTCTATCTTTAAGAGTCTTTTGTGGTTTGTTTCCCTCCCTCTTTTTTCGTTTCCCCCCCTCCCATATGTCCATCTGTTTTGTTTCTTAAATTCCACATATGAGTGAAATCATATGGTATTTGTCTTTCTCTGAGTTATTTCACTTAGTATAATATACTCTAGCTCCATCCACGTCGTTGCAAATGGCAACACTCAATCTTTTTGATGGCTAATATTCCATTGTATCTGTATACACACCACATCTTCTTTATTCATCAGTTAATGGACATTTGAGCACTTTACTTTGGCCATTGTTGATAATGTTGCTATAAACATAAGGGGTGCACGTACCCCTTCAAATCTGTATGTTTGTATCCTTTGGGTAAATACTAAGCAGTGCAATTGTTGGATCATAGGATAGTTCTCTTTTTAACTATCTGAGGAACCTCTGTACTGTTCTCCAGAGTGGCTACATCAGTTTGCATACCCACCAACAGTGCAAGAGGTTTCCCCTTTCTCCACATCCTTGCCAACATCTGTTGTTCCTTGTGTTGTTAATTTTAGCCATTCTGATAGGTGTGAGGTGGTATCTCATTTTGGTTTTGATTTGTATTTCTCTGATGATGAGTGATGTTGAGCATCTTTTCATGTGTTTATTAGCCATCTGGATGTCTTCTTTGGAAAATGTCTTTCATGTCTTTTGCCCATTTCTTCACTGGATTATTTGTTTCTTCGGTGTTGAATTTGATAAATTCTTTATAGAGTTGGGATATTCACCCCTGTATTAGATATAATCATATTTATATTTAAAATGAGAGTTGGGGCACCTGGGTGGCTCAGTCGATTAAACATCCCGCTCTTGATTTCAGCTCAGGTCATGATCTCACACATTCACGAGTTTGAGCACCATACAGGCCCACACTGACTCTCTCTGCCCCTCTTGCACATGCTCTCTCTCCCAAAATAAATAAAATGAATGAATAAATAAAATGAAAACTTGCTACCCTTTTTTTTTTTATAATTTACTTATTTTTTAATTTCCATCCAAGTTAGCATGCAACAATGATTTCAGGAGTAGATTCCTTAATGCCCCTTACCCATTTAGCCCATCCCCTCTCCCACAAACCCTCCAGTAACCCTCTGTTTGTTCTCCATATTTAGTAGACTCTTCTGTTTTGTCCCCCTCCCTGTTTTTATATTACTTTCGCTTCCCTTCCTTTATGTTCATCTGTTTTGTCTATTCACGTCCTCATATGAGTGAAGTCATATATTTGTCTTTCTCTAATTTCACTTAGCATAATACACTCTAGTTCCATCCACGTAGTTGCAAATGGCAAGATTTCATACTTTCTGATTGCTGAGTAATGCTCCATTGTGTATATATATATATATATATACACCACATCTTCTTTATCCATTCATCCATCAATGGACATTTGGGCACTTTCCATACTTTGGCTATTGTTGATAGCACTGCTGTAAACATTGGGTTGCATGTGCCCCTTCGAAACAGCACACCTGTATCCCTTGGATAAATACCTAGTAGTGCCGTTGCTGGGTCATAGGGTAGTTCTATTTTTAATTTTTTGAGAAACCTCCATACTGTTTTCCGGAGTGGTGCACCAGCTTGCATTCCCACCAACAGTGCAAAAGAGATCCTCTTTCTCTGCATCCTCGCCAATATCTGTTGTTGCCTGAGTTGTTAATGTTAACCATTCTGACAGGTGTGAGGTGGTATCTCATGGTGGTTTTGATTTGTATTTCTCTGATGATGAGTGATGTTGAGCATTTTCTCACGTGTCAGTTGGCCATCTGGATGTCTTCTTTGGAGAAGTGTCTATTCATGTCTTTTGCCCATTTCTTTACTGGATTCTTTGTTTTTTGGGTATTGAGTTTGATAAGTTCTTTTTAGATTTTGGATACTAATCCTTTATTTGATACGTCATTTGCAAATATCTTCTCCCATTCTCCCTTGCCTCTGGAGACGTTGAGGAAGACGTTGCATGACCAAGGTCAAAGAGGTTTTTGCCTGCTTTCTCCTCAAGGATTGTGATGGCTTCCTGTGTTACATTTAGGTCTTTTATCCATTTTGAGTTCATTTTTGTGTATGGTTTAAGAAAGTGGTCCAAGTTCGTTTTTCTGCATGTCACTATCCAGTTTTCCGAGCACCACTTGCTGAAGAGACTGTCTTTATTCCATTGGATATTCTTTCCTTCTCTGTCAAAGATTAGTTGGCCATACGTTTGTGGGTCCATTTCTGGGTTCTCTATTCTGTTCCATTGATCTGAGTGTTCTTGTGCCAGTACCATACTGTCTTGATGATTACAACTTTGTAATACAACTAGAAGTCTGATGCCTCCTGCTTTGGTTTTCTTTTTCAAGATAGCTTTGGCTATTCAAGGTCTTTTCTGGTTCCGTACAAATTTTAGGACTGTTTGTTCTAGCTCTGTGAAGAATGCTGGTGTTATTTTGATAGGGATTGCTGCTACCACTTTCATAACACATCTGTTATACTCTTATATTACAAGTCATCCATAGCATTTGAATTTTTCCTATTCTCATTCAACATTTTGAAGTGCTAGGGGGTGCCTGGCTGGCTCAGTCGGTTGGGCGTCCCTTCGGATCAGGTCTTGATCTCGCAGTCTGTGAGTTCAAGCCCCACGTCAGGCTCTGCACTGACAGCTCAGAGCCTGGAGCCTACTTCAGATCCTGTCTCCCTCTCTCTCTCCTCCTCCCCCACTCATACTCTGTCTCTCTCAAAAATAAAAACATTAAAAAAATTAAAAAAAATTTTTTTGAAGTGCTAATATGATGATTACTTTTTAGGCTACTTATAGACTCAGCTTGTAGTAACATATTGCTTGTTTTAATACAAGTATATTCTCAAATTTTTAACTATTGAAATTGCATTTCTTACTTTAGGTGTGGAGAATAAACACAAAGCACAATATAATCTATGTAAATGGCTCTGTACCTGGACATAAAAATTGCTTAGTAAAGGTATGTATATAAAATGTATGTAAACTCTTTATTTTCCGTTGTTTGGATACGTGAATATGTGCCATAAATTGTCCTTTGGCCCGTAAATGTGGCTTGAAAATAAGTGGCTGTTTTTCCATAATCTTTGCCAAATTAAATTTTTTGCCACTTTTCAGTAGTACCTGACTGAAAAAGTTGTACAAAATATCCTGTACCTATGTTCATAAAAACATGAACCTGTGAGAATGGTAGGACCAATAAATAGAGGCTCTTTAGAAATGCAAAAAGGTGGGGTGCCTGGGTGGCTCAGTAGGTTGAGTGTGTGACTTCAGCTCAGGTCATGATCTCACAGTTGTTGAGTTCAGTCTCAGCTTCAGGCTCAGAGCTGAAGCTAACAGCTGTTTGCTCTGAGCCTGAAGCCTACTTCAGATTTTCTGTCTCCCTCTCTCTCTCTCTCAAAAATAATATTAAAAAGAAAAAATAGAAAGGCTCAAAGGGGAATATGGTGGCATAGGAGGACGCTGGGTTCACCTCATCCTGCTGATCACTTAGATTCCACCCACATCTGCCCAAATAACCCAGAAAACCACCAGAAGACTAGCAGAATGGACGCTCCGGAGCCAAGCATAGACAAAAGGACCATGGGAGAGGGTAGGAAGGGCGGAGAGGTGGTGGGTGCTACACGGACTGGTGGGAGGGAGCCGGGGTGGTGGAGGGGCAGTCTGCCCAGCAAGACAGAGCCCCTGAAGTCTGGCTTCAAAAGCGGAGGGGCCAGACTCCGTGAGTTCTGACAGCCAGTGGGCTGTCATCTGGAATGTTAAAATTCAACAGCTTTGCTCCCAGACAGCAGGGAGGGCAAGAGGACATTGGGAGGGAGAGTTGCTGAGCCCAAGAATACAGAGCTCAGCTTGGTGGGAGAACAAAGGCACTGGTAAGCACCATCGCCCTCTCCCATCCCCCGCTGAAATTCGAAAGGGAACCAGTTCCTGTCACTGAACTTGCTTGCACCGTGCAAACGCCCAACGCTGTGATCCTGTGGATCCATCCCTCTGGCGGGTCGGCCTTCCTCCTGGTGCTCCTCCCGGTGCTGCAGGGCCCCTCCCGCAGGGGACCACTGAAGGCAAATGGAGCTAAGCCTGCCCCTCGTGGCCCTGTGCACCTTGCAGATCCACCCCGGCTAATACGCCAGATCCCATCAAAGCAGCACCACAGGCCTGGCAGTCTGCAAGTAGCCCAGACAGGGGCCACGCCACTCCACAGTGAGTCCTGCCCCTGGGAGAGGAGAAGATAAGATACACACCAGTCTGACTGTGGCCCCGACCACCAACACAGGTTACTCCAGACAGCACAAGGGAAGTGCCCTGCAGTTTGGAGCCACTGCAGGGACTACCCAAAATGATGAAACAGAAGAATTCTCCTGAAAAGAAACTCCAGAAAGTAGCAACAGCTAACAAATTGATCAAAAAGGATTTAAGCAATATAATGGAACAAGAATTTAGAGTAATAGTCATAAAATTAATCGCTGGGCTTGAAAAAAGCATAGAGGACAGCAGAGACTATGCTACAGAGTCAAGGGACTAAGAGATAGTCATGAGGAGCTAAAAATGCTATAAATGAGGTGCACAATAAAATGGAGGCGGCCATAGCACAGATTGAAGAGGCCGAGGAGAGAATAGGTGATTTAGAAGATAAAATTATAGAAAAAGAGGAAGCTGAGAAAAAGATTTAAAAAATCCAGGACTATGAGGGGAGAATTAGAGACCTAAAGTGATGAAATCAAATGGAACAATATCCATATCATAGGAATTCCAGAAGAAGAAAGAAAGGGGCTGAAGGTGTACTTGAACAAATCATAGCTGAGAACTTCTCTGATCTGGGGAAGGAAAAAGGCATTGAAATCCAAGAGTCACAGAGAACTCCCTTCAGACATCAATTGATCATCTGCATGACATTATCATAGTGAAACTGGCAAAATACAAGCATAAAGAGAAAATTCTGAAAGCAGCTAGGGATACACAGGCTCTAACTTACAAAGATAGACACATAAGAGTAGTGGCAGACCTATCTACTGAAACTTGGCAGGCCAGAAAGGAATGGCAGGAAATCTTCAATGTGATGAGCAGAAAAAACCATGCAGCCGAGAATCCTTTATCCAAAAAGTCTGTCATTCAGAATAAAAGGAGAGATAAAGGTTTTCCCAAACAAAAACTGAAGGCATTCATCACCACTAAACCAGCCCTACAAGAGATCCTAAGGGGGATTGTGTGAGTGAAATGTTGCAAGGACCACAAAGTACCAGAGACATCACTACAAGCATGAAACCTACAGATGTGACAATGACTCTAAACACGTATCCTTCAATACACTGAATGTAAATGGACTAAACGCTCGAACCAAAAGACACAGGATATCAGAATGGATAAAAACACAAGACCCATCTATTTGCTGTCTACAAAAGACTCATTTTAGACCCGAGGACACCTTCAGATTGAAAGTAAGGGGATAAAGAACTATCTATCAAGCTACTGGAAGTCAAAAGAAAGCTGAAGTAGCCATACTTGTATTAGACAAACCAGACTTTAAATTAAAGGCTGTAGTGAGATGAAGAAGGGCATTATATAATAATTACAGGGTCTATCCATCAGGAAGAGCTAACTATTATAAATGTCTATGCCCCGGATATGGGAGCCCCCAAATATATGAAACTATCACAAACATAATTAACCTTATTGATAAGAATGTGGTAATTGCAGGGGACTTTAATACCCCACTTACAACAATGGATAGATCAACTAGACACAGGATCAATAAAGAAACAAGGGCCCTGAATGATACATTGGATTGGATGGACTTGACAGATATATTTAAAACTCTGCATCCCAGAGCAACATAATATACTTTCTTCTCAAGTGCACATGGAACATTCTCTAAGATAGATCACATACTGGGTCACAAGACAGCCCTTAATAAGTATAAAAGAAGTGAGATCATACATTGCATACTTTCAGACCACAATGCTATGAAGCTTGAAATCAACCACAGGAAAAAGTCTGGAAAACCTCCAAAAGCATGGAGGTTAAAGAACACCCTACTAAAGAATGAATGGGTCAACCAGGCAATTAGAGAAGAAATTTAAAAATATATGGAAACAAATGAAAATGAAAATACAACAATCCAAACGCTCTGGGATGCAGCAAAGGCAGTCCTGAGAGGAAAATACATTGTAATCCAGGCCTATCTCAAGAAACAAGAAAAATCCCAAATACAAAATCTAACAGCACACCTAAAGGAAATAGAAGCATAACACCAAGGATACCCCAAACCCAGCAGAAGAAGAGAAAGAATAAAGATCAGAGCAGAAATAAACAATATAGAACCAAAAAAAAAAAAAAAAAAAAAAAAACCTGTAGAGCAATTCAATGAAACCAAGACTTGGTTTTTTGAAAAAATAAACAAAATTGATAAACCTCTAGCCAGGCTTCTCAAAAAGGGAGATGACCCAAATAGATAAAATCATGAATGAAATTGGAATTATTACAACCAATCCCTCAGAAATACAAGCAATTATCAGGGAATTACTATGAAAAAGTATATGCCAAAAAACTGGACAACCTGGAAAAAATGGATGAATTCCTAAGCACCCACACACTTCCAGAATTCAAACAGGAAGAAATAGAAAACTTGAACAGACCCATAACCAGCGAAGAAATGGAACCAGTTATCAAAAATCTCCCAAAATATAAGAGTCCAGGACCAGATGGCTTCCCTGGGGAATTCTACCAGACATTTAAAGCAGAGATAATACCTATCTTTCTCAAGCTGTTCCAAAAAATAGGGAAGGAAAACTTCCAGGCTCATTCTGTGAAACCAGCATTATTTTGATTCCTAAACCAGACAGAGACCCAGCAAAAAAAGAGAACTACAGGCCAATATCCCTGATGAATATGGATGCAGAAATTCTCAACAAGATACTAGCAAATGGAATTCAACAGCATATAAAAAGAATTACTCACCATGATCAAGTGGGATTCATTCCTGGGCTGCAGGGCTGGTTCAATATTTGCAAATCAATCACTGTGATACACCACAATAAAAGAAAAGATAAGAACCATATGATCCTGTCAATCAATGCAGAAAAGGCATTTGACAAAATTCAGCATCCTTTCTTAATAAAAACCCTAGAGAAAGTTGGGACAGAAGGAACATACTTAAACATCCTAAAAGCCATTTATGAAAAGCCCACAGCTAATATCATCCCCAGTGGGGAAAAACTGAGAGCTTTCTCCCTGAGATCAGGAACACAACAGGGATGTCCACTCTCACCACTGTTGTTTAACATAGTGTTGGAAGTTCTAGCAGCAGCAATCAGACAACAAAAGGAAATCAAAGGCATCCAAATTGGCAAAGATGAAGTCAAGCTTTCGCTTTTTGCAGATGACATGATATTATACATGGAAAAGCTGATAGACTCCACCAAAAGTATGCTAGAACTGATACATGAATTCAGCAAAGTCGCAGGATACAAAATCAATGTACAGAAATCGGTTGCATTCTTATACACTAATAATGAAGCAACAGAAAGACAAATAAAGAAACTGATCCCATTCACAACTGCACCAAGAACCATAAAATACCTAGGAATAAACCTAACCAAAGATGTAAAAGATATGTATGCTGAGAAGTATAGAAAGCTTATGAAGGAAATTGAAGAACATACAAAGAAATGGAAAAACATTCTGTGTTCATGGATTGGAAGAATATTGTTAAAATGTCAATACTACCCAAAGCTATCTACACATTCAATGCAATCCCAATCAAAATTGCACCAGCATTCTTCTCAAAGCTAGAACAAGCAATCCTAAAATTTGTATGGAACCCCAAAAGACCCCGAATAGCCAAAGTAATTTTGAAGAAGACCAAAGCAGGAGGCATCACAATCCCAGACTTTAGCCTCTACTACAAAGCTGTAATCATCAAGACAGCATGGTGTTGGCACAAAAACAGACACATAGACCAATGGAATAGAATAGAGACTCCAGAATTGGACCCACAAAAGTATGGGCAAGTAATGTTTGACAAAACAGGGAAGAATATCCAATGGAAAAAAGACAGTCTCTTTAACAAATGGTGCTGGGAGAACTGGACGGCAACATGCAGAAGAATGAAACTAGACCACTTTCTGACACCAGTCACAAAAATAAACTCAAAATGGATAAAGCACATGAATGTGAGACAGGAAACCATCAAAACCCTAGAGGACAAAGCAGGAAAAAACCTCTTTGACCTCAGCCGCAGCAATTTCTTACTCAACACATCTCCAAAGGCAAGGGAATTAAAAGCAAGAATGAACTATTGGGACCTCATGAAGATAAAAAGCTTCTGCACTGCAAAGGAAACAATAAGTAAACTGAAAGGCGACCGACAGAATGGGAAAAGATATTTGCAAATGATCTATCAGACAAAGGGCTAGTATCCAAAATCTGTAAAGAAGTCACCACACTTCACACCCGAAAAACAAATAACCCAGTGAAGAAATGGGCAGAAAACATGAATAGACACTTCTCTAAAGAAGACATCCAGATGGCCAACAGGCATGTGAAAAGATGCTCAATGTCACTCCTCATCAGGGAAATACGAATCAAAACCACACTCAGGTATTACCTCATGCCAGTCAGAGTGGCTAAAATGAACAAATCAGGAGACTAGATGCTGGAGAGGATGTGGAGAAACGGGAACCCTCTGGCACTGTTGGTGGGAATGCAAACTGGTGCAGCCGCTCTGGAAAACAGTGTGGAGGTTCCTCAAAAAACTAAAAATAGATCTACCCTATGACCCAGCAATAGCACTGCCAGGAATTTACCCAAGGGATACAGGAGTGCTAATGCATAGGGCACTTGTACCCCAATGTTTATAGCAGCACTTTCAACAATAGCCAAATATGGAAAGAGCCTAAATGTCCATCAACTGATGAATGGATAAAGAAATTGTGGTTTATATATACAGTGGAATACTACATGGCAATGAGAAAGAATGAAGTATGGCCCTTTGTAGCAACATGGATGGAACTGGAGAGTGTTATGCTAAGTGAAATAAGTCATACACAGAAAGACAGATACCATATGTTTTCACTCTTAGGTGGATCCTGAGAAACTTAACAGAAGACCATTTGGGAGGGGAAGGGAAAAAAAAAAGGGAGGGAGCCAAACCATAAGACACTCTACAAAACTGAGAACTGAGGGTTGATGGGGGGTGGGAGGGAGAAGAGGGTGGGTGACGGGCATTGAGGAGGGCACCTGTTGGGATGAGCACTGGGTGTTGTATGGAAACCAATTTGACAATAAATTTCATATTAAAAAAAAGAACTAGAAAAAGGATATTAGGATAACTGTTGCCAAAATATTAATATCCTTCCAAAAAAGAACTTCTAATTTTTTTTTAAATACTTTGACACAGGAACTGAAAATACACAAAATGGCAATTCAGTGAGAGAGTCAACAAGACCATTTGGTAATGGGGCACTTGACTGGCTCAATTCAAAGAGTATATGACTCTTGGTCTTGGGATTGTGAGTTCAGGCCCCACGTTGGGTGTAGAGATAACTAAAAAATAAATAAAACTTTTATTTATTTATTTATTTTAAAGAAAGGTGGTAGGGGTATCTGGGTGGCTCAGTTGGTTAAGCATCCAACTTTGGCTTTGGTCATGATCTCACAGTTCATGTGTTCAAGCCCCACAACTGTGCTGACAGTTCAGAGCCTGGAGCCTGCTTCGGATTCTGTGTCTCCCTCTCTCTCTGCCCCTCCTCTGCTCACAGTCCATCTCTCTCAAAAATAAACATTAAAAAAAAAAAAAAAAAGGTGGTAAAAGGTAAACATTTTAAGGAGGGATTCATTGTTATGATTATACTTTTAGTATTTTAAAAATATGCACATTCATATTTATGTTCAAAAACAAAGTAAAAAAAATAATAGCATAAATTGGGGGGAAAAAACTCTTGTACTCTCACAGACTTGTTTCTATCAAATAAAATAGAAAGTAAATATTCTGCCTGGGACTTAGGCCAACATAATACAACATATAAGAAATCACTTTGGGATTTTGAATCATCCATTCTGAAAATAAATTTGTAGTAGAAATAATACCAGCTTATTCCCAGAAATTTTCCAACAATAACAACGAAAATAGATTGAAACTTCAACCTCTGATTTTTCACATTGGGTCTTTCTCTATGTATTCTTTTCATTTCTTAAAGTAGGTTCCATTACTAGCATAAAGTATAACACTTGTTTTAATCCTACAGTAATTAAAATTCCCTTTCTGTAGTTCACTTTTTGACTGAATTGTTCTGATTTTTCTTAAAGAAAAAATACATCTTATGAATTGTTGCAAGTATTTTTTTTTTTTTTACTTTGCATGTTTTCAGGTTTAAGTAGATTTCCAGTCTCCAGATGACCTGGTTGTTTACACAATGACAGGTTGTCGAGACTGACAAGTTGGCATTGTACTTCCTATAACATTTTGTCTTCATAATTAAATGTACCCCCTCCACATTACAGGTTTATTATATGTTACAAATATCACAACCTAATAAAAGAGAGAAGAGGGAAATTAAATTATTTTCCATAATAAAATTATACTGTACAACAGATGAATTTTTATATGTTGTCAGATCTTCCTTTTCTCCCCATTTTGCTGCACACATGGTTCTAGGCTTGCTTTCCAGCTGAAAGTGGAACACCTCAGCATTTTCTTTGACACCAGTATAGATGAATAGGTCAGCTGTCTTGAAAAACCATAATATGTGCAGTGATATTCTGACTGGTTGTTATAAACAGTTTATAGTCGACATTTATTACTCTTCCACCTACTTCAACAAAAAATTGCCTCCAAAAACTCAACTCTGTTAATGGATGATGGCTCGCCATTACTGAAGACATTCAGAAGGTAGACCACAGGCAATTCCCAAAGGGTAGTCCAAGTATATTTCAAGAAACTAGCATCAAAGAATGTCCAGTCCACTTCGAAATGTTAACACACCAATGAATGTATTTTCAAGAAACATATTTTGATTAAAAAAAGAACGCATCTTGAGAAAACAATCTTCGAACTACAGTGTCTAAACAAGTCTTTCGTAACCTTACAGAAATGTCCGTCCCAAACATTAAGATGTGGGTTTGGGGGTGTTTTGTGGGCTTGTGTTTTAAGAGAAGTGGTGGTACACAAGTGTGGTCCACTTTTTGAAAACTTTTTCTATCATCCCACTTTTTCTATCCTTCCCAGTGATTCCATAGCAAGTGAAAAGAGCCCCTTTGCCCATGGAGATTGAGGCGCTTCCTAGTGGACAGGCAGCCTCTTCAGCATTCTCTCATCCCACAGGAACTTTTGCACCCCACCCCCAGAGTATAGGGCTGCCAGTAACTTTGTTTTTAATGCTAAAGTTAGTAACGATGGTCTTAGGGATGACCAACCCGTTTAATTAATGTAAGCATTTTTTGTTGTCTAGATTCACTAAACGTATTAAAAAAAGCCTAAAGAATATGTTTACAGCATTATGTGGTGTATATGATTAACTAATATTTGTGTGTGCTCATTCCTGTAGCCTAATTTAAGTGTTTTCTAGATTTCCTGTTTGTGTCCTACCCCTCATCTTTCCTCAGAGAATTTGAACTGCCTTGCCAATATACAGAAATATAAAAAGAATGAGCCAGAGAGTTGAGAGAGTTTTGGTGAAGGTGGGGAAATAATGAAGCCAGAGGTTAGATTAAGTGCACAAAAATACATACTGTTGAGTCTTACACATTTGTTAAAGATGGGATGCAAACTCTGCCCCTCAGCTTTAGAACCACCGAGACAAAAGAGATTTAAATAAAATGTCACTCATGTTTCCAATCAATGAATTATAGTACTGTAACATTTATAGTTAGAATATATAAGTAGTGCTTTTCTCTGAAATGTTCAAGTATGATAGATCTATGAAAATGTAAAAGCAACTGAGAATTTGCTGTTTAGATCATTTATGACTAAATTTTCACAGTTATCAAATTAGCACAGAAAGTTTTGCTGTTGTTGGTTTGGTTGTTTATTTGCTTGGGTTTTATTCTCCATTCTAAATTCTGAAACAGTTTAAATCAGTAAGAATATGACTCCCCCCACCCCCACCCAAGTTCAAGTTCAACCCAAGATTAGTGACTTGGAAAGAAAAAATTAAATGAGTTTATTTTCTTCTGAGCAACTAACTGAAAATTCCTTGGAACAATTTTAATGAGAGAGATTAAAATAGATGTGTTTCTGTACATAGCTGTTCCTAGCAGCTGTGTACTTATTTCAACCAAATTATTCGTTTCTTATTGCCAAAATGATTATGCCGTGTTTTACTCTGTGTGTATAATTACATGTAATTTTTTTTTAATTTCTCACTGAATGAAAGCTGTAGAATGACTCAGAAGCTTTAAAGAACCAGTAATGTTTTCCAAAAATAAAACCCAACATTTTAGATCATACCAACATCTGAACTGTTTCTTGGTTTATGAATTTACAGATATAATTAGAATATTTTTAGATTAGAAAGAGCTAATAAAACTAGTGTAAAGACTTATGGAATGATTGCTTTTGCTAAATATTATTTTGTCCTTCTCAGTGATAATGGTACTTGTTAAATGTAAGCTTATTTCCTTAATAAAACTTGGCATTTTTGGTTATGTGCCCTTTGATATAAGACTAACAAAAATACTAGGTAAATTCTTTTTTAAAACCTCAACTCAAAAGAATCTATGGTAGAAAGTAAAATAATAAAAATATATAATAAAATAAGATCAATAAGAAGTAGATGGTAATAACTTTTAGGCACATAGTTTAGATATAGTTGATACCTAAGTAGTAATTTTAAAATATAATTTATCCTCCTGGGCAGTTCTAGAGATTTGTAAGTTATGAGTAAGATATGTAATTATCAGGGTAATTTAGAAGGCAGATGACTGAGTTGAGGAAGGTTGTATTTCTGTCATTGGATTAAGTTTATTGGAATAAAAAGAATACATTGAGTTCCTTTCACTTTATGTAACAGTTGTGTTATTCACATTAGAAAATGTAGGAATAGATATTGTTTATTAATAATTAAAACATACTATCTTTAAGTAACTTAACTGGTACTACTTATTAATAAGGTCTTTGTCCCCCTCCTTCCAGATCAGAGATTCTACACTGCCTGCATATAAGGACTTCTGTAAAAATCTACCATTCCCTACATATTTTCCTGATGGAGATGAAGAAGAACTACCAGAAGATTTGTATGATGAAAATGTGTGTCAGCCTAGTGCACCTTCTATTATATTCTCCTAACCTCCGTGGACATGGCAGAACCTCCTGTATTTTATGAGCTTTGATGAGCCAGAGCAATATATAACCAGGAAATATATTTTCCTTTCGTAATCACAGTACCACACTTGTCATCTTTGTCAAGGGCATAAATACATCATTCCATCCCCCAAACTAAATTTTGTTTTAAATAAATTACCACATTAAATAAATCAGTTAAATAGACTGGATATGCCAGATGTCGATGGACTGGCCATTTGCATACGAGCAAAGTCTTTTGTAATTTGTGAGCTTCATCTTTTTTACTACATATTCTAAAGTTATCTTAAGATGCTTATGAATTCAGCCTCTTTTGTTAAAGATATTTCTGTCTTCCTGAAGGGGTAGATGTGGAACAGTGGCAAACTTACACTTTCAGGGTAAACTTGAAACTTACACTTTCTAAACAGAGAAAGGAAGTAAGATTTTTATTTAAATTATATTTTAATCATTTTTTCCTTGCTTTCCCAGAAGGATTTGAAGTGGCCTGGGGTTGTACATTCAACAAACTTATGAAGCACCTATTTTTAAAAATATTAATGTCCCCTGGGTTTTTTCATTGTATGAAATTAAAACGTGTTTGCTAATGGCTACATTATGTCAAATAATCAAGCTTAACAATGCAAGTGTAAGCAGTCCTTATTGAACTACTGGATTTCCTCTGAACCCAGATTCCTGAGGACCCACAGGATCTAACTTTTAACTCAGGATGTTTTCTGAGACTTGATTCATACAGCAACCCAAGAGACATTAATCATACTGCTAGATCACCATATAATTTCCTACTAATGGATTTGTATTTGAAAGGTCCAACAGTTTTTTTTTTGCTGATATTTCATTTCTCTCATTTTTTATTTCAAGTCCAAATATAGTCACATCTTTTTTAAAATTTCCATTATTCTTCACCTAATTCCAGTAAGATTTGTTGCAATTGACAGAAAATCCATACAATAAAATAGTTGGGGCACCTGGGTGGCTGAGTTGGTTAAGCATCCAACTCTTGGTTTCAGCTCAGGTCATGATCTGGTTCATGGTTCAAGCCCTGCATCAAGCCACTTGGGCTTTCTCTTTCTCTCTCTCTCTCTGTCTCTCCCTCTCCCTCTCCCTTTCCCTCTCCCTCTCCCTCCCCCCACCTCCAGCTCATGTGTGTGCGTGCGTGCTGTCTCAAAATGAATAAAAATAAATAGAAAATAAAAGAGTAAGTGAGGGAAAAACACCTAGGATAACATAAATCAGTATTCAGTGGGGAGTTGGGAAAGAATGGTAACTGTATGATACAGATGAGCAGACTATGACATGCAAAATCATTGGACTCAGTTTGACTCTGAGCTGCCTGGATACCAAAGTAAAACAGCATTGATCTTGTTACATATTACTCTTTAATCATGAGTTCCTCAAGAGGAATTGTTTTAAACTGGAGTAAGTCTTGGTCACCATACCATTTTTTATTCAAAAAATAACTTACCAAACTGGAAATTCCTGGACTTGTTAAAAGATTATCTCAAACATATTCAAGGGTAAAATATTAGACACATTCTTGTCAGATCAAACAAGGATAATCTTTACTACTGCTGTTCAACTGTTCTTGGAAGTCTTTGTCAGTACAATTACTAAAACAAGAAAAAGTAATGATATAAATATTAGGAAGTGAGAAGATTGTAAGAAATATCTACCTGTAAGACAATCAACTGACAAGTCATTAGAAACAACGAAGGAGGGCGCCTGGGTGCTTAGTCAGTCCAACTTCAGTTCGGGTCATGATCTCACAGTCCGTGAGTTCGAGCCCCACGTCGGGCTCTGTGCTGATAGCTCAGAGCCTGAAGCCTGCTTCGGATTCTGTGTCTCCCTCACGCTCTGCCCCTCCCCTGCTCAGTCTCAAAAATAAAAACATTCAAAAAAAAAAAAAAAACGAAGGCAGTTCAGCAACGTGACTGTAAAGATTAATATATAAACATAGCAATATTGAGAAATTTTATGGGGTGGGGGGAAATGGCTACTATTCCAATAGCAATTTTTTTTTAAAGTTTACCTAGGAAAAAGCCTTACAAATGTGCTGGAGTCTTATTGGAGAAGTTAAAACTTTAATGAAGGACATAAAAGAAGACAAATAATGGAGGGGATTATCATGGTTATGAATGGGGAGACAATATTGTAAAGAATTCAATCCTATTTTTAAAATCTCAACAGGTTTTACCATACAACTGTTCAAACAGACTCTAAAATGGATGTGAATGTGTACATTCAAAAATAGCAAGCACATGAAATCATAACTATTAGGTATGTCCCCATACTATGCTTACTTACGCTTTACTTTGAAATTCGGCATACTGTATGTCTTAACTACTTAAGTTGCATTTGATCAAAAGATTTTAATGAACTTAGAGATGCATGAAATTTGCTGATAAACCAATGGGAAGCAGCTGTTACCTTGCAAGACAAATGAACAATTATTGCTGGGAAAACATAAAAACCTTGTTTCCATGTAAAGCATCTGCAGAGGTGGAGAGAAAGGAATCCTAGCGTCTGAAGATAACCAGGTGGACAGGAGAGTAAGGAGCCATTCAGCAGTCATTTGCCCAGGACATACAGTGTTTTGAAGAAGGCAGGGAGCCCTTTGCACTAGAAAGCTGGCCCTAGACCCACCACCATTTGTCTGTAGAGTCTTTAGTCTTTGGATCTGCATTTGAGTTTAAAGGAGAAAATTTCTGATCACCTTTTAAGGTCATGAGTGTGAACCCTATCTTCTAGAGTCCGGGAGCAAAGCATCCACTTACACCCCCCACCTTCGTACACCTCCTACTCCCCACTGCCAGGGCCTTGCAGCAATCAAAGAGGATCTGGGGCCCATTCCTGCGAACTTTTTCAGTAGCCCAGAAGTAACCCAAGATGTGTTCTACTGACCCAGGTGGTAAGGAGGAAGCCTTCTCTACAGCTATGGAATACATAAGCCAGGGTCTGCCTGGTCCAACACTAAGGAAGACAGGGAATTTGCTAAGAACCGTGGGTCACTCTTTACGGCTACAGTGCCTATCATCAAATGTTCAGCTCGAGGAAAATGGAACTTAGCCTATTATGGATAAGCACATGGTCTGGACACTGCTCACCTCACTGTGTGGAGTCCGGGCAATAAGGGGCCGCCTCCTCCACAGTAACGGCCACTGCTCAGGTGCGGAGGCAGTTCGGTTCTCAGCAGCGGAGCGCACTCGGCTCCTAATTTGGGCTTGAACTTGATTTCCTATTTTAGATTTGTTTTGGGAACTTTTTATAACTAACTTTCATTCAAATTAGACATTGGTTCCAGCCTTTGTTGGTACTAGCTATTAGTTATAAGATCAGTAAGCGCTGAATCTTATAAAATTGGGAGGCCTGGGGGAGTCCAGCCGGTCAAGCATATCCACTTTAAGGGTTACACTGGGCACTGGTTGTCCTTCCCTCCAGGACCCTCACCTTACTGGAGTAGCTGAAGCTGAAACGTTAATGCTGGTGAATCTCGTCTCCACAGTGGGCCCCGGCATGGGGTGAAAAGTGGACGGTGACAAGCTGTCACAAGCACTAAAATGTCAATGAAAGCGCTTCTTACCCACAGCAGATGTAAGGATATAATTTGCAAGGAGATTAAGTTTTTCAAAGTCAATAAATTGTGCTTTCAGTAACCTTTAAGGCTGAGATACAGACCTGCTTTTCAGCTTTTCACAAGGGACGGAATAGAAGGATGACTTTTACAGCTTATTTCCAAAGGTGAATTTGTGAATGGAATCTGAGTGCATCTTAGAATATAGGATGAAATACATACACAACTATGGGGTTTGGGTTGGCGGGGGGGGGGGGGGGGGGGGGGGGAGTGTTTTTAGTGTGAAGCATTATGACACGTGCTAGTTAAAGCAGCCATTCAGGGTTCCTGATACTACAGGAGAAGTTCCACCAGCCTGTGTAAGAGCACTGTTTTATGCTCAGCAACATCTGTTTGAGTAATCCAAAGAATGTCTATTTGAGAAAAAAATACATATGTCAAAATGAGAGCCTCTCCTTTTTGCAGCGAGACCGGACCTTGGTCCTAAGTCACTGCCCACAGAGAACGGTGTCAGCCGCACCACGGTAAGACCCACTGCGGGGGAAAGAGCAGCGTTTGGATTGCAGGCGCAATCTGGCCTGGTGTTCGGGCCTCTGGGCCGGATGTTCACCTGAATGCCTTTCTTTAAGTGTCTGTATCACTCCTCCTCCTTGTCAGAGTGGAAATACACCACCACAGCTGCTGGTGCCGTCCCGCCTTGCAACACGGTCTAGCCTCTCGTGTGAGGTCTTCCAGCAGCACTCTGTTGTTTGCTTTTCCGTGGCTGGTTTCTTTCTCTTGTTATTACTCTAAAAACGCCCCCTACTGCCTGTGTCTCCTGAGGTCGGTACTTCCAAGCTCTCCCCTCCTCTTGCAGGAAGGATGGCAGGGAGAATGGACTTCAACTGCTTATCTCGTTTTTATAAATAGTTTTGCAGTGGAGCCCTTTAGTGAGAGGAAGGGCATGTTGCTGATTTCAGTCTTGCTGAGCCAAAGGAGGGCATTTAAATACAGACAGACAGAGGTAGGTCACTGTGCTGTGAGGCCCCCTTGGGCAAACGTCTCCAGGAGCTTTATAATCAGATGTGTCACTTTGGGGCTACCTGTTTTCTAGATGGGAAGCAATTCTTCACTTGACTAATGATGGATAAAGTTTCTTCCGCCTTTGGGAATTTTCTACCAAGTTGACTCTTGTAACAATCCACATTTCTCCTTCAGTTTCCAGCTTTCTTGCTGTATGAGCTGTAATACCTCATCTGCCAGCTTCCAGTAATAATTGCTGGCAGAGCAGGTGGGAGCTTGGCCCCAGAAATGGCAGTGGTCTCTCCAAGCGTGCCTCACAAAACAAATGCTGCCTGCCGTCCAGATTCTGCCTCTAGCAACTGCCTAGGACTCCCTGAAATAAGAGGACCCAATTAAAGCGTCATCATCTCCTCCAGAAAATAGCCAGAGTCCTGAGTGCAGGTTGCCAGCCTCCATTTCATCATTTTGTTTTCTGCTTTTAAATGTTGTTTCCACAGAACTTACAGAAGCCCACCTCACGCATTGCTTTTCACTCTTTTTTAGACTAATGAGGTGACCTGTTCAGGTTAGACAAGCCAAATTAATTTCGACGAATGCAACCCAAAACACCACAAAAGCAAATAAATGATTTTACCTCAGCTGGCTAAAACATCTTCTTGGCATTGGAGGCACAGAGTTGTTCTCTCCTGCCATTTGACTGGAAGAGTGAGAGTGACAGTTGTGCCCTTGATCCTCCAAAAGTGGACTTTATATAAGCACCAGAGTATGTGTTAGGGCATCTAGAAAGTTCATTGTTTTGGTTTTTTTTTTAAAAAAATTTAATCATAAAGCATCTTTTTAAAAAAAAAAATTTTTTTTTAATGTTCATTTTTGAGAGAGAGAGGGAGTGTGAGTGGGGAGGGGCAGAGAGAGAGGGAGACACAGACTCTGAAGCAGGCTCCAGGCTCTGAGCTGTCAGCAGAGCCCGAGGCGGGGCTCAAATTCGAGAACCATGACATCATGACCTGACCCAAAGTTGGACACTCAACCGACTAAGCCACCCAGACGCCCCTAGAAAGTTCATTGTTTTGAAAGAAAAAGGATAAGATGCCAAGTTGTGGCAGTGCCTCAAATCTGCCTTGAGAAGGAACTAACCAAATACTCCATCACAGAGGTCCTGACAAAGATGCAAGGATGACTGTGTAAAAGGGACTGTGTCAGAAGGAACAATAATAAACGCCTCTCTCGGGCAGCCAACATCCATTTCCTCATCTAAAATGGCGTGATAAAGCAAAGATGCATCAGAGCCTTGGCTGGCAGTCCATCTTGTTCTGCGAAGTGCAGAAACACTCAAGTGTGGAGTGCCTCGTGGAGGAGTGCCGGGCCTGGAAGAAGGGCGCCCTTCCCCTCCGCCAGCAGAGCGTTTCACAAGCTGCTAGTAACAGCCAGCCTGCCGCCAAAATATCTATGAATGAGAACCAAGGCGACAGGATCCACAGAGGAAAATGCATGTTGAGGAAAACATGAATCAAAACTGAGGAAGTAAGCAAAGGAGAAAGAAAAGTGATAAAAAGGAAGGAAACAGGAAAAGATGTTCCATAACAACTCGAACCTTTTTCTACCTGTACAATTACAACAGGGAGCATCTCTTCCCTGCTTGCATGGTTCACTCCTCTAGCCAGTAACTGATAAGCACAGCTCTACCATGGGGGAAAAGGTTGTGATTTAATGATACAAAGCCCTTTGTTCAACTCCACCTCCCATAAAAAGAGAGTCTAAAAGTGCTGTGGCCCAGGAGCCCTTGAGCTGCCCACCCAAACAACTGGACCCCAGAAGAGAGCTCCTCAGGCACAGGTAATTCTCACAGTGGTTTACAAAGGCCGGTCTTACCTTCACCTAACACAGTGCTCCTTATCCCTGACTGCACGTTAGAACCACACAGGGGGCTTTGAGAACCCCAGTCCAATGTTCTTAGACTCTGTGGGGCTCAGCCCCAGGCACCAGTATTTTTTAAAGCTCTCCAGTACCAGTGTACAAAGTTCAGAACCACTGGCCTAAAATAACATGATGTATAGGGGGGCAAGTCATTTGTGGTACCCAGGCCAGTTATTTGGGAGCCATTCACATCGGAGAAATATTTATGAAAATGTAATAATAGGGATGTTTTCTATGTGTGTGGTGCTTTATATTTCAAGGTGTTTTTATGTTCTTATGAGAGTACCGCCCTGGGAAAATGCTTTAACATCTTGCAAGAATATATATACATGTTAGATATCATCCATCTTGTATGACTGAGAAAATAAGCAGACTGAGAAGTCTAGGACTTGGTTAGGGCCTCACTAAACAATGCCTGGCAGAGCTTGTGCTAAGATCAGGTTCCCGATTTCCCTGTACCCTTCCACACCACAAACTGAGATTCATGACTTTCTTTAAAGAGAATCTAATATATTGATATAGTTGGTTTCCTCTGTTGTGAACTGTGATTTAGCCTCATACACGTATGTATTGAATTGTTTCAGAAATGTGTGACTTTAGTACCTCACCTCTGATTAAAAAAAAAAAAAAACAATCACAAGTGAAACAAGCTGTCAATCTTAGCTTGTCTGAATTTTTCAGTTTATTATTGTTGTTGCCAATATTTTCTACTTTGTTTATTTCACTTGTCCTGCACCTGTGGCAAGTATCAAAAGCTCTGAAAAAGTTACTGAGAGGAAATATTGAAAATGGAGAGAATTTTATGCATAAACATACTTTCTTTTTCTGCAAATTGGGATAGATCAAGACTCTCTTCCATTTTCATGGCTGAGAGCTTTAGAACAACTCCAGAGAAGCTGATGTGGAGATGGAGGGTGTTGGATGTAGAGTGAAGTTACACCCAGCAGATTCCTAGGGGTTGACATATTAATCAGTGAATCCTCCCTCTTGGGCCACATCTGGACCCGTTCCCTTTATGCCTTGAAGGTTAGTAGTCAGAACTATAAGACATTTATTGAACACTCACTGAGCGTCAGATGTTTTACATGGTCTCTTGTTTAATCCTCAACCATCCTGCCAGGTAACTGTTATCACCTCTACTATATACATGAGGAAATTGAGATTCAAAGATTATGTAGCATTTCCAAGTCAAATACCTAGTGAATGGCTGAGCTGGGACAAGAACTGAAGGTCACCTCTGGACTCCAAGTCATGCATTCTGGACAGAGCCCCAGCTTCCAGGCACCCGAGTTTCCTAAACATCTGATGGAAATCACTGAGTTAGCCCTCTTTTCCACTATGGGGAGAGAGGAGCCCTGTGCCTGTTTGCTGTACCTGTAGATAGAATTTAGACAACTTCTCTGCGGGGTAGTTTCCACCATGGAAGTCAGTGTGAGAGGATGAGCTGGGCATGAGTGTGGGGGTCTCTTGCTACCAGACCGTGGAACTTTGGTGGAGGCCCCTCCTATTTAGAATGGAGTGAAACTGCTCCACTGGCAAGGCTTTCTTGACCATCCTCAAAGGGAAAAAAGATTGAGGGTTTGGGGAGGATGAGACCTTCTGCCTTTTCACTCCAGGTACAGGTCAAGACAATCATATTACCCTCTCAGCTAGCTCCAAAATGATTGTTTGGAACTGAGCAAAGGTCTTAAGCTTGACTAATAGATATTGATTGGACCTGCAAGTAGCTCCAGGCAGTAAAACAGTATGAGACCTAAAAAAAAAAAAAAAAAAAAAAAATCCTGAGTTTCCAGAATATCAAAGAGGTCAGACCAACTAAAACTGCTGAATCAACTTTAAAAAAAAAAAGGCATTGATTCAAAATTTAATTGAACAGAGAACTCTCACAGCTTTTATACACAATATCCCAATTTTCTCTCCATCTCATGGGTAGTAAGGTGCATAGGACCAACCCATCTTAATGGGTGGACAGGCCTAGGAAAAATATCTGTGGATATTGATAGGATTTATCCTATTTATTTCATAAGTTGGGTTGACCTAATTAATCAAACACAGAAGGTCAAGGATCTGGCAGGTTTTAAAATGTTCCCATGGGGTGTCTGGCTGGCTCAGTCAATCGAGTATCTGACTCTTGTTCTGAGGGTCGGGAGTTTAAGCCTCACACTGGGCATGGAGCCTACTTTAAAAAAAAGAAAAGAAAAAAATGTTCTAGTGATCCTTTTCTTTCACCATCAGGTGGGAAAGTATCTGAACTTTTAGGATGGTGATGGTCCCCTGCCATGGAAATCCCACTGTTTGCTCTTTGCTGGTCTCTGTGTGGAATTATTTGTCTGGCCAAGGTAGGGGTCCTCCTTGTCACTTCCTGGGCTCTTGGTTTGTTGAGTCTGTGTTGAACCAGAGTTAGTTTCCTGTTCTCACTGAAATGATAAAGAGACATTCAGAGAATCCACCAAAGGAGTAAATAAAGATTGGGAGAAGGTCACTATGGATCAATCACCCAGTTTGATCTTTATGAAGACTAAAAAAGGAATAAGATTTTTTAAACTTAAAAATAAACTATTTCACATCATAAAAGCAATATTTGTTTACTGCACAGATTTGGAAAATGAGAAAAACACTTCATGATCCCATCTTGCAGTTACTAAGACTGTTGACCTCTTCTAGAACTTCCATGCCTATATATGTGCATGTTTGTATAATAAATAGGATGACTGTGCTTGCTCTTTGATAGTCTTTTTTTTTTCAGTTGATAATATATCTTTTTGTGTCATTAAAATTTAGGGTTTTTGTGGTTTTGAACTTCTTTTTTTTTCCCCCTTGCAAATGGAAACCAGGCTGTGATGGACATCTGTATAGCTAAATCTTTGTGGCCATCAATAATTATTTTCTTAAGTAAATTACTAGAAGCAAAATCACTGGTTCAGTTGATGTATAATACTAAATTGCCTCTGAGAAAGTTTGTTCCAGGTTAAATGTGTTCAAAATATCCTCTGTTTACTTACAACAAAAATAGTTGGTCTGTCACTTCCTGACGTGAGGTGTTTAGGCATCTTCCTCAAGCAGTTGCCCTAGTATTTCTCCCCTGGTTCCAGCTGGGGGGGTTGCTTTTATCCTTTCCTTTCCCAAGTTCCAGATGGTTCAGTTCCCAAGTATCCTTTATTTTACTTTTCTCCCTCCACCCCTAAAGATTTATCTCCTTAGTGAGACATGCAAGGTCTCTCAATACCAACTTGGGATTTCCAGAATCTCTAGGAAGACGTCATGCCCAGATGATGTTAGTAGGCCATTGCATGGAAAGCAGAAAGGAAAGCAAAAGCATATATCACTTCCACCTCTGATACTGGATGGGTCCAAGTATCTCCATCAGAGCCCCAGGAAGAATGTTCCATTGCACAGCAAGGGAGGAAGGAGGCTGGCTTCACTGGGTCTGCTGGTGGAAGATGGTGTTCGGACTGGCCGTATTGGAATGGCACTAACACTGGACAACCATCACTGGCGTTTCTCCAGTAAACCATGCCTGTGAGGCCCAAAGAGGGCAGGTGTCGTCATGAGCCCTACTGCTAGGACATTGTCCACATTGCGTACACAGGGGGATGCATGATACATTTTGTCAGGGATTAATGTTAGAAAGATCTGTTTTCTCCAGTCAAAAAGAGGACAATTCCTTGAATCGGGGAAAGGAAGGTTGTATCTTTAATGTGCCTCTACCTTGACCTCAAGCAAAGAAGAGTAAAGGTTTCTTAGCCTAGTTTCTAGGACGATTATCTCTCTTCACCCCATCTTTCCTATCCAAGTTGCATGGCAACTAATATTTAGTTGTATACTTTTAGGTATACGCAGTCCTACTCCATCTGTGTCTCTTAGGGGAAGTCGTGATACCTTTTCAAAAGAAGGAAAGAAGAGGATTTCATGAGAGAAGAGAAGCCAAGATGACGGAACAGAATCGAAGTTTTTTGTGTGCCTCGCATCTGTGAAATACAGCCAGACCAACACTAAACCATCCTACACACCTAGAAAACTGATTGGAGGATTAACACAACAATTTGCACAACCTGAACCACAGAATTCAGCAGGTACGCAGGGCAGAGTGAACTTGGGGAGTGAGAAGCCACAGAGGGCAAGGAGGTGCTTTTGTGGGAGGAGAGAGGATGGAGACTGCAGGGGGGTGGGAATACAGGAAAAGCTGTATTCCCCCACACATACACACAAAACAGCTGGAGAGAAAGTGGAAAATTGGAAACAGCCGCAGAGACTAAACTAAAAAAGGAGAAAGGAGAAAGCAGAGGGTTTAAATTCCATTAAGACTGTAAACAAGGGGAGTGCAAAGGCTACAACTCTGCAGCTCAATAACTGGTGATGCTCTGGTGGGAAGGGCGAATACCCAGGAACAGAGTGGGGTCTGGGAGGTTCTCGGGCTACACGGGGAAAAGTGGTTCCACTGCTGGAAGGACATTTGGTAGAGACTGTGAGGCAACCTGGTCCCAGCAGACCCCAGAGAACGGCCACATTCACTGCTGCTGGAACAAGGTCGTTAAGGGTGAAGACTGGTGCCAGATGTGTGTTGTGGTTTTCCATAATGCCTGAAACGCTGCTGCTACACTATCTCGTGAACTTTTCTGGGGAGGCCTGGCACTTGGCCATAGTCTCGGGGCACCGGCAGCAGCAGGGTCCAGCAAGCGTTCCTGGGTATAGCCCACATTCGGCCCTTGCTCATTCGGCCACTGCTCAGTGAGACCCTCCTGCAGAGGGGCAGAAGGGTCAAAGCCGCAGTCCTTCAGAAGTAAGGGGCCGGGGAAAACAGCTGCATCTGAGACAAAACTCAGGAGAGAGGTACTGCCTGGGGCCCAGTCACAGACAGTGAAAAAGCAGGGAGTGGAGGAGAGCTGAAGACAGAGGACCAGTGCACAATTGGTGATCTGGGAGAACAGAGTTCCGATGCTAGAGACTGGCTAGCTGGGTGACGCCATTTTCAATGCTCCCACGCATGCGCATACGCACCTACAAGCACCACAACAATCCACCCCAGTAGGTTAGCAGCGCCATCTAGTGGAAAACGGAGCCATTACACTGACCCTGCCCAAGTGGGCCAACCTCGCTCTTCAAAATCACAAGTCTAACAGCCTACATAGTTTATGGACTATAAAGCGCTACATACTCTGACTTCTAGGGGAAAACAAGGTAATTTCAGTGCCATTTCAATCTGTTAGCAGCTCCATCTTTTCAATTTTCCTGCTTTTTTTTCACCTTTACACTACTTTTCTTTTTCTTGAATACAGAAAGAGAAAAAATTCATTTTTCTTTTTCAATTTTTATTAAAAATATTTTTAATTTTTTTTACATATTTTCTACTTCTGTGTAAATTTTATCAAATTCTATTTGACTTCCATCATTTTATTTTAGTCTACTACAGTGTATTCACCTTTTCAAATTTTCAAACGATTTCTTTTTCTTTTTTCTCTTTTTCGTTTCCTTTCTTTTTCTTGAATGCAGAAAGAGAAAAACTTCATTTTTACTTTCAATTCCTATTAAAAATATTTTTCTTTAATTTTTTCTTACTAATTTTTTTGCTTTTATGTGAATTTTCTCAAATTCTATTTTACTTCCATCATTTTATTTTAGTCTACTACACTGCATTCACTTTTTCAAATTTTCAAAAGATTTCCTTTTTTTACATTCCTCTTTTTTCTCTTTTTCATTTCTTTTCTTGAATAGAGAAAGAGAAAAAATTCATTTTTACTTTTATTAAAAATATTTTTCTGAATTTTTTTCTACTACATTGTTTACTTTTGTGTACATTTTTTCAAACTCTATTTTACTCCCATCATCTTTTAGTCTATTTCAGTGTATTCATTTTTTTTTAATTCTGATTTCCTTACCCCACCCCTTCCATTTTTTTCTCTAATCTGTAAATCCACTTTCAACACCCACACCAAAACACACCTAGGACGTAGCATGATTTCTGCAATTTGTGTGTGTACATGTGTTTTTAAGTATTTAATTTTCATTTTTTAAATTTTAATTTCATAATTTTAATTTTTGTACCTCATTAATTCCTTTTCTCCCTTCAAAATGACAAAACGAAGGAATTCGCCCCAAAAGAGAGAGCACAAAGAAAAGACAGCCAGGGATTCAACCAACACAGATACAAGCAAGATGTCTGAACCAGAATCTAGAATCACAATAATAAGAACACTAGCTGAAGTTGAAAACAGATTAGAATATCTTTCTGTGGAGATAAAACAAGTAAAAAATAGAATTAAATTTAAAAAATGCTATACCTGAGCTGCAATCACAGATGGATGCCGTGGCGGCAAGGATGGATGAGGCAGAACAGAAAATCAATGATGTAGAGGACAAACTTATAGAGAATGATGAAGCAGAAAAAAAGAGGGAGATTAAGGCAAAAGAGCATGATTTAAGAATTAGAGAAATCAGTGACTCATTAAAAAGGAACATCAGAATCATAGGGGTCCCAGAGGAGGAAGAGAGAGAAATAGGGGTAGAAGGGTTATGTGAGCAAATCATAGCAGAAAACTTTCCTAACCTGGAGAAAAACACAGACATCAAAATCCAGGAAGCACAGTGGACCCCCATTAGATTCAACAAAAACTGACCATCAACAAGGCATATCATAGTCAAATTCCCAAAATACTCGGGCAAGGGGAGAATCATGAAAGTAGCAAGGGAAAAAAAAGTCCCTAACCTACAAGGCAAGACAGATAAGGTTTGCAGCAGACCTATCCACAGAAACTTGGCAGGCCAGAAAGGAGTGGCAGGATATATTCAATGTGCTGAATCAGAAAAATATGCAGCCAAGAATTCTTTATCTAGAAAGGCTGTCATTCAAAACAGGAAAGATAGAAAGTTTCCCAAACAATAAGTAAAGGAGTTTGTGACCACTAAACCAGCCCTGCAAGAAATTTTAAGGGGGACTCCCTGAGGGGAGAAAAGATGGAAAAATTTACACACACACACACGCACACACACACACACACATATATGTATAAGAAAAGAAAATGAAAAGAAAAGAAAATGAAAAGAAATGAAAAAGAGAAAAAAGAGGAATGTAAAAAAAGGAAATCTTTTGAAAATTTGAAAAAGTGAATGCAGTGTAGTAGACTAAAATAAAATGATGGAAGTAAAATAGAATTTGAGAAAATTCACATAAAAGCAAAAAAATTAGTAAGAAAAAATTAAAGAAAAATATTTTTAATAGGAATTGAAAGTAAAAATGAAGTTTTTCTCTTTCTGCATTCAAGAAAAAGAAAGGAAACGAAAAAGAGAAAAAAGAAAAAGAAATCGTTTAAAATTTGAGATATATATATATCTCAAAAGCAACAAAGATTAGAAAGGACCAGAGAACACCACCAGAAACTCCAACTCTACAAGCATCATAACAGCAATAAATTCCTATCTTTCAGTACTCACTCTAACCGTCAATGGACTCAATGCTCCAATCAAGGACATAGGGTAAAAGAATGGATAAGAAAACAAGATCCATTTACATGCTGTTTACAAGAGACCCACTTCAGACATAAAGACACCTTCAGATTGAAAATAAGGGGATGGAGAACCATCTATCATGCTAATGGTCAACAAAAGAAAGCTGGAGTAGCCATACTTAGACAATCTAGACTTTAAAATAAAGACTGTATCAAGAGATGCAGAAGGGCATTATATCATAATCAAGGGGTCTATCCACCAAGAAGACCTAACAATTGTAAATATTTAGGTGCCAAATGTGCAAGCACCCAAAGATATAAATCAATTAATCACAAACATAAAGAAACTCATCGATAGTAATACCATAACAGTAAGAGACTTCAACACCCCACTCACAACAATGGATAGATCATCTAATCAAAAAAATTCACAGGGAAACAATGGCTTGGAATGACACACTGGACCAGATGGACTTAACAGATATATTCAGAACATTTCACCCTGAAACCGCAGAGTATACATTCTTCTCCAGTGCACATGGAACGTTCTTGAGAATAGACCATATACTGGGACACAAATCAGCCCTAAGTAAGTACAAAGAGGTCGAGATCATACCGTGCATATTTTCAGACCAAAACGCTATGAAACTCAAAATCAACCACAAGAAAAAATTTGGAAAGGTAACAAATACTTGGAGACTGAAGAATATCCTACTAAAGAATGAATGGGGCACCCAAGGAGTTAAAGAGGAAATTAAAAAGTATATGGAAGTCAATGAAAATGATAACACCACAACCCAAAACCTCTGGGATGCAGCAAAGGCAGTCATAAGAGGAAAGTATATAGCAATCCAGGCCTTCCTAAAGAAGGAAGAAAGATCTCAGACACACCACCTAACCTTATGCCTTAAGGAGCTGGAAAAAGAACAGCAAATAAAATCCAAAACCAGTAGAAGACAGGCAATAATAAAGATTAGAGCAGAAATTAATGCTATCGAAACAAAAAAAAAAAAAAAAAACAAAAAAACAGTGGAACAGATCAATGAAACAAGAAGCTGGTTCTTTGAAAGAATTGGCAAAATTTATAAACCACTAGCCAGTTTGATCAAAAAGGAAAGGACCCAAATAAATATATTCAAAAATGAAAGAGAAGAGATCACAACCAACACAGCAGAAATAAGAACAATAATAAGAGAATATTATGAGCAATTATATGCCAATAAAAAGGGCAATCTGGACGAAATGGACAAATTCCTAGAAACATATACACTACCAAAAGTGAAACAGGAAGAAAGAGAAAACTTGACCAGACCCATGACCAATATGGAAATTGAATTAGTAATCAAAAATCTGCCAAAAACAACAGTCCAGGGCCGGATGGTTTCCAGGGGAATTCTACCAAATATTTAAGGAAGAGTTAACACCTATTCTCTTGAAGCTGTTCCAAGAAATAGAAATGGAAGGGAAACTTCCAAACTCTTTCTATGAAGCCAGGATTACCTTGATCCAAAACTAGACAGAGACCCCACTAAAAAGGAGAACTATAGACCAATCTCCCTGATGAACATGGATGCAAAAATCCTCAACATGATATTAGCCAACCGGATCCAACAATACATTACAAAAATTATTCACCACGACCAAGTGGGATTTATACCTGGGATGCAGGGCTGGTTCAATATCTGCAAAACAATGAACGTGATTCATCACGTCAATAAAAGAAAGGACGAGAACCATAGGATCCTCTCAATAGATGCAGAGAAAGCATTTGACAAAATACAGCATCCTTTCTTGATAAAAACGCTCAAGAAGGCAGGGATAGAAGAGCATACCTCGAGATCATAAAAGCCATTTATGAATGACCCAATGCTAATATCATTCTCAATGGGGAAAACTGAGAGCTTTACTCCCAAGGTCAGGAACAAGACAGGGTTGTCCACTCTTCATCACTGTTATTCAACATAGTACTGGAAGCCTTAGCCTCAGCAATCAGACAACACAAAGAAATAAAAGGCATTCCAAATCGGCCAGGAGGAGGTCAAACTTTCACTCTTCGCAGATGACATGATAGTCTATATGGACAACCCAAAAGATTCCCCCAAAAAACTGCTAGAACTGATTCATGAATTCAGCAAAGTTGCAGAAAATAAAATCAACGCACAGAAATTGGTTGCATTCCTATACACCACCAATGAAGCAACAGACAAAGAAATCAAGGAATCGATCCCATTTACAGTTGCACCAAAAACCATAAAATACCTAGGGATAAATCTAACCAAAGAGGTGAAAAATCTATACAATGAAAAGTATAGAAAGCTCATGAAAGAAACTGAAGAAGACACAAAAAACTGGAAAAAGATTCCATGCTCAAGGATAGGTAGAACAAACATTGTTAAAATGTTGATACTACCCAAAGTAATCTACATATTCAATGCAATCCCTATCAAAATAACACCAGCATTCTTCACAGAGCAGGAACAAATAATCCTAAAATGTGTATGGAACCAGGAAAGTCCGCGAATAGCCAAAGCAATCTTGAAAAAGAAAACCAAAGCAGGAGGCATCACAATCCCAGACTTCTAGCTGTATTACAAAGCTGCAATCAAGACAGTATGGTACTGGCACAAGAACAGACACTCAGATCAATGGAACAGAATAGAGAACCCAGAAATGGACCCACAAGTGTATGGCCAACTCATCTTTGACAAAGCAAGAAAGAATATTCAATGGAATAAAGACAGTCTCTTCAGGGAGTGGTGCTGGGAAAACTGGACAGCAACATGCAGAAGAATGAACCTGGACCACTTTCTTACACCATAAACAAAAATAAACTCAAAATGGATGAAAGACCTAAAAGTAAGACAGGAAGCCATCACAATCCTTGAGAAAAAGGCAGGCAAAAACCTCTTTGATCTTGGGTGCAACTTCTTACTGAACACATCTCTGGAGGCAAGGGAAACAAAAGCAAAAATGAACTACTGGGAGCTCATCAAAATAAAAAGCTTCTGCACAGCGAAGGAAACAATCAGCAAAACTAAAAGGCAACTGACATAATGAGAGACGATATTTGCAAATGACATATCAGATAAAAGGTTAGTATCCAAGATCTATAATGAACTTACCAAACTCAACACCCAAAACACAAAGAATCCAGTGAAGAAATGGGCAAAAGACATGAATAGATACTTCTCCAAAGAAGACATCCAGATGGCCAACCGACACATGAGAAAATGCTCAATATCATTCATTCATCAGGGAGATACAAATCAAAACCACAATGAGATACCACCTCACACCTGTCAGAATGGCTAACATTAACAACCCAGGCAACAACAGATGTTGGCAAGGATGCGGAGAAAGAGGATCTCTTTTCCATTGTTGGTGGGAATGCAAGCTGGTGCAGCCACTCTGGAAAACAGTATGGAGGTTCCTCAAAAAACTAAAAATAGAACTACCCTATGGCCCAGCAATTGCACTACTAGGCATTTATCCACGGGATACAGGTGTGCTGTTTCGAAGGGACACATGCACCCCCATGTTTATAGCAGCTCTATCGACAATAGCCAAAGTATGGAAAGAGCCCAAATGTCCATCGATGGATGAATGGATAAAGAAGATGTGGTGTATATATACAATGGAGTATTGCTTGGCCATCAAAAAGAATGAAATCTTGCCATTTGCAACTGCGTGGATGGAACTGGAGGGTATTATGTTAAGTGAAATTAGTCAGAAAAAGACAAAAATCATATGACTTCACTCATATGAGGACTTTAAGAGACTAAATAGATGAATATAAGGGAAGGGAAACAAAAAGAATATAAAAACAGGGAGGAGGAGAAAACAGAAGAGACTCATAAATATGGAGAACAATCTGAGGGTTACTGGAGGGGTTGTGGGAGGGAAATGGGTAAGGGGCACCAAGGAATCTACTCCTGAAAGCATTGTTGCACTATATGCTAACTAATTTGGATGTAAATTTAAAAAAATAAAAAATAAAACAAGTTAAAATAAAAACAACAAAAAAAGAGGATTTCATGAGAGGCTAATTTGAAACTGAATTGTGAGTCTCAAATTCCATTCTGATTTACCTAAATACTGGAAAGAATTTTCTGCCTTCCATTTATCCAGGACTAGATGGAGAAAATAAATGTTCATTAAATTCTTGTGCGCTGAAGACTTAAGTGTGGGAGTTAGGAAAACACTTGATGTATTTTTTCCCAAAAATCTGTGGGAAGGAGAGAAGGAGAGGTGGAAGGAAAGAGGAGGGAAGAAGTCAAGAAGGCGGTAGAAAGAAGTTATGGCCTGGGGACATCAGTTTAAACCAGAGGGAGCTAAAGCCTACAATCACTGCAGCACAGTGAACATAATGCTTGCATCTGGGGGCTCAGGGTTAGTCTGACAGAGCGACAGGATCCGGGCCACACCCAGGAGTTTTCAGCCTCCTGAAAGGTGCTGAGAAGCTAATAAACCCTAAAGAAATTTGCCGAGAACTTTTCGGCCCCCTACACTGTAACTGCCAGAGGTATCCAAAGATCTTAATTGCTTATTGCAGAGCCCAGAAAGCAGAAGCCATTGGAAGTCCCTGCCCTTCCCAGACAGTTTTTTCCCTTGGAACAGGATGTAAAGAGTGGAGATCTCAGGAAAAGTTTACAGATTTTAAGTTATTTTTTTTAATGTTCAAAAAAATTGTCAAATATACCCCCTGGACTTTTTCTGCCCCCTGTGCTTTTATTTGGCAAATGTGCCATTTCCCCAGGCTGTAAGTTAACACGTTATGAATTAGTCAGATAGCATTTTATTGACGCTCATCAACAGAACACATTAATAATTTTCCAGCCAGCACTTTACCACCTGCTGTATTAAGCAGTGTTTCCTATTACTTACCTAAATCCACTGTCTTCAAGCTACAGGAAGCTGCACTGAGTCAAGATTTTTGAAATTAGATAGACAAGTTCATGATCATTCCGTTCCCACTTCATTAGGCATTAACCCTATAGCCCCTTAGTCTTCTGTGGACTCCCAGGGGGAGGAGCTGTGGTTTCTTTTTTTTTTTTTTTTAATATGAAATTTATTGTCTAATTGGTTTCCATACAATACCCAGGGCTCATCCCAACAGGTGCCCTCCTCAATACCCATCACCCACCCTCCCCTCCCTCCCACCTCCCATCAGCCCTCACTTTGTTCTCAGTTTTTAAGAGTGTCTTATGTTTTGGCTCTCTCCCTCTCTAACCTCTTTTTTTTTTCTTCTCCTCCCCCATGGTGTTCTGTTAAGTTTCTCAGGATCCACATAAGAGTGAAAACATATGGTATCTGTCTTTCTCTGTATGACTTATTTCACTTAGCATAACACTCTCCAGTTCCATCCATGTTGCTACAAAAGGCCATATTTCATTCTTGCTCATTGCCACGTAGTATTCCGTTGTGTATATAAACCACAATTTCTTTATCCATTCATCAGTTGATGGACATTTAGGCTCTTTCCATAATTTGGCTATTGTTGAAAGTGCTGCTCTAAACATTGGGGTACAAGTGCCCCTATGCATCAGCACTCCTGTATCCCTTGGGTAAATTCCTAGCAGTGCTATTGCTGGGTCATAGGGTAGGTCTATTTTTAATTCTTTGAGGAACCTCCACACTGTGTTCCAGAGTGGCTGCACCAGTTTGCATTCCCACCAACAGTGCAAGAGGGTTCCCGTTTCTCCACATCCTCCCCAGCATCTATAGTCTCCTGATTTGTTCATTTTAGCCACTCTGACTGGCATGAGGTAATATCTCAGTGTGGTTTTGATTTGTATTTCCCTGCTGAGGAGCGACGTTGAGCATCTTTTCATGTGCCTGTTGGCCATCTGACACTTCTTTAGAGAAGTGTCTATTCATGTTTTCTGCCCATTTCTTCACTGGATTGTTTGTTTTTCGGGTGTGGAGTTTGGTGAGCTCTTTATAGATTTTGGATACTAGCCCTTTGTCCTATATGTCATTTGCAAATATCTTTTCCCATTCCATTGGTTGCCTTTCAGGTTTGTTGATTGTGTCTTTTGCAGTGCAGAAGCTTTTTATCTTGATGAGGTCCCAGTAGCTCATTTTTGCTTTTAATTCCCTTGCCTTTGGGGATGTGTCAAGTAAGAAATTGCTACGGCTAAGGTCAGAGAGGTCTTTTCCTGTTTTCTCCTCTAGGGTTTTGATGGTTTCCTGTCTCACATTCAGGTCCTTTATCCATTTTGAGTTTGTTTTTGGGAATGGTGTAAGAAAGTGGTCTAGTTTCATCCTTCTGCATGTTGCTGTCCAGTTTTCCCAGCACCATTTGTTAAAGAGACTGTCTTTTTTCCACTGGATATTCTTTCCTGCTTTGTCAAAGATGAGTTGGCCATACGTTTGTGGGTCTAGTTCTGGGGTTTCTGTTCTATTCCATTGGTCTATGTGTCTGTTTTTGTGCCAACACCATGCTGTCTTGATGATTACAGCTTTGTAGTAGAGGCTAGAGTCTGGGATTGTGATGCCTCCTGCTTTGGTCTTCTTCTTCAAAATTACTTTGGCTATTCAGGGCCTTTTGTGGTTCCATAGGAGCTATGGTTTCTTCATTCTGTGTCCCCAGGGCTGGCAGTGTCTCACAGGTGACATGGGAGGGCCTCTGAAAGGCCCTATATAAGAAGGGAATGAAAGGACCATATTGAAGCCTTTGTTTTTCCTTCTACTCATTTAACTTTATTTGCTCTTCTCTGGTCTGGCTTCCCCTCTGTGTCCCCATGTCTAGCACTGTGCCTGGCAGGTGACAAGTAGAACCTTCAAAAGTCTTATTTGGGGGGCGCCTGGGTGGCGCAGTCAGTTAAGCGTCCGACTTCAGCCAGGTCACAATCTCGCGGTCCGTGAGTTCGAGCCCCGCATCAGGCTCTGGGCTGATGGCTCAGAGCCTGGAGCCTGTTTCTGATTCTGTGTCTCCCTCTCTCTCTGCCCCTCCCCCGTTTATGCTCTCTCTCTGTCTCAAAAATAAAAAAATAAAAAAAATTAAAAAAAAAAGTCTTATTTGGTCAGTGAAGGAAATTAACATATTGAAGAGTCTTCTCTCTCTCTAAAGAGTCTTTACATGTTCTTGGTTATGTTATTTGCTTTTCTCTTGGTTGAGTCCAGCACCATAGTAACATACTTATAAATGTTTAAAATCCTTTGAGAATCACACAGACCAATAGCACATCTGTGTACCTGATGCTTGTAGAAAATGTGTTCATTATAAATGTTACTGGTCAGATTAAAACTTCAATAAATAGAGAGCAGACTTGCTCATGATGAAAAGACCACATATCATAAAATTGTCTGTTATTTCTAAATTGGTTTGTAGGTCCAATACAGTGGGTTTTTTGTTTTTTGTTTTTTTGAGACAGGGACAGAGCATGAGTGAGGGAGAAAGAGGCAGAATCTTGAGCAGGCTTAATGCTTAGTGCAGAGCCTGATGCTGGGCTCTATCTCGTGACCCTGGGATCATGACCTGAGCCGAGTTGGAAGCTCAACTGACTGAGCCACCCAGGTGCCCCAGTCCAATACAGTCCTATCAGAATTGCACCAGAATTGAGGGAAGGCAGTGAGGAGAAAAGGCATAGGGAGTAAAATTTCATAAGAATGCTCCTAAAATTCATCCAGAGTAATTAACTGGAAGAAATATCAAAAAAATTATAGACAATGAGTAAGGGGGAAAAGATTTATCTTTCCAAATTATAAACCATAGATGCTGCTTTAAGAATGAACAAAGCTCGGGGTGCCTGGTGGCTCAGTCAGTTAAGCATCTGACTTCAGCTCAGGTCATGATCTCACAGTTCGTGAATTCAAGCCCTATGTTAGGCTCTGTGCTGACAGCTCAGAGTCTGAAGACTGCTTCAGATTCTGTGTCTCCCTCTTTCTCTGCCCCTCCCCTGCTCATGCTCTGTCAAAAAATGTATATTTTAATTAAAAAATTTTTTTAAAAAAAGAATGAACAAAGTCCTTGTGGTACAGGCACAAGATATAAATATGTTTTAAAAATTAAAACAAGTATAGAAAGGTATTTTTGAAAGTCAATTAATTTTAAACCGCTTGAAAATAGAGGAAACCATGAGTCCATACCAGTAATAAGTATAAATGAGAGAAGAGAGGACTGTTACTTGCAATAGAATGTTGAATGCCAACATTCAGTAAGTGTGGAAGGGGTGCCAGAGGTGGAAATCATCATTTTATAGCCATCATGGTAAAGACTGGCTCAGACAAGAATCATCAATGGATACTAAATCAAGGGGGAGAGGGGATAGAGTGATGGGGAGCAGGGTATTTGCATGGCCTTAAAGTGGCTTCCCAGGGATTCCTTGTTCATTGAAAGGGGAAAATACCAACTATAGAGTGATTGCCAGGTGATTAAAATTAACATCACCAATGAGGGACAGATGAACATCCTGTGTCACCAGCTATAATACAATGAGAAGGACATAATGCCATTTGTATAATAGCCCAGCTGGGAATGCATAACCTGAATCTAATCATTAGGGAATGTCAGGCAATTGCCTCCAAAAGAAAAAACTGACTGAATTCTTAAAAAAAAAAAAAAAAATATCCAATGTTATAGGGGCACCCAGGTGGCTCAGTTGGTTAAGCATCCGACTTTGGCTCAGGTCATGATCTCACAGTTTGTGAGTTTGAGCCCTGTGCTAAAGAGTCTGGAGCCTGCTTCACATTCTGTGTGTCTCCCTCTCTATCTCTCTCTCTTTCAAAAATAAGTAAACATTTAAAAAATCGTTTTTTAATGTCTAATGTTATAAAAGACAAAAGAAAAAAAAGTGACTATATATACCACAGTAAGAGACATGATAGCCAAATGTAATACCTGATACCAGATTGAATCCATAATTGGAGAGAGAAAATGCTATAACAGACATCACTAGGCCAATTGGTAAAATGGGAATATGAACTTGAAGGTATTGTGTCAATGTCAAATTTACTTCAACTGATAACCCTATTGTAGTTATGTAAGAGAAATTCCTTTTTTTTCCCCTTTTTTTGGGCTATTTTTCTTTTTCTTCTTTTTTTATTTTTAAATTTCTAGGACATGTACCCTGAAGTATCTAGAGGTAAAGAGCCATGGAGGAGGCAACCTACTCTCAAATGTTCAGGAAAAAGTGCAGGAGGAAATACTTATATAGAAGATTATAGATAGATGATAGATGATAGATAGATATATAGATACGTAGATGATAGGTAGATAACAAAGTAAATGGGGGGAAAGTGTTAGCAATTGGTGAATCTGGGTAAAAGCCACATGGAGTTCTTTGTACTGTTATTGTAACTTCTCCATAAATTTGAAATTATTTCCAAATAGAAAGGTTTTTCTTTCTAGTTCCGTTTTGTGGGGTTCAAGAATAGGCAAAACTAATAAATGATGTTAGGGGTCAGAATAAAAATCTGGAGGTTATCTCTGCAGAGAGGGGAGAGGAAACTGGGAAGGAACTCACAGGAACCATCTGTGGTGTTGGAAACATCTTGTACCATGATCTCAGTAATGGCCACATGAATGCATATGTATCTATGTAGTGAGTTGTTGACTTGAAATTTGTGTGCTTATACTACATATTATATCTCAATTACAAATTAATTTTTTAAAATTTCATTGTGAGTTGAGAGCAAGTCACATGTATGATAAAGTAGGAATGGTAAGTGAAGGATCCATTGAAGGGGGTGGAATGATACCAAGAAATACATTCTTCAAAATGTGCCTCAGAAATTTCACACATGAAACAACTAAACGGTTCTAGAGTACCATAGAACCATGTGCAACAGGATGATATAATTTACCCATCACTGCTGAAGGATTGGCAGGGAGGTTGGTTAGAAAAATTTCCAGGAAACTTGAACTGAGGCTTGGCAGAAAATACAGGAGTTGGAGAGGGAGAGGAATGTAGAACACACGTCTTCCTAATTTCCCTTCTTTGACCATTTATGTGAGATGTTACATTTGTGAGGCTTTGATTTGAAACTGCTTTGGTCTTTTTTAATGCACAAATACAAAACAAAGAAAACCATACCTATGGAGCAAAGAAATAAACAAGCATGTGTTAATCTCTCTGAGAAGAAGCTTTTATTTTTTATTTTTTTAATTTTTTTTTCAACGTTTATTTAATTTTGGGACAGAGAGAGACAGAGCATGAACGGGCGAGGGGCAGAGAGAGAGGGAGACACAGAATCGGAAACAGGCTCCAGGCTCCGAGCCATCAGCCCAGAACCTGATGCGGGGCTCGAACTCACGGACCGCGAGATCGTGACCTGGCTGAAGTCCGAGGCTTAACCGACTGCGCCACCCAGGCGCCCCGAGAAGAAGCTTTTAAAAAGACTGCGGATTCTCAAGACCTGAGGCTGCAAAAGGAGGCTGGCACGAACCGGGTCAGCATACTTAATAAAAATCAACGTTTATGGAGGAGCCTTTCTCATGTCCTCAACACTGGGCTAACTCTGGGGACACCAAGTGTGCTGTTCCCAGCCCCTGCCCTCGAAGAGCTTACACACTCATGGGCCTATATAACAGAGACACATTACAAACGGCAAGTTGGGACATCTCACCAACAAAGTGAAATGAGATCACATTTTTTCGCACCCCCTCTGCTCCAAAACACAGTAGTGATAGTTGAAATATATAAATTGATATAGCCAGGCTCTACAACAGATAAACCAGAAAAGGGGGTGAAGAAACTAACAACATAAAACAGACAACAAACTGAAGCATAAGCCTCTTAAGACACGGATAAGAAAGAAAATGAGAGGGGCGCCTGGGTGGCTCAGTCGGTTGAGCGTCTGACTTCAGCTCAGGTCATGATCCCGCGGTTTGTGAGTTCGAGCCCCGCGTCGGGCTCTGTGCTGACAGCTCTGAGCCTGGAGCCTGCTTCGGATTCTGAGTCTCTCTCTGTGTCTCTCTCTTTCTCTGCCTCTCCCCCTACTTGCACTCTCTCTCAAAATACAGAAATTAGAGAGGAAGGAAGGAAGGATGGAAGGAAGAAAATGAGAGCATGGGGTTAAAGGGACCAAAATGTTTGACCCAAGAAGGGAGACTAACACAGAACTTGTTCCATGAAGCTTGGTGAAGGGCTTTGCCATTCCAATACCCTCGCCATATGAAGACAAGGGAAAAGAACCAAAAACAAAACTAGTGTTGTCTATGGCACTTGCTATGTCAGAGGTTACAGCCTAAGTTTTATAACCAAGAGACATACCACATTCCCACTAACCCAGTAACCGGATTTGCTCCATTCTCCATTATCACCAGAGATCAGGATCTTTTGAAATCGTTTTGGACTAAGGGCCCCGAAGGGAAGTAGAAGCAACTGCAAACCATCAGATGAGGACAGAAGGGCAATGAGGTAAAAAATAGAAAGAGAAAATGCATTTTTAAGAGTAAATAAATGTCTCCCTTTTAAAGCCAAATCCTAAAAACACAAGAAATCAAATGGTAAGAAAAAGCCAATACAATCAGCAATCAGAATAAAATCCCCCCACGTGAAGTTAGTCATAAATAGTACAACAAAGATCTTAAAATTAATGTGTTTATGATGTTCAGAGAGATGACTAAACTTTAGATTCTATTCAACAGGAGAAAAAAATAGCAAAATAAAAACAGACAGGAAACAAGAATAGATTGCTATATCATGAAATGGTATACTCCTAACAATTTAATTCAAACTATGTAAAGCACATACAAATAAAATTACAAGAGAAAAATCACAAAATTTGAACATATTTCTATCAGGTATGTTAAACTGATAGAAGAAACAAAAAAAAAATCAGTAAGGACATAGGAGATTTGAACAACACAATGAACAAGTTTAATCTAATGGACATTTATAGAGCCATTACTTTCTGGCAGCACAAAGTTCCCTCTGGACCCTTCGTGGCGTTAATTAATATTTTAGTCTCTTCTGGAAAATTCATCTCAGCTTTAGTCTAGATGAGACTCCTGTCATTTCTGCCTTTATTGCATCAGTGACAATAATAATAGCGAATACTTACTGAGCCAGGCCAAGGACTACTAACTACCTTGTTAGCTAATTTAATCTTCAAAATAACTCTCGAAGGTTGTGCTTTCCAAAATGGGAGCTACTAGCCACAGGTGACTCATGAATAGTTGAAATGTGGCTGATCTGAATTGAGTTGTGGTATAAACTGAAAATGCACACCGGCGTCCTAAAACTTAGTACCAAATAAAAACGTAAGCCATTAGTAATTTTTATGTGTCTTACATTTTGGACACAGACAACTTCATCTGCCCAGCAGCAAACAAGGCGCCTCTGGGACTCTCGTGGAGCAAGGCAAAAAACAAGATCACTCTGAAATTGAACACAAATGAAACCTTTAATAAACGTAACTAAGTATCCACCTCTCCTGGCTCAACTAAATGACTACTTCGTTACCAATTACAGCTTTTATCCTTTTGTTCCTCTCACCTCTGAGTGATGAAAGTTAGTAAGGTTTAATAGAATCACTCCTGCTCTCAGCACCCAATAAAGGAAAACCACGCTATTTTTTTTTGTAAGAAATGGTTTATCACTTCTATTTTTTTGTATAAAACACGTGGGAGAAACCCAGCCAATCACCACACAGCTGCTCCCACATGGGAAGTTACTTTCATCAGACTTCCAGTGAAAGAGCATGCAAATGAATGTTGCTTTCTGTGTCTACAGTGATTGTCTCTGCTTTTCCAATTAACTGGTTTTTTTTTTCAGTTTATTTATTTTGAGAGAGAGAGAGAGCAAGGGGAGGGACAGAAAGAGAGGAAATGAGAGAGAATACCAAGTAGGCTCCACACTGTCAGCACAGAGCCGACGTGGGGCTCAATCCCATGAATCATTAGATCATGACCTGAGCTGAAATCAAGAGTCAGACAATCAACTGAGTTACCCAGGCGCCCCTCCATTTAGCTGTTTTTAAAAATCCACACATCCCCATGATTTCCTCCATCCCAGTTATAGTACAATGACGGGAGGAAGAGGATTGGTTAAAACAACTCTCTGAGCAGTTTTCTGCTGTCCTTTCTTTGCAATCAGAAATATGTGGAGGTAAGGGTCACACCACCCCCTGGCTACGACAGCCTTGGGTAAGAGAATCCACGCCGTCATCAGCAAGGGTGAATCCACTTTACTCTGACATGGTGCGAGCATCAGCTGCCAACAGGCACATGGGCAGTGAGGCACTCTGGCTGTGCTGTGCTGTCCCTGGCAGCAGCGGCCACCCCTTCTGTGGCCTGTGGTGTGGCCAGCTCTCTGAGTGAGACCCTGGCTCAGCCTTGGGCTCCCCCCAGTCCTTTCAAGCTTTGCCTCCAGCTATGGTCTCCAGTTCTCCCTCCTGCCCAGCCACAGCCACCAGGGAAAACCACACCTCTTTGAATTCTCTCCCAAATCACCTAATACAAGTTCAAATCTTACAACAATCCCTTCCTACACCCTCTTTCTGAAACGCCTTGTGGCTCTCGGGGGAGGGTTACTTCCCTCATTGCTGCAAGCCACTAAATCAACTTTGTTCACCGACAGTGATGGTCTTTAGCTGGAGGGCATTAGGCAAGCCCATTTAACATAGAAGAAAACTGAGGCACAGAGAGGCTAAGTAACTCATTTAAAGTCACACAGATTACAGGCCTACAATCCCTGATCTTCAACCCTGCCTGTATATCAGAATCTCTGGATATGGGACTCAAGTATTCATATATATTAAAAAGCTCCCAGGGTGCCTGGGGCTCTCAGTTGGTTGAGCATTCCACTCTTGATCTCACCTCAGGTCACAATCTCACAGTTTTATGAGTTCGAGCCCCATGTCTGGCTCTGTGCTGACAGTGCAGAGCCTGCTTGGGATTCTCTCTCTCCCTCTCTCTCTGTCCCTCCCCCATTCACACTGTGCCTATCTCTCTCAAAATAAATAAATAAACGTAAAAAAAATAAAAATAAAAATAAAGCTCCCCACCGTGATAGCCAGCCAAAGATATGTCTACTGCAGCACATCTCAAACTTTAACATGTCAATTGATCCCCCGGGGAAATCTTATTAAAATGCAGATTTTGATTCAGTAATTTGGGGTGGAACTTGAGATACTGCATTTCTAACAAGATCCCGGTAGACTCTGATGCTGCTGTTCCAGACCATATTTTGAATAACAGGGTTTAAAGTCCCTTACAGATGACTTGCCAGAAATGTGCTTTGTCTCTCCTTTTTTAAGTAATTTATTCATTCTTCTATTGAGCACCTATAATCCATTAAGCACCATGTGAGACATTGGCGACCCAGCAATAAACCAGACAGAACATGTCTCTGCCCACCCAGAGCTGACTTTCTAGGAACTGAGAGGGAAGTATCATATCTGGTTGAAGCCCGGAGTGCAGTTTAGAGACCTAGGACCACCATTTTATGCTCTAGGCTGGTGATCATGGTGATTAGAGCCCTAATATCTTCCTTTGGGCATCAACATTGTATTATTTCATTTTACCCTGAATAGCATGAATTTGGGAATAATATAGTATTCCAGATGTATTCATTTGCTAAAATAACTATAATGTTGGGAGGTCACAGTATGTTCAAGGTTATAAGAATAGGAAGTGTATTGTAATAAAAAAACAACAACTGTAATAGAACTTAAAAGTAAATTATTTAGCATCCATGAGATAATCCCCCCCCCAAAAAAAATTATCACAATTTTAAAGTAGGTCAACTTCTGGAACTATGTGTCTCTAGACTGTACCTATGATAAGTGAAACTCAAATGTTTTCATTGCTTTTGTATTTAAAGGGTTTTGACATGAAATTTTAATTAGTCTTCAAAAGCCATCATATGTCTACTGCTGGGACCTTGGGAAATTTGTTAACCCTGCCTTTTTTTGTTTCTCTGGAATGTCAGAATGGCAGCACCAGTTTGTTTGTCTGTCGAAAGCTGGGATTTCCTTCCTCTTAATGTTTGGTCAATTGTGTGGGTGAAAAAGAAAAAAGGAGTCCTTGACACCTAAAGGCTGGCTTGGTGCTGTCGGTGGGGCGTTGCTGCCCTCTCATCAAACAGAACAGGTGCACAGAACGTCTGCACCAACGAGGAGCAAGGGAGAATCAGGAATGGGGGTGTCATCTTCAGAAGCACTGGCTTCCAGGGAATAAAGTGGCATTTCGAATGTCTTTGGACAAGAAGGAACAAATCCCTGTTTGGAGCGTGACCTTTTACTACCCATCCCTCAAGATCTGAGTCATCCCATATATAAGCTCTTTTACAATAATTTATTTTTTTAAGGTGGTTTTCTCTTTCTTTCTTTCTTTCTTTCTTTCTTTCTTTCTTTCTTTCTTTCTTTCTTTCTTTCTGTTTTTGAGAGAGAGAGACAGAGTGCGAGTGGCAGAGGGGCAGAAAGAGAGGGAGACAGAGGATCCCAAGTAGGCTCCACGCAGAAAGCAAAGAGCCCAATGTGGGGCTCGAACTCAAGAACCGTAAGATAATGACTTGAAACAAAGTTGACACTTAACCGACTGAGCCACCCAGGTGCCCTCCTTTGCCAGCATTTCTACTCTTGACCCGTCTTTGGGTGATGTGGGTCACTACCGAACGGGAGGCAGAAAAGTTCATAGTTTTATTGTAGGATTTTTTTTTACCTCAAAACCCGGGTTCGTTGCCTCGCCGCTTCGAAGAACGAAGAGGTGGACACGGAACGAGCAGCGGACAGAAGTTTATGAGAGTATAAGCTCAGAAAGGAAGAACAGCAGGAAAGCTCTCTTTACAGAGAGGGGGCATTCGAAGGTGAATGCCTTCTACAGGCAAGGGGTCCTTGTTTTATCAGGTTCTGGTTGCCCCCTTCCCTGCCCCCTCGTTCCTTCTCAGGTTCTACCCTTATTGGCTTGATAACTCTAGATGCTGGGTTGTCCACTCCTGATGCTGGATTCCATTGTATGAGGGGTGGTCTATAGCCATGATGTTCCTTGTGGGTCATTTGTTTTATGGTCTACCACATATTTTTAGTCAGGTCTTTTGTCAAATTCCTGAGGGGACCCTGAGGGGGAGTAGGTGGTGTCTTACAATCTTGAGAGGAGCCTTATGCCTGAGGGGGTTTGCTATGGTCAAACACTCCCAGCATTGTTCCCAAATAGGTGTTTTTCCCACCCAGGGACCTGAGGTCCTAACCTGTCCCTCTCTGACTACTCAATCCGATCTTTTCCTATTATAGCTTCACATAAACCCAGAAGCTCTCAGCTAGAAACTAGCATCTCTCAGCAGGGTGGGAGGGGACCATTTCTGGAGTAGAAGTTGTTTTCAGGGAATGCCTTCAGGGAAGTGACCTTTCTTGAAATGTCATAGCCTACGCAAACTTCCAGAGTTTGGTTGAGAAAACGTAGGCGCCTGGGGCTGACAGGAGAGGAAGGCTCTGGGCAAGGCCTGTTGACATTACTGAGGACTGTCTGTTTAGAAGGGGCTGGGAGCACAGGGGCTTGAAACCTTTTGCAAAAAAAAATGCTCTTTCCTTTTTTCAAAGGATCCCTGAGTTTACCTAACTTCAATGTTGTCAGGTGCTGAGGAACCAAAACTTTCTCCCCCAGGCTAGCTGAATGGCAAAAAAAACATCCCTCCCAGGGTGTGAGCCCGTGCTATGCCCAGGAGGAGTCTGGGATCCCTTAAACCAACTATTCTTCCTCTTTTTAATAGTTATTTTTCATAGTTAAAATCCATAATCATTTTACAGAAACTACAGTAAAATAGAGACTAGAAAAGGAAAAAAAAATCATACACCCATCTCTCTAATGGACCCACCCACTGTTAGAATTTCAGAGTATTTCTTTTTTCACACGGTTTTTCTGGGTTTTAGAAAGCTGCAATCAGAGAACAATACAGCTCCATAAGGCCACCTCTCCTGAGGGCTTGTGCCTGACCACCCAACCTGAAAAGGCCACACCATCACTCTGCCCTGCTTTCATGTTCCTCATCACCCTCATCATAATCTAGAAGCCCATGTGTTGTTATCACCTCCCTATCTATTGAATGTCTCTTCCCTTTCACCCCATGTGGGACTCCGGCCCCGCTCCACCCCAGATTGTACCCAGGACCTACAAGAGCACCCGTCACAAATAAGTGTATGATGCATTCATTGGACGGATAGATAAATTCTGTATATTCTCTTTTCTCTTGTTTTTTTTCCCGCCTATACAATTGTTGAACCTACCAGAAATAGGATTAATGTGCAATTTCCTCTAAAAAATAAAAATCAAAGCCTGGCTTCTAAGCATTCTCTACCCAGTGTTCCTCCTTCATCTGTCTTTTTACCCTAATTACCCTGTGTTAAAAATAAAACCCAAGGCATCTTCCAGGAGGTTGAAGGGAGACATCACAAAGGTGGAGTGTGGGCAAGGGAGGCAAGACAATGTCAGGATGAAGTCAGAAATCATGTGGGCCTTTACCATCGGATTGGCCTGGTTTCCAATCCCAATTCTGCTGCTTGCCTGCGGTGAGATCCTAAGTAACTTAACTTCTGTGACTCTGTGTCATCATCATTTCTCCTTCCACTTGTTGTAAAGGTAAAAAAAAAAAAAAAATTTTTAACATTTATTTTTGAGAGACAGAGAGTGAGCAGGGGAGGGGCAGAGAGAGAGGGAGACACAGGATCCAAAGCAGGCTCCAGGCTCTGAGCTGTCAGCACAGAGCCTGACTCGGGACTCGAAATGATGTGTCATAAGATCATGACCTGAGCAAAAGTCAGAAGCTTAACCAAATGAGCCACCCAGGTGCCCCCACTTGTTGTAAAGGTTAAATAAGACCATGTATGTAGAGTACCTGTGTTTTTTTTTAGGCAGTTAAAGGTATCTTTATTGATATTACCATGAAACAGACACAAGAATAAATGTTAAGTAAATAAATTACTAAGTTCTCAATAAATTACACACTTCAATATCATACTGACAAGGCAATGCTTTCATAGAGGAATAACTTATGGCGTAGGCAATTATAAAGCTCATGGTTGGTAACAAAAAATTAGTTGTATAGAAGCAATTTGTCCCCCATCTGTATGTAGAACCACTAGCAATGGGCATGGAACAAGAGAATAAATAACAGCTTTATGCTTTCTTTTCTTTTCTTTCTTTTTTCAAAAATAATTTTCATGTACAGAATTCAAATTCATATGTCATTTTGCTTCAAACAGTGCTGTTTGCAAAATGCAGAATCAAAGAAGGAAAATGTTACTTGGTTTGTGTCACAACAAATACACACATTTGACTTGTTAATACTGATAGAGATGCTATTGCAGATACCACTGGAGAGATACACACATTTGAACACTAAATCCTGGCTGCCTCATAGAGAAAATGAAATGTCAAGGGCTCTTTCCCTAATTAGCCCCCCTCTCTAGCATGCATTATATGCCAGGTCGTGTTTACATGGATTACCGGATCTATCCTGACCACAACCTGGGAAGATCCTATTGTTTTCCTGTGGGAAGGAAGGGAGTGATTCATTTTCAGAAACAACAAATAAAAGCTGTGCTGTCCAGGTAACAATAGGTTTACAACCTAATGGAAATATGTACCAACCTCCCACCCCCACCCCACAATTCACCTCCTAGTTCTTCTTCCCCTCTCCACTCTGCCGGCTTATTTTCACTGGCTTTGCAATGAGCATACACCAAATAACAGAGGGAGGAGGGACTGAAAGTCTCCGCATCACCTCAGGAAATGTACATTTGTTCCAATCAGACTACTCTTTGGCCTTACGTGGGCATAGGTGACGACCAGGTAAGGCTATAACCTCTGTAGAACTCAGCCAATGAGGAACCAGGGGAGGGACTTCCTGCTAGGAGATAAATTGTCTGCTGTTAGCGCCCTGAGTGCGCCTGTCCATTAGACACCTGCTCTTCCAAGAATGTTGGTTAAAACCTTGTTTCACTGTCTCCTGAGTCTCCATGTCCCTTCTTTGTTTGGGTTCAGTGGGCTTATTTCTCACATCCTCACACTGTACAGATGCTGATGGAGTTGGATTCAAACCCAGGGAGTCAGGTTCCAGAATTCATTCTCTTTAGAGTCAGAACTGTGCTACCTTTTTAAAACTTAGGCAAGGAAAAGAAAAGGTTTTCAGTGACATAAAAGTGACATTAGACAACCTTCTAATAGTGCACACTATCTGTGGTATAATAAAACATATATGTGGGGTGCCTGGGTGGCTCAGTCAGTTAAGCATCTGACTCTTGATTTTGGATCAGGTCAAGGTGTCAAGGTTTGTGAGATGGAGCCCTGAATCAGGCTCTGTGCTGACAGATGTTGGGATGTTCTCTTTTCTCTCTCTCTCTCTCTCTCTCTCTCTCTCTCTCTCTCTCTCTGCCCCTCCCCCATTCCTTCTCACCCTCTCTCTCAAAAATAAATGGACTTTAAAAAAAAATGCATATATGTGGTCTTTCCTGGAACAGAGCTCCTAAAATCCCTGGAACTTCCCAAGTGATGAGAGTGTCTTTGTTATCCATAATGAGCCTCTTTTGATCGCACTTGAGTTTGTGTCAATAAGGTGACTTAGGGTGGGGACCCTGATGGTCAAAGATGGGGCTAGTGACCAAAGAGACCAAGTGAGTAAAGGGTTGGAACTCTTAGCTCCAGCCCCACCTCCAAGGAGGGGAAGGGGATGGAGACTGAGCTCCATAAAAACTCTTGAAGAATGAGATTCCAAGAGCTACTGGACTAGTGAACATCTCAAGGTGCTGGGAGGTTCAGACAGGGCATGGGACTTCCATGCCCTCGCCCCCTGTATTCTTTATGCATCTCTTTCATTTGGCTGTTCCTGGGTTGTATTCTTTACAATAAACCAGTGAACAGTAAACATAAGTAAAATGTTCTGAGTTCTGTGAGTCGTTCCAGCAAATTATTGAATCTGAAGAGGAGGTCATGGAAACCCACAATTTGTAGCCAGTCATAAATACAGGTAGCCTTCCAGGATTTTCACCTGTCATCTCAGGTGGGGCTAGTCTTGTGGGATGGAACTCTTAACCTGTGGGGTCTGTGCTAACTCTACCTTTTAGTTACCGTGAATATGCTGTTAGAGCATATAGCATACAGCATACGCTTATAGCAGTGTATGGATATCTGTTCGAGTCCTTGCCTTCAGTTCTTTTGGGTCTATACCTAGAAGTAGAATTCCTTGATCATATGGCAATTTTATGTTTTTTTGAGGAACTGCCTGATAGTGTTTCTGAGAAATCCCTTTAAGAGGGACTGGTTCCGTGGGGTCCACACTTTTCTTTTAACCCCTCCCTTCTTCCTTTGCTTCCTTTCTAACATAGATGCAACAGCTGGCGCTTCAGCAGCCATCTTAGAACCTGAAGGGACTTTGAGGCTGGAGATCAGGAGCTAGGAGAGAGGAAAGTATCCTGATTAGATTGTGTAGTATAGAAACAGGATACTGCTGGTCTTCAGGTTTCTTTCATGCGAGAAAAAACTCCAGACTCTAATTTGTTTTGGCAGGGGGTGGGGAAGAGTGGTCTCTGATACTTAGAGAATACAATTCCTAACTGATACATCTCTCTTAATACTGACATCCATCCTGGGGTAACAGTGGTTCAGTTTTGCTCTGCCGAAAATGATCTGTTGCCAAGAAACAACGCTGATGCGTCCTGTATGTTCCAGAGCTCCCAGGGACCGGGTTGGCTGTGTACCACGGTCATCATGTATCAGTCATATACTATTGTTCTCCTTCCCCCACCCCATCCTGATTCTTCCCTCTGCTTCAGGAAGACTTGAGCTGATAAACACCATGCAAGTTAAGCAAAAACAGTCTGACCCCTCATGCTTCCCAGCTGTGTGCCATTCAGTAAACTACTTGAATTTTTACATCTATGAGAGGCAGATAACCATCTCTCCTTTGGACACTTATTGTGTGGATTCAGTAAGTTAATGCATGGAAAGTGTCTAGGACTTGTAATGGCATATGCTGTTAATATTATTACAACTTCTTTTGGCAAAAATCTCATTGTCCATTCAGCTTCACACAGGGATTCACAGAAAAGAGCTACATATTGAGTGTTCATTAAGCAGCAGACAATAGGATTCATGTGTATTTTCCCATTTAATCTTCATGAGAACCCTATAAGGTGGTTATCATTAATATCTCCATATTAGAGTTGAGGAAGTTGAGGCTCAGAGAGATTAAGTAACTTTCCCAAGGTCACACAGCAAGAAAGTAGTGGAGCCAAGATTCAAATCTGAGTCTCTCTGTATCCAGAGGTGTGAAATATTAAGAAATATATATATTGGTCTCTGCCCTTGATTCCTGACACAGAGCTCCTAAATAAAATCCTTATACATCAGGGTGCTAGGAAAATCTTTTGTTCTAATATTTAGTCTTTGACTCCAGTTCCTGACACCAAGATCAGAATTTCCCCAGGTAATAGGAGCATCTTTTGTTCTAATGAAGTGACTTGTGGTAGGCTCCTGACTGGGGGCTGGTCACAGGAAAGACGTGTTATCACAAGCAGTGATTAGAAGCTTGGAACTTTAATGCCACCCTCCCCCCCCCCCCCCAATTCTCAGGAGAGAAGGGAGGGGCTGTAAACGGAGTTCATAATTGCTCATGCCCACATAATGAAGCTCTATAAAAACCCCCACTGTCTGGGCTCGGGGAAGCTTCGAGGGTTGGTGAATACATCCACGTATGGGGAGGGTGGCGCATCCCAACTCCACTAGGAAAGAAGTTCCTGCACTCAGGACCCTTTCAGACCTTGATCTATGTAACTGGCTGTTCATTTGTACCTTTTATCTTATCTTTTATTATATAATAAACTGGCAAACGTGTTTCCCCGAGTTTTGTGAGCTATTTTAGCAAATGATGGAATCCAAGAACAGAGTCATGGGAACTTCCAATTTGTAGAAAAGTTGGACAGAAGTTGTGGGTAACCTGAGGACCCACTATTTGTGTGCAGCTGGCATCTGAAAAGGGGGACAGCCTCATGGGGCTGAGCCCTTAACCTGTGGGGTCTGCCCTAACTCCACTTAGTGTCAGAATGGAATTGAATTCTAGGACACCCAGCTGGTGTCACAGAAAATTGCTTGCTGTGGGGGATACTCCCACACATGTGGTGACCAGAAGTGTCAGAAGTGAAGCGTTCTCTGTGAATTATAAATGAGGGACCCAGGAGTGTGCTTTTCCTGAACAGGAAGCCAAAGGTTTAACCACCTTGGGGCATAGCCTTCTGTCCTGTGGCTTTTTTCTCTACCATCAAACCCTTACTGAAGCAGCAAGGGCTAAAATAAGGACTGTTAGCTTAATATTAGCATTGGGAGGTCTTGGGGAGAGTACAGATTTAGATATTTACTTATATATGTATATGTATATTTATATATTTTAAATTGTATTTTCACTGTGGGAAGATAACCCTCAGTACATACTCTAGACCAAACTAGGGCAGAGCTGAAGAATGAAATCGCTCTGCATGTAAAGTTGGAAGCACTTTGAGCTTCTGTGGGAGCCCCAGGGAGGAAGAAAAGGGGCTAGAACCAAAGAAACTGGGCAAGCTGAGTGGAAACCAAGCAAGATGTCAGTGGGACCCACAAGAAACAGTGAGAGGCAAGGTACATGTGACATGTGTGGCTGAGGGACTTCTAAGAACAGGCACACCCAGTATCTGACATTAACTGACCTGCTATGCTGGCCCAAGTGCCCTCCAACCCAACCTATGGTGGTCTGCAAATCTTTAGTAGCAAAGATTTCCAACAGTGTGAGTGGTGCTGGGGGAAGCAGAGAAGGGTGGCCAGGTCTAATGTCTGGGCAGATGCAAGGCATAGAGAAGGAAACAGCGACAAGAAACAAAGTGGGATCAAGAAGTCAGCAGAAGCAGGAAATCAGAGCAAGCAATAACCAGGAGAAACATGTGCACTTAAGACTGTCACTAAATATGTAGGAAGTAAGGATTTTGGAGGACTTAGCGATCCAGGTGGTGCTGGCTCAGACTGACTGGAAATTCGCTGGTGGCCTCCTACTCGGTGTTCATGTCCCTGCAGTGGGAGAGCCAGGACCCGGGACAAGCACGGCCTTGGCCTCCTCCAACCAAGTCCCCTAAAGAATCCTACAGAAGAGAGACACCGCCTCACCCCAGATCACCTGGGAGCATGCGTGTGTGTGTGCAGGCAGGAAAAATTCTCCAGGACTGGTGCTGCCACTACCTTCCTCTCCCCTGAGGATCAGCCTTTGAAAACTGAGGTGGGAAAACCACAGGCTGGGTTGGTGAGGGCTGGAGGGGATCATGCATATGAATGGACTCTGCAAGGACCTAACCTTTTCCCTCCTCCGAACCCTCCTCCAGCCCTGGTAAAAATAAATGCTGCTGACATCAATACTTAATGGGACCAGGCCTTGCATACTAATGAAAATCTCTGCAGGGCAGTCACTGGAGAAAGAAAAAACAGGGGACTTATTAACCATCAAGCAGCAAGACCACGTTCCCTTGCCTTCTGCCCAGGCAAGGAGGCCCTCACGTCCTCCATCTAGAAGTGAACCTGTCTATTCTGTGCTGTCGAGGGCAGGGGAGCAGGGACGAGGGTCTGACCATCTTGGGGTTTGACCCCTCCCCTACCTGCCTCTTTCCTACCCGGAGTGACAAAGGGGAGAGGGAGGGAATGCAGCTGTCACAGGGCCCTTCTAGTGCTTTACTTCCCACATCTCACAGCAAACGCCAACCTAGTCCCCCTCCTTTGAATGTTGTCTTCTGAGGTGTGGGAAGGGAAGAGGACTCGGCTGCCTCCATTTTGACCTCGAACTTTCCAGCTGGCTCTTCTTTCCAGCTTGTCTCTTGGCTCAGGCAGACTCTAAGACTCTAAGGCTAAAGCATCCCCTAACAGGAGCCCAAACGACCCTCCCAAGCAACACAGACTGCCCTGAGTCAGCAAGACCCGGCCTGATCCAAAACAATGACTGACCGACCTTCGCTGCCCACCTGCATGCACCCATCCACCCTGGCCCCACATTTTCCTTATATAAACCCGGAAGTATTTTTGGCACCTTGGAGACAGTCTGAGACATCAACCCACTGTCCTCCTGGTGTTGGCCTCCCTGAAATAAATTCCTCTCTTGTTCCACACTACTCATTTCTCTGCCTTTGGATTTTGTCAGCGGTGCCTGGCCAATCCTGGTCTGTTTGGGGCCCTCAGAGCCAGGTGCTCTTGCCCCCCTGCACCCTGGCTACAGAGGCAACAACGTACAGTGGAAGAACAAGACAGCCTTGGGTACAAAGCCCACCCCTGATGCCCCCCCGGAACTTGCAAGGTGGGAGGTCTTGTATAAGGAGCGACCCATTTCCTTCCCAGTAAGATGGCGATGGCCATCCTGCGCTCACAGGAGAGTCCTAAAGAGGGCAGCGGATTGTGAACACAACATGGCTTGGAATGGAGAACGTGACAGCTTAACATTTGCTCTGAACGAACCCAGAGCACTTCCCCACAATTTGCTCTTCTGCCCAAGTCAACTAGAAAGGCAACAGGAGGCCCATAATGTGATGTGAAGGAAGAAAAATATTTGCAAGTACCTCCCATGAATCCGACGGGGGCTGAGGGCTTTCCTTAAATGAAATAGCAAATGTGTGGGAGAGCCTAACAAGGAGCCCAGGTGCTCATCACCAACCTGGGCTGCTGCCTCACCTGCTGGTAGGGGGGCTGCAAGCTTGCTGCCTCCAGGGCACGAAGACCAGTTGCATCTGGGGGAAGTTAGGGAGAAGATGAGGCTGAAACGGTCTGGGGGGAAGGTAGCTGCCATGCTGTGGGAACACTCAAGCAACGCTGTGTAGAGGCTTGTGTGAAAGAAAACCTCAAGACCCTTGGCCCACAGCCAGCTCACGTTGTCAGCTGCACAAATCAGCCATCTTAGAAGAGGAGAGAACAATCTGAGGGTTGATGGTGGGGGGGGCGGAGAGGAAAACGGGTGATGGGCATTGAGGAGGGCACTTGGGATAAGCACTGGGTGTTGTGTGTAAGCAATGAATCATGGGAATCTACTCTCGAAGGCAAGGGCATACTGTATGCACTGTATGTTAGCTAACTTGACATTAAGTTAGGTTTTTAAAAAAAAAAGAAGAGGAATTCTTGTATCTTGCTGCCCTAGTCAAGCCTTCAGCGGGCATCTGACTTCAACTTCAAGAGAAACACCAAGACAGAAACACTCAGCCAAGTTGCCTCCGAATTCTCAACCCATCATGGAAACTGAGAGATAATAAAATATTGCTGTTGCTTTAAGCCACTAAGTTTCAGGGTGATTAGTTATGCAGCAATAGAAAACCAATACACTGTTTTAATTCCAAATAATATTCCAAATAAAATTGCATTTGAAAAACTCTACTGCTTAATGGGGCGCCTGGGTGGCTCAGTCGGTTAAGCGTCCGACTTCAGCCAGGTCACGATCTCGCGGTCCGTGAGTTCGAGCCCCGCATCAGGCTCTGGGCTGATGGCTCGGAGCCTGGAGCCTGTTTCCGATTCTGTGTCTCCCTCTCTCTCTGCCCCTCCCCCGTTCATGCTCTGTCTCTCTCTGTCCCAAAAATAAATAAAAAACGTTGAAAAAAAATTAAAAAAATAAAAATAAAAAAAGAAAAACTCTACTGCTTAAAACAAAACAACGGCAAACTGATCACTGAAGTGATCATCTAACCCAACATTCTTAATCCATTGATAACGAACAGCCATGATCAATCGGTTAAGCGTCTGACTTCGGCTCAGGTCATGATCTCATGATTCGAGCCCCACATCGGGCTCTGTGCTGACAGCACAAAGCCTGGAGCCTGCTTTGGATTCTGTCTGTCTGTCTCTCTCTCTCCCTCTCTCTCTCTCTCTGCAGCTCCCCCACTTGCTCTCTGTCTCACTCTCACTCTCAAAAATAAATAAACATTAAAAAATTTTTTAAAAAAAGTAACAGAGCCATATAAGGTCAGGATGTGGCGATATAACTAAGTCATAGCAGAACCAAAATCAGCACTCAACTATGATTTCTATCTCATTACAGCTCATTCAACAAGATCAGGTATTCAGGCAAGGAGGTATTCAGATTTTGATTTAGGGAGAAGAATGGTTTATCCGACCTGGTAATTAAGGCAAGTACCAAGATGTTCATGAGTGACCATTAGGTAAATAACAGTCTTCAGTTTTGATTAGACAGCAAGAGTTGAAACGATTAAAAAGAGGAGCCAAGATGACGGAACGGCATGGAAGTTTTGGGTGTGTCTTGCATCCATGAAATACAGCCAGAGCAACACTAAAGCATCCTGCACACCTAGAAAACTGACTGGAGGATTAACACAACAATCTGCACCACATGAACCACAGAATTCAGCAGGTATACGGCGCGGAGAAGTGAACTTGGGGAGCAAGAAGGAGCAGGAAGGGAAGTGCTTCTGCAAGGAGAGAAGACGGAGACGGTGGGGGGTGGGGGTGGGGGTGGGCGGGAGGAATATGGGAAAAGCGCCCCTCTCCAAAAGCAGCTGGAGAGAAAGTAGAAAATTGGAAACAGCCACAGGGACTAAACTAAAAAGGGAGAAAGGAGAAAGCAGAGTTTAAATTCCACTTAGACTATAAACAAGGGGAATGCAAAGTCTGCGACTCCACAGCTCCATACCTGGCGGTGCTTCGGTGGGAAGGGTGAATCCCCAGGAACAGAGTGGGGTCCAGGAGGTTCTTGGGCCACACGGGGAAAAGCGGTTCCACTGCTGGAAGGACATTTGGTAGAGACTGTTGAAGCCACCTGGTCCCAGCAGACTCCAGAAGGCGGCCACATTCTCTGGTGCTGGAACAAGGTCGTTAAGGGTGAAGACTGGCACCAGATGTGTGTTGTGGTTTTCCATAATCCCTGAAACGCTGCTGCTACAATGTCTCGCGAACTTTTCCTGGGGTGGGTTGGCACCTGGCCGCAGTCTCGGGGCACCGGCAGCAGCAGGGTCCAGCAAGCGTTCCTGGGTGCTGCCGACATTCGGCCCTTACTCATTCGGCCACTGCTTGGTGAGACCCTCCCGCAGAGGGGCGGAACGGGTCAAAGCCGCAGTCCTTCAGAAGTAAGGGGCCGGGGAAAACAGCCGCATCTGAGACGAAACTCAGGAGAGACATACTGCCTGGGGCCTGGTCACGGACAGTGAAAAAGCGGGAGTGGACGAGAGCTGAAGACAGAGGACCGGTGCGCGACAGCTGATCAGGAACAGAGTTGTGATACGAGAGAGTCGGTAGCTGGGCGACATGCTCACCGCTCCCGCGCATGCGCATACGCACCTACGAATGCCTAACACTCCACCCCAGTAGGCTAGCAGCGCCATCTAGTGGAGAATGGAGCCGTTACACGGAGCTCCGCCCAAGTGGGCCAACCTTGCTCTTCAAAAGCTCAAGTCTCACCGCGCACTTAGTTTATGGACTATAAAGCACAACATAGTCTGACTTCTAGGGGAAAATGAAGTAATTTCAGTTCTACTTCAATCTGTTAGCAGGTTCATCTATTCAATTTTCTTTCCTTTTTTTTTCTCTTTTACACTACGTTTCTTTCTCTTGAATGCAGAAAGAAAAAATTCATTTTTATTTTTCAATTTTTATTAAAAATATTTTTCTTTAATTTTTTTTACTATATTTTGTACTTTTGTGTAAATTTTTCCAAATTCTAATTGACTTCCATCATTTTATTTTAGTCTACTTCAGTGTATTCACCTTTTCAAATTTTCAAACGATTTCCTTTTTTTCTCCTATCTCTTTTTTGTTTCCTTTCTTTTTCTTGAATGCAGAAAAAGAAAAACTTCATTTTTATTTTCAATTTCTATGTGAAATATTTTTCCTTAAGTTTTTTACTGTATTTTTGCTTTTATGTAAATTTTTTCAAATTCTATTTTACTTCCTTCATTTTATTTTAGTCTACTACAGTGTATTCACTTTTTCAAATTTTCAAAAGATTTGTTTTTTCTTCTTTTCTCTTTTCTCTCTTTTTCATTTCTTTTTCTTGAATATAGAAAGAGAAAAAATTCATTTTTTATTTTTAATTTTAATTACAAACATTTTTCTTAATTTTTTTCTACTACATTCTTTACTTATGTGTAAATTTTTTCAAATTTTCAAATTGACTCCCATCGTCTCATTTTAGCCTATTTCAGTGTATTCATTTTTTTTTAATTCTCAAACGATTTCATTTCCCCACCCCCTTCCATTTTTTTCTCTAATATGTCAAACCACTTTCAACACCCAGACGAAAACACACCTAAGATCTAGCATCATTTATTTGATTTGTGTGTGTGTGTGTAATTTTTTAATTTGAATATGTTTTATTTTAATATTTTTTAATTTTAATTTTTCTACCTCATTAATTCCTTTTCTCCCTTCAAAATGACAAAATGAAGGAATTCACCCCAAAAGAAAGAGCATGAAGAAACGACAGCCAGGGATTTAACCAACACAGATACAAGCAAGATGTCTGAACCAGAATTAGAATCACGATAATAAGAATACTATCTGGACTCGAAAATAGACTTGAATCCATTTCTGCAGAGATAAAGGAAGTAAAAACAAGTCAGAATGAAATAAAAAATACTATAACTGAGCTGCAATCGTGGATGGATGCCCCGGTGGCAAGTATGGATGAGGCAGAACAGAGAATCAATGATCTAGAGGACAAACTTATAGAGAATAATGAAGCAGAAAAAAAGAGGGAGATTAAGGCAAAAGGGCATGATTTAAGAATTAGGAAAATCAGTGACTCATTAAAAAGGAATGACATCAGAATCTTAGGGGTCCCAGAAGAGGAAGACAGAGAAATAGGGGTAGAATGGTTATGTGAGCAAATCATAGTGGAAACTTTCCTAACCTGGGGAAAGACACAGACATCAAAATCCAGGAAACACAGTGGACCCCCATTAAATTCAACAAAAACCGACCATCAACAAGGCATATCATAGTCAAATCCACAAAATACTCGGGCAAGGAGAGAATCATGAAAGCAGCAAGGGAAAAAAAGTCCCTAACCTACAAGGCAAGACAGATCAGGTTTGTAGCAGACCTATCCACAGAAACTTGGCAGGCCAGAAAGGAGTGGCAGGATATATTCAGTGTGCTGAATCAGAAAAATATGCAGCCAAGAATTCTTTATCCAGAAAGGCTGTCATTCAAAAGAGAAGGAGAGATTAAAAGTTTCCCAGACAAACAAAAATTAAAGGAGTTTGTGACCACTAAACCGGCCCTGCAAGAAATTTTAAGGGGGACTCCCTGAGGGGAGAAAATATGGGGAAAAAAATTTATATATATATACATATATATATACATATGTGTGTGTGTGTGTGTGTGTGTATGTATATATATATATATATATATATATATATATATATATATATATATATATATCAAAAGCAACAAAGATTAGAAAGGGCCAGAGAACACCACCAGAAACTCCAACTCTACAAGCATTTTTACAGCAATAAATTCCTATCTTTCAGTACTCACTCTAAATGTCAATGGACTCAATGCTCCAATCAAAGGACATAGGGTAAAAGAATGGATAAGAAAACAAGATCCATTTACATGCTGTTTACAAGAGACCCACTTCAGACATAAAGACACCTTCAGATTGAAAATAAGGGAATGGAGAACCATCTATCATGCTAATGGTCAACAAAAGAAAGCTGGAGTAGCCATACTTATATCAGACAATCTAGACTTTAAAATAAAGACTGTATCAAGAGATGAAGAAGGGCATTATATCATAATCAAGGGATCTATCCACCAAGAAGACCTAACAATTGTAAACATTTAGGCGCCAAATGTGCAAGCACCCAAATATATAAATCAATTAATCACAAACATAAAGAAGCTCATTGATAGTAATACCATAACAGTAGGAGACTTCAACACCCCACTTACGGCAACGGACAGATCATCTAATCAAAAAATCCACAAACAATGGCTTGGAATGACACACTGGACAAGAAACATATACACTACTAAAACTGAAACAGGAAGAAGTAGAAAACTTGAACAGACCCATGACCAATATGGAAATTGAATTAGTAATCAAAAATCCGCCAAAAAACAAAGAGTCCAGGGCTGGATGGTTTCCAGGGGAATTCTACCAAACATTTAAGGAAGAGTTAACACCTATTCTCTTGAAGCTGTTCCAAAAAATAGAAATGGAAGGAAAACTTCCAAACTCTTTCTATGAAGCCAGCATTACCTTGATTCCAAAACCAGACAGAGACCCCACTAAAAAGGAGAACTATAGACCAATCTCCCTGATGCATATGGATGCAAAAATCCTCAACAAGAAATTAGCCAACCAGATCCAAAAGTACATTACAAAAATTATTCACCACGACCAAGTGGGATTTATACCTGGGATGCAGGGCTGGTTCAATATCTGCAAAACAATTAACATGATTCATCACATCAATAAAAGAAAGGACAACAACCATAGGATCCTCTCAATAGGTGCAGAGAAAGCATTTGACGAAATACAGCATCCTTCCTTGATAAAAACCCTCAAGAAAGTAGGGACAGAAGGAGCATACCTCAAGATCATAAAAGCCATATGTGAACGACCCAACACTAACATCATCCTCAATGGGGAGAAACTGAGAGCTTTCCCCCCAAGGTCAGGAACAAGACAGGGATGTCCACTCTCGCCACTGTTATTCAACCTAGTATTGGAAGTCTTAGCCTCTGCAATCAGACAACACAAAGAAATAAAAGGCATTCCAAATCGGCCAGGAGGAGGTCAAACTTTCACTCTTCGCAGATGACATGATAGTCTATATGGACAACCCAAAAGATTCCACCAAAAAACTGCTAGAACTGATTCATGAATTCAGCAAAGTTGCAGGATATAATATCAACGCACAGAAATCGGTTGCATTCCTATATACCACCAATGAAGCAACAGAAAGAGAAATCAAGGAATGATCCCATATACAGTTGCACCAAAACCCATAAAATACCTAGGAATAAATCTAACCAAAGAGGTGAAAAATCTATACAATGAAAACTATAGAAAGCTTATGAAAGAAATTGAAGAAGACACAAAGAAATGGAAAAAGATTCCATGCTCCTGGATAGGAAGAACAAATATTGTTAAAATGTTGATACTACTCAAAGCAATCTACATATTCAATGCAATCCCTATCAAAGTAATATGAGCATTCTTCACAGAGCTAGAAGAAATAACACTAAAATTTGTATGGAACCAGAAAAGACCTCGAATAGCCAAAGCGATCTTGAAAACCAAAGCAGGAGGCATCACAATCCCAGACTTCAAGCTATACTACAAAGCTGTAATATCAAGACAGTATGGTACTGGCACAAGAACAGACACTTAGATCAATGGAACAGAATAGAGAACCCAGAAATGGACCCACAAACGTATGGCCAACTAATCTTTGACAAAGCAAGAAAGAATATCCAATGAAATAAAGACAGTCTCTTCAGCAAATGGTGCTGGGAAAACTGGACAGTGACATGCAGAAGAATGAACATGGACCCTTTTCTTACACCATACACAAAAATAAACTCAAAATGGATGAGAGACCTCAATGTAAGACAGGAAGCCATCACAATCCTCGAGGAGAAAGCAGGCAAAACCTCTTTGATCTTGGCCACAGCAACTTCTTACTCAACATGTCTCCAGAGTCAAGGGAAGCAAAAGCAAAAATGAACTGCTGGGACCTCATCAAAACAAAAAGTTCTGCACAGCGAAGGAAACAATCAGCAAAACTAAAAGGCAACCGACAGAATGGGAGAAGATATTTGCAAATGACATATCAGATAAAGGGTTAGTATCCAAATCTACAAAGAACTTATCAAACTCAACACCCAAAACACAAAGAATCCAGTGAGGAAATGGGTAAAAAACATGAATAGACACTTCTCCAAAGAAGACATCCAGATGGCCAACCGACACATGAGAAAATGCTCAATATCATTCATTCATCATCAGGGAAATACAAATCAAAACCACAAGGAGATACCACCTCACACCTGTCAGAATGGCTAACATTAACAACCCAGGCAACAACAGATGTTGGCGAGGATGCGGAGAAAGAGGATCTCTTTTCCATTGTTGGTGGGAATGCAAGCTGGTGCAGCCACTCTGGAAAACAGTATGGAGGTTCCTCAAAAAACTAAAAATAGAACTACCCTACGACCCAGCAATTGCACTACTAGGCATTTATCCACGGGATACAGGTGTGCTGTTTCAAAGGGACACATGCACCCCCATGTTTATAGCAGCACAATCAACAATAGCCAAAGTTTGGAAAAAGCCCAAATGTCCATCGATGGATGAATGGATAAAGAAGATGTGGTATATATATAAAATAGGGTATTACTCGGCCATCAAAAAGAATAAAATCTTGCCATTTGCAACTATGTGGATGGAATTGGAGGGTATTATGCTAAATGACATTAGTCAGTCAGAGAAAGACAAAAATCATATGACTTCACTCATATGAGGACTTTAAGAGACAAAATAGATGAACATAAGGGAAGGGAAACAAAAAGAATATAAAAACAGGGAGGGGGAGAAAACAGAAGACACTCATAAATATGGAGAACAACCTGAGGGTTACTGGAGGGGTTGTGGGAGGGAAATGGGTAAGGGGCACCAAGGAATCTACTCCTGAAATCATTGTTGCACTATATGCTAACTAATTTGGATGTAAATTTAAAAAATATTAAAAACCTAAAAATTTTTTTAAAAAAGAAATAAATGATAAAAGAGGTCACTGTTTATCACTATCCTGAACATAAGGAATGATGAGTTGGAACTTTAAGGATCTTTTTTTCTTTAATGTATTTTATAAATAAGCTCGAAACTCATCAATCCATTAAGCGTTGCTGCCCAAACATGGCAATTTCCCAAACACCAAATCAGTGATTTGCAACATAAATAAAGCAATCAGAGTGATGAAAATAGAAGGCTTCCAGCAAAATCCACTTCTGAGAGTTGCCATCACAGGGAGAAGGAAAAGCATTTTCAGGCTAAAATCTTGACTGAAAATGAATTGAGAATACACTGAAAATTGTCACCTCTCTCTGAATCCCAGTGGTTAATTATGCTGTTCTCCAGCAAAGTAGGTACAGACATAGCTGGGATAAAGAAAATAAATGTGTGGAAGGAATTCAAACCACAGTTCCTCTGATGGTACAGTAGTCATTTTTTTCCTACTATAGGCCAGGTCACAAATGCCATGCTGACTTCTCTCCACGGTGGACCCCAAATTGCTAGTAAATGGCCAAAGACCTTTGCCCTGTCTCTTCAAATGACCAGCACTCAGACCTCTCATTTGAATACTTCCTTTTCACTGCTATTCGTGTTGCCATCTGGAAGCCTACGGCAGCATGTGGGATCAACCCGAGAATTTGCTGGGGTTCCTGGTGCTTCCTCTGGCTGTCTGAAGAGTGATGGCGTGTAATGTTTCACGTGCAACAGCTGAGTCACTACCACTCCTCAACGGATATTTTTTCCCCAGGACTCAACACATGATTTACATTACGATGTAATTTATGTAAATACCACCTACTTACATACAAAGACCGATAAAACGGGACCATTGAAACAGTCTGAGCATCACTGTAGCCCAGGCAGCGGAGTCTTTCACTGAGGTTATCAGTTTGTGGATTTCCACAAGTCTCTCCTGCAGTTCTAAACTGGCGTCAATATTTCCTTGCCTCAGGGATTATTGTAGATAGAGAAGAAAACAGGGACTGCTTCAAGTGGAAGGAGCCTCTTGAGTTTTGAAAACACCGGAACTCAAGAAAGAAATCAGCCTGAGAGGAGCAGAGAAGAGCAGAGTCCCCAAGAAAGTATCAGGAGAGAGATTTCCAGAGGTAGGAAAGATGAGAGATCTGTGAGCCCCAAACCCCCACCCTGGCCTGGGACACAGTCTTTGGAAGAGACAAGGCTTCAGATGGGCTGGACCCAATTTGGGGGGCCCTAAAGCTTCTAGAGGACTCTCTTTAAGAAAATATATAGAAATTAAGACATTGATAGTTGTTTAGAATGAAAAAAATCGATCACAACACGTGAAAAAAATACAATTGTTATGACAAATACCACACCTGTCATAATATTGAGAAAAACAATATAATATTTTTATTAATTTACTGCTCTCTACACCTAAATAATCACCTCTACAACCTTTTTCCCCTACATTTTTGGGAACTTTTTTATCTCTTTTTTCAGATGGCCATTTGGCAACATCATTTCCTATGGAGAAAATGTAAAGACAGTGTCTGGGAGGAAAAAGTCTTCCTGGACCCTCTTGAGGCCTCTGGTTGGGTCTGAAAATTAAACTGACAAAAACAGATTAACAGGAAAAAAGCAGGCACATTTTATAAAATTTCTGCATGTACTTGGGGGCTTTCACAAGAGAATGAGGTCCTGAAATGCCCAGAGTAGGAAGATTTAAAAAAAAAATCTTTTTTAATGTGTATTTATTTCTGAGAGATGGAAAGAGGCAGAGCATGAGCAGGGGAGGGGCAGAGACAGAGGGAGACACAGAATCTGAAGCAGGCTCCAGGCTCCAAGCTGTCAGCACAGAGCCCAACGCGGGACTTGAACTCACGAGCTGTGAGATCATGACCTGAGCTGAAGTCAGCCGCTTAACTGACTGAGCCACCCAGGTGACCCAAGAGCAGGAAACTTTTGGACAAAGAAACAATAAATTTGTGAGGAATTGACAAGACAGAGGGCTTTGGGCAGGGGGTTGGAAATGATGAAATACCTAGGAAAATAAGGGTTAGATTAACAGGGTTTGCTTTTATACCCATTATTAGGCTCCAACTTCCCTGTCTCTGGTGATAAGAATATCTCCCTTCCTCCTGGTGCAGGAAAGGTAACTTTCACCGGGGGATTTTAGGACCTGTTTCCAGGAAGAAGGGCGAGATGGGGCAAGTCAGAGTACCCCTCCTGCTTCTACTGTTTTCTTAAACTCCTTCAGTTTAAGATATATGATATTCCAAGGTGGTATATTTTGGGATAGTATATCTTGAGCCTCATCATTAATTTATTCTCTTCTCTATCATGGTTGATTAAAATTAATTATTATTATTGATAGTTTTGAAAAGTTTTATCTTTACTATTCATTATTAGTAAAGGTATGTGAGTTTCTTAGATTTATTAACAAATTAGGAAGCTATCCATTTTCTTTCACATGCCCTGGAAGATTTCAAGGCATGTCAGGTTTTCCTGCACAAAGAATTATCACCTCATGGGGCTCCTGGGTGGCTTAGTCGGTTGAGCGTCAGACTCTTGATTTTGGATCAGGTCATGATCTCATGGTTCATGAATTCGAGCCCCACATCAGGCTCCACACTGAGAGCACAGAGCCTGCTTGGGATTCTCTCTCTCTCCCTCTCTCTCTCTGCCCCTCCCCAGCTTGCACATGTGCACACTCTGTCTCTCTCTCAAAATAAATACATAAACTTAAAAACATTGTAAAAAAAAAAAAAAGAATTATCACATCAGTATATACCTAGAAGTCATTCCTATACCCAGTCACATACAACAGACCCTCTGCTAAGGGTCTGACTTTATATGTGAGGCCAATGCCTTAAAAGTTCTCCTGGGAAGATTTGGCCTGCTGCCTGGTTGATGAGGCCCTAGACTCACAGGTGGTAACAAAGCTCACACTGGGGCAGGCCAGGGTGCCTAAAACCCTGAGAGGACCTCACAAACAGAGGGATTGACTAAATTTACAGGTTCTGCAGGTTAAATGTGGCAGGCAGAATTTCTTGGGCTTGGTTTCCAAGCCTCAAAATAGGAAAGAAAATAATACATTCCAAAGTCTAATTGTGACTCCTGCTCCATATGGTTGCCCAATACCGCATGGCTCTAGAGTTGCAAAGCAAGCCCAAAGCAACCTGTATGATTATTTAACACTCTTACTGCACCTCATAAATTATCAGGCCAAATCGAATGAGAGCAGCCTTTTCTGTGATCAAAAATAATCCTTGCACATTATTTATAATCACAAAGGCGGAGACTGCCTAGAAACATTATCCTAAGATTGAAAATAAGCAAAAGAGATGATTGGGCATTCCTTCAGAATATATTGACCAGACCATTTTGCAACCCTTCAGGGGAAAAGGCTAATGGTAGGAAACTGGTAGCAATGCAGGTGATGCCTGACAAATGCAAATTTCATCTGATAGTGAGACAACTGATTTCCATTGGTAAAAATGATAATCCCCAACACCCTTTGTTTGTAGGGTATTAACCAATTTCACATCTATGAACAAACTCATTTTGGCTTTTTTTGTTTATTTGCTCTGACTATTGTAAAGCTCTGTTCCTCAACTTCTCGTTTGACTTAGTTTTAACAAGGTATGGCTGCCTAATGAGTAGAATAAAATCTTTGACACATTTATTTTATATTTGTATAAGGGTCATATATTTAGCTTTTTGAAAAGTATTCTTTAGCACATACACTAAAAATATTCCAGAAATTTTGTAATGAGGCTCTGTTGCCCAATTTTACCCTCCAATTCATACTGCAGAGCCAGATTAAGCTTCCCATTGTCCAACACTGATTATATCACCTCCTTGCTCCTCTTGATACAAAAAGGTTCAAATGCATTAGGTTTGTATTCCAGGCCTTTTCCAATCATGCCCCAACCTCTCTAGACTTACCCTTAGCTCCAGGTAGACAGTAAGCACCTGATAATGCTTGGTAAAAAATGGATAAATGAACTCATTAATATTATTTTCCTGAAGGTAGTGGTTTGCTTCTTATTGTTAAGAAAGAATGAAAGCTATTCCTTTCCCTTATTGGGCACACCACCTAAAATATTTTGGTTATCCTTGTCTCAGTTTGGTTATTCTGAGAGACAGACTCAAGGTTCTAAGACAAAGATTCAAGGACAAATAGTTTGAGAGGTGATCTGAGAAAACACCAGTAAAGGAATAAGAAAGTAGCTGGGGAGGGACGTTTGGGTGGCTCAGTTGGTTGAGCATCTGACTCTTGATTTCAGCTCAGGTCACAATCCCAGGGTCATGGGATGGAGCCCTGCATTGGGCTTGTGCTGAGCATGGAGCCTGTTTAAGATTCTATTTCTCTCCCTTTGCCCCTCTGCCCCCTTGCACTTTCTCTCTCTCTCAAATAAACATTTTTTAAATTTTTTTAACGTTTATTTATTTTTGAGACAGAGAGAGACAAATCATGAACGGTGGAGGGTCAGAGAGAGGGAGACACAGAATCTGAAACAGGCTCCAGGCTCTGAGCTGTCAGCACAGAGACCAACGCGGGGCTTGAACTCACGGACCATGAGATCATGACCTGAGCCGAAGTCGGCCACTTAACCAACTGAGCCACCCAGGCGCCCAAATAAACATTTTTTAGAAAGAAAGTAGCCAGGGAAGAGAAAGAAAGCAATAAAAGGTATATTATTAAGCCAGTTTCCATAGTAGGTAACTGGAGTGCAGTTCATTTGGGGTGCTCTGGGGATAGAGCAGGACTCTCCTCAGAGATGTACCAGCCAAGAGGCAAGGACACAGACTTTATCAACTAATTCCCCACCTGTCATTTGTTGAGTGTTGCTTCTAAGGATATGATCTCCCGACAGTTCCAAGCATGCTCCCTCTACCAGACGAAACCCCTCAGGCAGAGAGTCAAAGATCTTCAGTTCACAGCACCTACAGTCTGGGCTACCACAATGGAAAAGCCAAGTAACTCAAGGTGTTTCTTCGAAGACAAAAATCTATTCTCTTAACACCTCTCTGTCAGAAGCTGAATTTTTTCCTGATTATATTCTAGCACTATTGAATTCCAAACGGTCCTAAATTTAGGCATTATAGCTTTGCAAAATACTGGAGGGTCTCAGGAGTCTGGAGTAACTAGTAGGAAAAAAAATGGATTAAAAAATGGACAGAGGACCTGAATAGACATTTCTTCAAAGAAGACATACAGATGGCCAACAGACACATGAAAACATGCTCAACATCACTAATCATCAGGGAAATGCAAATCAAAACCACAGTGAGATATCACCTCATGCCAGTTAGTATTGCTAGTATCAAAAAGACAAGAAATAACAAATGCTGGTGAGGATGTGTAGGAAAAATAAACTCTTGTGCACTTTTGGCTGGAATGTAAACTGGTGCAGCCACTATGGAAAACAGTATGGAGGTTCCTCAAAAAATCAAAAATACAATTACCCTATGATCCAGTAATTCCACTTTCAGTATTTATCCAAAGAAAACAAAAACACCAATTCAAAGAGATACATGCTACCCTATGTTCACTGCAGCATTATTTATAATAGCCAAGTTATGGAAGCAATCTAAATGCCCATCAACAGATAAATAAAGATATGGAATATTGCACATCCAATACAATTTAATTTAAAAAAGAATAGAATCTTGCCATTTGTGACAACATGGATGGACCTGGAGAGTATTGTGTTAAGTGAAATAAGCCAGACAGAGAAAGACAAATACTATATGATTCTACTTACATGTGGAATCTAAAAAACAAAACAAATGAACAAACAAAACAGAAACAGACTCATAGATTAGAGAAACAAACTGTTGGCAATCAAAGGTGGGGAGCTTGGGGGGAAGCAACAAAATAGGTGAATGAGATTAAGAGATACAAATTTCCAGTTATAAAATAAATAAATCACGGGAATGTAAAGTACAGCATAGGGAATATAGTCAAAATATTGTAATAACTTTGTATGGTGACAGATCATAATTAGGCTTATCATGGGGATCATTTCATAAGGTATAAAAATATTGAACCACTGTGATGTACACCTGAAACTAATAGGATATTGTATGTCAATCATACTTCAATTTTAAAAAACGATTGTATAATGAGATTGGTTCGGAATCCTGCTGGCCTTCATGGCATTACTTCTCCATGCATTTAATGTGCTCCCTCTGGGCTCTGTTTAGCATGCAGGTCATAGTGTGGGGAAGCAGAGGGGAAGCAGAGAGACCAAGTGCTGGAAATCAGAATCATCTTTGTTAAAAGATATTCTACATGCAAATGAGGAAGGCCAACAGGAGGCTCATATCTCTCTGCAGGAGATGCTTGAAAAGCAATCACAGGAAGCTATCTGTTCACCTCTGGAATGGAGGCTAGAATGGAACATAGCTTTGGAAACTCACTGGGTCATGAGCAACTTTAATTGGTGGCAAAATATAACCACCATTGTGGTACGATACAATTAGAACAAGGCTGACTTCCAATTTCGGCTGAATAATTATACTTGGAGAAAAGCTGTAACCCGTGAGCTTTCTTGCCAAACTGCCAGGCCGCTACCACATCCCTCTGCCTCTCCTCCCCATTTTCAGGAAGTTCCTTACCTCCCTGGGTTCTCATGTTCTTAGACAGACATTCAGGTTTGCAGTAATACTTGTGAACATTGGTTCTTAAATGTTAGCTGCATCAAAATCACTGGAGGTTTGCTAAAATACAGATTGCTAGGTCCTACCTCCAGACTTTCTGATTTGGTAGGCCTGGGGTGAATTTACAGCTCTGAGAAGTTCCCAGGCAATGCTGGTCCAATGGTCATACTTGGATAACTACTGCATCCCAGACTTACTGGTTCAGGGTTTCCATTTTGGCAAGAGCTTTAGGTGGTCCATGTGCTCACTGAAGTCTGAGAAGCACTATTTCTTCATTTTTTCCAAGGATTGTACCATTCTAGATGCACAGAAGAGAAGTTAATTTATTATATACAATGGATGCTTTGGACATTATGATTTAATTTTCTCCTAAAATGATTGGTGAAAGCTGAAATGTCTAGAAAAGGAGTTCCCAAGTTTGTCAAGAATAGAATCCCTTTATAAGGTCAAAGTATTTTATATGCACTCCTCCCCATGTGAGTATCCATTTAATAGGAAAATAATTGACCCATTAAAACACCCAAGTATCTAGTATGCACAGTGTGAAACTCCTACTCAGGTGTTAGAGACCCCAGTGGACCATGGTCAGACAAGCCGCAGGGACAAATAAGTGAAAGCCACCAAGCTGAGACAGGAAAGGCAAAGCAAGCAGGCAGGGGCCAGGAAGCTCTAGGAGTTCTGAGAACTGGAATAAACTGAAAAGTTAAGAAAGTCACAGCATAAGCAAGAAGTTTTGCAACTGAGGGAGACATGGCTACCTTGCTTCAGCCAGAAAGTCTTCTCTATGCCTGCGGCCATGGCAGCATCTTCTGAAACTAGGACTTGGTGTCTAGGGCCCAGGACCCAAAGCAGAGCTTGATGCAACAACACCTCCATACATCACAGGGTCTGACTTTGTGGGCCTGGGAGAGAGAGGGCTGAGCAGCAGTAGAGCAAAGAGGAAGATTTCTGGAGCCAGACTGCCTGGGTGCAGACTCTGCTGGTACCACTTGCTAGCTGGCCATCAGGCCTGCCCTGAGCAATGGGCCGCAGGGCTGACTGGCTGCTGAGAGCCCTGGTTCACAGACTTTCCCAGCTCCCCACTGGGTGGCAGCCTGTCACCCATCCCACAGGATTCCCTGCGGTCGGGTATTCACACGTGGAAGAAACCAGCTACAAATCAGGGCTTCTTCTGCACCACCCACCCTCACCCCCCGCCAGAGTTGATTGTGAAACATTTACCAGCACAGCACTGCTCACTGCTAACTATGGGGATCCAAGGAAGAGTATATACATGTAGACTCAGGTATGTCTAAATACTGAAAAATTATAAATCACATTAACACACTGTTTTATAGAATAGTTCTATCCTCCAACCTGGGCAAACAGACCTTCATGATGACTGGAAAGCCATGTTCATATTTAGAATTTTATGTGGCAATACCATGCTGTCTTGATGATTACTGCTTTGTAGTAGAGGCTAAAGTCTGGGATTGTGATGCCTCCTGCTTTGGTCTACTTCTTCAAAATTACTTTGCCTATTCAGGGTCTTCTGGGGTTCCATACAAATTTTAGGATTGCTTGTTCTAGCTTCGAGAAGAATGCTGGTGCAATTTTGATTGGGATTGCATTGAATGTGTAGATTGCTTTAGGTAGTGTTGACATTTTAATATTTATTCTTCCAATCCGTGAGCACGGAATGTTTTTCCATTTCTTTGTATGTTCTTCAATTTCCTTCATAAACTTTCTATACTTTCCAGCATACAGATCTTTTACATCTTTGGTTAGGTTTATTCCTAGGTATTTTATGGTTCTTGGTGCAATTGTGAATGGGATCAGTTTCTTTATTTATCTTTCTGTTGCTTCATTATTAGTGTATAAGAATGCAACTGATTTCTGTACATTGATTTTGTATCCTGCGACTTTGCTGAATTCATGTATCAGTTCTAGCAGACTTTTGTGGAGTCTGTCGGGTTTTCCATGTACAATATCATGTCATCTGCAAAAAGCGAAAGGTTGACTTCATCTTTGCCAATTTTGATGCCTTTGATTTCCTTTTGTTGTCTGATTGCTGCTGCTAGAACTTCCAACACTATGTTAAACAACAGTGGTGAGAGTGGATATCCCTGTCGTGTTCCTGATCTCAGGGGGAAAGCTCTCAGTTTTTCCCCATTGAGGATGATATTAGCTGTGGCTTTTCATAAATGGTTTTTATGATCTTTAAGTATGTTCCTTCTATCCTGACTTTCTCGAATATTTTTACTAAGAAAGGGTGCTGAATTTTGTCAAATGCTTTTTCTGCATCGATTGACAGGATCATATGGTTCTTATCTTTTCTTTTATTAATGTGATGTATCACATTGATTGATCTGCAAATGTTGAACCAGCCCTGCATCCCAGGAATGAATCCCACTTGATCATGGTGAATAATTCTTTTTATATGCTGTTGAATTTGATTTGCTAGTATCTTGTTGAAAATTTTTGCATCCATATTCATCAGGGATATTGGCCTGTAGTTCTCTTTTTTTGCTGGGTCTCTGTCTGGTTTGAGAATCAAAGTAATGCTGGCTTCATAGAATGAGCCTGAAAGTTTTCCTTCCCGTTCTATTTTTTGGAACAGCTTGAGAAGGATAGGTATTATCTCTGCTTTAAATGTCTGGTGGACTCTTATATTTTGGGAGATTTTTGATAACTGATTCCATTTCTTCACTGGTTATGGGTCTGTTCAAATTTTCTGTTTCTTCCTGTTTGAGTTTTGGAAGTGTGTGGGTGCTTAGGAATTTGTCCATTTCTTCCAGATTGTCCAGTTTTTTGGCATATACTTTTTCATAGTAATTCCCTGATAATTGCTTGTATTTCTGAGGGATAGGTTGTAATAATTCCATTTTCATTCATGACTTTATTTGGGTCATCTCCCTTTCTTTTTGAGAAGCCCCGCTCAAGGTTTATCAATTTTGTTTATTTTTTCAAAAAACCAAGTCTTGGTTTCATTGATCTGCTCTACAGTTTTTTTAGATTCTATATTGTTGATTTCTGCTCTGATCTTTATTCTTTCTCTTCTTCTGCTGGGTTTGGGGTGTCTTTGCTGTTCTGCTTCTATTTCCTTTAGGTGTGGTGTTAAATTTTGTATTTGGGATTTTTCTTGTTTCTTAAGATAGGCCTGGATTGCAATGTATTTTCCTCTCAGGATTGCATTCGCTGCATCCCAAAGCATTTGGATTGTTGTATTTTCATTTTCGTTTGTTTCCATATATTTTTAAATTTCTTCTCTAATTGCCTGGTTGACCCATTCATTCTCTAGTAGGGTGTTCTTTAACCTCCATTCTTTTGGAGGTTTTCCAGACTTTTTCCTGTGGTTGATTTCAAGTTTCATAGCATTGTGGTCTGAAAGTGTGCATGGTATGATCTCAATTCTTTTATACTTATTAAGGATTGTCTTGTGACCCAGCATGTGATCTATCTTGGAGAATGTTCCATGTGCCCTCGAGAAGAAAGTATATTCCTTTGCTTTGGGATGCAGAGTTCTAAATACATCTGTCAAGTCCATCTGATCCAATGTATCATTCAGGGCCCTTGTTTCTTTATTGATCCTGTGTCTAGATGATATATCCATTGTTGTAAGTGGAGTATTAAAGTCTCCTGCAATTACCACATTCTTGTCAATAAGGTTGCTTATGTTTGTGATAGTTTTATATATTTGGGGGCTTCCATATTTGGTGCATGGACATTTATAATTGTTAGCTCTTCCTGATGGATATACCCTGTGATTATTATATAATGCCCTTCTTCATCTCTTGTTACAGCCTTTAATTTAAAGTCTAGTTTGTTTGATATTAAGTTTGGTTACTCCAGCTTTCTTTTGACTTCCAGTAGCAGGATAGATAGTTCTCCATCCCCTCATTTTCAATCTGAAGGTGTCCTCAGGTCTAAAATGAGTCTCTTGTAGACAGAAAATAGATGGAATTCTATGGCTATTTGGGGATGAGCTGAGAGATGGAGGGACAGCCTCATGGGAGATAAGCAGGCAATGTCCAGTCTAGGTAGGACCTCACAGACCACAGAAACATAGAGTTTGTTTTTGTCCTAGAAGCAATGGGAAGTCATTGGAGCAATTTAAGTGTGGGGAGTACAGGATCAGATTGCCACCTGGATGGCTCAGTAGCTTGAGCACTGGACTCTTGATTTCAGCTCAGGTCATGATCTCACAGAGGTGGGATCATGCCGGCATTGGGTTCCTCACGGGGTGTGAAACCTGCTTAAGATTCTCTGTCTCCTCTTTCTGCCCTTCTCCTGCTCACATGCTCTCTCTCTTTCTCTCTCTCTCTCTCTCTCTCTCTCTCTCTCTCGTAATAAAATAAAATACATGCCTAGAATCCACCCTAAACATTCTGATTTAGGAGGCTTGAGTTGAGACCTAGGAAATCTGTATTTGTAGCAAGCACTCCGGAGGATGTTGTCACATCAAGCAGTCATTGAACCTTCACATAAAGCAGCACTGGGATATTCTGATTCTTCAAAGTGTTGCTAAGCATCCAATGACTCTAAACAAGACTTGGGCATTGCACAAATTTGCCTCAGAAAAGGACACCAGTAGGGTTTTATCAAGGCCAGATGGCTTGACTAAAATAGAACCAAATGCACAGAGCAGTGTGCTATTTTGCAGGGACAGAAGGTAGGGGACTTTGTCAGATTGGTAACCACATAGTGTGCCCCGAAACAGTCAGGCCTTGCACTGTTCTTTCCTGTTCTTGAGGGTTAACCCCAGAATGACTTTTTAGTAGCCAGATTTCAAAATGGCAAGTTCACAATTCCTTGCTCATCCAGGGAGTCCAACAGAGGCAAGACAGGGGTTTGTAGACCATTAGCTCCAAACTTTGGGCAATCTCCATCCAGGTTTTTCCCCAACTTTCCTTAAAGCTGAGAAGCCAATGCCTGTGATATTTTGTCTTCAGCTTGCTAATTTGTGTACAATTATCACTGTATCTCAGCCTAATCTCTGTGGGGTGAACAGATCAGGTGGAAGCCAGCATCACAGGCAGTGAGAATTCATCCAAAGCAGAACAAAGGAGATAGATGTTTATTGAATACACTACAAGGGAGCATTAGGCAGGACAGCAAAGGAGAGACCGTCTGCCATAAGGCAGTGGAGGCGGGGGTTAGGGGGCAGTGAGGAGGTATGGTAATGAGTGGAATTTTCCTTTTTTGTTAACTGTTCCTGGGTTTAAGTAACCAATTGGTCAGCAAGGGCATATGGCTATTTTGAAGTGGGTCGCCATAATGAACCTGTTTTCATTCAGCCTAGTGGTCACTGTGGGCCCTTTTACCGTACTCAGGGTTCCATTGCTCAAGCCTGTTGCCTAAAAGTGTCCTCTACAACCCCTAGTTTTCCACACAATGATTTGTCTGCATGACCCTTGAATTTTAAAACTATAAAATAAGCCAGCAGAGACAACCAGCAACACTCGTGGCTCTGTCTGCTCTCTGCCATGAGAAGATACAAGAAGTCAGCAGTCTGCAAGCCAGTTAGAGGGCCCTCAACCAGCGCCCAAGCATGCTGGCACCTTATCTCAGACTTCCAGGTACTTCCAGAACCGCATAACTCCTGATGAGGCCTAGTGTTGGAATTTGCTTTGTCAGCAAATCTCAACACTACTCTTTAAAAAGATACGAGCCAGTACAATATGGTAAGCAAGGAAATCAAAGGAATCTATTAAAAAGAAAGCCATTTTACCTGCATGCAACATGATCATCTTTGTAAAATATCCTATGGAACCCTCAATAAAGCTATAATAACTAGCAATGCATTTGGCCCTTCTCCGTGCAAGGAAAAAGAAGATGAATAGAAGTTGCTCTCCTCCCCTCCCCACCGGAATATTTTGACTCAGCAGCTCAAAGGGACAGCTTAAGTTGTAGAAAACTGATGTAGATACAATTGGATAGAGTCATTTTTTCCTTCAGAAGTTTAGAGTGTATAAACTAAGAAACCGAAGTTTACAACACCTAAAAATCCAAACAAGAAGAGAGGTAAGCAGAAAACTATTGACATAGAGTGAAAAATTAGAAAGAATGAGCACATCATAAGACCACTGATGGTCCTTGATCTCTCTGGATCATTTTCTCCTTTTCAGACGTAAAGAAAATATGGGTTAAAAGTAAGCAAAACAATAGCCACAAGTAAAAAACCATCACTGTCAAAAAAAAACAAAAAAACAAAAAAAAAAAAACCAAGTTTGAACATTTATGAAGAAAAATACTTGATAAGAAGGGTAGGATTGAAGTCAGTCAATAAATTGTGAAATCCCTTAGCAAAATGTTTTATATTTATTAAATTAATCAAGTATTTTTAGGGGGAATATGTTCTTAGAAAAAGAATAGACTTCTTTAGCAGTGGGCTTGGGAGATGGTTTATCACTCAAGTTTGGAAAATAATAAGAGCTCTTTTTTGAAAAAATGCTCTCATAGATACAAATGAAAACGTTAAAAAGCCAAAAAAATGTGAATTCATTATCTCTAAAGTTTGAAGGATTAATTTTAAAATAAACACTATCCACTGGAAATAAAGACCTGAAACTGATATATGTTATGGCAGTTATACCTCAGTTAAAAAAAAAAAAAAAAAAAAAAAAAAAGGTGATTGGAATAAATTACTAGATGTAAAAAATTAAAAAAAGAAAGGACTTAGGAAAATAAGACCAAGTTATGTTAAGGCTTTTTCCTGGTCTCATGAGAATCTGGGCAATGATGGTGGCTTGAACTAGGGTTGCAACGATAGGAGATGGAGAGAAATAAAACCGTGAAATAGTTTGGAGCTAAAAGCTTGCCCAGATTGCAAAAAAGTCCTCACCTCATTACTGGGGTTGTTCAGGGTCAGAGTGACAGGATTAGGACGGGCCTGCCCCTAAATCCCAGCGGAACGCAAATCTCCCAGAGAAAGAGAGCCTTCATCTCCGTCCTTATCGAGCCTTGCCACCTCTGTGCGGCTAACGCGACCAGACCTGACCCCGAGGAGAAGCCAGTGCACAGTGGAATGACGCTAAATGCCAGGGCACGAGTCCCCAGCTCAAAGGCCTACCTGGGCCGGCAGGTAAAGTGGGTGAGTGGAGTCGCCACGGTCAGAAAATACACGGCAGCCAACGCTGTTGCCAGGCAACAGGGGAGCCTGGAGAACAAGGGACACCGGCTGCCTGGGAGGTACAGCCCTATGCCAAGCCCAGCCCCTGACGAGCCCGGGGCAAGGTGGCCACAGTATTGCTAAAGATTCCGGTTTTCTTTTTTTTTTTTTTTTTTTAATTTTTTTTTTTTAATGTTTATTTATTTTTGGGACAGAGAGAGACAGAGCATGAACGGGGGAGGGGCAGAGAAAGAGGGAGACAGAATCGGAAGCAGGCTCCAGGCTCTGAGCCATCACCCAGAGCCCGACGCAGGGCTCGAACTCACGGACTGTGAGATCGTGACCTGAGCTGAAGTCGGACGCTTAACCGACTGAGCCACCCAGGCACCCCGAGATTCCGGTTTTCTAAGAGGTGCCAGAAATGTAGATTTTTTTTTTTAAGTGTGAGAACACTCGATGTTTAAAAATTGGAACTAATTCAAAGTTTAGAAAAAAATCAGGGGGTGGGGAAGGGGAAATAGGATCCATAGGTCAAACCTTGCAATAATTTTGGAACTTCTAGTCTACTTTGTTAGACATTAACTCATTTAATCCCTACATTAATCCTGTGAGTTTAAGTACAATTGTCCCTACTTGGCAGATGAGAAAATTTAGGCTCAGAGGGCATGGGATTTGTTACAAAATCAAAGATATTCAAAGATTGTGGTTGGGTTTCTTCTGGCAATGTAAGAGCCGCACTTTGTGTCATTTTTCCTGGCATTCCTCTTCAAAATTTGACTTAATTTCCTTCAAAAAAATGGTTTTTTTTTAATGTTTATTTTTGAGAGAGAGAGAGACACACACAGCATGAGCAGGGGAGGGGCAGAGAGAGAAAGATTCCGAAGCAGGCCTCAGGCTCTAAGCTGTCAGCACAGAATCTGATGTGGGGCTCAAACTCACAGACTATGAGATCATGACTTGAGCCGAAGCTGGATGCTTAACCGACTGAGCCACCCAGCTGTCCCAAAATTCGGCTAAATTTTTTATGGGATCGTCTTTTTCTTTACTTCTTTGGTATTTGTCATATTGTTCACGGTTTTCTCCACAAGGAACAGTTTTAAAGGTGGGTGCTTCAAGAATACATTGTTCAAGACTGATTCTGTTTGAAAAGATGTTTGTGTCTTTTTAATCTCAAAAAAGAAAAATTGTGTCCACCTATCCTGGCTTGTTCTGAATCCCCGTGTAAGCACAGGAATGTGTAGTCCCACGGGGGTTGGAGACACAAGCCGCATCTGAAGTGAGCTAGAATTACCGAGAACCAGTATAATTTACTTTTGAAGCAAACCTGTGTCTGAATCCATGTGTGTTTGAGGCCAGTCACATAACTAGAATGTGAAACGTACACGTTATTAAAACTCAGTCACAGCACTATCTTAGAATTTAGGCCAGTGAGAGACTTTTGAGGGGAGCAGTGTTGTTAGCATGACCTGTGTGTGATGACAATAAAAAGCAAGTTGACTTTTAGTCAGTTTATTGTTTTTATATCCTCTATATACAATGCAACCTTGTATTGCTTTACCTTGGGCAACTGCTCTCACCATCTACTCTTGGTATGCTGCTCTACGGATGCCGATTTTCAAGCATAATTCTGGAAAAATCCAGAGGTGTGATAGCATCTAATGCTGGCCAGGATTTGGGGTGTCGGGGGGGTAGGAGAGAGACAGAGGGGGAGAGGAGAAGGCAGAATATACTCATGTGTTGCTGGAGGAAATGGGGATCATTGGGCGATAGCTATGAATATTAAACATAAACATACCTTTTAATTCAATAATCCTACTCCCAAGAATCAGTGCTATAGAAATAAATGTCCTAATTCTTAAGGAGCTATGGGCAACAACGTTTATTGGGGATTGTTTGTGGAAGGGAAAAATGAAAAACAGCTGAATGCACATCAAAACATTGTCATATATCTAAACCATGGAGTTCCACATGGCCACTAATAAGCTACATCTGTTTTCATGATGTTTTAGTAACTGAAAAACTCAAGAGGGCTAAAATTGTTCACCACCATCAAGACCCTCTGCACATGGGTATGATTCTAGGAGCCAAGAGAAAGGCATAGGATTCACAGACATCTCGCTTATTAGGAGAAAAGAGGTGAAGGGTCAAAGCAAGAAAAAGTATGCCCTAGGTAAGAGAGAATAACAAAAGAGTCCCACAATAAAAAACAGCAAGCAAAATATTCCATTATATAACATTGCATGTATTTGTTTGTTGTCCCAGGGATCTATGAAAAAAGGCCACCAAACTCTTCAGCTCTGTCCATTAGAACTTTCCACATGATAGAAATGTTTTCTATCTGTGCTATCCAAAACAGTACCCAGTAGACACATGTGGCTATTGAGCACTTGAAGTGTGGTTAGTGACTCAATGAGTTCAGTATCTGACTCTTCATTTAGACTCGGAGCATGATCTCATAGTCAAAAGATCAAACTCCGCATCAGGCTCCACACAAATGGCACAGAATCTGCTTAGGATTTTCTCTCCCTTTCTCTCTACCCCTCCCCTGCTCATGCTCTCTCTCAAAATAAATAAACTTTATTAATAATAATAATAATAATAATAACAGAAATGTGGTTAGTGTGACTGAGAAACTAAATCTTTATTTTTAAATTTCTTTAAATGTTTATTTTTGAAAGAGACAGAGTGCAAGCAGGGGAGGGGCAGAGAGAGAGGGAGACACAGAATCCAAAGCAGGCTCCAGGCTCTGAGCTGTCAGCACAGAGCCTGACGTGGGGCTCGAACCCACAAACCGTGATATCATGACCTGAGCCGAAGTAAGACCCCTAACCAACTGAGCCACCCAGGCGCCCCTAAATCTTTAATTTCATTTAATTTTAATTGAATTTAAATAATATAGCTATAGACAATGGTTTTCTATAAGCAGTAGAGTTGCAGTTCATTTGTATTTTTTTCCTTCTACTATTCCATAGTGTTTGAATGTTTCCATGAAGAACAGTTATTTATGTAATCAGTAAAATAAAATTGTCAAGAAGCAGTATGCGTAGTGATTAAGAGTTCAGATTTAGATCCAGACAACCCAGTTCAAATCCTGGCCTTGTTACTCATTGCTAATAATTTTGGGCACATTACTTAACCTCAAACTACTTTCTCCATTGTGTCTCAGCTACCTCACCAGTAAAATGGGATTGATCATGATACCTACCTCATGGGGTTATTGTAAGGTATAAGTAAGTTCATCCATGTAAAGTACTTAGAACAATTCCTAGCACATGGTAATTGATATTATTAGCTGAACTTGTCAGATGTCTTCACCACAAGCGGTAGAAGACACTGGCTAAGGAATTTACTAGACACTGGTGGCTTCACAAAAATGTTGAGATATCTGGGGGAACAGGTTCAAGACTAAGAGAGGAGACCCCAAATGATGTCTCACTACTGGTTCTGATAGAGAAGCCACCGATTCCAACATCTGTTGTCTGGGAACAATTGCTTCCTTTCTATTCCTGAGTAGAAGTCCCGCCTAGCTATATCAGATTGGCAGAGCCTAGGTCACGTGTCTGGGCCCTAGCTGCAAGGAAGTCTGAGAGAGAAAGGCCTCTGCCTAGCACTCTTGGCTTCTGTCAGGGAGGTGGCCATAAGATGGGGGGGGGCTCCCCCCAAATAAGAAAGATTTCACGTGCTGGGCAGCCAAAAACAAAGATAGAAAAGACGTTACGAATGCTATTTAAACCAGGGCAAGGGTGGGGAGAGACAGGAATGAATGCAAATGTTCCAAGTAGACCTGTGTTCTGGACTCATTAACTCAAAGTAGCTTTGCAACTTGCCGAGGTAGCTGTAGCTGTCTGGACCCTGGTTTTCATACCTGTAAAATAAAAGTGTTGGCTCAGTGTCTGGATGTTGGCAGCTGTGAAATGTCACATTCTCTGTGACTGGTGTCATTTGAAAAGAAAGAACATCCAGAAGATCTCATAATTATGCTGGGAAAAAAAAGGTTTTCTCCAAAGTTGCCTCAAAATCCATTTTGGGAAACGGGCAGCGTCTACATTTTTATAGGAGTTTTTATTCCTTTCTTTAAAAATACCCTGCCAAAGTTACACTGTTGGCTACTGGAAGAATTGAGAGCAGATCTTCAATCTCTAGATCCCAAAGTTGGAAATGGCCCCAGTTGTTTATAAACAGGAGAGACAAAGGTGTCATGAGGTGAGAAAGGGGACCCAAAAAGGTGGACTCTGCTCCTGTAAATGTCCTTTGGAACTTGCTGGCTGTTTCTGTTTTAGCCGCATTTGGAAGTAAGGAGAGGAAAGCTCTTGTTGCCTCTGCCATTTGCCCCACGAAAGTTGCTAGGCCTCTCTCAGGCTTTCCTTCTGAATCACTATAATATAGTTTTAGGCCAGTTTCCGTGTCATTTGGAAGTTTTTCTTCCAATGTACAGTGCATGTGCACGTGTCTAAGTTTCACTCACACCTCAAGTGAAATTCCATGGCATCTCAATGTCTTTTTTGGTGGGGGGACGCATCTCTTATTTTGTAAGCCTAATTCAGGGGTTTCCAGAGGTTTTCACATCATGGCACTCAGGAAAATGGTATTAGTATAGTAGATGAGATAACTTCAGATCCTGAGGTGGCTGTCCAGTGGCTCCGGCCTCTAGCTTCCCTTGTCCTAGCCCAGCGGCCCTGAACACTGACAGCATCGACAAGGCCGCCATCTGTATCCCATTTGTGGCTCACCTATGTGTGAGCACTTCTCCAGAAACTCTGGTCTAAGCCAGATAAACCAATGGGTTTGATAGACCAAAGCACTGCACACATAATTTTCCCAGAATGGATCTGTTGATGTGTGCAACAGATCAGAAAGGGTAGATCTCATGAGTGGACGGAAGAGTGGAACGGCCTGGTGTCATCAACAGAAGAAGAGTTAAACAGACCGCAGTATATTCATACAGTAGACTTGACTTGTGAATAAAAAGGAAAGAATATGGACTCCATGCACCCACATGGATGAATGTCAAACACATGCTGAGTGAACGCCACACATGAAAGAGAATATACTTGTGTTATTCCATTTATATGAAGTTTGAAAACATCTGAAATGAGTCCATGGGGATAGGGTGGTAGGGATGGGGGGGTTGGCTGGAAGGTACATGAGGCAACTTTCTGGGGTGATGGTCCTGTTCTTTATCCTGATAGAGCCTTGCGTTACACAGGCATATGCACTTGCCACCTAAGATTAGTGCGTCTCACAGTACATTAGCTTATTATTTATTTATTATTTATGTTTATTTTTGAGAGAGAGAGTGCAAATGCGGGGAGAGGGGAGAGACAGAGGGACAGGGGAAATCCCAAGCAGGCTCCACAGAGCCCACCCAACACAGGGCTCCATCTCACGACCGTGAGATCATGACCTGAGCTGAAATCAAGAGTCAGATGCTCAAACAACTGAGCCACCCACCCAGGCACCCCAACACAGTACATTAGCTTTATCTTAAAAATAAATAAATAAGTAAATAAATAAATAAACAGATATTGAAACTCTAATTAATACCGTGCTTGCTGAAAAGTTTAAGGGTGAGCTATACTGGCATCTGCAACCCACTTCAAGTTACATCAAAAACATGTGATGGGACGCAGGACAGACAAAGGAACAGGTAGGTGAATCAAACTGCGGTACAGCAGGTGAAGGAATATGTTAATGGTAGCATGTAGGTGGTGGTACATAGAATCTAAGTGGCTGTTGCCTGTGCCATTCTTTCAACTTCTCTGGATGTTTGAAAATTTTTATAATAAAGTGTTAGAGAAGACACACACAAAAAAAAGATATTAATGTGGGCAATTCATAAAAATTATTAGCTGTATTTAGGGTAAGGATACTCTTGTGCATTTGTAGATGGTAAAGAATCCCAGAGAAGGAAAGAGTCTTAGAGATATATTCCAGTGATCTCATATGACAGGTAAGTAAACTGAGACCCAGAGAGTAAGCGACTTGCCGTACGTCACAGCTAGCTGATGGCAGGCCAGGCCTGGAACTGAGGACCTTCTTGGGTCTATCGTTTAGAAAGGGTTTTTGCCTCAGACTGAAGCATTGCTATCAAATGCACTTTAGAATCCTGGAGTTTTATATCTGTCTAAAAATATACTTTTGCAAAAGATAATCTTTGGTATTACCTGAGCAATTAGTTCAAACACTGTATTTTTAAAGTTTGTAGACACTGGGGATTAAAAAAAAAAAAAGAATGAAATGGTACTTTATTTTAAGCGGCTTAATTAAAGTCTTTAGCTACTTATCTATTTATTGCTTTATTCTAAAGTGTTTTTGCAATGCCCAACTGCTTTGGCAGAGCAGAGAGAGAAATACAATTATTAATTACTATTATCATAACCACTTCACAAAGTGGCAAGTACTTAGACCTTCACCATACTTCCCAGGAGCAAAAGTTTTGCATCAACATTCCTCAAAGACAAGCAACTTCAGAGTAAAACATTCCTATGAATCATCAAGAGCTATTATTAAACCCTTTGCAGAATTTCTGAGTCATTACCTAAAAGAAGATTCAACTTGGGTTTCATTTGAGGAGAAAATAGAGGGCTAAAATGTAATATTTTTCTTCTCCCTTAAAAAGTTCTGGTCCTCGACCCTGTTTCCTTGTGCTGCCCATCACCCCTTCTAAGAGAGAAGTGCCATTCAGCGGCATGCTGACCCCTCTGTAGAGCTGAAGTATGTCTGTGAACACGTTGAGGCCTCTTCCTCACTAATAATTCACTGACTGATGCCTCTAGTCTCTCCTTTGTTTTATCCACTCTTTGCTGGGCAGTTGCCATGGTCTTGCTAAAATATTACATACATATATAAATTATGATTCCATTTATATAAAGCTCTAGAAAGTAAAAACTAATCCCTACCGACAAGAAGCAGATCAGTGGTTGCCTGGAGATAGGAGCTGAGGAGAAAGGAAGGACTGAAAAGGGGCAGGAGAAAACATTTGGAGATGATGGATCTCTCTCTCCACAGTGTTTACGGTCTCAGTAGCATATTACATAGGTGGATACTTATCAAAATGTTTACTTTAAATACGTGCAGCTTCTTGCATGCCAACTATATCTCAATAAAGTTGTTAGGAAGAAAATGAACTAAAAACTTATTGACAAAATAAAAGGCAAATCCAGTGACGTCGCCGTATTTTACACTTCAGGGGTTTCCCCACTTCTCTTTGGGCAAAGCCCAGTCTCTACAATGTTGGCTTGGAAGGCTTGATGATGTAGGGCTTTGCTCAGTCTTAGTGCGACCCTTATCATATCCAACCTCTCCAACAGGGGCCCTAGACATCCTGAATTTCTTCCAACTCTTGGGCCCATTCTGGGCATTTGCATCCTTTTGCTTCTTGGAATGTTCTCCCATGATCCACTCCTACACATACATACATTACCTGGATAATTGCTTTAGGTTTCTGCTTAGATGCCCCTTCCATGGAGCTTCCACTGACCATCTTCCCCCACCCCCATGACTGAGCTCGGCACCTCTCCCATGTGCACCTGTAGTACACAGGGATTTCCGTATCTCAGCACTTATTCTTCTGTCTTGTATCTGCCTTTTTGTTTCTCTGAAGCCCCTCACCATCCTGTAAAATTATGAAAGCAATAAATGTGTCTGTCTTATATCTCATAGCTCCAGTGCCTTGAACACTGTCTAGAACATGGTATGTTTGTTGAATGATTTGATAATTAAATCAATGGTATACAGATGATCCAAGGGTATATCTTTTTTGTTTTGTTTTTGTTTTGTTTGTTTTTTTGAGACAGAGAGTATGCATGTAGGGGAGAGGGAGGGAGGGAGGGAGAGAGAGAGAGAGAGAGAGAGAGAGAGAGAGAGAGAGAGAGAATCTTAAGCAGGCTCCATGCTTAGCACAGAGCCCAACACAGGGCTCAGTCCCATGACTCTGGGATCATGGCCTGAGCCCAAATCAAGAGTCAGACGTTTAACCAACCGAGCCACCCAGGCGCCCCCTCTTCCCCCACCAAGAGGATAACTTAATCACTAAACTTAAAGAAGACCCAGGCCAATCCTGTAAATGGGACAGACACATGGTAAGGGCTCAGTCTCCGATGCCACGTAGACTTGCATTCAGATACTAGCTCTGTCACTTAGTGGTGTAAGTTCCCTAACATCATTGTGCCTCAATATTGTCCTCTGTTAAACGGAGACAGAGTGCTACCTGTCTCATTGGGTTGTTTTATGGATTAAACGAGATAATCTATGTACCTTGAAGTCTGGTGCCCAGTTTGGCCCAATAAATGTTAACCACAACTAAGCAAAACAATATCATAGTCCTTAGGAACAAAAGGAACTAAATCATAATAGAAGCCAGTCACATAAATGTTTCTTGTATAACCAAAATGGGGAGCCTCGTGTGGGGCAAAGTAGCTTGCTTACTTAAGTTTGGTGGCTCAAACTTACACGTCTGCCTTTGAGGCTTTCTGTGCAATTTTCCTGAAGTGTTTCTTTGGTGACTCTGAGGCTGGTGGGGTCTTTGTGTTTCTGCAAAACCCTGCTGAAGTAATACCTGGAGGCGAGGAGTCCATAGGAATGCTCCATCAGGCAGCTGTCACTCTCAGCGTACCTTGAGTAGGCTCCTTGCTGTGGAGGCTGTGGGGTGCTTCCCAGCTTCTAGATGTGTTGGCGGGAAACACTTGGGTGAAACCCCCTCTGGGAACTGCCATGGCCAAAGAGGGCCGCCTCACCCAAGCCACACTTCTTCCCAGGGGCAGCTGCACCCAGTGACTGGCTGATGTGGGGGGTTACAGAGGCCTGGCTACTTTGCCCCACTTAGAGATGGCTTTGAAGGTCATTCCAGCTCCAGAAGTCCCTGTAGGACTAGCTTCTGTTGTGGCTGCACAGCGGTTCAACATTTCCCCCTGCCCAGTTTGTGTCTGAGAGCACTTCTCAACAGACTTCTTGCCTGCACGCCTCTGGTTTGGAATCTTTTCCCTTGGAAACTGAACGTGTGATGCCCTTTAAGTCCAACCTGCCCTCTCTTGAGTCTCTGGACATCCTGATGCCCATATACTCAGGTGACTCTGGGCAAACAGCCCATTGAGGGCCCCGGCGCTTCCCTGAAGCCAACACAATGGAGGAACAAAGGGTGTGTTGGATCAGAAGAATAAAAGCAAATTCCTACTACCCTGATGAATTTGAGATGTTAGTTATATTTCAGGGCAAGTGGCACGTGGGATTGGAAAGGTTAGTGAGGGTGGAAATCTGGGAGATCAGGACACAGGCAACCGAACTGGTCTTACTAAAATGTAAGCACCTGAGGGTAGACATTTTTGTCTATTTTGTTCACCACTCTGTTTCTAGCATTTAAAAACCATGTCTGGCATATAGGAGATGCTCAATAAATATTTACTGAGTCAGTGAGTATAGGGTTTGGCAGGGAGGAGGTGGACAGGGAGGGAGGCAAAGCTGAAAGCAAAATGAAAAATATAACTTAATTCAAGTCCCATAGAGACAGCGAGGGAGGGAAGCTTGGTGGGTCAGCTCATAAGCTGTGACCACATACAGACCTGAGTTCAATTCAGGCTTTGCTACTTTTTTTTTGTTGTTGTTTATTTTTTTTTTAAAGTTTATTTATTTTTGGGACAGAGAGACAGAGCATGAACGGGGGAGGGACAGAGAGAGAGGGAGACACAGAATCGGAAAGAGGCTCCAGGCTCTGAGCCATCAGCCCAGAGCCCGACGCGGGGCTCGAACTCACGGACTGCAAGATCGTGACCTGGCTGAAGTCGGACGCTTAACCGACTGCGCCACCCAGGCGCCCCAGGCTTTGCTACTTTTAGCTCTATGGCTGCTGGAAAATTGTTTAATCTCTCCAAGTCTGTTTCCTTAGCTGTACAATGGAACTCAGATTTAATAAAATGACCGCAGATTAAATAAAATGATTTAGTAAAAGGCGAAAGATTTATACGATCTGAAGAGAAACCAGAGTATATAGATTAAATAAAATGATTTAGATTAAGTAGCTAGTACATAGTAGACACTCAATTCTGTTCACAAATGAGGACATAACGATACACATGTGCACACGCGTGCACACACACACACACACACACACACACTCACACACAATCTCATGGGAGTCTAGGGTGACAGTGTTTGAAGCATACCTCCAGACGCTCCGGAGGAAGGAGTATGGTCCACTGGCAATTGTAAAAGGCTTGATAGCCTGTTGGCTTTTAGGATGACAAAAATAGATGCAAAATGTTCTGGTCAAGTAGAGCCTGTGAAATAAACTCACAGGGCTACACCAGCCCATTAATTTGAGTCCTAACCATATTACAAATTTTATAGTCACTTAAGCAAATAAATGTTTCGAAACACCCTTTGGAGAACGGCCTAATTTGTAAGTGATTTTTTTTTTTTTTAATTGGCCATTTGAGATACTGCTGCTGAGGCTTGAATATTCGGCTCTGACTTAGAGCAGAAGGGCTCCGATCTCTGCCCAAGCATTCCGAACAAGAAAAGCAACGAACACAGGATTAGCTATGGTATCTAGTTAGCACAGTATATAAGCTACAAAATCCGTTTCTGACTTCAGTCTCTTGCTGAATGCGGGGTGGGAGTGGGGAGGCTGCCAAGGAGAGGCAACATTTCACACAAATCCTTCAATTACAAGGGATCGTTGGATATCAGGCAGAACAATACTTTTCATTTGTGCCCCTCCCCCACCCCAAACTGTGATTGACAAAAATAATCATGTTTTTAATTCAGAGGTAAAGTTCTGCCTTCTGTGGCACCGTTATTGCAAATTCGGGCATTGTGGTTTTCTTCCCTCTCTCTACTGAATGGCAGCCATGAAATCTGAATAGAATTGACCCTCACTTAATCCCATGCCCCGAGGCAGAGTCTCTGACTCAGGTCTGTCCCCAGCCTAAGCCAATTAGCTCATGGCCTTCCTTTGGCCACAGTGATTGGCCAGGCCTGGCCCATTCATGGCAAAGCAAAAGACTCCTTCCTTGGGTACAAATAAGGGGAAATAGCTGGAGATGGAGACTTCACTCTACAAGTGTAGTGAGGGAATAGAACCAAGTCATTGAGCGTGTGGGTCAAATATTCCTGAAATCGACATACTTCTCAGATTTCCAGGTATATAAGCTAAAAGGTCTTAAATTGGACAATCTGTTACTCACAACCAAACATTTCATAAATAACATAGGCCCATCAGAATGTGGAAATGTATTTACATTTCCAAAATTATATTGACTTCCTGCATTTCGTGAGAGGGGGCTTTGCCCACAGTTCCTGGTAGTAGCATGCATAATCAAGGTAGAGGATCTTACTTAAGCAAAATGATTGTCCTTCAAATCTGAAGTAGAATCTGAATCCTGAATTTGCAACTTGTTTGTATGTGAGCACCGCACATTCTGATTGCCTCTGAATGGTGATGATGTTCACAGGAGATGGGAAAACCAAGGCTCAGAGAGGTTAGGGAAGTTGCCCAAAGTCACACGAACACTGGGCTCGTAAATTCCAGTCCAGGGCTATTTGCCACAACATGAAAAAAACGTGTTGAAAAGAATTATTATAAATTGATATTCAAAATGAGCCTCTACAGGCTTGTTTAACTTCCCTAAGAGAACATACTTTTTAAGAAGCATGCATTCAATAAGCATTTTAGACTGCTTACTGAGTCTATTTTATTAGCAACATGCCAGATGCTGGGGAAATAAAGTCGTGTTCTAGTAAGGCCAAAAACAATTTAAAGGAAGAATCCTGGTCAGTGGGATGGCGCCATTGTGGAGGCATGCTCAGGTTGCCATAGCAACCCAGCAGTGAAGGGTGAAAGCTGCTCTATTGGGGTGATGAGCTTTGAAGGACAGGCGGGCATTACAGAGGCTTGGGGCAGGTGGGAACTTCCAGAAATAAACAGCATTTAATGTAATTAACATGTTACTAAAAAGAGGATTGGCATTTTCTCAGCAGTGCCTGAGAGCCGGTGCCTGATGCCTATGGAGACCATGTGTCCAGTTTCAAACATTTGGCTCTTTTGTCCCCAAAAGTTGGAGCAGCTTCAACTGGCGGCAGATCCTAGTTTAGGAGATGGGGTAACAAAGCCAATATTTGAACAGATCTTGAAGTACAAGGTGCTCAAATCACTACAAGTGTTTCAAGTGGCTAAGTTCTTCTACCCAAATCATCTGTCCCAACCACAAACTGAAATGCAGTTTTAACTCTTTCCATAAGCTACAGATCCGTAAAGGTTATCCTTCCACCCGTGCTTGCCCGCAGCCAGGCAGCTCTTGAAACAGTGCCATGTCTACTTGGGATCCCCTGCCCTGCTTGTCGAGGTCCTGCGAGTCCCCCTGACGGGATACAGGGGGCTGGGCTGGTCCCTAAGGGCACAGACAGGGAGAAGGCCCTCCCAGCCTGGTACCTCAGAGCCTCCTTCCTGTTCCGTCACCCAGCACTATCCCTTGCTAGCCCAAAAGCCACTTCAAGCCACACTGTTTGGTCTCCATCATGCCACCTCTTCATTTCCATGTTCATTGCTGCCCTCACCTGGCCTCTGCCTGGTGCCTCAGGTAGAGGATGAGCCAGAATGGCCACATTGTAGGCATTTCTGACTCCTTGTCTCTCAGACCTCACTGCACACCATGGGCTATTTCTTACAAGTTGCATATGACTTTGGATGCCTCCAAGGGGAAAAATGAGGCTTCTACCCCTCCTGGATTTCACCCATGTTAAGGCCTCACTGATTGCAACATGCCTTATTATTTATGTACCTCTAAGAAAGAAAATTACTACCATTAAGCCATAACACAATGCTTTCCTATCACTTAGACTTTTTTTCTAAGTTTTCTATATATTGAAAGAGATTTTGGGGGCATTTTTAGATATCACTTTTCATCACAGATTACTCTTGTGTATACACAGAAAGGAACTACGAGCAAAATCAATTGACTCAGATAGTCCTAAAACTTCTGCACGGTGTCCAGCTCTTTTAAATCGTTTTTCAACTTGGGGTCATAGGTGTCTGTGTTTTTCTACACAACATTGACTTCTGTGCCATCAAGAGCCATACTGGTGGCACATGTCTTCGGAGTTCTCCACAGTAGTCTCTGGGATTTCCTCCTGACTGTGGACAGTTCTTCCAAATGTTTTCAGGTGGTGTGCAGCAAGGACAGCTATGTTGAGACCACTACTTGGCATCAATGGTAGGACCATCCTGATTTCAGAGATTTCAAAATGTGCATATTAGAATAATGGAAACAACAGCAAGTCTAACCTCATGTTTCTGAGCGCATTCTCCCTGCTTTAAAACTTATCATAGAAGGGACACCCAGGTGGCTCGGTCAGTTAAGTGTCTGACTTTTGATTTCAGCCCAGGTCATGATCTCATGGTTTGTGAGACTGAACCCCGCGTCGGGCTCTGCGATGACAGCACGGAGTCTGCTTGGGATTCTCTCTCTCTCCCTGTCTGTCTGTCCCTCCCCTGCCTGCTCTTTCTCCCTCTCATAAATAAACGAATGAATGAATGAATGAATGAATGAATAAATAAAAAACTTATCAGAGAAAAAAAATCCAGGACCCCCAGCCACCCTGTGTCCATCTCCAGAGATTTCTAATTTGTGATTTGGCTCTTCTTGGCAGCCTCTTCCCTGTCAGGCCCATTTCAGGTAGGAGAAGTATGAGAACTTCAAAGCCTGCACCATAGCAGGACGGACCCACTGTCAAGGACTCTCTGATCTTAATCCAGCCCAATTCGTGCCTGGATCCATCTGAAGAGTACCTGGGGCTGAGTACTGAGGTAGGGTAGGCTTGCAACAAGCATTCTCAGATCCAATATTCTCTTTTTATAATAAACATTTCTAGACACCCAGTGGCAAATTATATTTTCCAAAGATGGCCACAAAAATATCTGTCCCACATGATCTTCTAGAACTTTGTCCCTCCTCTATCAAGAGATGGAACCTAGTGCCCCACCCCTTGAATCTGTGTGAGTTTACATCTTCTTTGTAATCAATAGAGGGGGACAGAAGTGAAGTTGTGTCTTCTTTTTTTTTTTTTTTTTTTAATTTTTTTTTCAGCATTTTAATTTATTTTTGGGACAGAGAGAGACAGAGCATGAACGGGGGAGGGGCAGAGAGAGAGGGAGACACAGAATCAGAAACAGGCTCCAGGCTCCAAGCCATCAGCCCAGAGCCTGACGCGGGGCTTGAACTCACGGACCGCGAGATCATGACCTGGCTGAAGTCGGACGCTTAACCGACTGCGCCACCCAGGCGCCCCTGAAGTTGTGTCTTCTGAGACTAAGTCAGACAAGGCCATGTGACTTCCATCTTGCTTGCTGGAACAGTCATGCTGGACCCTGACCTGTCATGTAAGCAGTCTGACTGCTCTAATGCAGCCATGCTGTGAGGAAGTCCCCAGAGACTATGTGGAGAGAGAGAGAGAGAGAGAGAGAGAGAGAGAGAGAGAGAGAGAGAGATGCCTGCTAGCCCCCCACTGCTCAAGCTCCAGCCGCTATCTGACTCCAACCACGAAAGATAAAGTGATTGTTGTAATTCTAAGCCACTGAATTTTGGGATGGTTTGTTATACGACAATAGTAACTAGAAAACACCCTTTTGGGAGGGGGTGCCACTCACACGGAGGACAAGTGGCCCAGAGTTATTAAAGCCTCCACATGACCAATACCAGGGAAAGGCTTGAAGCTCAGAGACCACTGTTTCCCAGACACGTTATGCTCAGAGATTCAATTATTCTCTCTCCCTCACCTCTTCTCTTCATCATTCCTAAGTTCTAGAACAGAAAATTTAGACAGCTTACCATCTATTGCATAAATAAGGAATAATTCGAGTTAGCTCTGGAAGCTGAAAAAAAGTTAAACAGATGACTATGAATTCCCTACTTAGTTGCACCTCACCTTCTCCTTTGGGCACCTGGGTGGCTCAGTCAGTTAAGTGTCTGACAGTTCATGAGTTCAAGCCCCATGTCAGGCTCCTCTGCTGTCAGCCCAGAGCCTGCTTTGGAGCCTCTGTCCCCCTTTGTCTCTGCCCCTCCCCTGCTCATTCTCTCTCTCTCTCTCTCAAATAAATTAAAAAAAAAAAAAAAACAATTTAGAATATCAAATCACAATAAACCATAACTTTAAAAAACTGAAAAAGACGACACGGTTGACAAAATCCAGGGAAAATTACAGAAAATTACAACGAATTGCCTGGTACACCTTTCTAATATTCTTTCCTACTTTTGGGGGTTGCTTGTTCTTTTATTCTATTTTATACTATCATTTTCAATAAGTATGAGGGAAATAAATCTAGTCTGAAAGCTCAGGGCCAGAGAATGTTTCCCTCAGGAAGTGACACTAAGGTCAGAGTCAGAGTTATGGAGGCAAACCGTGCCTGAGGCAGGCAGGTGAGAGCTGAGGGAGGGTGAGGGCAGTGGCTCCTGGAAAGGCAGTGGGAATTGATCCTCAGTAAGCCTGAGCTCAGAATGGTTTTCCTAGCTCCAGAGGGTTGGAGGATAAGCAACTAAAGAGGAGGTGATGATTTGGGGTGTCTGGGTGGCTCAGTTGGTTAAACGTCTGACTTTGGCTCAGGTCATGATCTTACAGTTCCTGAGTTCAAGCCCTGGATTGGGATATGTGCTGATGGCTCAGAACCTGGAGCCTGCTTTAGATTCTGTGCCCCTTCCCCACTCACACTCTCTCTCTCCAAAAATAAATAAGCTTAAAAAAAAAATAAATAAAGAGGAGGTGATGAAAATGTAGAGAGACATCTCCGGGAAGCACTAGCACTGCCCCTGTCTGAAAAAGGAGGAAGTTTGAGTGCTTGGCCTTTTATTATATTTAATGTTTATTTATTTTGAGAGAGACAGAGAGAACATGAGCAGGGGAGGGGCAGAGGGAGAGAGAATCCCAAGCAGGCTCCATGCTTCAGCAGGGAGCCTGAGGAGGGGCTGGATCCCAGGAGTGGACACCCAGAGGCAGACGCCCCAACAACTGAGCCACCTAGATGCCCCAAGTGCCGGGCCTTTTAAAAAATCAGCTGTGTGACATAGGGTCACTGCCACCTGCCTTGGAGAGCTGTTCCTTGCCCACATCTACTCCCCACTCCCCAGCCACCCAGAGGGGCAGTGCCCAGGCCAGCAGGGACCCGGGGACCAGGGGTCCCTTGTCCATTTTCTCTTTTGGGGTTGGAGAACGTAGGTCCCCACAACTCAACAAATTCCCCCACTATTCTGGGATGGGTCCCTTCCCACCCCCGAGTCCCTTTCTTGTTTCTTCAGATTTTGGGGGGCTGGTTTTCTGTAAAGTCACACATAAAAAATTATTTTTTTAGCTAGTCATTTATAATGAATGAATACATATATAGTGTAGAAGATTCAGACGATATGAAAAAGCCTAAAAGAAAAAGAAATCAGAATTTCTGTCATTTATTTTGCATTTCATCGCTTTGTGGTCACACAATGTGATATGTACTCTGTTCAGTTTGGAGAAGGGGGTACAAGACTGGAGAGGATTTACTGAGGTTTTACAAGGCCCAATAACTAACTCGCTAAGTGTTTCCTGGGTCCTTAAAGGTATAGTCTCTGCTTCAAGTTAGAGTTCAGTCTTTATCTCTTAGGCAAAGTATATTAATTATTTTGTTGAACTTGTGCCTAAGTTTCTTTATTTGGAGTAGGGAGATGACAGTATCTCCATTTCATATGGTTGCTTTAAGGACTAACATGTTCATTTATGAAAAGAACTTGGTCTAGAGCCTGCCAGGCAGCAAACACAGCCAAGGACTGAGGAAACGTGTCTGTGGTCTCCAAAAAATATTGTCGGTTCTTCCTTGCATTTCCCATAGATCTTGCTGTGCATAATCCGAAATTCATGACAGTTATGTGACCATTGTGGATAATCTCTTCACTGGCTCAAGAATTCGTAGGGGCACCTGAGTGGCCCAGTAGGTTAAGCGTCCCACTTCGGCTCAGGTCCTGATCTCACGGTTCGTGGGTTCGAGCCCCGCCTTGGCCTCTGTGCTCACAGCTCCAAGCCTGGAGCCTGCTTTGGATTCTCTGTCTCCCTCTCTCTCTCTCTCTGCCCCTCCCTTGTTTGTACTCTCTCTCTCAAAAATAAACAAAAGTTCATAGTTTCACCTAATGCTTTTGACCCTGCATTTTGATATTAATATTATGACAATTACTTGCTTTTTGACTGTAATTGCCTGGCATTCTTTGCCCATCTGTTCACACTCAGCCAGGATCCTTTTGCTCTGGCATGCCCCTTGAAATATTAAAATTTCAGGTTTTCATCCCATCTAAGGTCATTATCAACTTCAGAAACCAAACAGTACCCATTCATTTCTCCAGTAAAATTAGCATATTTTTATGTTTCTTCTCATCTCCTCCCTCTTTTTACTTAGAACAGTCTACAATCTGGGGACAAGCATATTAATCAAATTATTATTTTATTTTTACATCAGACCTATTTTCTTTCAGTCAGTAGCATTTGTATTACTTTAGACCCATCGTTGGCACAATCACTTAGTACTAAGTATGTATCCTCTTCTAAGAGGAGGTACCGCTCACAAGTTTCTTACACAATTTCCCCACTCATTAGTGTTTCCCTTTGATTCATTCATCTTGGAGACTGCCAAGAACGCTTCTGTTGTTTCCCAGATAGATTACGTTTTGCATTTAAGTAACAGTTTGGGTAGATGGGAAGTTTTTGCTACTAAGTGACCTAATTTTCCTGCCTTCCAAATGTTCTTGAAATGAAGAACACCATCCTAATGTTTTTCAGTTTTTATCTCATTTCCCTCTTCTGAACACATCGAGTCCTGCCAACCCACAGGCTTGGGTTTCTTTCAGTTTAGGGAAGGGTTTGTTTTTCCTTGTTTCCTAAAATACTGTTTACTTTACATGCTAATATTTAAGGCTTTATTATTAGAGCAGTACCAGTTCACAGCAAAATTAAGAGGGAGGCACAGAAATTCCCCATGTGCCCCCCACCCAAAGCATGCACAGCCGCCCCGGTGATCAACGCCCCCCACCAGCAGTACGCTTGTTAATTGATGAACTTATATGACAGATCATTCCACCCAAGGGTCCAGAGTTTGCCTCAGGTTCGCTCTTGGTGTGGTACACTCTATGGGCTGCCTGTTATTATTTTCATTCTGTCAATCAGCAATACTCTGGATTTCCATTGTGTGATCTCTCCATCTCCTGGGTTCTCTCTGGTCACTTTCCTTGTTTGGCACTTGTATTTGAGGTGGTTTTTGTAAGCCTGCTCTTGACATCAGTGGTAGTTTCCTCCGGTGTGGGTGGCACTCTTCGCTGTTCTAGTGTAATTCTGAGCTAATGGAGAGACCTGTCTCCTTAAGTCCGTTCCTTTGTGCTGCCAGCTGCTTCTAATCTTTCACCTTATTCCAGAGTCCATGTTTTTCTTTATTTCCTGAGCAAATCCTGCTTCTTTTTGTTGGACTAAATCTTCCAGAGCACGCTCTTTATCATTTACACCCAGGGTTCTTCCCTTTTTTTGAACAGACCTCATAATTTCCTATTTACTTAAGTAGAGGCAATCTTCTATTCTTTGGCCCTCAAACAAACATGGGATGACGCACCTGCCCCCGCTTCCCTGTCTACCTGGACTTTGCCTATTCCCCCGCCCTGAAATTAGTCCTAGACAACAGGAGGCTGTGCATTTATCAGTCTGTCCTCAGTGGCCTGAAGGTGGTGGGTGACTGGGGCTGTTGGGTAATAGCTTCCGCACTGTGGTTTTTCCAAGGGTTCTTTATAATTATTGAAAACCCACTCAGGAGTCATCTCCCGTAGTGGAAAGAGGGGTATCCTTGCCACTTCATCAGCTGGGAATGCCTATGGAGAGTAACAGAACCCGTGGCAGGAGAGGGGGCAACAGAGGTTTGCGTCTCTGCATGGGGGTGAGCTGAGCACTTGGGGGAAAAACCTGGACGCTGACTCCCTCTGTCTGGTGAGGGTCTTCCTTTGCAGGGCCAGACCTTCCGTGTATCCCTCTGCCAGTGTTGCTTTGTCTAAAGGTGATTTCAGCTCTCTGCCAGGCTGCCTTACCGCTGGAGGGATCCTGAACTTCCTTATTCAAGCTGAGTCAGATAGGAAGTAGGAAGACCAGGGGAGGTGAAGCCACATGGTTTGGGGAGTTTCCCTTAAATCCATTGGATGTTTCTCTTTTTCCTCTGCCCTGGTGCATGCCCCCCGTTCTTCTTCTTCAGAACTGTTTTAAATATAATACCCCCACCTCCTGCTCTCCTGCCCCGAGATGGGCCAATGGCCAATGTCTGTTACTTTGATTCAAATTCTGGTGCCGACTGCTAATTTCATCACAGGTAAAATGTTTATTCCTCTCATTTTTTTTCCTATTCATTTTGTCTGTTTGGGGTAGAAAGTATGGCAAATGAAATGTTCTCTGTGCAATAAACTGAAACTCGCAGAAAACACCCTCTCCCACTTATCCATCTCTGCCTTAATCTGTTTCACTTAGCAGCCTCCGGGGACCCAAGTCACTGGGAAGGACCAGCTACTCTTCCCTCAAATGTTTCTGCCTAAAAATAGGTTTACCAGAAACTTGATAACTGAGCAAGACTCTGGCTCAGGACAGCATGGGGCCCAGAAGTGTTAACTTAGCACCAGCAGCCACACACTCCAGGAAAATGCACAGAACTGAGAAGTGTGAACATGTAGCTGATTCCACTGAGAAAAGCAGAAACATGCTTGGAGGAGAGGCAGCCTGGGCCACTCTGCTTCCAAGAGAGCAACGTGCTAACAAGAGGGAGCGAAACGTGGATGGCATCAGGTACCGATAAATAGTGCTGGGCACGCCTCTTCAGAGCCATGTCCCAAGTGCAGCCGCATTTAACCCTCACCACAGGAGCCAGTGTTTCAGATAAGGAACAGGTCTAGCTCCTGCCTGAAGGTCACTGCAGCAGTTTAAGGGGAGGAGGGGTGAGGACTGCTAGGAAGCCTCCTGTTTTTCTCCCACCCGATGACTGGTTTCACAAGGCCAAGGACATCCCACGTGGGCAACCATACCCAGGTCTCCTCATCCCCGGCAGCAGGATGGCAATGGGTGAGAGAGGGGGAAACCAGAGGGAGAAACTTGCGTGGACCCCTGGCCCGCCTGTAGACTGGAGGGACGAGGCAAATGACATGCACCCAAGCCACAGAATGATGGACACCCTTTAGGATGGCTCACTGAGACAAGAGCTCCTGACTGGGAGGGTATGTGTGTGGGATGATACAGAAGGCCACGGATTCTCCCTCTCAACAACACCAGACTTACAAAAATAAGGAGATCGAGTGTGAATGAAAAAGCAAGCCAACGACTGAAGTGCCAGGAGGCACCCAGCCTGGTCGCTGCAACACTCCAGCAGAGTACCACGCGGCGCTGTGAAGAGGCTACATGTAGGCCGTGCGACCCTGGGCCAGATTACACCCAAGAATGAGCTCCAAGAATGAGACCGGCCCAGGCCGGATCTCTGCCGCTGCTCCCCACCCCACCGCCTTCCAAGGCCAAGAACTGCCACGGGACCCACACTGCTTCCCGCCGCCCCTCCACACCACTACTCACCCCTCCCTTGTGCAAAAGCCCCTCTTCTTGGAGGCTCCTCTCGCCCCGTCATGCCTCCTGTCTCCTCCTGGCAGCTGTCACTGGCCTTTAGGTCACCCCTGTTGTTCACTGAGGACGGTGGCTTCTAGTTCACACTATCTTCTCCAACATCTGTCAGTTTCTTGCTTCATCACATGGATCTTGACTTTACCTGTGACAGCTCCACCTCTCAATTTCAAAAACATCCCTCTCTGGCTCAAATACACCTCCCACCGCACCCCACGGTGGAGTCCTACCTCATCGAGACTTCTAATATGTTAACCCCCCTGAAGTCACCTGCCTTCACTTCCCTTTATACCCAGATTAAACCTCTTACCCCACAGCCCATCAGTTCGGTTTCTCTCGCACATGTCATCTTAACCACCTTGCCTCTCTCCCTTCTTTGGGCTCCTCTGTAAAACCCCGGGTCAGCACAAGGGGCTTCACCCTAGCTGATCAGAGAGGATGGGAACATGTGTGTGCATGCAAACCCCCCATGTCCCGACACGTCTGAGGGCCTAGATTCCTACTGTAAATGGACTCATGACTCAACCTGGCCCCGCCATTCTGTTTCTTTCATCAATTTTCTTTTCTTTTCTTTTCTTTTTTCAATATTTATTTGTGTGTGAGTGAGAGAGAGAGAGAGAGAGAGAGAGAGAGCGAGCGAGCGAGCAGGGGAGGGGCAGAGAGAGAGGGAGACACAGAATCCAAACCAGGATCCAGGCCCCAGGTTGTGAGCATAGCACCTGACGCGGGGCCTGAAATCACGAACTGCTAGACCATGACCTGAGCCAAAGTTGGACACTTAACCAACTGAGCCACCCAGGTGCCCCCATCAACTTGCTTTTCCATGCCATGATGAAGGACCACTTCGTACCTTCTGAGAACATCACCCATATCCAGCTGGGTGGATCTCACTTCATTTTACCAAGAAGAAAGTCAAACTCGATCATCCCACCACTAATTTAGCCTCCTCATCCTCTACTCTTGCCCCTTCTTCTCCTTGAGCCCTGTGACTCCTCAGGACTGTCCCCCCTCCTATGGACGGTCCACCCCTCCTCTTTGTTCAAGGACTGTGGCCCTTTAGCACCGCCTCTCTCTACCTCGATTGTTCCCATCAACACACTCATGCTCCGTCTCCTGCTGTAAATGCTCCCCTTGACCCTGCAGCCCTCTCCAGGTGTCAGTCCATTTCTCCACAGCCCTTCAGGACCAAATTCCCCCTCTGTCTAGTCCCCCACTACCCACCCACCCAACTCTGGGCTGCCTTCCACTCCCCTCCCACCAAAGTCATCAAAAACCTCCTGCTACCAAATCCAGTGGGCAGTTCTGTCCCTCATTTTACTAAAACTCTCGTAAGCACTTGGCAGAGTTCACTTTCTTAAAGCAGGTTCCCCTCAACTTCTGGTTCTCTTCAGTATGTCCTGCCCCTCATCCTGAACCCCGAGGCCTAGGCTTCCTCAGGGCCCCATCCTGAGCCCTCTTCTTTTTTTCTCTCCCTGCCTGACCTCATCTGACAAACTGCCGTACCATCTTTATGCAGAGGACTCACAAATTTATGTGTCAACATGCCCAGAATGATCTTGATTCCGTCCCCTGCAAAACCATCTCCGTGACCCCCCCCCCGCCACCCAGGCTTTCCTCCCATCCACAACTTGCACAACTTAAGACACACACTGAAGTCATCCTTGAATCCTCTTTTCCCTCACCTCACCCCACACGCGGTCCATCAGAGGGCCTGTCAAGGTCACCAACACTTCTCTCAAATGCATCCACTTCTGCCCACCTCCTCTACCACCGTGGCTCCGGCCACCACCATCTCCCACGTGAGCTACTGTGGCAGACTCCCCTGTCACCGACTCCCTTTTCCTACCCCTTCCAGGCCACGCTGCACACACCACCAGGCCCTGACCCTGCCTTGGGAGCCCCTGTATCCTCTGGCTCCAGTCTGCCTCTCCGGCGTCCTCTCCCCTTGCTTACTCTAGCCTAATTACACTGGCCTTTCAGCATTTCTAAGCCATGCTCCGGTAAATTCAAGATGACTGCAAATTCTTTGCATATCCCTCTGCCACACCAATTGAGAAATGGAGTTTAATCCCCTTACCCTTGATGTGGGATGATCTGCCAAGATTCTTCCTCAGAACCCTAACACCTGCCTCCCTTCCCTAGTACCCTACATGCTACTCCCTGGAATACCTAGACTACTCTTCCCATGCTCCTACCTAGTACTTCCTTCTTATCCTTCAGCTTAAATGCTCTTCAGAGAGGGCCCTTCCAGACCACCTCAGTGAAAAGTAAAAAAATATCAAGGCGAGACCTATATCAATCTTTTATTTCCTTCTTAACACTGACATACATGAAACAAGTAAATAGGCAATATAATTAAACTGACTACTTATCTTCCTCTCTAGAGCAAGCAATGGCACACTACTGCCCTCAGGCTGGACACCTCCTTTTTTACAAAGAAAGTTTTACTGCAACACAGCTCCGCCCATTATGTTCATCGATACTTATGAAATGATAAGAGTTGAGCAGATGCTACAAAGACAATGTAGCCCATGAAGCCTGAAATATTTGCCATTTTAGCCCTTTAACTCTGTAGAGGGTAAGAGCTATGGCTCTCTCATCCCTAGATCTCCAATACCTCAGAGTGTTTGTTGAAAAAACTGAAGGGCTTTGAGGCTCAGCTATAAGTGCTTCAGCTGTAAGCCAGGGCTAGACCAGGTCCCTTCGGATGTCCCGGATCTAAAGGGTCCTAGATGACAGCTTTGGAAGAGATACAGCAGGACTCATAAGTCTCAAGTCCAAGGTCAACCAAGGAGACCAAACCATTTCTCTCACCCCTTCCACTCAGGCCAGGTTTCATGAGAGGCCAGGAGGTTGGTTAGGACCCTCTACCACCTTTCGGGGGTATATTGCTTTTGCTAACACCCGGGCAAGGATGCAACCATTTTCAAGGGGAAAAAGGGTCCTCTGCTTCTCTGTCCTCCCCAGCAAGCATGGGCTGGACTAGACCCTGGAGAATAGCCATCTAGGAGTGTGGGAAGAAATGTTGCCCTGGTTCAGAAGGTCCTCTCCAACATGGAGATGGCTCTGGTGACAAGCCAGGCCCCACATGTGCCACGTCCTGTTAAACTGCACATGGGGGTTACGGGGAGGAGTGAGCTTGTGCGCAGGCACAGACTGTACATTCATATGTCTGGGGGCTGCCATGCCATGTGTGTACAAACGTACGGAGAGGAGGCAGGCTCTGAGAATGTGCCAGGTCCCTGAGATGAGCTGCAGATTTTTGTTCCAGATGTTGAGCTACTGTGGGGGGTGGGGGGGTGGGGGGGGGGTGGGAGGGGGGCTCTGCTCAAACATACTGCACATACTTCTCTTTTTAATCTGTTATCATCTGTCAAGCCCAGGGCCAGAAGAGAAAGCTTTCCCTGTTCCTGCCTCCCTTCCCCAATACCAAGGTCCTCATCTCAGGTTCCGTGGGTCCACGAAGGGCTGCCTCTAGCGAGGTAAGGAGATCTTACGGGCTGTAAGAGAGCCGGATTCCACCAGTTCTAAATCCTGGATGGCTTCCAGCAGCTGCTCCCGTGCAGTTCCAATAAAGGAATTCTCCAGGAAGGCAGGCAGGCCTCCCACACCATCCCGCAGGGTATACAGGGGCACACGTACTAGGCCTAGCACCTGTGAAAGGAAGGAGACAGGTGACAATGAGACAGGTAGCTCATCCTAGACAGATCTTTCCAGCTCAGAGGTCTCACCTCTTATCAGTGCAGCAGAACCAAGCCTGAGGACTTAGGCCTTATACCTAGTGCGCCCACCTCTCTACCAACAAAAGACGCAAGTCATGCTATTCAGCTTCAAAAATGCGAATCCTTCCTACATCACTAAACTTTTGGTGGCTCTTTGCCTCCAGGACGCGTGCTTGCCCCTACACCAAGTAGTTCTCAAAAATACACCAGATCAGTCATTTCAGCACCATTTAGCAACCTCTGAAAAATGCAAATTCTCAGGTCCTTTTCTCTCTCCCCCACTGAACCAGAAATTCTGGAAGTGGGGTCAGTAATAAGCCTCCCAGATGATTCTGATACCTGCCCAAGTTTGAGAACCATCTCCATACACAATCTGTCCCCCTACTCCCCTAGCCTAACGACAAAGGTTTCCCCACAAAGTATCGGGCCACATTTCCCACCCAAGAAAATCACGGGCCAAGGGTGCAAGGCTTAGCCAAATCTATGGGGAGAAGAGAGAGTCTTGGATAGGTATGTTCCAAAATAACAACTGCAGAGGTCAGTAAAAGGGGCAGACTACGCCTGCTGTGCCTAGTCAACCAGATGAAAGAAGCCCAAGGCCCCAGCTACTGCAGGAAAGTGGGGGAGCTGCTTTCGGGGGGCAGGGAGGCCATGGGGCTGGTGTTCCCGGGCCGGCCCCACCTCCAGCCCGTGGTCCTTGGCACGCGTGGCGCCCATCTCCACCGCAACCAGCTGCTCCAGCGTCAGGCGCTTGGCGTAGAAGTGGGCCACGACGTGCGGCCCGGACCCGGCGTGCGAGCTGCGGTAGTCGGCGCGCTCCACACGGAAGTCGGCCGCGGCCTCGCCCAGCTCCTCGATCAGCTCGCGGTTCAGTCCGGCCTCCAGACTGGTGTCCTGCAAGTTGACGAGGCCGCCGGGGAAGCCGAGGCGCCCATCAAAGCGCATCTGCATCTGCGGGAGAGGGAAGCGAGGTTGCCCGGGCGCCCCGTCGGCGTCCCCGGGGGAGGGGGAGAGGGAGGGGGCGGGGCGCGTCCCCCCTCTCACCAGGACGGCGTAACGGAGCGGGATGCGGCCGAACAGCAGCGCCGGGTCCGGCGCGTAGAGCAGCGCGTGGCACGCGTGCCGCCAGCCAGGCCCCAGCGCCAGGGCCTGCTCCAACGGCAGCTTGCGGGCCCCGGCCATGGCCTGACGCTATCCCCGCCGCAGTCCCGAGGGCCCACGTGGGTGGGCGGGCCGGGCGGCCGCCAATGGGGGCGGGGCTTTCAGGCCCCGGGGGCAGGTGACGGCCGCATCCGGATTGGGCCCCGGGAGGGGCGGGGCGGAGGCGTGGCCGGCGCCCTGGGCGCAGAGCTGGCGCGGAAGTAAAGCTTCAGTCACAGTGCCGGGCCTGAGGGGTATCCTGGCTGGCTGTCATTAGGGCCGAGCCCTGCGGCTGGAGGCGGCACGCGAGTCTGAGGGAACTGCATCTGGTTTGGTTTGGGTGGCACTCGGAGACCGGAGCTGGGGCCGGGGCTACCGAGGCCGAGTTGGCTTTAGACACTTGGCCTGCCCTTGGACAGTGGGGATTGGAGAGGTGCGATGGGTGTTAACAGCTGCCCAGCGTGGCGGAATTGGAGGGGACTCAGTGGAAGTTTGAACGTTGGGGGAGAGTTGTGCTAGGATGAGGTCAAAGTTTATGGCCTGGCCTGGGTGGTCGGTGGCGTATGGATGGGTATCGTAGGACAGGGGTGGTCAAGAAGTGTGGTTCTAGACAGAAATTGCGAGTGGTGATAGGCAGCGGATAGGACAGGTAGGATAGGAAAGGATTGATGTGATTTTCAGGGGAAGAATTAAGTGAGGAAAGAGCTGTGGGTGAAACCCTGTGGGCGCAGGAAGTGTCAGATTTAGAAGTGGATGATAAGGCTTTCGGGCTTTTACCCAGACACACTCAGACCCTTGAGCTGTGAAGGAAGGAACAGCCCATCTCCAGGGCAGGGCACTACTCTGGGCTTGATGCCGAGGAACTGGGATTCAGAATCCCTCACCCCAGACCACTCCTTCCCTACCTTTCTCAGGTCCTGTGCAGATAGATATAGCCTCTACAAGAGTCCGTGTTTATTACACAAAGGAAGGGAGGAGGCAGCTCCTTGAGAGGGCTTGAGCTTAAAGTCACAGCCTGTAAGTGACAGCACATGATAAGAAAGAGCCCACAAACCTGCAATGATGCAGGCTTGTGACCTTAGCAAGTCATTTAACTCAGATCCCTAGTTGCTCATCTGCTAAGTGTGGATGATACCAACGTTTTAGGGGTAGTGAAATGTTTAAAGCACTAAGAACAGTGCCCAGCACAAAGTTAATGTAGCCATCCTTGGAGTCGAGGGTAGGCACAAAGTGATGTGTCTAATATGAAAGACCTGTGCGTTGGAATTCAGCCAACATCAGGCCTCAGCATTTGGAGGGGAGAGGGAGTGTCCCTGGGATCATCTTTCCTAGCTTAGTCTTCTGAATAACATGGCAGAGACGGCATCCACTAGTATCAGGCAACTGAATCAAGGTGATGAGACTGTAGGTGTGCCACAATTCATTGGCCTGTTGGAGTACTAGGGGGTTTGGAAATGGCCCCTGTTGCACATTAGAATCACCTTGCAAAAAGCTCGTGAAAACTGCCAATTCCAGGCAGACGCCCAAGACCAACTGAATCAGCATCTCTGGTGGTGGTTTTAAAATTTGATTCAGGTAACTACTAAGCAACCAGTGCCCTAACCCTTAACCCCTAACATTCCAAAGTTGACTTGCTTTTTCTTCTACATGGGCTTCCTTGATGGATTTAGGGTCAGGCATGCCCTTTCCAAGCTTCAGGCTATTTTTCTTTCCTGGTTTCTTGAGGAGGCTTTTAAAGGTGGATTCAGCTAATATCTAAGGCAATGTGGAAAACACTGTGAAACCAAGGCAACGGCTATTAGAGAACTAATGAATGACTTTGGAGACCAGAGCTTTCTCAGGATGAATGAATATGGAAGCCCTCAAGACCCCCCACACACACCTCGCCCCCTCCACACACACACACACACAAGCTTGTCATCCCTTTACAAACTGCTCCCTGCCTCTGCCGGTGAGTGCAGTCTCCATCCCCTTCCCCCATTACACCCTCCTGAGGCAGATTGTCCAGGAGTCAAGGCTGGAGGTAGATAGCTGAGAGCAATTCCATGTCCCTCAAGAGCTACTCCCAAGTTCATAATGACACTCAAAACTAAAAATAAATCAGTGGTCAGCCTCAGAAGATGCTAAAGAATGAATTCATTTGAAAAATAATCAGGAGGAAGGGGTGGGAGGGCTAGGCAAAATAGGTGAAGGGGATTTAGAGGTACAAAACTTGCGATTATAAAATATAGTAAGTCATGGAGATGCAAAGTACAGCATAGGGAATATAGGCAATGGTATTGTAATAACACTGTATGATGACAGATGGTGACTGCACTTATCACGGTGAGTGCTGAGTAATGTATAGACTTGTCAAATCACTATGTTGTACACCTGAAACTAATATAACGTTGTACATCAACTATACTTCAATACTAAAAATTAAAAAAAATTCTGAAATTTAAAATTTAATAAGTACATTTTTTACTTATTTTAAATGAAGCCTGAGGTTCCCAAGCAGTGCACCATACCGACTTTCAGGGGCATTGAGAGATATTTTAAATTTCCTGAGAAACGTAGCAGTCTCTTTCAGACATCAAGAGCAGTACTAGCTTCCGTTCAATGATTAGATTCGACAGTAGATGGCTACGTCCTTTTTGATGATGTCCTATCTTTGTGAAGCTGGGTTTTTAGCAGCTGTGATGAGAAGCAAATATGAGATGAGAAAATCAGTGTGGAACAGGGAATGAGGGTTTGAGATGGTAGATGGTGACAAACAGGTGCCATGTTGTTAGGATATAGCACTTATTAAGATGTTTGGATCTAACCATTTAGCAAATGACATTGTTAGCTATTTCTTTTGGCTTAAGGGGACCGTGAAAAATTTATGGACACCCTAAATTACAGAGAACTGAGAAATTTTGGGAGTCTCTGAGATAATCAATCCATTAATTCAATAAATAGTATTTGAATCCTGAAATAATAAGGAGGAGGAAGAGGAGGAAAAGAAGCATTTATCCTGTTTTTTTTAATATGGGCTGTCCCTCGGGACTCCCAAATAGTTGATAAGGGCAAGTTTATGTAGGGTATTCTAGTCAAAGAAAAAAAGATAGAGCCAATCATAATTTTCCTATTTTTAAAACTTAGGTAACAGATAGTAGGAAATGATCATCAATGACTGCTAACATCACTAAAAGAAAATCGGATCTTACGTGCCTCACAATGGAAGAACGCACCACCTACTATGAAATATTCTTACCAAAAAACTGAATTTGAATCTGGATCTGATGACAATTTTACAAGAAATACAAAAGAACGTCTTTTTTAAATATCAGGAAGAAGCTAGGAAGATCCATGTGGTAGTGTATCAGAGCTGGAGACAGCAGTATGAATTTGTGTTTAGCTTAACTTGGATACAGATGATTACGCATAGAAATAGTTATGGCTATGTGAATATACGAGGGTTAGTGTACACAAATGTCCTCACTCTGTCAGCTGACAGGGAGTAGAAGCAGTGGTACCCCAGTAGCAAAAAGCATGCCCAGAGCTTGATTACCAGTACCATTTTCCTTTTTTTATTAAAATTTTGAGTTTGTTTATGTATTTTGAGAGAGAGACAGAGAACACAAATGGGTGAAGAACAGAGATAGGAGAGAGAGAATCCCAAGCAGGCTTCACACTGTCAGCGCAGAGCCCAATGCAGGACTCAGACTCATGAACCATGAGATCATGACCTGAGCCGAAACCAAAAGTCAGATACTTAACCGATTGAGCCACCCAGGGGCCCCTCTTTTTTTTTTTTTAATGTGTAATTTTGAGAGAAAGCAAGAGCATGGGCACACATGGGGAAGGGGCAGAGAGAGGGAGACAGAGGATCCGAACTGAGCTCTGTGCTAACAGCAGAGAGCCTGATGCAGGGCTCAAACTCATGAACTGCAAGATCATGACATGAGCTGAAGTCAGTCACTTAACTGACTAAGCCACCTAGGTGTCCCTCCAGTATCATTTTCTAATGAAAGGAACTAAGACTCCTTGGAAAAAAGGCTGATTCTAGCACTGGGACAAGAAATACACCTGATAGATACATGATAGACCTGGAGTATATTGTGATGCCAGAATTTTTTAATGAAAAGAAAAAAAAATAAAACATATTGATGGGAGTATGTCAAAGTGACAGGGATACAGGAACCAATTAGAGTTCACAATGGCCAAAGCTGAAACAATTTGAGCAACAAAATAAAGTAGTATTGGATTGTAACCCAAATTATAAACTAATATCTAGCTATCTGATGTAAATAACACATAAGTAGGGGCACCTGTCTGGCTCAGCCGGTAGAGCATGCAACTCTTGATCTCAGGGTCCTGAGTTCAAGCCTCATGTTGGGTGTATAGTTTACTTAAAAAAATAATGCATAAGTAAATGAGTGGAAAGAGACAAATTTCTCATGCAGAAGAATTTGAAATAATTTATATAGATACTCTGCCCTCCAGAAGGTGAGGCACAATTGCCCATTCCTCAAGTTTGGGTTGTGAATAATGACTTCCTTCCAAAGAGGACAGTAGGAAAAGGGGGCTGAAGAGCAATTTGGTAACTTTGAGGAGAAACCTGACAAACATTACTTTAGCCAGGTGATCAAGGTCAACATCAACAGTGATAAGTCATGTTGATGGTATGCACCCTTGGTATGATGTGATGAACATGGTACTTACTGTTAGTTGTCTTCCTCCAAAAATGACATAACCCTGGTCTAATTGTGAGAAAAGCATTAAACCCCAATGGAGCACACCTCAAAACTGTTGTCACTGAATATGAGGAAAGTCTGAGAAACTGCCACAACAAAGGGGACCTTCAGGATTCATGATGTTTGAATGTAATAAAGTGGTATCCTGGATAGGATCCTGGATTAGGAAAAGGACATTAGATCAAAGCTAAGGAAATCTGAATAAAGTATGGACATTGATTAGTACTACTGTATTGAGGGGCACCTGGGTGACTCAGTCGGTTGAGCATCCGACTCTTGATTTTGGCTCAGGTCATGAGCTCATGATTTATGAGATGGAGCTCCACATCAGGCTCTGTGCTGACAGCATGGAGACTGCTTGGGATTCTCTCTCTCTGCCCCTTGCATGCTCACTCTCTCTCTCAAAATAAATGAATAAACATTAAAAAATAATATATTGATATTGGTGCATTATTGTAACAAATATACCATGCTAATGTGAGATATTAATAATAGGAGAAACTGGGTGGACTGTTTGGGAACTCTCTATGCTATCTTCACAACTTTTTCTGTAAGTCTAAAACTTCTACAAAAAATAAATTTTTTTAAAAATGAGGAGGGTATAATCAGTAAAATCTAGACTAAAGGAAACTCAACAAAGACAAATGACCTGCTTCCTTCAATAAATGAATTACAAGGGGGAAAAAGATGGAGGAGGCATATCACTTGAGGCAATTGGGCTTTATTTAGATCCTAATTTGAAGAAACAAACTTATAGAAAAAGTAAGACTGGGGGAATGTGAATACTGAGTGGATATTTGATAGACAGCAATTATTGATAATTTTTAAGTGTAATAACAGTATTGAAGCTTAAAAGAAGTATTCTTTTTTTTTAATATGAAATTTATTGTCAAATTGGTTTCCATACAACACCCAGTACTCATCTCAACAGGTGCCCTCCTCAATGCCCATCACCTACTTTCCCCTCCCTCCCACCCCCCATCAACCCTCAGTTTATTCTCAGTTTTTAAGAGTCTCTTATGGTTTGGTTCCCTCCCCTCTCTTTCTTTTTCCCCCTTCCCCTCCCCCATGGTCTTCTGTTAAGTTTCCCAGCATCCACATAAGAGTGAAAACATATGGTATCTGTCTTCCTCTGTATGGCTTATTTCACTTAGCATCACACTCTCCAGTTCCATCCACGTTGCTACAAAGGGCCATATTTCATTCTTTCTCACTGCCACATAGTACTCCGTTGTGTATACAAACCACAATTTCTTTATCCATTTGTCAGTTGATGGACATTTAGGCTCTTTCCATAATTTGGCTATTGTTGAAAGTGCTGCTATAAACATTGGGGTACAAGTGCCCCTATACATCAGCACTCCTGTGTCCCTTGGGTAAGTTACTGGCAGTGCTAATGCTGGGTCATAAGGTAGATCTATTTTTAATTTAAAAAAATTATTATCTTACAGAGATACATGCTGAAATATTTATAAATTATATGATAAAAATAATCAGTGAGGTGGTTGTGGCTGAGAATATAAATAAAATAGAATTGGTCATGAATTGATTATTTCTAAAGCTGAGTGATGGTTCTGTAACAAGGGGATATTATATTATTCTCTTTACTTTTATACAGTTTGATGTTTTCCATAGTAAAAAGTTAAAAATAAAAAAAAATCTTTGACTTCTCCTGAAGCTAAAGGTTATAATTTACATTTGAATAAAGCTTTGCATTTCACAGAACTCTTTCACAGACAGGATCCCTTTTGGTCCAGGAGAGGGAGAAAAAGTTAAGGGTCTAAGTCTCACTTTTTAGGCCTAAAGAAGACTGTGACCAACATCTATCATCTACTGGGAAATTTTTAATTATTCCACTTAATCCTCATGAAATTTTCCAGATGTTGCAAATGCAAAACCACGGGTGAGAATCACTGCTTTTGAAGAATATACAATGGGGGAGTGGGGAGGAGATGCCCCCAGCAGAGAGCTGCCAGATAAGATGGGGTTTATCCCAAAGGACTTACTAAAAGGGCTACATGCTGTGATTATTATGGGGGGGGGGGGCACTCACATATCTGAAGTCAAATCTAGCAGACTTAAAAGAGGTGGCATTCTATAGAAGGCAACTCTACTCTTAGTTGTCTGCAGGTCCAACATTGAAAATATCCACTGTGTTGTCTGGAGCTCATTAGGTGGACCCATTGATTATAAGAACTTTCCAGACACCTCTAACTTCATGCCCAGACCTCTTCACCTGAATACCCCACAAGCACCCCAAACCCAACACACCCAGGAATGGACTCAGTGTTTCTCCCCCCACCACCAAACTCCCCCACATCTCCTGTATCCCCAGGTCTGTGAATGGCCCAGTCACCCATGCTGGAAACCTAGGAGTCTTCACAAACCACCCCCCACAAATCAGTTCTCGGTTCTTCTGATTCCCTTGAATCGACTCCATTGTCAGTGATGGGGTTTTGGGGTGATGGTGGGGTTTGGAGCTGATGGCCAAGAAAGAATTCTTGAAGACGTCTTTGGTGCAAGGTGATTTTTATTAAAGCATGGGGACAGGACCCGTGGGCAGAAAGCACTGCCTAGGGTTGTGAAGAGGGACTGATTATATACCTTCAGGTTGGAACGGGGTTAGGGACAGTGTGAATCTCTAAGCAATTTTGGAAGCAAGGTTTCCAGGACCTTGAGAGGCTAGTGGTTAGTAGGAAAACATTGTTATTACTGTTTAGAAAACCTCAGTCATGAGACCCTTCAGATGTGTATCATGGGTCATAGGTTTGGAGTATAATTGCTAACATATACTTGGGGGTTAAAGATAAAGGGGGCTTGCAAAGGAATTTTTATGTGTTTAAGGAGACTCACAGGATCCTGGGGGATCAGGATAATGTTAAGCCAAGCCCTAGCAAGTGTCATTATCAAGGCAACTGGGCTCCTAGAGGAAGGTCACTCTACCTGTTTCAAGGACTTGTCAGTGGGGTGTAGGCAGTAAGGAAATTTAATTTTTCATTTCCTTTAGTTTCCCACATTACCATATCAAGCAATTAAACCTCCTTATATCTTGATGAGGGTGATATTAGGGCTCCAGGAAATGGAGTCTGTAGGTTTCTAGAGATTAGGCTATGGATAAGATTGCCTTTTCTTGCAGTTTACTAAGTTATCCATAAACTGAAGGAGACTCCTGCATGGCCATGATCTCTATCAGTCAACCATTTGCTTTCTTTCCTTTCTTCTGTTTTTGGGCAGCCAGGAGTGCCTGAGGACTATCACACATATCCCACCTGGTGGGGAGAGGGGATGCTCTTGGCCTGTACTTTGCTTCAGCTTGACTTATGCTCCCTCATCATCAGTGCCCTGACTTGAACTTTTCTCACCTGGACACAACTAACTGCCTCTCCGTCCTGCCCCCAGTCTCATGCTGTTCAAACCTGCCCTCCACACAGTTTCATGAGGCAGCTAAAAGCCATGCCCTGGTGATATCTCTTTAGGGGCTGCCCCTGGCTATAGAACACAGCAGCTCAGATCTGAGCATTGCCTTCTATATTAGTGATCTATTACTGAATCATATTGGGAAATGTAGTGGCTTAAGAAAACAGTGAACACTTACTATTTCACATTGTCTGTGGGTCAGGAATTAAGGAATGGCTTAGCTGGATGGCTCTGGCTCCAGAGAGTTTCTTGTGATGTTTTAGTCCAGATGTAAGCAAGGGCTACAGTCAAATGAAGGCATGATTAGGGCTGGAGAATTTGCTTTCCTGGTGGCTCAACTTGGCGCTGGCTGTTGGCAGAAGCCTCAATTCTGTATCACATAGATCTCTCCATACAGTTGCTTGAGTGTCCTCACAAGATGGTAGCCAGCTTCCTTCAGAGTGAGTGATCCAAGAGAAAACAAGATGGAATCCATGTCTTGTGACCTAGTCACAGAAGTCAAACGCCACCATTTAGACAGTATTTTATGGGTCACATGGGCCACCCCTCAGGCCATGTGAGAAGTAACTGCATAAGACAGGACTATCAGAATGAGGATCATTTCGGAGGCCATCTTGGAGGCTGCCCACTACACCTTCCTCTCAAACATGATGTAATCATTCTTACACTTTGTATACCACCAGCACAAAAAGATTTCAAACTCCTAGAACTCACATGCTGTGTCTTGTGTCTTCCATGTTTGTGTTCTTAGGCCTGCAAGATCTTACATCCCTCTTATTTGCCTGATGAAATTTTTCCCAGCTTTATTGAGGTATAATTGACAAAAACTATATATATTTAAGGTGTTTTGATATACTTAAACAATGTGAAATGATTACTATAATCAACCTAATTAACATATCTATTACTTCACACTGTTACCATTTTTCGTATGTGGTAAAAACACTTAAGATCTATTTTCTGGCAGATTTCAGGTATATAGTAAGACGGTATTCTAACTAGAGTCACCGTGCTGTACATTAGATCTCCAGAGCTTACTTGTTCTGTAGAACTAAAACATTATAAATTTTATTTTTAATGTTTATTTACTTTTGAGAGAGAGAGAGAGAGAGAGAGAGAGAGAGAGAATCTGAAACAGGCTCCAGGCTCTGACCTGTCAGCACAGAGCCCGACACAGGACTCAAATTCACAAACTGCAAGATCATCACCTGAGTTGAAGTCGGACACTCAACCGACTGAGCCACTCAAGTGCCCCAAACATAACTTTTTAAATTTTTTTTCAATGTTTATTTATTTTGGGGACAGAGGGAGACAGAGCATGAACGGGGGAGGGGCAGAGAGAGAGGGAGACACAGAATCGGAAACAGGCTCCAGGCTCTGAGCCATCAGCCCAGAGCCCGACGCGGGGCTTGAACTCACAGACCGCGAGATCGTGACCTGGCTGAAGTCGGACGCTTAACCGACTGCGCCACCCAGGCGCCCCTTTTTTTTAAAAAATTTTTTTTTCAATGTTTATTTATTTTTGGGACAGAGGGAGACAGAGCATGAACGGGGGAGGGGCAGAGAGAGAGGGAGACATAGAATCGGAAACAGCATAACTTTTGATGAACATCTGACAACCTAACCCCAGCCTGGCAACCACCATTCTGTTCTCTGCTTTTATGAGCTTGACATTTTTAGATTCCACATATAAGTGAGATCAGGTAGTATCTGTCTTTCTGGCTTATTTCAGTTAGTATAATGTCCTCCAGGTTCATCCATGTTGTAAAAAATGGCAGGTTTTCCCTCTTTTTTAAGGCTAAATAATATTCCATTGTGTATATTCATAAATATGCCACATTTCCTTTACCCATGCATCTGTCAACAGACATTTGAGTTGTTTCTATTGCCTGTTGAATGCTTATCTTCAAAATTGTGTGTCTAAATGCCTGGTATGGGATGAGAACTCAACACGCGTTGATGTAAAATCCAAAGAAGAATGAGACCATATCTGCAGATGAAGTGGTCTTCGTAAGTTCCACACTCCTGCGCAGCATTGTCTGGAAGCATGCTGAAAGCCAGGAAAGACATTTCGTGGTTCACCATTTTGAAAAAGAGTATACACATTTTTTTTTTCTGAGAAACCACTAAATCATTATCAGTAAACTTTACCCAAATTTCTAAAAATCAGTGCCAAGAAAAAGGAAGCCCAAAGACTTGATAAAAAAGTGTTAAGGGATAGAGAGCGATATCGGGTATATTGGTTAGCTTAATGCCATAATAATGCAGTGTAATAAACATAAAACCTGAGTAGAGCATACAGCAATGAACATTTGCTTCTGGCGCAAGAATTTGCAGATTGTCTGGAGTGCTTCTGCCTTCTTTGTTGGCTGGGGTGACTCTACCGGTTGGCTGGGGTGGTTCTGCTCCCGGTCCCTCATCCTTCCCCTGTGATTGGTGGGCTGTCTGGTGAGGGCAGAGGCACAAGAGAACATAATGGAGTGCCCCTGCATGCTTCCTGCTCCTAGTGATCACTCGGCCAAAACAAGTTCAGTGGCCAAACTCAGAGTCAAGGGTTAGGGACATCTACTCCCCCTGTGGGGGTGGGAAGACCTATGAAGTTATAAGGGAACAGTCAGGGGCCCAGGGAGGGGCGAATTGGAACCAAAAGTTCAATCTTTCAGAGCAAGAAAAGGTCACAATATTTTAGAGAGAAAAAAATTTCTAGCTGTTGGAAGATTGTCTCCAAATCTAAACTTACAAATCTACTTTGAAAATATTCCTATGGGAGTGAAGATTTCAATTCTGTATAAATGCTAATGACTCTGACATTCCTAATGAATATATTATTTTATAATGCATATTTGTTGGACCAGATTTCTGATTTTCCTTCTGAAGTTAGGGAAGAACTGAGCTTCCTAAGGGTACTGGTAATGTTGCTTGCTTTGGGGTCACACGGGGCAGGGTAATGAAATGTGAAATGTGTTGCGGCATTGTGTGGACTCAGAGCTGGCCTCAGAGCCCACTTGCTTGCCTCTCCAGAGCTGCTGCCTTCATGGCCCTATTAGCTCTTAGCTGACTGCCAGCTAAATTCTAGTCGAGCTGGCTAAAAATGGCTAAAAATGTATACTTTTTGGGGTGTGTTTGTATAGTAGTAGTAGAATCTTAGAAGCCTAAGGGATGAATCTCCAATGATGGGATATCAAGGAGCCTGACAAGAAAGCTAGTGATTCCTTCTCCAAAGTTACGGGAATCTTCCAGATTGAAAGCATCTCCACATGTCACACTAAACCTCCTTGCCAATTTCTTGTGATTCCGCTTATTACATTATCTTACTTGTTCTGTACAGCAGTCTTCAGACAAAAGCAGGAAAAGTCTCGGATAAAATGACTTGGCCTAGACCACACACAAGGGGGAAGAGGGCATCTAGAATCCAAGTCGTATGGTATTAAGTTCTGTTTGTTTCCTTACGCAGATTGTGGCAGAAGCATCTTAAAACCCTCTTCATGGTGTGTCCGACCCTGCCCCCTCCACTGTCTCCCTCCCCTCCCCCACACCCCTTCTCTTTGCCTCATTTTTCATTTTTTGCCTCTTTATCGTCTGGGTGTCCTGGCCCCATCTTCTGAAACGTTGGCTAGTGATCCCATCATCTTGAAAGAGGAGTGGGGTGTTTCCCCCCTGGAGCTACTGTTTAATTTGTCAGCCTCCTTTATCCTGAGCCCACTGTGATGGCTGGACTTTATAATAGACCTAGAGCTTTCGCTCTGGCCTCAGCCCCAAATACATTAAATAATTAACTTCCATCACTCTCCTGTGTGTGCCTTATCTCCGCATCATCCAAAATAGCCGATGGCATTTCCTCTGCATCAATAGAAAGCAGAAAGGTCAATTGGTGTTCGTGAAATAAAGATATATATTTTACAAAGCAGCAAGGTAGCAGGGTTCCTTTATTCTCTCATACCTGTGACTACTTCTTAACAAACACCTTCTGACTTCTTTAATCTCCAGCCAGTTTCCACCCACCATCTTGCAGTTTGGTTAGTGGTTAATACCAACCTGGGAGTCACCCCAAATCCAGACTGAGTCTGACTGAAGGAGAAAGTACTTTCCCAATAGTGATAATACAAAGGTACTTTCTTCTAGTCACCTTAAATCCTGCACCACTGCCCTCACTCCCAGTAAACCAAATGAAAAGTGAACCTGAATGAGTTTCTTTTATAAGGCATGGAGTCATGATCCAAGATGGATTTCCCACCCTCCCCCCCCCCCCCCCAGCTTTCTCTTTTTGAAAGCTGATATAATGTATAGCATAAATCTCAGGAGGATAAGATGTTTTCAGTCTGGACCTATCTTTCTAAACATTGTGGGGGGCCAGGATATACCACCCCCAAAATAAGCCGTTTTGGCATAAGGATTATTTTGAGCTGAAAGCGAGTGAGAAACAGCAGATGCAGGAAGAGCTTTGTGCCTTCCCCTTCCTGCCTAAAACCATACATTTCCTAGGAGAAAAGTGCCCTCCCTGAGCCAGAAAAGCCCATTCTTATCATTGGAGATGGCGTGTCAACCCTAAGAAGGATCTGTACAAACAAACCTACTAAAATGACCTTTATCTTCCATTAGTTTCCCCCATATATTTCCTCGTTACTGTCCCACAATTTGCCTCCCTTAGGAGCTTAAATCCCCTTCCTTTGTCTTGTTACTTCTCTACAAATTTATTCCTCTTGTCAAAATGGTATATAAGCTCTCAGAGCTTTGAGGTTTTCACTTCTTCCTGGAAAGCCCCCTTCTGCCATGTAAAAATATTAACATCAAATAAAATTTGTATGCTTTTTCTGCTGTCAATCTGTTTTTTTTTTTTTTTTGTCAGTTCAACTTGTAGGCCCCAGCCACAGAGCCTATAGGCTAGAGCTATGACCCTAACAACATGTTCTTAAACCCAGGCTACTGTTCCCTGGGCACATTAATCGGTGAGAGATGGTAGAGGCTACTTGAAATCCGGCTATTTCTTATTCTGACCCAGCAACTCACACAAGTATTCTGTTCTGATGTTATGAAAACCATTAGTAAAAAGATTCTGAAACTTTTATTAACTTGTATAAGTTGCTACTATTGTCTTCTTCTAGATCCATTTGAAATCAGGTTGGTCATAAAAGGATACGGGAGCTTCGAGGAGCTCTTCTCGGGGGTGAGTTCTCCTCCCTGTTACCATGATGGCAATGTCCCGGGTTTTCCAGGGCAAACCTGATCTTCAGTGTTCTATGCTAGCAATGGTCACAGGTTCTGGATTTTGGCTTGAACAACATATCAAGTTCAGAATTCTGCAAAGTCTCAGATTCCGCCTCCAGGAAGGAGCCCGTGCTTGAGGCCTATTTTTCCTGTCCCAGACACAGGAGCTATGAGATAAGCAACATGACTGTCACCTGCCAACCAGGAACAACTGCACAGCATGCAGGGGTGGGGATGGGCACCATCAGCTCTGGGAAGAGGCAGAGTGAAGATCTGTGCCGGGCCCAACACCCCTCCAGAGTGTGAAGTTGGGAGTTGAGGGAACACAGAGGAGTGATGTTCACAAGCCCTTGAGCATGGCAGAGGTCCACTTAGGTACCCCGTGGTTCGTTCGGCTGCTGGGCAGAGGTGGGAATGGGACCTAGAGCACAGTGGCCATGCTCCCTTGTCCTTGAACTGACCCCATCAGATTCCCCAAAGACTAGTCACACTTTGACCTTTTCTCTCCCAAACGCTGCCTCTTCAGAGTATTCACTGTGGGGCATCTGAAGTGTTTGGGCCCTTCTTCCCAGTCCTCACACGACCTTCAGAAATGTTCGTGAGATGAATTAGCCCCAAGGAGAGCAGGCCAGAGTGCTGCTCCAAATAAAGACAGGGGACACAACAGGAAGAAGGGTCTGAGTGTGGTTCTCACACCAGGAGCGTCAACATCACCTGGCAACTTGTGAGAAATGCAAACTCTCAGCGTCCACCCAGACCTACTGAATCAGAAATGCTGGCGGTGGGCCCTGTCATCTGTGTTTTAACAAGCCCTCCTGGTGATCCTGATGCTCAAATTTGAGAAACACCGACTAGTCTAAAAGGCATTGCATCGTGCTGGGGGTGCGGCATGTGGACAACAGGTGGGTAAGGCCACAGGCCTCTCTGCCTCAGTTTCTTCAACTGTTAGCAGAGGCCGGACACTGCACACTATAATCTGTGCATCAGATTCACCAGGTAGTTATGTAACAGAGATGTGCTTGGGCCACGTACCTACCCAGAGAAAGGAGGGGGTGGGGCTGGAGATGGCCAAAGGTTCTCTGTTTGACTGGAATTCAGACAGGCTCCTCTGAGCACTCTTTTGGCTAGGCCTCCACCTGGGCCCTATCTTCAGGCTGCTGAGTCCAGCTGAGCAGGAATCCTGTCAAGTCAGTTTATTGAGAATCACCACCCTTGATATCTGATCACCCCGGCCTGTCTTCAGCAAGAGTCCTGTTAAGTCAATGTGACAAAAGTCTCCCCTACTCTAGATGTCTTCTCCTAGTAACTTTATATCCCCAGAGTCCCGTTGTGCCCCATCCCATCCCTGGGTATAAATCTCCAGCTTTCTGTGCTATGTTTGGAGTTGAGCCCTGTCTCTCTCCCCTATTGCAATAGTTCTGAATAAAGTCTTCTCTACTGTTTTGACAAGTGTCAGAATAATTCTCTAACACTATGTTTACACATGTGCATGTTTCAGAAGCTCCTCAAGCAAGTCTGATGTAGCCTCTTGGTTGAAAACCCACACGCGTAGCGGTTAAGAGCATGGGTGGTGGCATCAGAGAGACCTGGGGTGACAGCTCAGCTCAGCTCTGGTAACTGAGTAAGTAAGCACATCAGCTAAAAGAGGGGGATAATGTCTCCTCTCTCTCCCCGTCTCTCTCATCAGTGAAAAGATCCAATGACGTAAGGTCCTTAAACTTGTAAGCTCAGAGCACAGCACTGGCATGTGACAGGCACCAAATAAATCCAATGTTAGCTGCTCTGGGGAATAATTATTACATAGATGTGTTACATTCATCAATATACTTCTAGATAAGGAAAAGATAAAATAGGTGATTTAGTTTATAACCATTTATTAGAATAAATGTCTTTAATACTCCATGGATGAGCTTGGAGAATAAATCACAGAAGAGAATTGCCTTTTGGATTTTTAGTCCAGGTCCTTATATATATGCACATCTTGCTTGTTAGCCAGGAAAGGGCAAAAGTGGACCCAAAATGGGTCACCTGAAACAAATATTTGTGACTCCTGGTTAGCAGCTCCGGGTGTCGGAGGCCAGTGTTCAGCGACCTTCAGGAGCCAGCTGGCCACAGAGCACTGTGACTCAAAGCGGACAGGCACCGAGCCTGTCCTCCAAGTGGAAATGGTAAAGAGTAGATGATTCTCCAGGCCATCACGGGGAGGTCCAACCCTCTGGAAGCCCTGAGGGCACGAGTGCGGGAATGCTGTTCAGGAAGCCACGCTTGGTCCAGAAGCTCACCTCAGAGTGTAGACCAAACACCAACTGGCCCGGGGTTCCAGGTACAGGCAGATATGTTTACTACTCTCTAAAGGACTCCCTCCTCTTGATAAGGAATTGAAAGTAGAGATGGTAGCTCCAGCTACGTACTCATTTCCCGTAACGGAGTCCAGCTATGGGCTGAATGGATTTGTCCCCTTGAACTTGCTTGCTTTTGGCAGTTGTTGGTGTGGGTTCCAGAGTGTGGGCCCTTTACCCATTGTGATCAGCAACTGCTCCTCAAAGTACAGGAGCTGGTCAACTTCAAAACAGTCACTGGCATGAGGCACCACTTTTTCTAGAGCTGCCCGGATCTCGGCTTCGCTGGCATTCTGGTGCCTTGCTGTCTTGAGGTAGTTATAGACCTCCTCAAACACTTGTGCTCCCAGCTTCTGCATGGCTGATCTGCCATACAAGTCAGAAGAGGTAGAAAAGAGTTATGCATTCAAATCGCCCACAAGAAACGTCTTTTTAAATCATTAATTACACAGATCACATTGTGGCTCTGAGATTAGAAATAAAGGGAAAAGATAAGACGTGATGGCTCTACTGTGAACATTCAATAGTGTTCAAGAGACCCTTCTTGAATGTCTATTATACACCAGGTGCCTTCTAGGAACTCGGAATACGACATTGGACACATTAGGTAAATTCCTGACTTCGTAGAGCTTCCCTTTTAGGGAGAGAAAAAGCAGAGAAATTAAAAAATACACATGCAGTAAAACATCAGGCAGCGCTATGTGCACTGAAGAACAATAAAGCCCGGTGATAGGGAGAGAGAGACAGACAGACAGACAGACAGACAGGCGAGGAGCTGGCCAGTCCCCTGTGAGGAGGTGTCATTTCAGCAGAGACCCACATGAAGTGAGGCCAATACTGGGGGGAGAGAACTGGGGCCCTGAGGCTGAAACATGTTGGAGAAATATCGAGAAGGCTGGTGTGGCTAGTCAGGAGAACAAGGGGGGAGAGGAGAGTGGGATATGAAGTCAGAAAGCCCATTATTAATATTAATAACGTTAATGAGAGCAATATAAGAACAATGAGGAGGAAGAGGCAAAGGAAGGGTAGGCACTTTCCTATGCACTTAACCTTTACAACAGCTCTGGAAGGAGGCATTTTTAAAGTCCCCTCCCCCCCTTTTTATCAAAAACATTTTTTAATGTTTCTTTATTTTTGAAGCAGAGAGAGACAGACGATGAGCCGGGGAGGGGCAGAGAGCCAGGGAGACACAGAATCCAAAGCAGGCTCCAGGCTCTGAGCTGCCAGCATAGAGCCCAATGGAGGGCTTGAACTGACAGACCATGAGATCATGACCTGAACTGAAGTCGGACGCTTAACTGAGCCACCCAGGTGCCCCTCGCCCCCCTTTTTTTTTACAGATGGAGAAAATGAGGCTTAAAGGGGTGAGGGCATTTGGCCAAATTCCCACAAAGACTCATGTTTGTATTTCTGTGCTCAACTCTGGCCCTTGTCCTTTCGTGGCCACAATCTGGGCATCATCATAATAATGTCACACCTGCTATGTTTATTTTGCCTGCGTTTCCCTCGACCTCCAGCTAGGGTCACAGACTACAGGCCTGTGAGCAAAACTAGGCCCAGGGCATGTTTTGTTTGATCAGCACTATGCTTTACGTTCTTCTGGTTTGTTATTATTTTTTAGCCTTTTAATGTGAAAGTCTAGGCACGGCCTGTGCTCCCCATTCTCCATTTCTTTACTGTCCTGCGCCCACCTTCCTCATATCATTTTAAAACAGGCTGCTTCTCATGTTTCACTGACCCGCCTGACTCAAGGGCATTCAAGTTTTATGAATTTCACTCTATGGTTCAAAACTGTCACTTTTAATGCCTCCATACTGTTACACTGAATTTATGTGCTGACTTTTACCTAGTTATTCTTCCACCAAAAATTTAGTGTTTTTCACTGTAACACTGACTGAACATCCTTAGGAACAAAGCTTTTTCATCCAGGGGAATATTTGCAGGCATCACATTTCTAGGAGTGAGGCTAATTACAGGAGTGTGTTCCCTCTGTGAAGAGTCATATGGGCATTTGTGATTTCTGTACTTTTCTGTATATACGTTGGGTTGGATTCAAGGATTTAAAAAAGTTTGTGAGAATGGAATTATTAGGTAAATATGTATAAATTTTCTGACAACTTTAACCTTAAGAAATGCTTCTTTATTCTTCATTTCAGTGGATTTGGTAAAATGAAAGGTCAGAGTTTTTGGGGTATTTTTTTCCTAGAATTTTCAAAGCATTACTGCTAGACAGTGCTGATGGTGATGCTGATAGTAACCACTGAAGGCATTAGTCACAGGCTCTAATTCATTTTATAAGCTGTTATTGATCAGTACTATTCAACACTGCAATCTCCAGAACACAAGCCGAAGGTATTGTGGCAGACAAATGTATCTATTTTAGAGGCTAGAAATTATAATGTTAAGATACATACATTTTAAATTTTAACTTACTTTTAAACGGTACTTTAGAGTTTGTAAAATACTTTTACATTCATTATTTCAAATGATCCTTGTGAACAAGGCAAGTCATTGAACACCTACCTCTATTTGATGGATGAGAATAAGTAGGTTGGCTTTTGCAAACTCACACAGCTAGTGGCTGATGGGGCTTAAACTCAAACACAGGTCCTGGAATTCCAAGTGCTGGGGGGATCCGCAGCCCTAAGGCCCTGGGCTGTCCGGCTTGAATCAATTTCCCACCTTCTGCCTGGAGATTATCAGGACCCATCTCAGGATGCCTCACATCCCTAGTCACCTCATTCACCGCTAGAAACCCAAGCTTGCCTCTTGCTGACATTTAGCAAACCCTGTCACTCCCCCCGTGCATAGATGACTTCGGCGACCCGCCCTCTTTCTCCCATATCCTACTCCTCTCACCATTCTTGTGGTATCATTATTCTTGGTCTCTGACTTTGGCCGTTCTCATATCCAATTACCGTTTTCTTTACGCTCCTCAGTTGTCCACCCCCATAATCATTCCCTTGACCTCCTTGGCACCAATAACCCTGCCTCTTCTGGAATCAGTTTCAAGCCTTGCACTCTACAACCATCTCTTTACACTCTTCCACCATACTTACTACAGCTCTTCCACTCATGGTCACCTGCAGTCTTTCGGCCTGTCACCTAACACCCTTGACTCTTTCACTCCCCTCTTCCTTTGTCAGACTCCTCTAGCAAAGCTGTAAGTTAAATGCAGACATCTACTTACTTATGCCTGTACCTCAACAAAAACATTCCAGGAGAGAAATATCCAATTCTCCAAAAGGTCCCATTTAAATAATTACTGATCATAATTCAAAATGGCCCACATCACTGCCCATGATTCTACTATACTTCTCTGGTATTCTTATTTTCCATGGCTCAAAGTAACTATTTCACACCTTCTTTATTCTACAACTTGCTAAGTCCCACCAGGTGATGACTTTACCTAATATCCCACTGAGAAAATAGAAATGAACACATAGAGATTCCCCATCTTCTCAGTGCCCAAATTACCCACCTCCCTGAATCCATCACCACTTACTTGGCCTTCCCTCCGTCCCTAGTGAAGGGACCATCCATGCTCCTGTAAAAGACCATCCTCTCTCTGAGTGCTTTGGATCTCAGCCTCTGTCACCATCCCAGTGACCTTCCCTCCAACAGCTATCTTCTTTCTTTTCCTTCTCCTCTATTTCTACGTCTACTAGAACATACATATCAGGACAGAATATGATCTAATGCCCCATTTTAAACAAGAAGCTTCTCGGGCACCTGGGTGGCTTAGTCAGTTAAGTGGCTGACTTCAGCTCAGGTCATGATTTCACGGTTTGTAGGTTTGAGCCCCGCATCAGGCTCTGTGCTGACAGCTGAGCCTGGAGCCTGCTTCAGATTCTGTGTCTCCCTCTCTCTCTGCCCCTCCATTGCTCATGCTCTGTGTCTCTATCTCAAAAAAATAAACATTAAAAAATTTTAAACAAGAAGCTTCTCTTGACCTCCACACTCAATCAGTTCACTTGCTTCCTGATCTATCACTTTGACCTCCATTGCTAGCAAAGCTTCTTGAAAGGGTTGCGTGTGGCTACTGTTTCTACTTTCTGACTGCACACTCTCTTTTAGTCTACTCCTCTTGGGCCTTAGTCCTCCTTCCTTTCATAAACTACTCTTGTAATGACCTTCATGTGGCCAATTCCCCTGGCATGTTTGTATGCATCTTGACATCTCAGTGCATTCAACAGCTGACTGCTGTCTTCTGCAGACCCTTCCTTCTGTTGCTTTTGGTGACACTGCCTTCACCAGGAGTTTTTCCTATCATGCTGTCTGCTTCTTTTTAGCCTCTTTGGACTTTTAGCCTCTTCCTCCTCTACATTTCAGAGTCTTTAATACCATTTATAGACCAAGGACTTCCGGTATGTCCACCCTGTCCTTCACCTACAACTCCAGGCTTGTGAATCAACTGCCCAGTTGGTACCACCAATTGGATATCTAAAAGGGTATTTCACTCAACCTCAATATGGTGACAAAAAGAACTCTTAATTATAAGTAAAATGCTATGAAAGTTGGGAAAGTAAAACCCCCCATGGAGGAGGAGAAGACACCATCTCACCTGGGCCATAACAGGTGGAGGGAAGCCAGGTGGCAGCGAATAGTGGGAGTGCTGGCAAACCAGTGAGTCAGTCTGGCATGCGAGAAGGGCGTGTGAAGAAGTGTGAGAACCAGATGACCATAACAAATGTTAAAGGAACTTTAGAATCTGACCAGTAATTTCACCTGTTGATGAGAAAGAAGCCCCAAAATGTCCCCTGAAACCACAACTAACAGTTTCTGAATCTTCTCTATGTGCCAGGATCTATTCTGAGCATCTCCTCAGACCACCCCATTAAATCCTATGGATATGATATTGTTATTTCCATTTTACAGACGAGGAAATTGAGATATAGGAGGATATCGAATAACTTGCCCACTGTCACGTAATTTTTAAGAGGTGGAGCTGGGACATGAATTGCAGTAATTTCTCTCCAGGGCTCACTTTTCATCACTGTGGACTCAGAGACCCTGGAGTTGAATATTGACTCTACCTGTCACTGGCCATGTGATTTGGGGCCACCTCTCTGAGCCTTGAATTTTCATATTTAAGTGCAGATTACACACATGCACACGTGCACACACAGACACACATATCTTAGCACAGTACCTGTCACACCACATGCTTATTAGCCATTGTTTTACTACCACAAACATTACCATTGCTTTCCTGATGGTGGATTGCACCATAGTCCGATTTCAGTTTAACTGCAAACTTTAAGCAGTTTTGTAGTTTTACCCCCGGTTAAGACACTATTTTAAATATTTTTGTCTTCTCTGAATGAATTTGGAAGAAAAAAAAAAGACACAAGAGAGCCAGTGGCAGAGCGGAAGTAAAAAAAAAAAGTAATTTTGTAGGAATAATCATAAAAACCTATTTTAGCAGAAAGCATTAAGAGAATATAGATTATTCTTCAGGCAAAGTTTAAGGAAAGCTTGAAAATGATTTTATTGAATATAAGAAATCCCTGAACATCAAATATGTATGAGTCACTGCAGGAACAGAACAGTGCAAATGTATTTCCCCATTAATACTGTGGCCTTAGTGATCATTCAGCACTAATTAGCAGTAGGAAACTTTATCAAGGATGGATTTTGTACCCCTCCTCTCCACATCTAGTATTTCAAACGGCTGTCTCTGAATCTGGTGGGCAAAGACGGAACAGATCTCTCTCAGAGGCAGACAGCTGCACTGTTGATGCTTGGGTGACATGTGGCACCCTTACCTCCAGAGGACATGTGACTTTCAGACCCCTTTTTGTAACTGGTGCTTGCCTTCTGCTCTGTCCTCCCTGGGCAGTAGAATCTTGAGCGCAACAGTTGGTTGGACACCCTGGCAAAGCTAACCTTCCCTGTAAGGATTATTTTGTTTGTGACTTATGCACCCTCCATTGTTCATAACCACTGAACATGTAGATGGATAAATACTGACTAAAACCCAAAATCTGGCTTGTTTACAAGAGATACACCTAAAACAAAGGGCACTGAAAGGTTGAGAGTAGACAAATACATTTAAAAAAAGATATGCCAGGCAAATAACCAAAAGAAATCTGGAGATAGCTATGTTAACATGAGACAAAATAGATTTTAAGAAACAAAGCATTATTAGGATAAAAAAATGCCTCTAGATAATAAAATAGTTTAATTCACCAGGAAGAAAAAAATTCTAAACTAGTATGCATCTAATAAAGTAGAATCAAAATATATAAATCACTACAGGGAGAAATAGTCAGAAATGTCCCCATAATATAGGTTTTCAATACACCTTGCTCAGTTACAGATGATAGGTAAAGCTTTAAAAAAATTAGTAGTGATACAGAAAACCTGAATATACTTAATAAGCTAAATATAATAAACATATATTAGACCCTCTCCCTCCCTGACAATTAGAGAACCCTCATTCTTTCTGGGCTTTCATAACATTTACAAAATCTAACCATATTCTAAACAGCAATTCAAGCCTCAACATATTTCAAAGAATTGATTTTATACAAAATCTAGTTATCTGACCACAGTACAATTGATAGGAATATGTAACAAAGATATAGATTAAATAGTACTGTGTTTGTAAATTTTTTTATTCTAAATAAATTACGGGTCAATGAAAAAGTGAGGCATGCTATAAACAAACTCATTTTAAGTCAAAAGAAAAGTGATAGGTACTCTAGCATTATAATATTTCAGTGTAAATTTATTCTGACACTCAGAAAACATGCTGTAATATCTCTGCAATGATGCATCTGAGTATTTTAGAAATCATAAAATAGAAAATTCTATTTAAGGGGACTCTTGCTGTTACCTAAGATGTGAGAAGAGAGGGGAGTACTCCTTATGCAGTTCAAATTAAGGAAGAGACTGTAAGTTTGTTTTTTTCTACTGGAGGGACAGAGGGAGAGACAGGGGGCAGGAACCACCCCTTCCATTAGGTGGGTATCTCAAATTAAAAACAAAACAAAACAAAACAAATGCATATTTTCAAATAAAAAGAACTACATGTTTTCATTCTTTCTCATCTATTTTTTCCTATGCTCCACATCTTTAATCAATTTTATTCTCTTGTTCAAAGTCTTTTAAGTATTTAAGGGATCCTAAAGGTCATGTTAGTCCAGATGCTTCATTTACAGGCCAGTGCTCTTTGGGCTGGATCTCTGTCCTGCCCAGATGGATGGCAGACACAAGGGAGCTAGAGAAAGCTTCCCTAGGCTTCTGAAGGAGCTCCAGCTTCCTGGAGCCTACCTCCAACATGTGTTTGGCTGATTCCCCAGCTAAAAACTTCATTAAACTACAAGAGAGCACTTTCTCCCCTGCCTATTTTCTCCAAACTCAATCTCTCATCCTTCAAATTCCTTTACTGACTGACCTCCTCTCCTGTTTACTTATAATTTGCAAACAATATATTTTATCTCATCTATTTATTTACCCATCAATATTGACTGCTCTGGGTGCCTTATAATTATCTATCTCTCTCAGGAGCTTGGAAGAAGATGCCCAACAAAAATATCCTCATTTTTAAAATTTATTTTTTTAAGTGTATCTATTTTTTAGTAATCTCTATACCCAACTTGGGGCTCAAATTCACCACCCCGAGATCAAGAGTCTCATGTTCTACCAACCACACCAGCCAGGTATCCCTGTCCTCACATTTTAAGTATTATTTTAACTTTGCAACAATCTCAGAGAAAAGTTACAAGTATAATACAAAGAACCCTTTTTTTCACTGAGCCTTTTGAGAATAAGTTGCTAACCTGATGCTCCTTCCCCTTTATACTTGGTGTGTATTTTCTACAAATAAAGGCACTCTATTACATAACCACAGAATAGCCATTAGGATCAGGAAATTAACACTGATACATTACTGTCATCTAATCCTGTAATCCATTCAAGTTTCCCCAGTTGTCTAATAACGTCCCTTATAATAAAAGGATACAGGTCAAAATAATCATGTGCTTTATTTAGTTATCATGTCTCTTTATTCTCCTTCAATGACTATTTTGTAGACTGTCCCTCATTTTTGTGTTGGCCTTGCTTCTGGGAGTTACTGACTCCCACCCTCTGGCTATCTCTCTTTTTATATATTAGCCTGAAAGATAGGAGTAGAAACTTCCATTATTTTGGGACATTATTAGAAAGCCCCAGCTACACCAGTTCAAGAAGTTTCGCTCTTCTCTTGGGTCCAAAAAAATGCCTTGGTAATAATAGTATCTTGTTACTTTCAGGTGCCTAGTTGTTAATTCATCCCTATGGCTTTGTTCCCTGTATTCGGTAAGAAATAAGGGATCCTCATAGGGAAAGGAAGTAACTTGTGAATTAAGTTTCCAGAGACTCAAGAAAGAATGCCTTGAACATTCTGCTCACTTTGTATCTACACTTGAACAACAGGTAGAAATCTTATAGTTGTCATGCCCAACTGAATTTCCAAGCTTCCTCCCAAAATATCCTAATGCTGCAGCCTTCCCCATTTCTGTTCATGTCAGCTCCTCCTGCCTTCCAACTACTCTGGCCAAAAACCTTTGAGTCATTCTGGTTCCTCACTTTCTCTCCTATTCCAGTAGTCCAGCATCTCTCATAACCAGACCAGTTAGTAAATCCTATCAGCTCCATTTTCAAAATGTATGCAGGACTCCCACACTTCTCACCATCTCCATCACATCTGCCCTGGTCCAAGCCACCACAGTCTCTCACCTGATTGTTGCAATGGCAATGGCATCTCAGTTGATCTTCTGCTCCTACCCTTGCTTTCCTATAGTCTGTTGTCAATTCAGCAGCCAGAATGAGTCAGATCCCTTCACTTCTCTGCTCAAAACCCTTTCTTGGGCTCCCCATCTCACTCAGAGTGAAGTCAAGGTCCTTCCAGTGGTCTACAATATCCTGAACGATCTTCCCATCATGCTCTCCAAATTCATTTCCTCCCCACCTCACTCCATTCCCCCTTACTGGCCCCTTGCTCTTCCTTGAATACCTCAGGCACATCCCACCCCAGGGCCTATGCACCTGCTATTCCCTCTGACAAGAATATTCTTTCTCCAGATATCCATATCTCCCTCATTCATCTTCTCCAGGTCTGTGCCCTCATGTGATCTTTTCAGAGAGACCTACAGGATCACCCTTTTTAGAAATGTAACTTTTACCCCCATTCTGCACTGTCTATTATCTTTCCCTGTTTTGTTTTGTTTTGTTTTTAGCATTTGTTACTTTCTAGCACAATCTGTTCTTCCCTAATATTTTACCATCTGTCATCACCCCCATTACCAAATATAAAATCCATAGGGCACGGATTATTTTCATGTTTCTTGTTCACTGATCCCATTACCTAGAACAGTGCCTGGTATATAATAAGTACACAATAAACACATGTTGGATGAATGAATAGATGCTTTGAAAGCCAAGTAGAAAAGGAATATGGTGATATCATATATTTTTTACTTAAAATATATGCATCTCCAGGGTTTGTTCCAAGAATTAGCACATAATGAAATTGTAACCTAATTTTGCAAAGTATAAGATCACTTTTGTGATCTTTAGTTGTTGTTTTTCAAGATAAATCGCCAATCAAGTGTAGCTTTCAGTATTATTATACTTTCATCCCTATTTTAGATGGAATGGCTTTATGGGGCCTATACAATCATCCCTGGATAAAGATGAAAGGACTGAGCTTCATGCTTGACACACGGGGCCGTCTGGAAAGCAACCGAAGTCTGCCCCCAGCTGCCAAAAGCCCCCCTCCCTGCTGCCCATGTGAGGCCTTGGAGAAGGAGAGCTCCAGAGGCCCTCAGCACCTCGGAGGGAAGGGGTGGCCAAATCAGCACTGTTTGACAGATGTCACCATCTGCCATGCGGGTTAAATAAGGCAGAGAGCAGCAGCTGAGGGGATGTTAGCCTCCTGGTCCAAAGGACATTTTAGTGGAGCAGCAAATAATGTTTAACACGTTCCCCCCTCCCAGAAAAACAGCAAGCAATTTCTCTTCAGGGAGAGAGAAGGAATGAGCTCCCACCAGTTCTGGTAGGTCATCAGGTTGAAAAGCTCCCTCATCCCTTATCTGTTTAGACAAGCTAACAGAAAAGTATCTTCCCTTCCTTGGAGCTTACTTGCCTTGCGGATCGCTTCTCTACCCAGTAGAAGCTCCCTGATGATGGCCACATTTATAGTTTTATTTTCTGACTAACTAACCACTTGAGGAGGAAAAACTAAAAGCAAAGGGTTTTGTTTGTTTTCAGGTTGGCTCCCCAATGAGGCTTGGAGCCTTGGGGACAGAGTCTTTCTTTCTTTTCTTTTCTTTCTTTCTTTCTTTCTTTCTTTCTTTCTTTCTTTCTTTCTTATTTTATTTTATTTTGTTACTTTCATTTTATTTTTAAATTTACACCCAAGTTAGTTAGCATATAGTGCAACAATGATTTCAGGAGTAGATTCCTTAGTGCCCTTTGCCCATTTACCCCATCTCCCTCCTACACCCCCTCCAGTAACCCTCTGTTTGTTCTCCATATTTAAGAGTCTCTTATGTTTTGTCCCCCTCCCTGTTTCTATATTATTTTTGTTTCCCTTCCCTTAAGAGTCTTTCTAAGTCACTCTCTCATCCAGTGTGGTCCTGGCACCAGGCTGCACCCAACTTGTTCGTTCAGCACATTTTTAATGAACACCTGGTACATGCCAAGTGCGGGAAATGCTGCCATCAGCTTGTGACCTCACAGAACTCGTATTTTAGTGGGAAGATGACAGATATTAAACAAGGAAACAAGGTTTTTATCAGTGCTGCAAATAAAATGAAAAGGAAATGGAAGACAGACTGGCTTGCCCAGAAGAGGGTTTGGGCCCCTAGGAAGAGCGGGGGTAGAAACGATGGTTGGTGCCAGCCCCCTTTTGACCACCAGGCCCTGTCATGTGAACCAGCACCCTCCTCTTCTTGGTCGGCCCCCACTTCAGAGGAAACATTCATGGGGATGTGGCGAGAGTACAGAGGCCCGCGCATGTCCAAATGATGAAAAGTTATGAACCAAGCTAACAAACTGTTCAATAAAATATGACCTACTTCTTACCCAAATTAACTTTCTAAAGACCTGGAAGGCCAGGTCTGCATTCAGCATTCTCAAACTCCTCAGAGCTCTGCATCAGAATAGGGCAGAAGGGGTGATCCCGCCCCTGGCCCTTTGTCCCTGGATGTTGGCCTGTCCCCTTGTCTTCTAGTCTGGCTCTGTTTCTGGTTGTGAGCGGGTGATTTGCATACACATTTGATACCTCAACCCCTATGTCCAGGATTCACCCATGCTTTCTTCAGATAGCCCTCCTGTGATCTGCCTCAGGGTTAGGGGAGCCTTAGGGGCAGCCCAGACCACCCATGGGAGGAGAGTAGAGGCCCTCTGAGGTAGAGGCCCACAGACTCCGCAAATGGGTTTGGGGCCCTCTGGAGGAAAGAATTGTAGGGCCCCGGGGTAACTAGGGCTTGGTGTAGAAGAGGAGAAACAGGCTTTGAGTATGCAAGTCCCCTTGGCCCCATGGTCTCTTTGCTTTACGGGGAAGGATGTGACTGGAGGATGACCATACTGGCACCCTCTATAGCACAGGCCCAGTATCCCCCTTTTGCCTGGGGCTAGGGTGGTACTGGAGGAGAGAGGCTACTCTTGCTAATGTAATTAAGAAAGACCCCTCTGAGGGGTGGGAGCAGGGCAGATATTAGAAAGGAGACCTGAATGGTAAGGACAAGTGACCCCTGCACGACTCCCAGGGTGTGGGAGAAGAGAATTTCCCAACTAAGGGAAGAGGAAATGCCCTGTCACCATAAGCCCTTTAAGGAAGAAAAGAAGGCAGTAGTGGTTCGGGCCTGATCTGGAGGAGGAGATGACAGGACGCGAAGGCAGATGGTTAGGCAGGGGCAGGCCCTGGAGGAATACGTAAGGAGTCCTCCATCTTGATGCAATGGGTGGCCATTGGGGGACTGACATGATCTGAGCCCTGCTATAGCCATAGCATGCTGGGGGCTGTGCAAAACAGATGAATACTAAGGAACCACTGTCAAGAGCAAATCAATAGAAGCACTGCACAAAGCGGTCCAGGGCCCTTTATGTAAGGGTCCTAGCGATTAATTCCTCCCCAAATTTCAGAAGGAAGAAAAACTCAACTCTCCTACTGAGCTGGTTTCTGTAGCTCGTCGGGGTTCTCCCCTTGTGCAGACCACCTGAAAGCACAGAGCTGAGCTGGTGCTTATTTCCAGAGTTGACTATTCATTTCTCAATCTGGCATCCAATCTCAATTTTATATCTCATTACCCATATGTTTTCTCATAGACTTTCCTCAGAACAGCATGAATTATAAGTAAATGGCAATAGTAATTACATATACAAGTAATTGCGGCTCAAGAGACTGATATCTGACCAATAGTGCTTTTGGCAATTGTACACCGAAGTGTTTTGTTTGTCTGGTATATTGTAATTGCAGGGCGGGTAGCAGGAAGATTCCAGTGTGTGCTGCTGGCCTTGGCTACTAAAAAATTATAGCAAAGGCTCGTTATAGTCTTGCTGAGACTTGCTGAGCAAGTTTGCTGAGACTGTTTCCAATCTCTACAAACAGATTTGTGCTATATCTTTTCATGATCCTCCTAACTTTATTATAAGGGTGTATAAAATGTTTGTACTTTAGACAGAAAGTATAAAGCATAATACAATGAACACTCACATATTTAACTCCCAGTGTAAGGAACCAAGCAATAACGAATACAGCTGAAGCTCCCTGAATTCCCTGCCCAAATCATAAACCCCTTCCAGTCCCCAGAGGTCACCACTATTTTGAATTTGGTGTTTTATCATCACCGAGCATTTAAAAACTACTTTTACTATATAAGTGTGGCTCTTTGGAAATAAGTAGAACTGCTTTGTGTGGTTTTACATTTTGCGTGGTATTAGACTTATCCTTGCCCCCTTTTGCTTAAAATTGTTGACATTTATCCCCTTCACTTCTGTAGTTCATTGATTTTCACTGTGTGCCGTTCCATGACTATTTCTATATTCGTTCACCTGCTGAAGTATATTTCGGGTTGTTTCTGTTTCTCCCCCACCCCCTGCCCACCTTTACTAATAAGGCTGCTACAAACATTCTTGCACGCATCTCCTTGGATTCATTATATCTTAAATTACAAAACATAAACACACCTGGGAAACTCAGCTCTTCAGACACAGTTCTGACCTGACATCATTATTGTCAGATTGGTGTCCCATCACTCATATTTGTTCATCAAGATAACCATTTATAATAGCATCAAGATGGATGTTTATAATAAGAAGATATAATCCAGAGAGGGATAGAATGATTTAAAAATTAGAACTTGGAACTTTTGAAAAGCCCTGTAAGTTACCAAGGAGTTCATCTAGTCAAACACTTTCATTGTATAGACAAAAGCAGTGATTCCAGAATGGGACTAAGGACAGTGGGTCCTATCCTGGGCCCCCAGTGTGATGGCCATACATATGAAATATAGAAAAAGTAAATTCCCTTGCTTTTCCTTCTATTCACTAAGCCCCCCTAAACCATGTACCATGAAATGTTGACTGCTCAACAAAGTCCTTCCTAGCTGAATTATAACTGTGTTTCCCTTGATCAATTCAAACCACATTTTTTATTTTTCAAAAGTCATTTTTACCACAGCTTTGCTGAAGTAGAAGCAAAAGACCTGAAACTAACATAAATTTCCTATTCAAACACAATAAGAATAATTGGATTTGCAAAGGAAAATAAAAAGAAATCACAAAGGAAAAGAAACTAGAACATTAATATGTTTGGAAGAATTTGTTGGGGACAGGATGTGGGAAACTATGAGTTTCCTGGGAGAAGAGTGAATTTCAAAAGCTGCCTGTCATTTGGTGAGATTCTCCAAGGGCTCCCTCCTTGACCAAACTTTAGTCAGTCCCTACCCTTGATACCTAACCTAGTTCCTATTAGTAACTCTCCATACACTGACCCCACTAATACTGCCCGTTGACCATAAATCCCCTGCTTGTGTGTTGTGTGGGGCTGAGTTCAATCTCTCTCTCCCCTATTGCAACAGTCTTAAAAAATCTTCCTCGCCTGTTTAATTCTGTTAGGTGCAGTTTTTCTTGGACAGATTTACTTCTCAATGCAGAGAGGATCCAGACTGTCACTGGGTCCCACATTACAAGCTGTCCATGTTTGCAATAACCTGAGATAGTCTCAGTGTGTGCCTGGCACGGGAGTATAATCACCAGTGGTACCCATTCCACTGTCAAAAGTGCCCCAGTTTGGACAATAAATCATAGAATTACCCACACATGGTGTGAAATTTACTGGCTAAATTGTCATCGGGACTCTCAGTGCCAAGAGGACCTGCTGGACTTTTAAAATGGTGCTACAACAATTCAAAGAACAAAAGAGAGCAGACTCCTTAAATGAGAACACCCCTTTCCAGTCCTGACCCCTGAGGCATAGTTACATTAGAATTGTATCATTTTATGTCTAAATTAAAACATTTCTCCATAAACAAAAAATGATGATTTTCATCACTTTGTCTCTCAAACATGTTCATACATTGCCTTTATTATACCTCTCCTTCGATGACTATGGAGGGGTTTATCACAGCACGCTTACCAGGAATGTGACATGCATTCCAGAGCAATGAGGAGAGAGGGAGGGAGGAGACAGAGAGACACCAGGAAGGCCAATGTGGTGCCGGCCTTAGGAAAAACAACTGAGAATGGGGAATCGATACCTCATTCTCCCATGAATTGCATTAAAAGGCTGAAATGAGTTTGCAAAACAATAATCGAAGCTGACAGCTGCTCTCGGCAGGTTGGGACAAATGAAAATTGAGCTGGGCTTTCACATGCTGTGGGGAGCGGGCAGGACAGGCAGGAACCTCCTAATGCCTTTCACTTGGAAACACTGGGTTTCTTAATTGTCTCCTGTCCTGAAGCCAAAGGAGAAGATCCCTCATTTAGGTGACGTTTGCCGAGTGTTTTTGAGAAATGGACGTTTTAGCTCCTTTCACTTGTTTGAAAGTATCTGCAAGAGGCCCATATCGTGCAGGGCTTCCAGGAGTCCAGTGGGACAGGAGAAGTCAAACTCCATCAGCAGGATCTCAGGTAGGGGCCTTCAGGCACAGGCCGGGGTGGGGGTGGCAGGGGGAAGGGCTGGACCAGATAATCTCCAAATTTCATCCTACTGGGAAAGTCTATGATTCTGCCTCAATGGACTTGGCATGGGTTTGTTAACCCCGTTTTATAGGTAGGAAGATTTGAATGAGGAAAGAGCAAGGACACTGAAGGGGAGCTGAGCCTCCTGACTCAGCTGAGCTCAGTATGAGACCTGAAAGATGAGACTGTTGATTTAAAAAAAGGAGACTGTTGATTTAAAAAAAAAAAAAAAAGGAGTTGGGGCGCCTGGGTGGCTTAGTCGGTAAAGTGTCCAACTTTGGCTCAGGTCATGATCTCATGGTTTGTGGGTTCGAGCCCTGTGTCCGGGCTCTGTGCTGATAGCTCAGAGCCTGGAGCCTGCTTCAGATTCTGTGTCCCTCTCTCACTCTGCCCCTCCCCTGCTCATGCTCCATCTCTCTCTCAAGAATAAGTAAAACGTTAAAAAAAATTTTTAAAAAAAGGAGCAGGGGCAATCAGGAGGTTGCTTTTCTGAAACCTCACCATTCAAAACGGGGTCCTGCCTGCAGCATCACATCTCTGAACTGCTGGTTAGAAATGCAGAATCTTAGATCCCACCCCAGACCTACTCAATCAGAGTCCGCATTTAACAAGATCACAGTGGATCCAAAACCTTTGAGATGCAGCAAAAGTGGTTCTAAGAGGGAAGTTTATAGCAATACAGGTCTATCTCAAGAAGCAAGAAAAATCTCAAATAAACAACCTAATCTTACACCTAAAGGAGCTAGAAAAAGAAGAACAAACAAAACCCCCAAAAACAGCAGAAGGAAAGGAATAATAAAGATTAGAGCAGAAATACATGATACGACACTAAAAAGACAATAGAACAGATCAATGAAGACAGGAGCTGGTTCTTTGAAAAGATCAACAAAATTGACAAACCTCTAGCTAGAGTCAATAACAACAACAACAAAAAAAAAAAACAAAAAAAGAGAGAACTCAAATAAACAAAATCACTAATGAAAGAGGACAAAGAAAACTGACACCACAGAAATACAAATAATTGTAAGAGAATATTATGAAAAATTACATGCCAACAAACTGGATAACCTAGAAGAAATGGATAAATTCCTTGAAATATATAACCTTCTTAAACTGAAACAGGAAGAAATACAAAGTTTGAACAGACCAATTACCAGCAACGAAATTGAATCAGTAATAACAAAGACCCAAACAAACTGAAGTCCAGGACCAGACAGCTTTAGGTGAGTTCTACTAAACATTTAAACAAGAGTTACTACCTGTTCTCAAATTCTTTCAAAATATAGAAGAGGATGGAAAACTTCCAAAATCATTTTATGAGGTCAGCATTACCCTGATACCAAAATCAGATAAAGACACCACACAAAAGAGAGAACTATAGGCCAATATATCTGATAAAAATAGTTGCAAAATACTAGCAAAATGAATGCAACAATACATTTTAAAAAATCATTCACCATGATCAAGTGGGATTTATTCCTGGGATACAAGGGTGGTTTAATATTTGCAAATGAATCAACATGATATATCATATCAATAAGAGAAAGGATAAAAACCAAGCATTTGACAAAGTACAATATCCATTCATGATAAAAACTCTCAACAAAGTAGGGTTGTAGGGGACATACCTCAACATAATAAAGACCATATATGAAAACCCCACAGCAAACATCATACTCAGTGAGGAAAAATGGAGACCTTTTCCCCTAAGGTCAGGAATAAGACAAGGATGTCCACTTTCACTATTTTTATTCAACATGGTGTTAGAAGTTCATGAGATCAAGTCCCGCAGAGCCTGTTTGAGATTCTCTCTATTCCTGTCTAAACAAACAAACAAACAAACAAAGAAACAAACTTAAAAACAAACAGGGGCGCCTGGGTTGGTTAAGCATCTGACTTCAGGTCAGGTCATGATCTTGCAGTTTGTGAGTTTGAGCCTGCTTTGGGCTCTGTGCTGATAGCTCAGAGCCTGGAGCCTGCTTTGGATTCTTTGCCTCCTTTTCTCTCTGCCCCTCCCCTGCTCATGCTCTGTCTCTTTCTCTCAAGAATAAATAAACATTAAGAAAATTAAAAAAATAAAAATAAAAGGCAAGGTACTGAACGGAAGAAGAAATTTGCAAATGACATATCCGATAAAAGGGTTAGTATCCAAAATATATAAAGAAGTTATACAACTCAACACCCAAAAAACAAATTATCCAATTAAAAAATGGGCAGAAAACACGAACAGACATTTCTCTAGAGAAGACGTACAGATGACGGACAGACACGTGAAAAGATGCTCAACATCACTCATCACCAGGGAAATGCAAATCAAAGCTACAATAAGCTATCACCTCACACCTGTCAAAATGGCTACAATAAAAAAACACAAGAAACAACAAGTGTTGTCAAGGATTTGGAGAAAAAGGAACCCTGTGCATTGTTGGTGGGAATGCAAATTGGTGCAGCCACTGTGGAAAACAGTATGGAGGTTCTTCAAAAAATTGAAAATAGAACTACCCTATGATCCAGTAATTGCACTACTGGGTATTTACCCCCAAAATACAAAAGCGCTAATTCAAAGGGATACATGCATCCCTAAGTTTACTGCAGCATTATTTAAATAGCCAAAGTAATGGAACAGCTCAAGTATCCATTGATGGATGGATAAAGATGTGGTATGTAAATATATGTACATATATATCCATATTTATCCATAATTATATATATTATATATATAATGAAATATTATTCAGTCAGAAAAAAGAATGAAGTCTTGCTGTTTGCAACAACATGGATGGATCTAGAAAGTATAATGCTAAGCAAAATAAGCCAGTCAGAGAAAGACAAATACCATATGATTTCACTCATATGTGGAATATAAGAAACAAAATAAAGGAGCAAAGGAAAAAAGAGAAAAAGAAAGGGAGACAAACCAAGAAACAGATTTTTTTTTAAGTTTTTATTTAACTAATCTCTACACCCAACATAGGGCTTGAAGTCAGGACCCTGAGATCAAGAGTCACATGCTCATCTGACTGAGCCAGCCAGGCACCCCAAGAAACAGACTCTTAACTATAGAGAACAAACTGATGGTTACCAGAGGGGAGGAGGGCAGGGGGATGGGTGAAATAGGTGAGGGGGACTAAAGAGTATACTTATCATGGTGACAAAAAAAAAAAAAAGAAAGAAAAAGAAAAAGAGAAAAGATCACAGTTCCTTCACATATTCATTCACACTAGCCAAAGTCAAGAATTTCTAGGAAACGGTTTATACTCTTAATAAAGAACAAAAGTTTTTGAACCAAAAAGGAAAAAAAAAACAACAAAAACAAGAAAGCACCCTTCCCACCATAAAACAAAACCCCAAGTCATTTGTAGGCACTTGAGAGTTTGAGAAGCAATGACTGGAACTCTGGATCACACTTTGAATAGCAAGACTCCAAAAAGCATTTAAAGCTACGAATTCTCTTTTGACAGAGTTCTGAGGCTTTTATGTAATCAGGCTAGCTTACCAAGCTCTGAGGCATCATTTCGCATACCAGCACCCTCTGCAGAATTACTAAATTTGCTTTTTTACAACATGAGTTTAAATCTGATAAGAGTCATAGGAAAGGGACCTCCATCAGTTTCAGACTAAAGCACTCTCTTTCTCTCTCTCCCCTCTTCCCTTTCCTTATCCCTGGAGACCTGGTGCACAGATTTGGGTTGGTAATAATCTTGTATTCATAACACATTCTCAGCATCATGTTTGTTTCAAGAGGAAGACTCCAGCCTTGCTCAGGTTGAAGATTATGAATTACAGTTTGTTTGGTAGTTTGCTGGGTTTGCTAGAAATCTTTTTTGACTAAGCAGGAAATCGTTTTTTCCTTCATTTCAGGAAATATTGTATTCTAATTTTATCTTACTGATGATCTGACTGGGAAATGACAACCAAGCATAAGCCCATGTTAATAATTTTGTCTTCTTTTCTTTGTTTCTGCAAAAACCACTTGGTGTGAAATAAAGTTTCAATTAGGTCTAATATATGGGTTGTCTTGGGATACACTTGGGAAGACACAGGAAGAATTAAATTGCAGGTTTTAGCTGAACCATATGAAATTGCCACTTTCACAGGTTAAAGAGCAGCGAAACATTGGCAGCTTCTTTTAATCAGCCTAATTATAATGTTTCAATTTAGAATTTCTTGACCTAGGGAATATCAAGAGAGTAGCAAGTGCTGTTTGTGGAGGCTGGGCTGTTCTATTTCCTTGGAGATTTTTTTTGTTTGTTTTTGGAGGTTAGGACAAATGCTCTGAAGGCTAGATAACCATTTTTCTATTCTGAGCAGCCAGGGAGAAATGGTGTTAGAAGGTCAGGTTTGGTTATAGATTCAGGATGAAAATATGTATCCTTGAAGGAGGCTTATCACCTTCCGAATCTGTGAAATATATAAATGGTGCCAAACCTTGACACGACAAACTAGGGTGAATTTCTTTTCTACTTCCTTGTTATAGTCAAATGCAGGTAATGGTTTAACTCTGATCACAGCAAGAAGAGCTTTTCCCTATCACAAACTAAAACCACTCTTTAGTCAGAATATGGGAGTGGAAGAGTCAAAGGGAAGTGTAAGAATCTAGTCCCTTTCTTATGCTTATCACAATTATACTGTAGGCATGCTGTGTTCCATGGTACTCTAAGACTATTCTATCATATTCTATGATTCTATTCTATGAATCCCATCAGAGTGTAATGAAGTATTTAAGCATGCTGGCCCAGGATCACGCTTTAAGTAGCAAAGGTAGGAATCATGTATTATTTGTAATGGTGTGCATAGTGCTTTTAAGAGATCTTGGCACACAGAAGGCATTAACAACTGTTTTATCCCAAGTTTTAAAATTTGTTGAGGGGCTCCTGGGTGGCTCAGTCAGTTAAGTGTCTGGCTTCAGGTCAGGTCATGATCTTGAGGTTCATGAGTTTGAGTCCTGCATCGGGCACTGTGCTGATGGCTCAGGGCCTGGAGCCTGCTTCAGATTCCATGTCTCCCTCTTTCTGTCCCTCCCCTGCTCACACTCTGTCTCTCTCTCTCTCAAAAATAAATAAACATTAAAGACATTAAAATAAAAATTTGTTGAATAATGGGGTGCCTGGGTGGCTCAGGCATTCCTTTAAGCATCTGACTTCGGCTCAGGTCATGATCTCATGTTCCTGGGTTTGAGCCCCGCATTGGGCTAGGTGCTGACAGCTCAGAGCCTGAAGCCTGCTTCAGATTCTGTTTCTCTCTCTCTCTCTCTCTCTCTCTCTCTCTCAAAAATAAATAAACATAAAAAAAAGAAATCTGTTAAAATTTGTTGAATACATGGTGACTTTTAATAACCAATCACATTACCAAGAATTGAAGATATTACATTAAAAATCTTTGTGGATCATAAAAACCAATTTGGCAATAAATATCAGGAGTCACATTCTATGAACCAGTAATTATAATAAAAGGTCATATCCTATAAACCAGTAATTGCAAGACACTTATCTTAGGAAAGTTAAATTGTTTGAAATGTTTGAAAACACCATTAGGTAAAAAAATATTTACCTTATATACATGAGTTGAAAAAAACTGAAAGCCTAAAACCCAAGAATAAGCTATTATAGATAAAGTAACGATATTTTTAGACTATTTAATATTTAATAACCTTGGGAAATACTCGAGAAAGGTGAGGGTGAAAAACCTTGACACCAATATCTTATCCTTCTTGTTACCTAGCACTATATCATAAAAATGTCCCAAATTACTTAAAATTCTGCCAAAATAGTATTTTTAATGGCTGTAGAATATTCCATTGGATGTAAATAAAGTTGTTAACTGTTTCATGAATACACATACACACACATGCACTAAAAAATAACATGCAGATGGGATCATAGCATCCCTATTGTTCTGTACATTTTCTCAGTTGATAATATAGAGAGCTCATCACATAAGCACACACAGATCTTCATTAATTCTTTTCATCTTCAATGCCAGGATAGTATTCCGCTGCAGAGATACATGTTGATTTTTCAAAACAGCTCTTATTGATTCCTTTAGGCTATTTATAGCTTCTTTGCTATTAAAACAACCCTTCAACAGATACATACATTTTTGTGCATGTATGCAAGTATTTCTGTAGGATAAATTCTGAAATTGCCAGATCAAAGAGAATGCCCGTTTAAAAAATTTGAATAGACATTGCCAAATTGCCCTCCAAATTATCGCACCAATTAACATTCACTTCAACAGTGTATGAAAGTAACTGCTTCATTTTAAAGTGGAAACAGTGAGGAATGCCTGGGTGGCTCAGTTGGTTAAGCGTCTGGCTTTTGATTTTGGCTCAGGTCATGATGTCATGGTTTGTGAGTTTGAGCCCTGTGTCAGGCTCTGTGCTGACAGTGCAGAGCCTGCTTGGGATTCTCTTTCTCCCCCTCTTTACCCCTTCCCCATTCCCTCTCTCTCTCTCTCTCTCTCTCAAAATAAATAAACTTAAAAAAAAAATAAAGTGGGAACACTGGATGGGATACAGAGTTGATGTCTGAACAACATGGGTTTGAATGGTTTGTGTGATCACTTACATGCGGATATTTTACAGTATAGTACTGCAAATGTATTTTCTCTTCCTTATGATTTTTCTTAATGATGTTTTCTTTTCTCTAGCCTCCTTTATTGTAAAATACAGTATATAACACTTACAGCATACAAAATATGTATTAATCGACTGTTGATGTTATTGGTAAGGCTTCCCTTGAACTCTAGGCTCTTAGTTAACTCTTGGGGAGTCAACATCATATGCAGATTTTCAATTGTGTGGGGGGTTGGTGCCCCAACTCCTGCATTGCTTAAAGACCAACTGTATTTATGTGTATATGTGTATGTGTTTGAAATAGATCTCATGAACCCCAACCATACTATGGCATGATTGTAAATGAGGTCCCCTTTTCTCCTTCCCTACATCCCTTTCCAATTTTTCTTCCTTCCTACCTTCCTTTTTTCATTTTTTTCCTTCTCTTTCCTCCCCCCTTTCTGCCTTCCATCTTTATTATTTTATCTAATGGGAAAAGAGACAGAGGGAAAGTCAGGGTAAGGTGAAGGCCAGTGAAGAATTTATGTGGCATTTAGGGAATGGGAAGAAAGCAGGAAATGGGCTTCAGATGGAAGCAAAGTGCTTATTTTGGCAGCATATGGGCGAAGATTGGAATGACACAGAGATTAGCAGGGCTTCTGCATAAGATGGCACACAGATTTGTGACTCGTCTTATATTTTTATGGTAACTGTGAGAGGTGATGGACGTATAAACGAAGCCTGTCGTGGCAATCACGCCACAAAACATACATATAGCAAACCATCGCGTTGTACGCCTTAAACTTACGTAACGCTACGTCAAATATATCTCAATAAAGATGGAAAAAACTCAGAAGCAGAATGTTGTGGGAAATACCTGGAAATGTGTGGTGTGGGGCAAGTCAGACATACTGGGGAGGATGGTTTGGATGTGCACTGCTAATCTTCACGAGCACAGGATTCACCTGAGGAGCTTGTTCAGATTCAGTAAGTCCGGATGGGGCCTGACAACCTGCATTTCTAATGGGCTTCTGGGCAACACTGCTGGTCTGGGACCACACTGTGAGGAACAGAACTTAGTTGACAAAGCCAGCTTCCAGAAACAACAGGCAGAAGCATTAGTAAGCAGTGAGAAGGGCTGTGTAGCATTACCATTTGGAGCCAAGAATGCCTTCTGCAAATGTTACATACAAGGTGATAAAAGTCGTGAGCTGGCTCCTTCCGTTACTACTGTGTCACCCACCCAATTCAGCTTGGCCCACACCAGCACTGGAACCAGACGCTTCACTCAAACCTATGCTTATTTCTTCTACTGTTGCAGGAATCCTGATCTGGAGATCAGATTGTATTTGATTTGCTTCATCTCCAAAACTTAGTAATGATGTCAGTCACACAGAGTCCTCCAATGTTTCCTTCATTCACATAGCACCTGGTGCTGCTGACACTGTGCAAGGTTTAAGTGGCAAGTGCCCACCTTAAGTTCAGTCCTGAAGGTGCCCACAACCTGCAGCTGGCATGATTGAAGCCACACCTTGTTGCTTTCCATGCTGGGTGAGGACAAAATGGGAACTATTGCCCAAAGGCCCTGTGTTAAAGTCCTTTGGAATTAAACCATTTTAAGGCTCCTCTACAACTTTACAATGTTCCACAGAAATGTTTTCTGAAGCGTTATGTTGCGGCAAAGCTAGGATTATTGATGTATGTTTGGGAACTGGGACGTTTTTATATCTAATTCTTCCTGTGGGATGATTTCTTTGCCATCAGTCCTTGTAAATCAAGGGAAGTACAAATGCTAGCTTTAAAAATTCACAAGCTGAGGTTGACAGAAACATTTTTCACCTCTCTGATCCAAGCCAGGCAGTGTTTGATGCTGGCACACCTAGATTTTCCCTCTCTTAGTTTCTGCCTAAGGAAAGCGAGACATGAAGTTACTGGTACACACACACACACATGTGCGTGCTCGCACACAAAAGCTCAGGCTTCGAGCCTTAGGGAAACTAGTAAATGAATAGTCTCCTTTTCAAAACATAATAAAAAAGATAAGACTCAGTGCAGGTCTTAAGAACTTTGTCACCTGTTGAGGCTGTTGTTTGCATTTAGGAAACAGGTTCAACGTGAGTAAAAGTGTGTGTTTCTCTCAATCCTGGAGGGACATGCAAGGTTAGCTTTATGAGTGATACGTACAGACTAAGGATACATGAGAAAGGCTTCTAATATGCTTGTATTCACTTTAAGTTTTGCTCTAATAAGGGATCATTAAAAATATGATTAGCAATTAGGTTGTTTTTATGCTTGAATCACGCTTTCATTTGCATTAAAAAGTTCTATTTGAGTAGAAAAGTCAGAGAGGCATAATGTTTCTTCTCTTTTTCAAGAAATCAAGCTGTTTAAACTGTACAACAACCGCAAAATTACATCTACCTGGTGAACAAAAGAAAAACCAACTGCGGAGAGTTATCTTTACATATCACACAGACAGCCATAAAAATGTTTTGTGTTAATGACTTAAAAGAAATAGAAACATGGGAGTTGAGAGAGCCTGTCCCAGGACCACTTAATGTCAAGGCTCTGTCGCACCAAAGATGTTGAAGGAATTGCTGAAGGTTCGTGGCAAAGCAAGGAGCACATGAACACAGTCTGTTTCAAGAATGCCTCTGAGGCGTGATGGGCTGGCAAGTGGTGCCAGTTTATTAACCTATTGCCTTGGCTCCAAACCCACTTTTCTGGACTCATTCTTCTGATGCTGGGCCCCAGACTCTGTGGAACTTTTTGTCTTGCCCACTGCCCCTTATTAGGCTCCGTTAATAGAAGGTTCTGGAGGAAAATGGGAAAGCTGGAGCAGAAAAAAGGGATTTGACCTCCAGTTCCATCAGATGCCCTGGTGACAGCACATCTTCTGTCTTCCGGCCAGCAGCAGCTCACTTCAGTGTACAGTGTCTCCATTCCTCGTGGACCCAGCCTCATTGGTTCCATTCAGAGACACCAGCACCAGTGGCTGGCACCCTGTCCTCCAAAATCTGGGTACCATTCCATGGAACCTCTCCTCAAGTTCAGAGACACCAACATGGCCCAGCAATGGCTCCTCCTCAGGGGTCTGCACCCTGGTCCGTGGGCCCCTCCTCTGAGCCTCTGAGTCTTCATGGTCCCAGCCTCTTCCTTTTATTCTCCAGGTCTACATGGTAGCTGCTCCCCACATTTGCTGCTCCATGATATGCCAGCATCTTTTTGTCTTTTTAGTTGCCCTAATACTTGGATAACAATGCTATATTAAATTCTCTCCATTAAAGTAATTGGTTGGTTTCTTTCTCTTAATAGGGCCCTGACTGATAGACAAGCTGAGAAAGGCTGGGCAGGATTCTTTTCCAAGACACAACATTCTCTAAGCATGAAAGATTTTCCTGTAAGATTTGTTGTGCAATTTGGTTATTGAATCAGCTATGGGTCAAACTACCTGATCCTTATTTGAGCACAAGAAATCCAGGGCACAAGAAAAATCCAGTATCTTGTAAATGGTTCCATGAGCTTCCACCTCCATCTATTGTTGTTTATGCTCTAAAAGGATAGATAGGATGTAGAGTGACCTGAGATGGTGGTTATGGTATTCTCTAACTTAACTTCCTTAATGGAACACACACACACACACACACACACACACACACACACACACACACACACAGTTTCTTCTATGGAGAAGATGGAAGAAAGCAATGACAGGTTTCTGGAGATGAATCTGGAGATTCACAACCAGAACTCCAGGTATGGTTAGATGAAGAGAATTCTATGTCATTGAAAGAATAAATGCCATCTTTGTTGGATTGGCAGCTGACACTAAGTTCTCTATAGAATGGACTAAAAAGTAAATGTATCCTGATTTGAAAACCTTTCAGATGAGTGGGAAAAACTGTCATTTCATTTATTTTTAGTAAAAGCACAATGTTGAAATGCTACTTGATTCAGATGACAACGTGGGAGACAGGACTGCACCCAGAACTTTGCACTACAGTCATTGTAGGAGGAAACACCTGGTTGTACAAGTCCTGGTCACACACATTCCTGAGATCCTTTAGTTTGTGCTGGTTTAAAACAGCAAGACTGCATATGGCAACAGTGACAGGAAACATTTCAGATTTCTTGCTTTTGTCTATAACAAAGTGAGGACTGTAAATACTTCCTTTGTCTTGTCTCTTGTCTACAGATGATAAAACTAATCTCAAAGACCTAATGCAACTCGCTCAAGGGCATATACTTGTTTAGTGGCACAAAGTCAGAATTTGTATCTGGGTCTCCCTGACTCCAAGAACCGAGCTTCTAATATCTCAAGGCAATGACACATCCTCAACCAACTCTTCCTCCTCATTTTGGCTTTAGGTACTTTCCTTTGGGTGATTACAATTTTATGGACAAAACTCATAAGTTCTTGGGTGACCATAGTCTGGTTACTTTCTGAGCTTCTCTTACCTACCTGATATTTATGATAGTTTCTAATATTTTCCTAAGATAAGTTAAGCCAATCAGTTCTTTAATAAAAAAAGTTTAAAATATCTCTAGTCTTTGTGGTCTTATATTGAATTAGCCAGTATAGCTCTCTAACACACCAGCCAGTGGTTTACAACTTTTGCTAAATCCTCACCTTCTCCAGGATGTTTACCACTAGACTTTACTGATTTGCACACACCAAATGTTTTCAAGAACTATACCCTTCAAAGATTGTCCCTCCAAGTGGCAAATCTACTGCCTTAGCACGTTAATACTTCTGCTCTTGCATAATCATCCATTTTCCTAAACATTATTCACTCATCAATATTCAGCCAACACCATGGAGTACAACGGCGTGTTTCTGTATGCTTTACTGCATTTAATTCAAGGTTCATAATAAACAAATGACAGTAGGCAACATTATCTTTCCCGTTCTCTGGAGCAGAAGAAGGCTCAGAAAGTTCAGGCAGTTTGTGAGAGAGCTACAGAGCTGGTGAGTCACAGAGGAGATTTGAGAGTCCCAGGCTTCCAAACCCAAAGGACTGATACAGTTGTGGACACACGCAAACGAAGGATGAGGGATCCCAGGAACCACACTGATCCACATGGGAGGGAAGAAATAACAGGGCCAGTGGATAGCTCTTGCTCCCTAACCAGGGCTGAAGAGGCGGGTGGTGCTCATGCTGGGGGGCTAGAAGCAAATGCTGGCTGCACAGTGGCAGGGCAACAGCAGCTCCAAAGCTCATTTCAGAGCAGAGTTTGGATGACGCAAATAGCTTGAGATGCCCCAGTGTGTCGTTATGTAATTCCTGTCTGTCCCTGTATTCGTCATTTTTCCGTATAGATACACACTGCACTTTCTTCTATTGATTTTCAGAAACAGCCAAGAAACACATCCCACTGTGGCTGACACTCAGAAGGTATGAATGCCAGGGCTTCTGCCATTGCTTTTCACCTCTAAATTTGAAAGTATCTTGGTCATGTAAGAAGGAAATTTCTTTAAATTAGAAACAAACAACAACAAAAAACCTCTGAGATGCAAGAGATTTAAAAAATAAAATGAAATCTCTAGAAGGTAACAGTGAAATCATTCATCGGTGATGCTGTCTACAAAATCTCTCCCCACCTAGACCTGAGAATTCACCTTGAAGGCCGCACTGTCTTCTTGAAACACTTCATGTCAGGCCTCACATGAAAATTGCATCTCACTGCAGCCCTACACACCATCCAGAGAAAATCAACCTATGCATATCTGAAAATTGCCCCTATAGCCCATTTACCTTAAGCCCACTCACGATCCACCCAGGGGGTTATCAGAGATTTATGAGCAATCTTTTGCAAATTTAAGGATGCAGTAAGGAAGGAACTCATTTTTGTAATGTCCTCATATTTCATTCATTCATCCACTCATTCATCCACTAGTTGTTTATTGAACACCTGATCTTTGTGCTGAGAAATCAGCAATGAATCAAAGAGTCCTGTCAAATCATCTCAGTATCTTTTTTCTTTTTTTAAAAATAATTTTTTAATGTTTATTTTTGAGAGAGACAGAGCATGAGTGGGGGAGGGGCAGAGAGAGAGATGGAGACACAGAATGTGAAGCAGGCTCCAGGCTTTGAGCTGTCAGCACAGAGCCCAACATCAGGCTTGAACTCAAGAACCATGAGATCATGACCTAAGCCCAAGCTGGACATTAAACCAACTGAGCCACCTAGGCACCCCTCAGTATCTTTTTTCTATTGACAAAACGCAACAAGGAAATCATACAATCATATCTGCCTTTCAGATTTCAATGTTCCACCCTCACATTTCTGAACATGAGGGGAGTTTTCTCTGTAATGTTCTTCAGGCTGTCTGGCAAATGACTCACCCCCTAAGTTAACTTACTCATTACTCATTATCACAGATAATGAGTAGATATAGTGTCACAAAAAAACAATATTAGAAAGCATTTTTCTTGTATCTGAATGTACCAGTCTATGAAGAATCTTGGTGTGATTTGGGGGGGAATAAAATGTCATTGTCTGGGAATTCTGTTTAATGAGAACACCTTCCTGAGCTACTGTGAGCAGGGGGAGAGGAGTGTCATGGCGTCTATGCCTCTGATAGCAGCAGATCCACATTAGCCTGGTCTCAACTAGGAAATGATTCTTTTCATGCCAATGATTTTTTCTTCTCCTTCTCCTTCTCCTTTTTTCTCATTCTTCTTCTTCCTCCTTCTCCTTCTTGCTTTTCTTCTTTCTTTCCTTCCTTTTCTTTCTTTCTTTCTTTCTTTCTTTCTTTCTTTCTTTCTTTCTTCCTCCTCCTCCTCCTCCTCCTCCTCCTCCTCCTCCTCCTCCTCCTCCTCCTTCTTCTTCTTCTTCTTCTTCTTCTTCTTCTTCTTCTTCTTCTTCTTCTTCTTCTTCTCTTTTTCCTTCTCCTTCTCCACCACCTCCTCTTTCTCTGCCTCCTCTTCCTCCTCCCCCTCCTCCTTTTAAAAATAGACTAAATAACAACTTCAATTTCAGGGCCCCAACTTGTGTTACTTTGGTTTTCTGAAAGACTCAAGTGGGAAAGAGTCTCTTCCAATGAATTTTAATATGTTTTTCCCAATACCATGGCAGGTAGAATATTCATGCAGAGAACAGGAGTCCTGTATTAAAGAGAGCTATATGCCAAGCAAACAGAGCATACTGGGGGAATTAAGTAGTACTTGGCATTTTACAGAATGCTTTAGAAGGTGCATGAGTTATATATAAAAGACAGACAACAATGACGACACTTAAATTGAATCTTGAGAATCCCCAGGTGCAAATATAAATAACTTTTGCAAACTGTAAAAGGGCCCTGATACAAAGAGTAGATAGCATAGTCCAGAACAGAGTAGGCAGAAGACTACCAGCAAAATGTGTATCATACAAAGAGGAGAAAAATGAAGCCCAGACTGGAAGAGTCACACTGTAAAAGGGTAATCCCCAATTCTTAGAGAAGATGGAGATTTATTGTGCTCATTCTCCCTCATCCTCTGCACTCTTTCATTTAACCATCAGAATTTGTTCTTATATTCTGTGTTAATAAGCTGTTTACATGCCAGGGGATAAAGTTGATCATACTGAACAATCCCTGAGATGTTTTTAAAGAGTTCTGAGTTAAGAAACCCCTGCATATTTTAGTATATTAAGATATTCCTGGCGGTTATGGTAAGATTCTACTGCCTGTGTATGGGCAAACCAACCGAACAGAACCCCTAACCAGAGTCTGATGAGGCTCCACATTAAGTTATGAGTGGATGTTTTTCTGTGTCCTGCTTGTCTTAGAACATCTCTAATAGTGACTGTACTTTAACACTCCTTGATTAGGAGATGACCATAAAAATAGAAAGTCAAAACACTATTAGTTAATTAACGCATGATAATAGGGAAACATACTCATCAAATCAGCCAAGGGCATCCCTGTCATTTATTCCTCAGAGAATTTAAATTAAAATCTGCCTTCAGTTTTGCTCTTATCCTTTCTTCAAGGGTCACATATTTTTAATTTAAAAAATGAGAAGCAAACATTTAATTCTAATTAAAATCAATTGACTGTAAATTCTCTGGGTAATCTTTTACCTTTAAATGGAGTTAGACCCCTAGAAAACTACATGGCTTAGTTAATCATAAAACAGCTTTTCATTTTACCAAAGAATCCACCTTTATAAAAGCACATCTACATTTCCTGCAGAAGGATTGTTGAGGATATGAGTTTACTCAATATGCCATGTATAAAACACCATGTGAGGAGCCCTGTCTTCCATGAGGACCCACATTCATGTTCCTAATAATGAGAACTAGGAATTGTATTGTATTTCCCCTTTTTGACTTGACTTTCTGGAAGCTCAGGGCCATATTACACACTCAGCCATAGCAACCATGGTCACACATTGACTTCTTCACTCTCTCTGATCTTCATTATATATATATATATATATATGTATATATATATATATATATATATATACATATATATATATATATATATATATATACATATATATGTATATATAGTATATTATGATGTGATGTGTATATTATGATAGTACATAGGATGTGAAAATGGATTAAACAAACTTCTTTCAGGTATTAGAGGTAAACTGTGATCAGCAAAGCATGCTATTCATATGCGTCAACTGGTAATTTGATTTTCAAATCCTTTTTGACATAGAGTTAGAGAATAAATTTTTAAGTAAAGTAGATTTTCAGTCTCTCAAAGGCAAAGATTGTCTTCCATTTCTCTCTTCATTATTCTCTGCAAACAACAGGGGCTCAACAAAAGCCACCAAAGGCAAACGAGAGGCAACGCTTGCTTACTGAGGGTTTGGTTCATATTTCTTGGAACTTGAGGTAACCTGGGAGGCTATCCTGAAATAGGAGGTTCAGGATAAGAGGTAGATGAAGAAGATCCTGATCTCGCCAGTGAGCAGTTATTTGCTCTTACGGAGGCGGGCAGATGTGTAGGCGTCTGGGTGTGATTACAAGGTGTCCTGAGGCTGGTGCGTCGTCGGGTGCAGAGAGCTCTGGTGGAGCTGCAGAAACCTTGGCAGCACCGTAGCAGCAGGAGACCACCCTGAGCCTCACCGAGGAGCACACCTGCTCCCACGCCCACCCAGCCGGTTTCCGTGGGCACAGGTGCACAGAAAACACCTCTTTCATATGGAATTGAAAACACTATGATTCTGGTATTCTTCCGGTTTTTCTAAGGTTTGCCCATTATTCTGTATCTGACTCCACCCGAGGTGCTTCTGGCTATTCCGTTTGCACACTCAGGATATACAAGGGTGACATGGTCGCCTGTGTCCCTCACACCCAGAGGGGCTTAGGGAAGGACAGCTGCGACTCCCTGACTCTATGCCATCTTATCAAGAATCAAAAATAACATTTGTTTCAATTATGTCTTTGCCAATATCTTCATACTGTACTGTCAGAAGGAGTCTGCCTTCTTCCTAAGGTCCTATGGGTTGGGAGCCCAGATGTGACAGCTTGTTCCATGGCTGGGAATTGTAAAGGTCGGGTTGCATGATTTCTTTTTCTAATTTGGCAAATTGAAAACTATTAGAGTCAAAGCTCAACAAATACAGCAATAACATGAGACTTCCTGCTTAACCTGCAGTACGTGGAGGTGTTTAGGGTTTCCAGCATCAAACAGATTGAAGATATTTCAAAATATTATAGGAACAGCTGTGTGAATTTATTACAGCTTTATCCTAAATGTGCTTAATTGTTTCAAAATAATGCTTATTGCCCCAGCTGGGAAAGTACAAATTTACTACAATTCAGGCATGATCTTAATGGCGATCAAAGACAAGTAACACATTTGATTTTTGGCTCTAAAAGGAAAAAAAAAATACATCAGCAAGGAAGAGTAAACAAGGGATACTAGGAAGACTGAAGCTCTGATACTTCTTACCTAAATAGTCCTTGAACTTGTGCCCCCACCTGGTCCCCACTCCCCGACTTGGACATCTGTTTTGCAGTTGACAACAGTTAAAGGGCCCTCTTCAGGACTGTTTGCTTGGGAGCAGGATTTCAATTTTGTGTGGAGAAAAAAATAATATGCATTTCATAGTCAAGTAGATACCAATTCATAAAGTCAGGGGCCCACTGGGTGGCAGTTGAAAGATCCAGAAAGAGGTGTGAAAAGAGCCATCTAGCATTTATTGGGTGCCCACTTAGTACTAAATAGAGTGATATATAGTACTTATGCTCATTATTTCTCCATTTTGCAGGTGAAAAAACCAAGGCTTGAAGAGGCAAAGGGACTTGTCCAAAACCAGAACATAAGAAGGGGAGCTAAGTTGTAAATTTGGATCATTCAAATCCTAAAATCCACCTCTGCTCATTACAGCGATTTACCTATGATGCGCCCTGTTGTTACCGAAATGGAACAATTGGAATTTGGGTGCACATGTGTTAAGCTTCGGTTGGTGTATACACACACACACACACACACACACACACACACACACGCAGTATTTTGAAAAAATACCTAGAGAAGATTTTTTCAGGGAAGATGAAATCCTGATGACACAGATAAGAGCAAAAGCCCAAGAAGTAGAGGAATTGCCAAGGTGCCTGGCATGAGAACATTCTATTTTACTCCTGAGAAAGGGATGAAAGCAAAAGATGCTGGAAAACTGGAGTGAAGCTGGGGTGGAGACCTCTGGGAGTGTAGCGGACTTTGGGCTGTACCCCAAGATCCCCCTTTAGGACTGAAGTCTCATTCCCCAACTTTGGCGAGTGGGCATGGCAGGGAGCCCTCAGCCCGTGGACCTCTAGAGAGCTGCCCTTGCGCCAGGGCAAACACCCCTTTCTGTGGCCCTGCAGCCCGTGACTGGTGTGCACAGGGCTCTCAAGCTTAGTCCCCTCAAGCCAACTTGGACAACTTTGCAGGGCTGTTCCAGCTTTAGCACATCCCCTCTGGCCAACGAGATCTTGATGAACAGTACCACAACCCAGCTTCTCCTTCTGCTCAGTCTGCCTTCCTTCCATCCCCCAACATGAGTGGACCCAGAGAGCCAGCCCCCGTGCAGGAAACCTTCTGCAGGAAAACGATCTCAGAGCCTGCTTTCCAGTGAGCGGACCCGCAACAGGTGGCTACCGAGCACTTCTTTAAGAACAGGGGTGCCTAAGTGACCTTAAGTCTTTGTGACACGATGCCTTTATCACTGGCTTCCAAATTTCCGAAAAAGTCTAGTGCCCTCACAAATGATTTGGTTAAGTAGGAGTATTGGGGAAAATGGATAAAGAGGTTAGATTTTCAGTCTAGACCAATATGGTGCAGCATGGAGACATGGGAGACAGAAGATGAGATATTTACAACTTGTAGGGACTTTCAGAACTCCCAGAAAGGGCTGTGAACTACCATAGGACATGGACATAGGGCCTGAGCCAAAGTTGCTGAGACCTAAGGGCCAGAGACAAATGGGCTGACAGGTGGGTTAGCAGTTATGAGGCTGAGCTTCACCTTCACAGAAAGGAGATAAGTAATTCCTGGGCCAGGCAAGTAGATGTTAGCGGGTCCATGAGAGTGAGAAGGCATCATGTGAGCAGTGCATGGACCTGTCCATCCCTTTGGAAAAGACGGACCCCTCTTCTGAACTCCCTGGGTGTTGGCTGCACTCAGGTGGCGCTTGACATTCTCCCCGGTCTTGTGAATCACACTTCAGGTGCCCAGTCTCCTTAGCCAGGGTGTAAGGTGTCTCCCTCATTATGCACCTCAAGGCACTTAGCACCTCACATGACAGACTCTCAAGAAAAACACAATTAATTGATTGTAGACCTTGTAAGAAGTCTGACCAGCTCTGTAAAGGCTCTCTTAAGCCTAACATGTAAATTTGGAACCACTGCTCCATGGGCAAGAAGCCCTCATTTGCTGGTCACCAAGCCTTCCTTCCCTACAAGTTTTTGTTTGTTGTTTTGCAATTGAAATGCTGGTTTCAATCAGCAGTTCCTTCGGAAGTGCTGCTGCCTGACACTGACCTTTTATTAAAGGAAGGGAATGTTGGAGGCATAACTAACACCTCTTCAACGAGATTTGGAAAGCGAAGAGGAGAACATCATCTATTTCTCCACTGAAAGGTTATTTCAATCAGTGAGACAGAATGAGCTTTATTCAGAAAGCACTTGGAAATCCTGCAATGCCAAGTTCTTTGTATTAAAAACATGTATTTAACAGAGGAGAAGCCTGGGCTGGGACGATGAGATGCTGTCAAAATATAGAGACCAAATACCCACCAACTGAGAAAGGCATGGAACAGGACCTAGGATTTGAGAGCGGCAGACCGAGCCTGGAAGCTAGCTTTGGCCTTGTGTGTCTCAGTTGGCCTTTCTGTAATCACAGATTGTTCACCTTTAAGGTGCGGTTGCATGTACTTATGACAACAAAATGAGCACAAGTAGGTTCCAGAACATGGTGCCAGGCACATGGAAGGCTCATGGGAATGAAAAGCCTCCTTTAGAACATTTAGGGTTCTTGATGGGGACCCAGGCTTTTGTGTCACTTGGCTCTCACTGGCACCATCCAACCCTGGCTGTGGTTAGCAGCACTAGTTTTGGAATTACCCATACTTCTTTTTTTATTTTTTAATTAAAAATTTTTTTAATGTTTATTTATTTTTGAGACAGAGACAGAGTGCAAGAGGGGAGGGACAAAGAGAGGAAGACATAGAATCGAAACAGGCTTTAGGCTCTGAGCTGTCAGCGCAGAGCCCAACGTGGGGCATGAACTCATGAATGGTAAGATCATGACCTGAGCTGAAGTTGGAAGCTTAACCGATGGCCACCTAGGCGCTTATTATTATTTTTTAATGTTTTATTTTTTAGAGAGAGATAGATAGATAGATAGAGCACAAGTAGGGGAGGGACAGAGAGAGAGGAGACACAGAATCTGCAGCAGGCTCCCGGCTCCCGGCACAGGGTTCGAAATGGTGAACCGGGAGATCATGACCTGAGCCAAAGCTGGCTGCTTAACTGACTGAGCCACCCAAGCGCCCTGGAATTGATCATACTTCTATTCTAAACACAGCCTTGCCACTTACTAGCTGTGTGACAGTAGGGAGGTTTCTTAACCTCCTGAAATACAACTCCTTTACTTATAAAATGGGGAGTTTTGCCATCTCACAGATATGTGGTGAGAGCCGCCTGTGGTAGCAGGTGTCTGGCTTAGCACACGCTCCTTATCACACCTCTGGGCATTGAAAGCAAGCTTCCCTTCACATAAACATTGCTATGGCTTTGGTCCAGTTTAGAACCTGAGCTGATACTATTATAAACCTCATGCTACTCCATCTTGGAAGTATTTTAGCAAGTGCTTAACGCTCCACCACCATTTTCTTTTACAAGTGATTGCTACTGCATGATGAGCCATGTATCAGGTTAACAAGAAGAACAATAAAGGTCATGGGCTTCTCATTTCCAGTTTGACCTTCTTCGGTCAAGGTCATTCTGTGATTGAAAGTGAAAGAAAAATTTCAAGAACTTCTGAGGCAGCTAGCTGAGACTGAACCAATTACTATGTTTGACCTCAGGGTTACAATAGAACCTCCTTGTGCCTTCTGCAGCCTCTAAATAGTTGACTTCAGCCCTCATCACAGCACTCGGCCAGAGCTGTGCTCTAACCTTGCCCAGACCTTTTCAAACAGTGGACAAGAGAGTTCAACAATGAAATTGCCAGAAAATTCTCCACAGCCCTGTGGCACTCAAAGAGGGCTCTGCAGCTGCAGCAGCTAACACAGGATCTAGTGCCATCCGGCCAAGGACAGGCCTCTATGATACACACCCACAAATACATAAACCAGTTCTGAGTATCAAAGTGGCACGCACTGTGTCGGGCATGCTCACACAGGTAAGTCGTGAGTGCATCTCACCAAACACACTAGACAGCTCCACGGGAACCACCTTTCCTCCCATCCTCTTCAACAAAGACTATCTATTCACTGCCTACTTACAGGAGAGCAATGCCCAATGGGCATGATGCCGCACATCACCACACCGACTCTAGGTGTTCATCAGCTACGACTGGTGACACCAAAACCAACACTTCTGGAAAAGCGATTCCTCCGACATGTTAGGGCACTGTGAGTTTCTTCACCTCATTTAGGTAATTCACAAAAATCAGTAACCCTCTCCCCCTGCCAAAGTATCACTTTTTATTAACCCATGTGAGCAATAGCATTTGATTCTCAATAAACAAGATTTCTGGTAAACTGGGTTGGAAAGCTCAGCTGAACCCTGAGGCCAAAAGTGGCTTCTTCTCTTCCACTGCAAGTCTAGACTTAGAGACATTTTCTGTTCCTGACTCTCAAGTGTGTTTGCTGACAGAGATGAAAATACAACTTCCTATATTCCAAAAAATATACCAAAAGCAAAGAAAATAGGTCACAAGGTAAAAGACTAAGTTTACTAGAGAGAGCGAGAGAGAGAGAGAGGAAGATAGTAGAAAACATAAAATCCAAAAGTTTGATAACATACTCTGTGGAGAAACTGGAGAAGAGGCACTTGCATACACTGCTGGGTTGGAATGCAAAATGGCATTCGGTGATACCTACCAGAACTATATATGCATTTACTTTCTGATCAAGCAATTCCGTCTCTAGAAATCTATCTCAAAGATAAATTGGAAATAAAACAAAAAAGGTAAATGCACAGGGTATTCATTATAGTACTACCTGTAATAGCTAAAGCCTGAAAAAACCCATATGTCCATCTGGGGAAAGGGTGAATAAACAACAGTCCTTCCGCACAAAGGACATCTTGGAAGCTGTGAAAAGGAATGACACCCATTGCTATACACTACTGTGAAGTAATCCCGAGGATATATTGCCAGGTGAAACAGACCAAAGTGTGTGGGGAGTTTCCATTACCCCCCACCACATGCATTACTCTCCCATCACTGTGGGAGATGATGAGGCCACTTGTCTGACACCCCTAAACCACCACACACTAAGCCTTTAGAAGCACTGATAACTGAACTGGAAGGTTTGTTCTTCCCTAGATCTTACCTTTCTTATGTAAAGATGGGGAAGGCTGTGAAGGGAGGAGGTTTGGGAGGGAAACCAGGAGTTCAGTTTTGGACATCCTGAATCTGAAATGCCTCAAGGACACCCAAAGAGACATGTCAAGGAACAGGTTCAAATTCACATATTACTGAAAAATTAATGGATGAAAAGATATGGTGAATGGGAGTCTCTTAAAAGTAACATAGGTGAATAGTTGGAAGTAGAGATAAAACAAGGTTTACCATGGGTTGATAATTGTTGAGCCAACTGATGAATCCAATGGGATTAATTATACTATCCTGACTACTATCTGTAACTTCCCAAGTTAAATTTTTAAAAATTCAGAAGGACACAGCATCATTTATATAGGATACCATAACAAAAAAGTAAAACCTAGATCTAATCACAAAGGAATAATAGACAAACCCAAATTGAGGGGCATTGTACAAAATAGCCCATCTTGTACTCGTAAAAAAATGTCAATGCCATGAAAGACAACAAATAACTGAGGAGCTGTTTCAGAATAAATGACACCAAAGAGACCTAACAACTAAATGTAATGTGTGAAACTGGCATGTATCCTGGGTCGGAAAAAAAGTATTGCTACAAAGGGTATTATTCGGTCAATCGGTGAAATTTGAATGTTGGTTAGTGTAGTCTATGGTATATATCAATGTGAAATATCTTAAATTTAATAATTTGCTGAGATTACATAAGAGAATATCCATGTTCTTTGGAGTTTCACACTTCAATATTTAGGTGTGAAAGATCATGATGAGTGAAATTTATTCTCAAATGACACAGTAATAATTATTATAATCATGTATAAATATGGATGTGAACAGCTAATGCAAATGTGACAAAATGTTAACAACTGGTGAATCTAGGTGAAGCATATGTCAGTATTTACTGTGCTATTCTTTCAACATTTCTATAGGCTTAATATTTTTGAAAATAAAATTTGAAAAAATTAACACTATTGGCCTGATATAATTAGTATCCCTGAAATACATCACTTGTATGCCCTTCCTTATAGTCTTTTGAATAAAAAGCTATCTTCTTTACTCCTTAATGACAGGCACCAAATACTTGATTTTTCCTTAAGAATGCCTCTTGTACGTATCAGTTTGATATGCATTACATCACTTGCTCATCATAGCAGGCCCTGCAGGTACTCTCCCACTGTGGGGGGTACCACTGGTGGAGAACCTTGCCTGGAGAATGTCCTTTTCAGTCACAATCCCTTCCTAGATGGCCCATATCCAGTCCTTGACTGACCTGGGGCTGCAAAGGCTTGGCCCTCTCACCCGAACTCTGGACAGTTCTGCAGGGCCATCCAAGCTTCAGAGTTCTCTGCAGGGTCCATCAAGGCCTCCACTGAGACCATGGCACAGGCTGATGTGTCCCTGTGCATAGTCCACTTCCTTCCCCTCCTTTCTACATGTGCTGGCGTCATGAACACCCCCTCACAGACCTCCTGCGCAGTAATCCCCACCTCCAAGTCTACCTTCCCAGGGATCCAACTGTGGCAATAATGTTATAACCATTTTGCAGATGAGGAAACTGAACCTTTGAAAATCACTTGCCTAGGGTCTGAAAACTGTTTATTGGTGAAGTCATGACTCAGACTCCATATACGCTGGCCTCCAGCCTCACCTTTCTTCTATTTACCTTTCCAAATCCTACCTCTCTAGTAAGGACAAAGCCAAGTTTCCACTTCTCCCAGAGGCCTCCTTGACTTCCCCTTTCTGATCCGGAAGCTCTCACCACCTGCTCCATTTGGCACATGGCCATGGTCCCACTTGGGGGCTTTTCTTAACTGTTACCTCATATAATAAAACCATTGTGTTGTTATTTGGCTTTCCACTTTGAAGTTTGGTGCTTTCTCTGCCTTACACCTTCCCTGGGACAAAGGTCATTCATTGGTCTTTGTGCCCCAACAGTTGCTGCCATGTGCAGAGCACACAGTAAGTCACTGCACCAAGAATGTGAGAGCATGTGGCAAGGCCCTCTCTCTTCTGGCCATGCTCTGCGACTTAGAAGAGGAAACACAACAGCCTCAGAAGACACTCAGCCCTGATAGAGGGACACTGATCCGCAGAGGCACACCCGTTGAAAGATAACCAAACAGAGGGAGAAGCCAAGATGGCGGAACAGCGTGGGAGTTTTTTGTGTATCTCATGTCCATGAAATACAGCCAGACCAACACCAAACCATCCTTCACACCTAGAAAACTGATTGGAGGATTAAGAAAACAACCTGCACAGCCTGAACCACAGAATTAAGCAGGTACGTGGTGCGGAGAAGTGAATTTGGGGAGCGAGAAGCCGCAGAGGGCAGGGAGGTGCTTTTGTGGGCAGAGAGAGGATGGAGATGGGGCGGGGGGGGGGTGGGGTGGGGAGAATACGGGAAAAGCAACGCCCCCAAAAGCAGCTGGAAAGAAAGTGGAAAATTGGAAACAGTGGCAAGAACTAAACTAAAAAGGGAGAAAGGAGAAAGAGAGGGTTTAAATTCCATTAAAACCATAAACAAGGGGAGCACAAAGTATGAAACTCTGCAGCTCCATACCTGGCGGTGCTCTGGTGGGAAGGGCGAATCCGCAGGAGCAGAGTGGGGTCTGGGAGGTTCTCGGGCCACATGGAGAAAAGTGGTTCCACTGCTGGAAGGACATTTGGTAGACACTGTTGAAGCCTCCTGGTCCCAGCAGACCCCAGAGAACAGCCACATTCGCTGGTGCTGGAATGTCGTTGGGAGTGAAACCTGGGGCCAGATGTATTGTGATTTTCCATAGTCCCTGAAAGGCTACTGCTACACTATCTCGCAAACTTTCTCTGGGGCGAGCTGGCACCTGGCCGCAGTCTTAGGGCACTGGCAGCGGCAGGGTCCAGCAAGCATTCCTGGGTGCAGCTGACATTCGGCCATTGTTCGGCCATTGCTTGGTGAGACGCTCCCACAGAGGGACAGAATGGGACAAAGCCGCAGTCCTTCAGAAGTAGCAGCTGGGGAAAACCCGGGAGAGAGTGTCCTGCCTGAGGCTTGATCACAGACAGTGAAAAAGTAGGGAGTGGACGAAAGCTGAAGACAGAGGACAGGTGTGCAATTGCTGATCGGGGAGAAAAGAGCTCCGATACTAGAGACTGGGTAGCTGGGCAACGCCATTTTCACTGGTCCCGCACATGCGCATATGCACTTAGGAGTTCCACAACACTCCACTCCAGTAGGTTAGCAGTGCCATTTAGTGGAGATGGAGCCGTTACACTGAGCCCCACCCAACTGGGCCAACCTCGCTCTTTAAGAACACAAGTCTCACTGCCTGCTTAGTTTATGGACTATAAAGCACTTCATAAACTGACTTCTAGGTGAACACAAAGTAATTTCAGTCCTATTTCAATCTGTTAGTTGGTCCATCTATTCAATTTCCTTTTTTTTCTCTCTTTTTCACTTCTTTTTCTTGAATACAGAAAGAGAAAAAATTCATTTTTATTTTCAATTTTTATTAAAATATTTTTCTTTGATTTTCTCTAATATATACTTTACTTCTATGTAAATTTTTTCAAGTTCTATTTTACTCCCATCATCTCATTTTAGTCTACTTCAGTCTATTCATTTTTCAAATTCTCAAATGATTTCCTCCCCACCCCCGTTTTTCTCTACTCTGTCAAACCACTTTCAACACCCAAACCAAAACACACCTAGGATCTAGCATCATTTATTCAATTTTGTGTGTGTGTGTGTGTGTGTGTTTAATATTAATTTTTCTACCTCATTAATTCCTTTTCTCCCTTCAAAATGACAACACGAAGGAATTCACCCCAAAAGAAAGAGCATGAAGAAACGACAGCCAGGGATTTAACCAACACAGATACAAGCAAGATGTCTGAACCAGAATTAGAATCACCATAATAAGAATACTAGCTGGAGTCAAAAATAGATTCGAATCCCTTTCTGCAGAGATAAAAGAAGTAAAACATAGTCAGAATGAAATAAAAAATGCTATAACTGAGCTGCAATCACAGACGGATGCTGCGGTGGCAAGGATGGATGAGGCAGAACAGAGAATCAGCGATATAGAGGACAAACTTATAAAGAATAATGAAGCAGAAAAAAAGAGGTAGACTAAGGCAATTTAAGGCAAACTAAGGCAAAGAGGTAGACTAAGCACGATTTAAGAATTAGAGAAATCAGTGACTCATTAAAAAGGAAGAACATCAGAATCATAGGGTTCCCAAAAGAGGAAGAGAGAGAAACAGAGGTAGAAGGTTATGTGAGCAATTCATAAAGGAAAACTTTCCTAACCTGGGGAAAGACACAGACATCAAACCGGGAAGCACAGAGGACTCCCATTAGATTCAACAAAAACTGACCATCAACAAGGCATATCATAGTCAAATTCACAAAACACTCAGGCAAGAAGAGAATAATGAAAACAGCAAGGAAAAAAAGTCCCTAACATACAAGGGAAGACAGATCATGTTTGCAGCAGACCTATCCACAGAAACTTGGCAGGCCAGAAAGGAGTGGCAGGATATATTCAGTGTGCTGAATCAGAAAAATATGCAGCCAAGAATTCTTTATCCAGCAAGGCTGTCATTCAAAACAGAAGGAGAGATTAAAAGTTTCCCAGACAAAAATTAAAGGAGTTTGTGACCACTAAACCAGCCCTGCAAGAAACTTTAAGGGGGACTCTCTGAGGGAAGAAAAGATGAAAAAAATTTATGCAACAAAGATTAGAAAGAACCAGAGAACACCACCAGAAACTCCAACTCTACAAGCATCATTACAGCAATAAATTCCTATCTTTCAGTACTCACTCTAACCGTCAATGGACTCAATGCTCCAATCAAAGGACATAGGGTAAAAGAATGGATAAGAAAACAAGATCCATCTAGATGCTGTTTACAAGAGACCCACTTCAGACCTAAAGGCACCTTCAGATTGAAAATAAGGGGATGGAGAACCATCTATCATGCTAATGGTCAACAAAATAAAGCTGGAGTAGCCATTCTTATATCAGACAATCTAGACTTTAATATAGGACTGTATCAATAGATGAAGAAGGGCATTATATCATAATCAAGGGGTCTATCCACCAAGAAGACCTAACAATTGTAAACATTTAGGTGCCAAATGTGCGAGCACCCAAATATATAAATCAACTAATCACAAACATAAAGAAGCTCATTGATAGTAATACCATAATAGTAGGAGACTTCAACACCCCACTCACAGCAATGGATAGATCATCTAATCAAAAAATCCACAAGGAAACAATGGCTTGGAATGACACACTGGTCCAGATGGACTTGACAGATAGATTCAGAACATTTCACTCTGAAGCAGCAGAATATACATTCTTCTCCAGTGCCCATGGAACATTCTTCAGAACTGACCATATACTGGGAAACAAATCAGCCCTCAGTAAGTACAAAAAGATTGAGATCATACCGTGCATATTTTCAGACCACAATGCTATGAAACTCGAAATCAACCACAAGAAAAAATTTGTAAAGGTAACAAATACTTGGAGACTGAAGACATCCTACTAAAGAATGAATGGGCTAACCAAGCAGTTAAACAGGAAATTAAAAGTATATGGAAGTCAATGAAAATGATAACACCACAACCCAAAACCTCTGGGATGCAGCAAAGGCAGTCATAAGAGGAAAGTATATAGCAATCCAGTCCTTCCTAAAGAAGGAAGAAAGATCTCAGATATAGAACCTAATCTTACCCCTTAAGGAGCTGGAAAAATAACAGCAAATGAAACCCAAAACCAGCAGAAGACAGGCAATAATAAAGATTAGCACAGAAATTAATGCTATTGAAACCAAAAAACAGTATAACAGATCAATGAAACCAGAAGCTGGTTCTTTGAAAGAATTAACAAAATTGACAAACCACTAGCCAGTTTGATCACGAAGAAAAAGGACCCAGTTAAGCAAAATCAAGAATGAAAGAGGAGAGATCACAACCAACACAGCAGAAATAAAAACAATAATAGGAGAATATTATGAGAAATTTATGCCAATAAAATGGGCAATATGGAAGAAATGGACAAATTCCTAGAAACATATACACTACCAAAACTGAAACGGGAAGAAATAGAAAATTTGAACAGACCCATAACCAATAAGGAAAGCGAATTAGTAATCAAAAATCTGCCAAAAAAACAAGAGTCCATGGCCAGATGGCTTTCCAGGGGAATTCTACCAAACATTTAAGGAAGAGTTAACACCTATTCTCCTGAAACTGTTCCAAAAAATAGAACTGGAAGGAAAACTTCCAAACTCTTTCTATGAAGCCAGCATTACCTTGATTCCAAAACCAGACAGAGACCCCACTGAAAAGGAGAACTATAGACCAATTTCCCTGATGAATATGGATGCAAAAATCCTCAAGAAGACATTAGCCAACCGGATCCAACAATACATTACAAAAATTATTCACCATGACCAAGTGGGATTTATACCTGGGATGCAGGGCTGGTTCAATATCCGCAAAACAATTAACATGATTCATCATATCAATAAAACAAAGGACAACAACCATAGGATCCTCTTAATAGATGCAGAGAAAGCATTTGACGAAATAAAGAATCCTTTCTTGATAAAAACCCTCAAGAAAGTAGGGATAGAAGGATCATACCTCGAGATCATAAAAGCCATATATGAATGACCCAATGCTAATATCATCCTCAATGGGGAAAAACTGAGAGCTTTCCCCCTAAGGTCAGGAAAAAGACAGGGATGTACACTCTCATCACTGTTATTCAACATAGTATTGGAAGTCTTAACCACTGCAATCAGGTAACACAAAGAAAAAAAGGCATCCAGATCAGCCAGGAGGAGGTCAAACTTTCACTCTTCACAGATTACAAGATACTCTATATGTTAAACCCAAAAGATTACACCAAAAAACTGCTAGAACTGATTCATGAATTCCGCAAAGTTGCAGGATATAAAATCAATGCACAGAAATCGGTTGCAATCCTATACACCACCAATGAAGCGACAGAAAGATAAATCAAGGAATCAATCCCATTTACAGTTGCACCAAAAACCGTAAAATATTTAGGAATAAATCTAACCAAAGAGGTGAAAAATCTGTACAATGAAATGTATAGAAAGCTTACGAAAGATATTGAAGAAGACACAAAGAAATGGAAAAAGTTTCCATGCTCCTGGATAGGTAGAACAAATATTGTTAAAATGTTGATACTACCCAAGCAATCTACATATTCAATGTGATCCCTATCCAAGTAACACCAGCATTCTTCACAGAGCTAGACCAAATAATCTTAAAATTTGTATGGAACCAGAAAAGACCCTGAATAGCCAAAGAAATCTTGAAAAAGAAAACCAAAGCAGGAGGCATCATAATATCAGACTTCAAGCTATACTACAAAGCTATAATCATCAAGACAGTATGGTACTGGCACAAGAACAGACACTCAGATCAAGGGAACAGAATAGAGAACCCAGAAATGGACCCACAAACATATGGCCAACCAATCTTTGACAAAGCAGGAGAGAATATCCAATGATATAAAGGCAGTCTCTTCAGCAAGTGGTGCAACTTGTTACTCAACATGTCTCCAGAGGCAAGGGAAACAAAAGCAAAAATGAACTACTGGAACCTCATCAAAACAAAAAGCTTCTCTACAGTGAAGGAAACAATCAGCAAAACTAAAAGGCAACCGACAGAATGGGAGAAAATATTTGCAAATGACATATCAGATAAAGGGTTAGTATCCAAAATCTACAAAGAACTTATCAAACTGAACACCCAAAACACAAAGAATCCAGTGAAGAAATGGGCAAAAGACATGAATAGACACTTCTCCAAAGAAGACATCCAGATGGCCAGCCGACACATGAAAAAATGCTCCACATCACTCATCATCAGGGAAATACAAATCAAAACGACAAGGAGATACCACCTTCCACCTGTCACAATGGCTCACATTAACAACTCAGGCAACAACAGATGTTGGCAAGGATGCGGAGAAAGAGGATATCTTTTGCATTGCTGGTGGGAATGCAAGCTGGTGCAGCCACTCTGGAAAACAGTATGGAGGTTCCTCAAAAAATTAAAAATAGAACTACCCTACGACCCAGCAATTGCACTACTAGGCATTTATCCAAGGCATACAGGTGTGCTGTTTCAAAGGGACACATGCACCCCCATGTTTATAGCAGCACTATCAACAATAGCCTAAGTATGGAAAGAGTGCAAATATCCATCGATGGATGAATGGATAAAGAAGATGTGGTATATACATACAATGGTGTATTACTCGGCAATCAAAAAAAAAAATGAAATCTTGCCATTTGCAACTATGTGCATGGAACTGGAGGGCATTATGCTAAGTGAAATGAGTCAGTCAGAGAAAGACAAAAATCATATGACTTCACTCATATGAGGACTTTAAGAGACAAAGCAGATGAACATAAGGGAAGGGAAACAAAAATAATTTAAAAACAGGGAGGGGAAGAAAACAGAAGAGACTCATAAATATGGAGAACAAACTGAGGGTTGCTGGAGGGGTTGTGGGAGGCAGAATCAGGTAAGGAATTTACTGCTGAAATCATTGTTGCACTATATGCTAACTAATTTGGATGTAAATTAAAAAACAAATAAATAAAATAAAAAAAAATAAGAAGACACTCAGCCCTGTAACCTCAACTTCCTTTTTTGTCTTTTCTGGAATGGAACGGGGTTTTGTGACACGGGATATAAGGGCATGGCGGGTTGTTCTGTGGAAGAAGCAATACCTGCCACGGGAGGGAGTCCAGGCTGCATTGATCTAGGTAAAAACCTGAGCCAGAAAAACACCTGGTCAAATTTGAATTCAGTCAAGCAATAAGGAAGGAAAAGCAAAAAACAAAACAAAACAAAAATCTAGGACTGAAATCACAAGAATGCATCTTTCATTTATTTTGCCAAAACTACTTTCATTTTAATTATTTCAAGCATTTCATAATATGCTAGCAAATGGGATGCTGTGTACTTTGCAAAGTAATCATGTGTTAGATGACAAATCTGACAATACCACGTTATTAAATTTTAAGGGAGAAAGATTCACTTTTCTTTGAAGATTATCCACTGGGAAATTAACAAAAGCTTCGCCATAATCTCCTCCTAGCAAGGAGAAGTGGAAGTAGGCAGAAGCAGGAAAGTTTAGTGCAAACTCCCTCTGGCTTCCAGTTCCTGGAATTCACTTGTTGCCATGGTAACTCTGCTACAATGTGGCCACTCAGATTTAAGTTAAGCAGGACCTGAAACAATAATCATTGAAACACATTACCACACATTGCTAGGAAGCTTGAAATCAACCACAGGAAAAAGTCTGGAAAACCTCCAAAAGCATGGAGGTTAAAGAACACCCTACTAAAGAATGAATGGGTCAACCAGGCAATTAGAGAAGAAATTTAAAAATATATGGAAACAAATGAAAATGAAAATACAACAATCCAAACGCTTTGGGATGCAGCGAATGCAGTCCTGAGAGGAAAATACATTGCAATCCAGGCCTATCTCAAGAAACAAGAAAAATCCCAAATACAAAATCTAACAGCACACCTAAAGGAAATAGAAGCAGAACTGCAAAGACACCCCAAACCCAGCAGAAGAAGAGAAATAATAAAGATCAGAGCAGAAATAAACAATATAGCATCTAAAAAAAACTGTAGAGAAGATCAATGAAACCAAGACTTGGTTTTTTGAAAAAATAAACAAAATTGATAAACCTCTAGCCAGGCTTCTCAAAAAGAAAAGGGAGATGACCCAAATAGATAAAATCATGAATGAAAATGGAATTATTAAAACCAATCCCTCAGAAATACAAGCAATTATCAGGGAATACTATGAAAAATTATATGCCAACAAACTGGACAACCTGGAAGAAATGGACAAATTCCTAAGCACCCACACTCTTCCAAAACTCAATCAGGAGGAAATAGAAAGCTTGAACAGACCCATAGCCAGCGAAGAAATGGAACCAGTTATCAAAAATCTCCCAACAAATAAGAGTCCAGGACCAGAAGGCTTCCCTGGGGAATTCTACCAGACATTTAAAGCAGAGATAATACCTATCCTTCTCAAGCTGTTCCAAAAAATAGAAAGGGAAGGAAAACTTCAAGACTCATTCTGTGAAGCCAGCATTATTTTGATTCCCAAACCAGACAGAACCCAGTAAAAAAAGAGAACTACAGGCCAACATCCGTGATGAATATGGATGCAGAAATTCTCAACAAGATACTAGCAAATCGAATTCAACAGCATATAAAAAGAATTATTCACCATGATCAAGTGGGATTCATTCCTGGGTTGCAGGGCTAGTTCAACATTCGCAAGTCAATCAATGTGATACATCACATTAATAAAAGAAAAGATAAGAACCATATGATCCTGTCAATCAATGCAGAAAAAGCATTTGACAAAATTCAGCATCCTTTCTTAGTAAAAACCCTTGAGAAAGTCAGGATAGAAGGAACATACTTAAACATCATCAAAGCCATTTATGAAAAGCCCACAGCTAATATCATCCTCAATGGGGAAAAACTGAGAGCTTTCCCCCTGAGATCAGGAACACGACAGGAATGTCCACGCACCGCTGTTGTTTAACGTAGTGTTGGAAGTTCTAGCATCAGCAATCAGACAACAAAAGGAAATCAAAGGCATCAAAATCGGCAAAGATGAAGTTAAGCTTTCACTTTTTGCAGATGATATGATATTATACATGGAAAAGCTGATAGACTCCACCAAAAGTCTGCTAGAACTGACACATGAATTCAGCAAAGTCGCAGGATACAAAATCAATGTACAGAAATCAGTTGCATTCTTATACACTAATAATGAAGCAACAGAAAGACAAATAAAGAAACTGATCCCATTCACAATTGCACCAAGAAGCATAAAATACCTAGGAATAAATCTAACCAAAGATGTACAAGATCTGTATGCTGAAAACTATAGAAAGCTTCTGAAGGAAATTGAAGAAGATATAATGAAATGGAAAAACATTCTGTGCTCATGGGTTGCAAGAATAAATATTGTTAAAATGTCAATACTACCCAAAGCTATCTACACATTCAATGCAATCCCAATCAAAATTGCACCAGCATTCGTCTCAAAGCTAGAACAAGCAATCCTAAAATTTGTGTGGAACCACAAAACACCCCGAATAGCCAAAGTAATATTGAAGAAGACCAAAGCGGGAGGCATCACAATCCCAGACTCTAGCCTCTACTACAAAGCTGTAGTCATCAGGACAGCACGGTATTGGTACAAACACAGACACATAGACCAATGGAATAGAATAGAAACCCCAGAACTAGACCCACAAACGTATGGCCAACTCATCTTTGACAAAGCAGGAAAGAATATCCAATGGAAAAAAGACAGTCTCTTTAACAAATGGTGCTGGGAGAACTGGACAGCAACATGCAGAAGGTTGAAACTAGACCACTTTCTTACACCAGTCACAAAATAAACTCAAAATGGATAAAGGACCTGAATGTGAGACAGGAAACCATCAAAACCCTAGAGGAGAAAGCAGGAAGAAACCTCTCTGACCTCAGCCACAGCAATTTCTTACTTGACACATCCCCAAAAGCAAGGGAATTAAAAGCAAAAATGAACTATTGGGACCTCATGAAGATAAAAAGCTTCTGCACGGCAAAGGAAACAATAAACAAAACTAAAGTCAACCAACAGAATGGGAAAAGATATTTGCAAATGACATATAGGACAAAGGGCTAGTATCCAAAATCTATAAAGAGCTCACCAAACTCCACACCCAAAAAACAAATAATCCAGTGAAGAAATGGGCAGAAAACATGAATAGACACTTCTCTAAGAAAGACATCCAGAGGGCTAACAGGCATATGAAAAGATGCTCAACGTCGCTCCTCATCAAGGAAATACGAATCAAAACCACACTCAGATATTACCTCATGCCAGTCAGAGTGGCTAAAATGAACAAATCAGGAGACTATAGATACTGGCGAGGATGTGGAGAAACGGGAACCCTCTTGCACTGTTGGTGGGAATGCAAACTGGTGCAGCCTCTCTGGAAAGCAGTGTGGAGGTTCCTCAAAAAACTAAAAATAGACCTACCCTATGACCCAGCAATAGCACTGCTAGGAATTTACTCAAGGGATACAGGAGTTATGATGCATAGGGACACTTGTACCCCAATGTTTAGAGCAGCACTTTCAACAATAGCCAAATTATGGAAAGAGCCTAAATGTCCATCAACTGATGAATGGATAAAGAAATTGTTGTTTACTAAACCAGCCCTACAAGAGATCCTAAGGGGGATCCTGTGAGACAAAGTACCAGAGATATCGCTACAAGCATAAATCGTACAGACATCACAATGACTCTAAACCTGTATCTTTCTATAATAACACTGAATGTAAATGGATTAAATGCACCAACCAAAAGACATAGGGTATCAGAATGGATAAAAAAACAAGACCCATCTATTTTCTGTCTACAAGAGACTCATTTTAGATCTGAGGACACCTTTAGATTGAGAGTGAGGGGATGGAGAACTATTTATCATGCTCTAGGAGCCAAAAGAAAGCTGGAATAGCCATACTTATATCAGACAAACTAGATTTTAAATTAAAGGCTGTAACAAGAGATGAAGAAGGGCATTATATAATAACTACAGGGTCTATCCATCAGGAAGAGCTAACAATTATAAATGTCTATGCGCCAAATACCGGAGCCCCAAATATATAAAACAATTACTCATAAACATAAGCAACCTTATTGATAAGAATGTGGTAATTGCAGGGGATTTTAACACTCCCCTTCAGAAATGGATAGATCATCTAGACACACGGTCAATAAAGAAACAAGGGCCCTGAATGACACATTGGATCAGATGGACTTGACAGATATATTTAGAACTTTGCATCCCAAAGCAACAGAATATACTTTCTTCTCAAGTGCACATGGAACATTCTCCAAGATAGATCATATGCTGGGTCACAAAACAGCCCTTCATAAGTATACAAGCATTGAAATTATACCATGCATACTTTCAGACCACAATGCTATGAAGCTTGAAATCAACCACAGGAAAAAGTCTGGAAAACCTCCAAAAGCATGGAGGTTAAAGAACACCTTACTAAAGAATGAGTGGGTCAACCAGGCAGTTAGAGAAGAAATTTAAAAATATATGGAAACAAACGAAAATGAAAATACAATAATCCAAATGCTTTGGGATGCAGCGAAGGCAGTCCTGAGAGGAAAATACATTGCAATCCAGGCCTATCTCAAGAAACAAGAAGAATCCCAAATACAAAATCTAACAGCACACCTAAAGGAAATAGAAGCAGAACAGCAAAGGCAGCCTAAACCCAGCAGAAGAAGAGAAATAATAAAGATCAGAGCAGAAATAAACAATATAGATTCTAAAAAAACTGTACAGCAGATCAATGAAACCAAGAGTTGGTTTTTTGAAAAAATTAACAAAATTGACAAACCTCTAGCCAGGCTTCTCAAAAAGAAAAGGGAGATGACCCAAATAGATAAAATCATGAATGAAAATGGAATTATTACAACCAATCCCTCAGAGATACAAGATTATCCCTCAGAGATACAAGGATTATCAGGGAATACTATGAAAAATTATATGCCAACAAATTGGACAACCTGGAAGAAATGGACAAATTCCTAAACACCCACACTCTTCCAAAGCTCAATCAGGAGGAAAGAGAAAGCTTGAACAGACCCATAACCAGCGAAGAAATTGAATCGGTTATCAAAAATCTCCCAACAAATAAGAGTCCAGGACCAGATGGCTTCCCAGGGGAGTTCTACCAGACATTTAAAGCAGAGATAATACCTATCCTTCTCGAAGCTATTCCAAGAAATAGAAAGGGAAGGAAAACTTCCCGACTCATTCTATGAAGACAGTATTACTTTGATTCCTAAACCAGAGATCCAGTAAAAAAAGAGAACTACAGGCCAATATCTGTGATGAATATGGATGCAAAAATTCTCAATAAGATTCCAGGAAATCGAATTCAACAGCATATAAAAAGAATTATTCACCATGATCAAGTGGGATTCATTCCTGGGATGCAGGGCTGGTTCAACATTCGCAAATCAATCAACGTGATACATCACATTAATAAAAGAAAAGATAAGAAGCATATGATCCTGTCAATCGATGCAGAAAAGGCCTTTGACAAAATCCAGCACCCTTTCTTAATAAAAACCCTTGAGAAAGTCAGGATAGAAGGAACATACTTAAACATCATCAAAGCCATTTATGAAAAGCCCACAGCTAATATCACCCTCAATGGGGAAAAACTGAGAGCTTTTTCCCTGAGATCAGGAACACGACAGGGATGCCCACTCTCACCGCTGTTGTTTAACACAGTGTTGGAAGTTCTAGCATCAGCAATCAGACAACAAAAGGAAATCAAAGGCATCCAAATTGGCAAAGATGAAGTCAAGCTTTCGCTTTTTGCAGATGACATGATATTATACATGGAAAATCCGATAGACTCCACCAAAAGTCTGCTAGAACTGACACATGAATTCAGCAAAGTCGCAGGATACAAAATCAATGTACAGAAATCGGTTGCATTCTTATACACTAATAATGAAGCAACAGAAAGACAAATAAAGAAACTGATCCCATTCACAACTGCACCAAGAAGCATAAAATACCTAGGAATAAATCTAACCAAAGATGTACAAGATCTGTATGCTGAAAACTATAGAAAGCTTCTGAAGGAAATTGAAGAAGATATAAAGAAATGGAAAGACATTCCCTGCTAATGGATTGGAAGAATAAATATTGTCAAAATGTCAATACTACCCAAAGCTATCTACACATTCAATGCAATCCCAATCAAAATTGCACCAGCATTCTTCTCGAAACCAGAACAAGCAATTCTAAAATTCATATGGAACCACAAAAGGCCCCGAATAGCCAAAGGAATTTTGAAGAAGAAGACCAAAGCAGGAGGCATCACAATCCCAGACTTTAGCCTCTACTACAAAGCTGTCATCATCAAGACAGCATGGTATTGGCACAAAAACAGACACATAGACCAATGGAATAGAATAGAAACCCCAGAACTAGACCCACAAACGTATGGCCAACTCATCTTTGACAAAGCAGGAAAGAACATCCAATGGAAAAAAGAAAGTCCCTTTAACAAATGGTGCTGGGAGAACTGGACAGCAACATGCAGAAGGTTGAAACTAGACCACTTTCTCACACCATTCACAAAAATAAACTCAAAATGGATAAAGGACCTGAATGTGAGACAGGAAACCATCAAAACCCTAGAGGAGAAAGCAGGAAAAGACCTCTCTGACCTCAGCCGTAGCAATCTCTTACTCGACACATCCCCAAAGGCAAGGGAATTAAAAGCAAAAATGAACTATTGGGATCTCATGAAGATAAAAAGCTTCTGCACAGCAAAGGAAACAACCAACAAAACTAAAAGGCAACCAACGGAATGGGAAAAGATATTTGCAAATGACATATAGGACAAAGGGCTAGTATCCAAAATCTATAAAGAGCTCACCAAACTCCACACCCGAAAAACAAATAACCCAGTGAAGAAATGGGCAGAAAACATGAATAGACACTTCTCTAAAGAAGACATCCGGATGGCCAACAGGCATATGAAAAGATGCTCAGCGTCGCTCCTCATCAAGGAAATACGAATCAAAACCACACTCAGATATTACCTCATGCCAGTCAGAGTGGCTAAAATGAACAAATCAGGAGACTATAGATGCTGGAGAGGATGTGGAGAAACAGGAACCCTCTTGCACTGTTAGTGGGAATGCAAACTGGTGCAGCCACTCTGGAAAACAGTGTGGACGTTCCTCAAAAAATTAAAAATAGACCTACCCTATGACCCAGCAATAGCACTGCTAGGAATTTACTCAAGGGATACAGGAGTACTGATGCATAGGGGCACGTGTACCCCAATGTTTATAGCAGCACTCTCAACAATAGCCAAATTATGGAAAGAGCCTAAATGTCCATCAACTGATGAATGGATAAAGAAATTGTGGTTTATAAACACAATGGAATACTACATGGCAATGAGAAAGAACGAAATATGGTCCTTTGTAGCAAAGTGGATGGAACTGGAGAGTATTATGCTAAGTGAAATAAGCCATACAGAGAAAGACAGTTACCATATGTTTTCACTCTTATGTGGATCCTGAGAAACTTAACAGAAACCCATGGAGGAGGGGAAGGAAAAAAAAAAAAGAGGTTAGAGTGGGAGACAGCCAAAGCATAAGAGACTCTTAAAAACTGAGAACAAACTGAGGGTTGATGGGGGGTGGGAGGGAGGGGAGGGTGGGTGATGGGTATTGAGGAGGGCACCTTTTGGGATGAGCACTGGGTGTTGTATGGAAACCAATTTGACAAAAAATTTCATATAGTGAAAAAGAAAAAAAGAAAAAAAAAAGAAATTGTGGTTTATATACACAATGGAATACTACGTGGCAATGAGAAAGAATGAAATATGGCCTTTTGTAGCAACGTGGATGGAACTGGAGAGTGTTATGCTAAGTGAAATAAGTCATATAAGAAAGACAGATACTATATGTTTTCACTCTTATGTGGATCCTGAGAAACTTAAGAAAAGACCAAGAGGGAGGGGAAGGAAAAAAAAAAGGTTAGAGAGGGAGTGAGCCAACATATAAGAGACCTTTAAAAACTGAGAACAAAGTGAGGGCTGATGGGGGGTGGGAGGGAGGGAAGGGTGGGTGATGAGTATTGAGCATGGCACCTGTTGGGATGAGCACTGGGTGTTGTATGGAAACCAATTTGACAATAAATTTCATATTTAAAAAAAAAGAAAAAAAGAACTTCAAAAAAAAAAATAAACTAAATGAAAGTTCATGAAAAAAAAAGAAAATACATTACCAGCTTTAAGTTTAGAAATAATTTTCATCACTTTTTTCTCCTTTGCTTCCTTCCTTCCTCCCTCCCCCTTTCTTTCTTTCCCTCTCTTTCTTTCTCTCTTGCTTAAATAGGCCCAGCATGGAGCCCAAGGCAGGGCTTAAACTTATGACCCTGAGACCAAGGCCTGAGGTACAATCAAGAGTTGGATGCTTAACTGACAGAGCCACCCAGGCGCCCCTCTCCTTTGCTTTCAAACATCAACCTGTATGATGATGTGTGGTGTTGCAAGAACAATCTAAATGCAAATCTACTGGAAAATAATTTTTGCCTAACTTCCCTAACTGTTCATGAACAGCGCCAATACAGGGAGTAGACTTTAGAAGTTTAGCAGGGGTCTTCAAACGATAGAGCCACAGGCCAAATCAGTGGCCTGTCACCTGCTTTTTGTACATCTTGTGGGCTAAGAATTGTTTTTACATTTTTAAATGTTGAAAAAAATCAAAATAATAATATTTTGTGATACTTGAAAACTGTATGAAATTCAGATTTCAGGCTGAAACAATGTTTTATTGAAGCACAGCCACGTTTACTTATTTACATATTGGCTAAGGCTGCTTTTGTGTTGCAACAGCAGAGTTGAGTGATTGTGACAGAAATTCTACGGCCCACAGAACCTAAAGTCTTTATTACATCACCCCTTACAGAGAGAATTTGTCAACTCCTGATCTACAGACATGAATTGTCCAGGAAAATTTGGACTAGGAGGCTGGGGTTTCTTCTTTGCCCAGAAGCCTGTATCCGGTGCTGTCTTTATTCTTCAGGGCTGCTACAGCCTACCATAGACTGTGTAGCTTATCAACAACGGAGATGCATTGCTCACAGTCCTGGAGGCTGAGAAGTTCAAGACCAAAGCACCTGCATGGTCAGCTTCTGGTGAGGGCCCTCTTCCTGGTTCAAAGCCAGCAACTGCTCCCTGTGTCCCCACATGGCACCAGGGGCTAGGGAGCTCTCTGGAACCTCTGTTACAAGGCACCAATCCCATTCATAAGGCCTATGTGCCAGTCATTAAGTGCCATGATTTAAGCACTTCCCAAAGGCTCCACCTATTATTAACATGTCCTCTGGAAGTTAGGATTTCAGCATATGAATTTGTGGGAGGGGGGCACACATTCAGACCACAGCAGGAGTTTTTGATGCAGATTCGGGCCTTTCTAACTGAGTTTTTACACCGGCTTCTAGAAGAGCACAGCTGTTATGTCTGTGATGTCCAAGTGGAATAGCATTACGTGATAGGATCACACTCCTTGTCAATATGGTCTGATGTTCCACTCTCCTAGGGGTCAGGCAACATGCTACTTACTCCCTCATGTGTTTCATCTTGGTCGCGGCCACTGTGCTGGTGAACGTTGTTAGTCCCGGGGACACGTCTGGAGCTGTGCTGGGGATTGTCCTCGCATCTGAAAATCAATGCACAGCCCTTATTGACTTCATCAGCACCCCGGCAACTTCCAGGCAACATTCAAGGGCAATCAGAAAACCGAAGTTAATCCACCTGTGCCACTAGGTAATGCTACATTAATTAGAGGTGAATTCAGTTATGACATGAACATTAAGGAGATTTATTCCTAATGACAGGATTATTTATAGTTTTAATATGCACAAGGAATTCCAGGGCCAAGCCTCTGTCAGAAAGGATTATTTAAATGGGACACTGCTATTTAAAAGACAGGCTTTTATAGGAGAGAACTCAGGGGAAATGCATCTATGGAAAAGCAAACGTTCTCGAGGAGACTTTGGCAGTCTCTTTCGGCAAGTGTGGTATGAAATCATACAATATGTATCCTTTTGTATCTGGCTTATTTCATTTAGCATACTGTTTTCAAGGTTCATCAGCATGTGGCATGTATTAGGCTTTCCTTTCTATACCTGAATAATATTCATTGCATGTATATATCACGCTCTGTTTAACCATTCATCTATTGACAGACACTTGAGTTGTTTCCACCTTTTTAGTGTCATAAGTAATTATGCAATAAACATTGGCCTACAAGAATCTGTTTGAGTACCCATTTTCTATTCTTTTGAGTATATATCCAGGAGTGGAATTGCTGGGTCATATACTAATTCTATACTTAGCTTATTGAGGAGCACCAGACTGTTTTCCACAGCAGCTACACCATTTTACATTCCCTCTATTAGTGTATGAGGCTTTCCACATCTTCAACAACACTGTTATTTTCTGGTTTTTAAATTATAGCCATCCTAGTGGATGTGAAGTGGTATCTCATTGTGGCTTTGATTTGCATTTCCTTAATGAGTTTTCATGTGGCTTTTGGCCATTTATAGATCTTCTTTTTAAAAAAAAAAGGTCTATTCAAGTACTTTGCCCATTTTTAAATTGAGTTGTTTGTATTTTTGTTGTTGAGTTGTAGTTCTTTACATATTATGGATATTAAACTTTTACTTGTATAGAATTTGCAAATATTTTTTACCCTGTTCTTTGTGCTTCCAAAGTTGATCTCAGCATAAGGCATGTATCATATTAAATTTATACTTTTTTGATGCTATTTTGATGCTATTTTTGATACTTAAGTATTTTATTTTGATGCTAATTCATTTTTGAAATGTTCACTGCTAGTGTATAGAAATACAACTGGTTTTAGTGTATTGATCTTGTATCCTGCAATCTTGCTTATTAGTGTTAACAGTTTTTAGTGGATTTCTTAGGGTTTTCTACGTACAAGAACATGTTATTTTATTTTATTTTATTTTATTTTTTAACATTTATTTATTTTTGAGACAGAGAGAGAGAGAGAGCATGAACAGGAGAGGGTCAGAGGAAGAGGGAGACATAGAATCTGAAACAGGCTCCAGGCTCTGAGCTGTCAGCACAGAGCCCGATTCGGGGCTTGAACCCACAGACCGCGAGATCATGACCTGACCCGAAGTCAGACGCTTAACTGACAGAGCCACCCAGGCGCCCCAGAACATGTTATCTTTAAGTAGAGATAGTTTTACTTCTTTTCTAACCTGGATGCCTTTTTAAAAAAATTATTTATTTATTTTATAATTTACATAAATTTAGCATATAGTGCAACAATGATTTCAGGAGTAGATTCCTTAATGCCCCTTTCCCATTTAGCCCATCCCCCCTCCCACAACCCCTCCAGCAACCCTCTGTTTGTTCTCTGTATTTAAGAGTCTCTTCTGTTTTGTCCCCCTCCTTGTTTTTATATTATTTTTGTTTCCCTTCCCTTACATTCATCTGTTTTGTATCTTAAAGTCCTCAAATGAGTGAAGTCATATGATATTCGTCTTTCTCTAATTTCACTTAGCATAATACCCTCTAGTTCCATCCACATAGTTGCAAACAGAAAATTTCATTCTTTTTGATTGCCAAGTAATACCCCTAGATTCTATATAAGATATATAATCTTATCTTCTTTATCCATTCATTAACCTGGATGCCTTTTATTTCTTCTCCTTACTTAATTTCCCTGGCTAGAACCTCTAGGACAGTGCTAAATGGAAGTGGTGAAAGAAAACATCTTTGTCATGTTCCTGATCTTAGGGGAAAAACACTCATTTTTATACCAATAAGTATGAATTAGCTATAGTGTGTTCATAGATGCCTTTATCTGGTTTAGGAAGTTCCTTTCTATTCTTAGTTTGTTGAGTGTTGTTGTTGTTGTTTTTTAATCAAGAAAGGATAGGGGAGGAACCAAGATGGCGGAAAAGCATGGAAGCTTTTTGTGTGTCTCGTGTCCATGAAATACAGCCAGACCAACACTAAACCATCCTACACACCTAGAAAACTGATTGCAGGATTAACACAACAACCTGCACAACCTGAATCACAGAATTCAGCAGGTACGTGGAACGGAGAGCTGAACTTGCGGAGCAAGAAGCCACGGAAGCAGAGAAGATGGAGACTGGGGAGGGGGGGAGCATACAGGAAAAGCATCCCTCCCCAAAAGCAGCTGGAGAGAAAGTGGAAAATTGGAAACAGTCGCAGGGACTAAACTAAAAAGGGAGAAAGGAGAAAGGAGAAAGGAGAGGGTTTAAATTCCATTAAGAATGTAAACAAGGGGAGTGCAAAGTCAGCCAACTCTGCAGCTCGATACCTGGTGGTTCTCTGATGGGAAGGGTGAATCCCCAGGAAAAGAGTGAAGTCTGGGAGGTTCTCAGGCCACACGGGAAGACGTGATTCCACTGCTGGAAGGACATTTGGTAGAGACTGTTGAAGCCACCCGGTCCCAGAAGACCCCAGAAGACAGCCACATTCGCTGGTGCTGGGGCAAGGTCTTTGAGGGTGAAGCCTGGGGCCAGATATGTGTTGTGATTTTTCATAATCTCTGAAAAGCTGCTGCTACATTGTCTCGTGAACTTTTTTTTGGGCAGGCTGGCACCTGGCCGCAGTCTTGGGGCACCGGCAACAGCAGGGTCCAGCGGGCATTCCTGGGTGCAGCCGACATTCGGCCCTTGCTCATTCGGCCACTGCTCAGTGAGACCCTCCCATAGAGGGGCAGAATGGGTCAAAGCCGCAGTCCTTCGGAAGTAAGGGGCTGGGGAAAACAGCCACATCTGAGACAAAACTTGGGAGAGAGGTACTGCCTGGGGCCTGGTCACAGAGAGTGAAAAAGCGGGAGTGGATGAGAGCTGAAAACAGAGGACGGGTGGGCGATTGCTGATCTGGGAGAACAGACTGGGTAGCTGGGTGGCGCCATTTTCACTGCTCTCATGCATGCGCACCTACGAGCACCACAACAATCCACCCCAGTAGGCTAGCAGCGACATCTAGTGGAGGGTGGGGCTCGGTGTAACAGCTCAACTGAGCCAACTTTGCTCTTCAAGAACTAAGCTCACCTCCAGCTTAATTTATGGACTATAAAGAGCTACATGGACTGACCTCTAGGGGAGAACTAAGCAATTTCAGTCCTACTTCAATCTGTTAGCAGGTTCATCTATTTAATTTTTTTCTTTTCCTTTCTTTCTCTTTTTCCTTTTTCTCTTTTAAAATTCTTTTCTTTTTCTTGAACAGAAAGAAAAAACTCATTTTTATTGTCAATTTAAAAATATCTGTCTTTAATTTTTATTACTATATTTTTTCCTTTTGTGTAAGTTTTTTCAAAGCCTACTTTACCTCCATCATTTTATTTTAGTCTACTTCAGTGTACTCACCTTTCCAAATTTTCCAACAATTTCCTTTTTTGTTTCTTTTTCTTTTTTTTCTTTTTTCATTTTTCTTTTTCTTGAATGCAGAAAGAGAAAAACTTCATTTTTGCTTTCAATTTCTTTTAAAAATATTTTTATTTAATTTTTATTACTATATTTTTTGCTTTTATGTAAGTTTTTTCAAATTCTATCTTATTCCCATCATTTTATTTTAGTCTGCTACAGTGTATTCACTTTTTCAAAATTTCAAATGATTTTTTTCTTTTTTTCTGTTTTGTTTCTTTTCTTTTCTCATAAATACAGAAAATGAAAAAATTCATATTTCTTTTTAATTTTTATTAAAATATTTTTCTTTTTTTTCTACTATATTTTATATTTTGTGTGTATTTTTTTAAATTCTATTTTACCCACATCATCTCATTTTTGTCTATTCAGTGTATTCATTTTTTTAAGTTCTCAAACGATTTCCTTTTTTTTTATCCTGCCCCCCACTTTTTTTCCTTCTAATGTGTCAAACCACTTTCAACACCCAGACCAAAACACACTTAGGATCTAGCATCATCTATTCGATTTCTGTGTGTGTGTGTTTTTAATTTTGAATTTTAATATTTTTTTATTTTAATTTTTTTAATTTCAATTTTCTACCTCATTAATTCCTTTTCTCCCTTCAAAATGACAACACGAAGGAATTCACCCCAAAAGAAAGAGCATGAAGAAACAACAGCCAGGGATTTAACCAACACAGATACAAGCAAGATGTCTGAACCAGAATTTAGAATCGCAGTAATAAGAATACTAGCTGGAGTCGAAAATAGATTAGAATCCCTTTCTGCAGAGATAAAAAAATAAAAAATAGCTAGAATGAAATTAAAAACGCCATTACTGAGTTGCAATCATGGATGGATGCAGCGGCTGCAAGGATGGATGAGGCAGAACACAGAATCAGCAATATAGAGGACAAACTTATAGAGAATAACGAAGCAGAAAAAAAGAGGGAAATTAAGGCAAACGAGCACAATTTAAGAATTGGAGAAACCAGTGACTCATTAAAAAGGAAGAACATCAGAATCATAGGGGTCCCAGAGGAGGAGGAGAGAGAAATAGGGGTAGTAGGGTTATGTGAGCAAATCATAGTGGAAAACTTTCCTAGCCTGGGGAAAGACACAAACATCAAAATCCAGGAAGCACAGAGGACCCCCATTAAATTCAACAAAAACCGACCATCAACAAGGCATATCATAGTCAAATTCACAAAATACTCAGGCAAGGAGAGAATCATGAAAGCAGCAAGGGAAAAAAAGTCTCTAACCTACAAGGCAAAACAGATCAGGTTTGTAGCAGACCTATCCACAGAAACTTGGCAGGCCAGAAAGGAGTGGCAGGATATATTCAGTGTGCTGAATCAGAAAAATATGCAGCCAAGAATTCTTTATCCAGCAAGGCTGTCATTCAAAACAGGAGAGATTAAAAGTTTCCCAAACAAAAATTAAAGGAGTTTGTGACCACTAAACCAGCCCTGCAAGAAATTTTAAAAGGGACTCTCTGAGGGGAGAAAAGATGAAAAAAAATATATATATATATATATATATATATATATATATATATCAAAAGCAACAAAGATTAGAAAGGACCAGAGAACACCACCAGAAACTCCAACTCTACAAGAATCGTAATGGTAATAAATTCCTATCTTTCAACACTCACTCTAACTGTCAATGGACTCAATGCTCCAATCAAAAGACATAGGGTAACAGAATGGATAAGAAAACAAGATCCATCTAGATGCTGTTTACAAGAGACCCACTTCAGACCTAAAGGCACCTTCAGATTGAAAATAAGGGGATGGAGAACCATCTATCATGCTAATGGTCAACAAAAGAAAGCCAGAGTAGCCATACTTATATCAGACAATCTAGACTTAAAATAAAGACTGTATCAAAAGATGCAGAAAGGCATTATATCATAATCAAGGGGTCTATCCGCCAAGGAGACCTAACAATTGTAAACATTTAGGTGCCAAATGTGCGAGCACCCAAATATAAATCAATTAATCACAAACATAAAGAAGCTCATTGATAGTAATACCATAATAGTAGGAGACTTCAACACCCCACTCACAGCAATGGATAGATCATCTAATCAAAAAATCCACAAGGAAACAATGGCTTGGAATGACACACTGGACCAGATGGACTTAACAGATCTATTCAGAACATTTCATCTTAAAGCAACTGAATATACATTCTTCTCCAGTGTACATGGAACATTCTTCAGAACTGACCATATACTGGGACACAAATCAGCCCTCAGTAAGTACAAAAAGATCGAGATCATACCGTGCATATTTTCAGACCACAATGCTATGAAACTCAAAATCAACCACAAGAAAAAATTTGTAAAGGTAACAAATACTTGGAGACTGAAGAACATCCTACTAAAGAATGAATGGGCTAACCAAACAGTTAAAGAGGAAATTAAAAGTATATGGAAGTCAATGAAAATGATAGCACCACAACCCAAAACCTCTGGGACGCAGCAAAGGTGGTCATAAGAGGAAAGTATATAGCAATCCAGGCCTTCCTAAAGAGGGAAGAAATATCTCAGATACATAACCTAAACTTATGCTGTAAGGAGCTGGAAAAAGAACAGCAAATAAAATCCAAAACCAGCAGAAGACAAGCAATAATAAAGATTAGAGCAGAAATTAATGCTATCGAAACAAACAAACAAAAAAACCAATAGAACAGATCAATGAAACCAGAAGCTGGTTCTTTGAAAGAATCAACAAAATTGATAAACCACTAGCCAGTTTGATCACGAAGAAAAAGGAAAGGACCCAAATAAATAAAACCAAGAATGAAAGAGGAGAGATCACAACCAACACAGCCGAAATGAAAACAATATTAAGAGAATATTATGAGCAATTATATTCCAATAATATGGGCAATCTGGAAGAAATGGACAAATTCCTAGAAACATATAGACTACCAAAACTAAAACAGGAAGACCAGACCCATAACCAGTAAGGAAATTGAATTAGTAATCAAAAATCTGACAAAAAAACAAGAGTCCAGGGCCAGATGGCTTTCCAGGGGAATTCTACCAAACATTTAAGGAAGAGTTAACACCTATTCTCTTGAAACTGTTCCAAAAAATAGAAATGGAAGGAAAACTTCCAAACTCTTTCTATGAAGCCAGGATTACCTTGATCCAAAACCAGACAGAGACCCCACTAAAAAGGAGAACTATAGACCAATCTCCCTGATGAACATGGATGCAAAAATCCTCAACAAGATATTAGCCAACCGGATCCAACAATACATTAAAAAATTATTCACCACGACCAAGTGGGATTTATTCCTGGGATGCAAGGATGGTTCAATATCCGCAAAACAATTAACATGATTCATCACATCAATAAAAGAAAGGACAAGAATCATAGGATCCTCTCAATAGATGCAGAGAGAGCATTTGATGAAATACAGCATCTTTCTTGATAAAAACCCTCAAGAAAGAAGGGATAGAAGGAGCATATCTCGAGATCATAAAAGCCATATATGAACGACCCAATGCTAATATCATCCTCAATGGGGAAAAAATGAGAGCTTTCCCCCCAAGGTCAGAAACAAGACAGGGATGTCCACTCTCGCCACTGTTATTCAACATAGTATTGGAAGTCTTAGCCTCTGCAATCAGATAACACAAAGAAATAAAAGGCATCCAAATCTGCCAGGAGTAGGTCAAACTTTCACTCTTCACAGATGACATGATACTCAATATGGAAAACCCAAAAGATTCCACCAAATACTGCTAGAACTGATTCATGAATTCCGCAAAGTTGTAGGATATAAAATCAACATACAGAAATCGGTTGCATTCCTATACATCACCAATGAAGTGACAGAGAAATCAAGGAATCTATTCCATTTACAGTTGCACTAAAACCATAAAATACCTAGGAATAAATCTAACCAAAGAGGTGAAAAATCTATACAATGAAAAGTATAGAAAACTTATGAAAGAAATTGAAGAAGACACAAAGAAATGGAAAAAGATTCCATGCTCCTGGATAGGTAGAGCAAATAATGTTAAAATGTCGATACTACCCAAATCAATCTACATATTCAATGCAATCCCTATCCAAATAACACCAGCATTCTTCACAAGGCTAGAACAAATAACCCTAAAATTTCTATGGAACCAGAAAAGACCTCGAATAGCCAAAGCGATCTTGAAAAAGAAAACCTAAGCAGGGGGCATCACAATCCCAGACTTCAAGCTATACTACAAAGCTGTAATCATCAAGACAATATGGTACTGGCACAAGAACAGACACTCAGATCAATGGAACGGAATAGAGAACCCAGAAATGGACCCACAAGTGTACGGCCAACTAATGTTTGACAAAGCAGGAAAGAATATCCAATAGAATAAAGACAGTCTCTTCAGCAAGTGGTGCTGGGAAAACTGGACAGCAACATGCAGAACAATGAACCTGGACCCCTTTCTTACACCATACACAAAAATAAACTCAAAATGGATGAAAGACCTAAATGTAAGACAGGAAGCCATCAAAATCCTCGAGGAGAAAGCAGGAAAAAACCTCTTTGATCTTGGCTGCAGCAACTTCTCACTCAACACATCTCCGGAGGCAAGGGAAACAAAAGCAAAAATGAACTACTGGAACCTCATCAAAACAAAAAGCTTGTGCACAGCGAAGGAAACAATCAGCAAAACTAAAAGGCAACCGACAGAATGGGAGAAGATATTTGCAAATGACGTATCAGATAAAGGGTTAGTATCCAAAATCTACAGAAAACTTATAAAACGCAACACCCAAAACACAAGGAATCCAGTGAAGAAATGGGCAAAAGACATGAATAGCCACTTCTCCAAAGAAGATATCCAGATGGCCAACCGACACATGAAAAAATGCTCCACATCATTCATCATCAGGGAAATAAAAATCCAAACAACGAGATACTACCTCACATCTGTCAGAATGGCTAACATTAACAACTCAGGCAACAACAGATGTTGGCAAGGATGTGGAGAAAGAGGATCTCTTTTGCATTGCTGGTGGGAATGCAAGCTAGTGCAGCCACTCTAGAAAACAGTATGGAGGTTCTCCCCAAAATTAAAAATAGAACTACCCTCTAACCAGCAATTTCACTAATAGGATAAATATTCAAGGGATATAGGTATGCTGTTTCGAAAGGACACATGCACCCCCATGTTTATAGCAGCGCCACTGACAATAGCCAAATTATGGAAAGAGCCCAAATGTCCATCCATGGATGAATGGATAAAGAAGATGTGGTATATATATACAATGGAGTATTACTCAGCAATCAGAAAGAATGAAATCTTGCCATTTGCAACTACATGCATGGAACTGGAGGGTATTATGCTAAGTGACATTAGTCAGAGAAAGACAAATATCATATGACTTCACTCATATGAGGGCTTTAAGAGACAAAACAGATGAACATAAGGGAAGGGAAACAAAAATAATGTAAAAACAGGGAGGGGGAGAAAACAGAAGAGACTCATAAATATGGAGAACAAACTGAGGGTTACTGGAGGGATTGTGGGAGGGGGGATGGGCAAAATGGTTAAGAGGCATTAAGGAATCTACTCCTGAAATCTTTGCTTCACTATATGCTAATTTGTTTTGTTTTCTTTTTCCTTTTTATTTATTTATTTGTTTGTTTGTTTGTTTGTTTGTTTGTTTGTTTTCAATATATGAAGTTTATTGTCAAAGTGGTTTCCATACAACACCCAGTGCTCATCCCAACAGGTGCCCTCCTTAATACCCATCACCCACCCTCCCCTCCATCCCACCCCCCATCAACCCTCAGTTTGTTCTCAGTTTTTAAGAGTCTCTTATGCTTTGGCTCTCTTCCACTCTAACCTCTTTTTTTTTTCCTTCCCCTCCCCCATTGGTTTCTGTTAAGTTTCTCAGGATCCACATAAGACTGAAACCATATGGTATCTGTCTTTCTCTGTATGGCTTATTTCACTTAGCATCACACTCTCCAGTTCCATCCACGTTGCTACAAAGGGCCATATTTCATTCTTTCTCACTGCCACATAGTACTCCATTGTGTATATAAACCATAATTTCTTTATCCATTCATCAGTTGATGGACATTTAGGCTCTTTCCATAATTTGGCTATTGTTGAGAGTGCTGCTATGAACATTGGGGTACACGTGCCCCTATGCATCAGTACTCCTGTATCCCTTGAGTAAATTCCTAGCAGTGCTATTGCTGGGTCATAGGGTAGGTCTATTTTTAATTTTTTGAGGAACGTCCACACTGTTTTCCAGAGTGGCTGCACCAATTTGCATTCCCACCAACAGTGCAAGAGGGTTCCTGTTTCTCCACATCCTCTCCAGCATCTACAGTCTCCTGATTTGTTCATTTTAGCCACTCTGACTGGCGTGAGGTGATATCTGAGTGTGGTTTTGATTTGTATTTCCCTGATGAGGAGCGATGTTGAGCATCTTTTCATGTCCCTGTTGGCCATCTGGATGTCTTCTTTAGAGAAGTGTCTATTCATGTTTTCTGCCCATTTCTTCACTGGATTATTTGTTTGTCGGGTGTGGAGTTGGTGAGCTCTTTATAGATTTTGGATACTTATGCTAACTAATTTGGATGCACATTTTAAAATAAAAAATAAAATTAAAAAAATAATAGTAATAAAAAAAAGAAAGGATACTGGATTTTGTCAAATGCTTTATCTGCATCTATTAAGATGATCATATAATTTTTCCCTTTATTCTATTAATATGGTATATTTCATTTATTGACCCTCTGATATTAAATGACTCTTGCATTCTCAGGCAAATCCTACTTGATCATGTGCAATCCTTTGGTTTTTTTAATGTTTTTTAAATGAATTTATGTTAGTAGTGTTTTGTTGATGATTTTTGCATATCTATTCATGATGCTTATTGTTTCATCGTTTTATTTGTTTGTTCTTGTGATGTCTTAGTCTGGTTTTGGTATCAAAGAATGGCCTCACAGAATGAAGTCGGAAGTGTTCTTCAAATTCCATTTTTTTGGAAGAGTTTGTGAAGAACTGGTATTAATTCTTCTTCAAATGTTTGGCAGAATTCACCAGTGAAAGCTTCTGGGCCTGGGCTTTTCTCTACTGGAAGTTTTTAGTTTACTAATTTGATCAACTTCTTTTAGGTCTGTCCAGATTTCTTGTTCTTCACTCAGTTTTGGTAATTTGTAACTTTCTAGAAATTTGCCCATGTAATCTAAGTTCTCTGATTTGCTGCCATACTGTTGTTCACAGTATACTCTTCTCATCTTTTTCATTTTTTTAAGGTTAGTAGTTATTTCTCCCCTCTCATTCCAGATTCATGAATTTGAGTGTCCTTTCTTATTTCCTGGACATTATAGCTAAAAATTATTAATTTTGTTGATCTTTTCAAGAATATTTGGTCTTACTGATGCTCTGTATTGTTTTTCTATTTTATTTCATTCATTTGCTATTTATTTCATTTATTTCCACTCTTGTCTTCATTATTTCTTCCCTTCTGCTTGCTTTGGGTTTAATTCACTCCTCATCTTCTAGTTTCTTAAGGTAGGGATTATATTTTTGATGCTCAAAGTTAGGAGTTAAAGTAATGTAAATAGTAGCCATGGTCCTTAACCCAGAAAGAGCTTAATCTATTTCGAAAGACAGGGTATCTGTCTAAATACTCACCAGGAGTACTACTTTGTATGTATACATAAGACACTTGGTGGGGGGACTACCAAGAGGTGTAATGAGGATCTGTGCAAAAAGCACCAGCCTTCCGGTTAGAGGATCATAGTTATTGTTCTAGCTCTACTCTCACCAGCTATGTGGCCCTCAGGTCACCTCTCAGAGCCTCATCTTCCTCATTTTATATTTAAGTGGCTTCATTAGACTGACTGCCTTCTCTCAATGCAAACCTTCTATGACCTGGTATGAGACATCTTCCCGGACCTTTAGGGGGGTGGAATTTCCCTGGGAAGACAACACTAATACTGACAACACAACAAAAAGCAATCAAAAGGACCAAATGTTAAGAGGCAAATGGCTGGGACGAAACATAAAAGCTGCAGGCATTACAAAAAGCATCAGGCAAATCATCCTGAAGTCTTTCCACAACTGTGAAATATAGGATGATGAGGATTATAACACTTGATACTACCCCATGGGCTGTTTTGACACTGAGATGAACACAAGATGATATGAAGAGTTGTTAAGCAACTAGAAGCTGTGCTTCTTAAGACTGCGGAGCACAGCTCCTAATAGTAATATTGTCGGGATTCCTCCTACTTCTGTGGTCTCTTACCAGCAGAGCTATTTTCTCTAAAGGAGTGACAGCTTCATGATTCTGCCATTTCACCAGCAGAGAGAGATTCCTCTCTCATTTCTTCCAAAATTTCCCTTTACTCATTTACTTTACTCATTTATTCCCCCAGCTCAGTTCCTACACAAATGACCTGGATGGTAAAAGAGAAACCTGCGTTTTCCCTCCCTGCTAAACATCCTGCTGTGGGGGTAATAAATGAGCTGATGCAGGGATTGCAGGGGTGGATATTTTGGCAAACAAGATCCCACTTAAGGACATTGCTTACTCAGGAATCCTTGCAGACGCTGCCCTTGGTGCACAGTATGTTCAGGATGCTTCTCTCCTCATCTCCTTTGACCCTCCCCTTTTTCGCAACTGCCCAAGGAATACTCCAGAAATGTTACTTGACAGACACCTCTCTTGGCCCAAATTATTGCAAAGGCATGTCCTCGTGGCCCATATTGTTCCTTCTCCTTTTTAGAATGGCACGTGATGGAAGATTTGCCTAGGGGATGGCAAATTTTTTTCTGTGAAGAGTCAAGTAATAAATATTTTAGACTTGCAAGACAATCTCTGTTGCAACTACTCAACTCTGCCATTGTTGCATGAAAACAGCCATAGACAAGAGGCAAAATATATGAGCATGGCTGTGTTCCAGTAAAACTTTATTTACAAAAACAGGTATTGAGCCAGATTTGGCCTGTGGGCTGTAGTTTATTGACTCCTGGCCTACATGTTGGAGAAGCTTCATGATCCTGAGCTGGAAGTGACCACAGACTTCTTCATGCCAAACTATCTTATCTTATGGATGGGGAAACTGAGGCCAAGAGAGGCTGTGTGGCTTGCTCAAGGTCACAGAGCTATAAGGAAAGAGGCAGGGTCAGGACTGGAACTGTGGTTTCCTGACTGCCAAATGTATATTCTTTCTAATCCCCCACAGAAGTGCCACATCCAGATAAGAATTTTCATGAGCTGATTTTTAAAAATCAGTAAATTATCAGAAAAAAATCTCTCCTCCAAAAATGGAAGTTTGGGGAGAACATTGCATCTGCCTTCTCCTCTCTCCACCGCTCCAGATGATGGGAGCCGTGAACCAGTAGGGAGTGTGAAAGCTGTCCCACTCTGCTGAGAGGCTTGGCTGGCCTTCATCTTCATGAAGATTTTCTCCTTGAGATGTTCTTGTGATACACTGGACCTCATGATGTCAATAAAATTGCCTAAGAATCTGCAAAGCAGGCTGTTCTCTGTCTTCGCTATGTTATCTCAGCGCCTCAGGGATAGCAATGTACCACCCAAGTTTCTTTCAAGGAAGGAATTGTTCCCCAGCTGCTAGAAGCCTCCAGCTGTGGCCCCTTCACGACCTGCCTTAGCCACAGAAACCTGCCTTGCCCAAGATCATGTCCCTCCCCAGACTTCAAACGGCATTACAAGCTGTAATCATCAAGACAGTATGGTACTGGCACAAAAACAGACACTCAGATCAACGGAACAGAATAGAGAACCCAGAAATGGACCCACAAGTGTACGGCCAACTAATCTTTGACAAAGCAAGAAAGAATATTCAATGGAATAAAGACAGTCTCTTCAGCAAGTGGTGCTGGGAAAACTGGACAGCAGCATGCAGAACAATGAACCTGGACCCCTTTCTTACACCATACACAAAAATAAACTCAAAATGAATGAAAGACCTAAATGTAAGACAGGAAGCCATCAAATTCCTCGAGGAGAAAGCAGGAAAAAACCTCTTTGATCTTGGCTGCAGCAACTTCTCACTCAACACATCTCCGGAGGCAAGGGAAACAAAAGCAAAAATGAACTACTGGAACCTCATCAAAACAAAAACTTGTGCACAGCGAAGGAAACAATCAGCAAAACTAAAAGGCAACCGACAGAATGGGAGAAGATATTTGCAAATGACATATCAGATAAAGGGTTACTATCCAAAATCTACAAAGAACTTATCAAACTCAACACCCAAAACACAAAGAATCCAGTGAAGAAATGGGCAAAAGACATGAATAGCCACTTCTCCAAAGAAGACATCCAGATGGCCAACCGACACATGAAAAAATGCTCCACATCACTCATCATCAGGGAAATACAAATCAAAACAACAATGAGATACCACCTCACATCTGTCAGAATGGCTAACATGAACAACTCAGGCAACAACAGATGTTGGCGGGGATGCAGAGAAAGAGGATCTCTTTTGCACTGCTGATGGGAATGCAAGCTGGTGCAGCCACTCTGGAAAACAGTACAGAGGTTCCTCAAAAAAATTAAAAATAGAACTACCCTCCAATCCAGCAATTGCACTAGTACGTATTTATCCAAGGGACACAGGTGTGCTGTTTCCAAAGGGCACATGCACCCCAATGTTTATAGCAGCGCCACTGACAGTAGCCAAATTATGGAAAGAGCCCAAATGTCCATCCATGGATGAATGGATAAAGAAGATGTGGTATATATATACACAATGGAGTATTACTTGGCAATCAAGAAGAATGAAATCTTGCCATTTGCAACTACATGGATGGAACTGGAGGGTATTATGCTAAGTGAAATGAGTCAGTCAGAGAAAGACAAAAATCATATGACTTCACTCATATGAGGACTTTAAGACACAGAACAGATGAACATAAGGGAAGGGAAGCAAATATAATATAAAAACAAGGAGGGGGACAAAACATAAGAGACTCTTAAATATAGAGAACAAACAGAGGGTTACTGGAGGGGTGGTGGGAGGGGAGATGGGCTAATTGGGTAAGGGGCATTAAGGAATCTACTCCTGAAATCATTGTTGCACTGTATGCTAACTAATTTGGACGTAAACTAAAAAAACAAAATAAAATGGTAAAAACAAACAATATCATGTCCCTCCCATGTGGCCCACATTTAATGACCAACCATGGTATAGGTTTGGCCCATGCACCAATTCCTATAAGTCCAGAACTCCCAATGGGGCTGGGGAAGGATCATCAGGCCTGCATCAATGCACTGTCCTTCCTCTAACTGACACTGCTTCCTTCCCCTCCTATCCGCAGGGCTCTCCTGGGGGCACTCCCAGATAAAGGTCCTGCCTGCTCAACTTTACGTCAGAGGCTGCTTCCTGAAGAACCCAGGCCATGACACATGGGTACCTGGTTGGGAGGATGTGGGGGCATGAAGGTGGTTTTCTCATTGACTTCAACAAGTTGAGTAATAAATAAGAATGATAATAAATATACAAATGGAACCCTATACTCCCCCCCCACACACACTTTTGCGATTCTTTCAGAGTACTATTCTGTAGGCACAGGGCAGAAACCGCCAACCAAGGAAGTTGTTGCCAACGGTGCAGCAACAGCTGTGTCTGAGACAAACCCCATGAGGAGGCTGGCGAAGAAAGCAGTCAGGGGGAAAGAAGAAGGTCCAGGAAGGAACAATCTCCGGAGGCTTCCAGTAGGAAGGGAGCCAGGGTACATTCAGATGAGCACTGTGAGCTGCCTTAATACCCTAAGTCTTAGTACCCTAAGACTCTGGGATGTTTGCCTAAGTTATAAAACTTCTGTGACTCAGTTCCCTCACCTGTGCAAAAAACCTGTACAAAAAGCACTAGTAAAGCTCCAATGCAGCGATTACATAGAAAGGTGCTCTGTTGTTGGTAAAGGCCCAAGGTGGATTTACACCACCTCCCTCTTCCCCATGGCCCCCACCATAGTGCTTTGCACAGGGCAACTTCCCAATAAGTAAATAGCACCCCACTCTCTCCACCAAAATTAAATTAGTCAGAAAAGGTGGGTCAGCTTGAGAAAGAAAACTTGCTAGCCATAGGGGAGATAATAAATACAAGAAGATAGGAAATAAACTTTCTATTTTTACTACATGGTTATTTCACACAACAAATATTCAGCTGAACTGTATGGAAGACTACAAACAACAGGCGTTTGAGGTTTGCAAATGCTTGTTTCCTTTCAACCTTTCAAATGTATCAGAAGAGGCCTCTAAGAATAGCACCTATTAGTATAACACAAAAGTTGGGGCGGTGGGAGGGGGGGAAGGGTGTCTGGTTTTTAAATAAACAATTAAATGTGGATATAGGTTAAGAAGTTTGTGGAACCCAGACTCTAACTTCTTCAGCTGCGCTTACTCTGTGGAGCCAGAAGCCAGTATTTATGGAGTTTAATTATTCTAAGGGGCCAACGCAGAAAATCCTGGCTTTAGAAACAAAACCTGCTTTTCTTGTGATGGCAAGACTGACTAAAGTACTTAAGGTGAATGTGTCAGTGCCTCTTTTAGTAGAAACCGATCACATAAGTCATCCATGCTCACCGCAGACAAGTTAGAGAACACGGAAGGGAAAAGCTGCTTAACAGAACCATTACTAACACTTTGGTGTTTCCAAATGCACAGACACACACACACACACACGCACACACACACACGTGTGTGTGCGTGTGTGTGAGTGCGTGTATGGTGAACTACAGTTTTGTATACTTTTTAACACCTTTCATGCAAGTGAATACGTAACTACATCATCGCTTTTAATAAACTGTGAAGAACTTTTTTCTAGAAGATGTACTAGTTCCCACTGCTAGGCATTTATTTTGATTCCAATTTAATTGGAATTCATTAATTAATTAAATTAATTTCACTACTGTAAGAAACACTGCCATGAAAACCCTTGTACATTTATTTATACCACTCTCGTCAGTGGGATCATAAATATATTAAAAATTGAATGTGGGGTACCTGGGTGGCTCAGTTGGTTGAGTGTCCAACTTCGGCTCAGGTCATGATCTCGGGGTTAGTGGGTTTAAGCCCCACATTGGGCTCTCTGCTGTCAGCATGGAGTCTGCTTTGGATCCCCTTTCCCCCTACCACTGCTGTCCCTCCCCCACTCTCACACACACACATTCTCTCTCTCTCTCAAAAATAAATATTAAAAAAATTGAATGTGAGGCATTTTTATTAAAAACTTGATTCAATTTATCAAAATTTGTCAAAAATAAGCATTTTGTTTATAAATCCACAGCTGGAAGAGAGTGCTTCTAGCCCAGTGGATCTCAAAGTACAGTCCCTGGACCAGCATCATCAACACTGCTTGGTAACTTGCTAAAAATGCAGATTCTTGGGGCACCTGGGTGGCTCAGCTGGTTAGGTGCCCGACTCCTGATCTCAGCTTGGGTCTCGATCTCAGGGTCATGAGTTCAGGCCCCATATTGGGCCCATGCTGGGCATGAAGCCTACCTTTAAAAAATACAGATTCTCCAGGGGCGCCTGGGTGGCTCAGTCGGTTGAGCGACCGACTTCGGCTCAGGTCATGATCTCATGGTTTGGCTTGTGGATTCGAGCCCCGCGTCGGGCTCTGTGCTGACAGCTCAGAGCCTGGAGCCTGCTTCGGATTCTGTGTCTCCCTCTCTCTCTGCCCCTCCCCCACTCATGCTCTGTCTCTCTCTGTCTCAGAAATAAATAAACATTAAAAAGATTTTTTTTTAAATGCAGATTCTCAAGACCTACCTTAAACCAACTGAAGCAGCATCTCCAGGGGTAGGGCGCAGTGAGCTGGTGATTCTGATCTTCCCACTCATCTTGACTGCTGTTTACTACTTCCTGCCTGGAATTCTAGCCATTTGGTCTAGAGATGTTCACACCACTAATTCCTTGAAAATATGAACTGTGAATCATATTCCTGTTTGCACTCTACCACGGTTCTGTGCCAGGAAAGCTCAATAGACACTTCATCACCAAGTGATTTGTAGTTAAATGCAGTCTTACCCATATTTCTAACTTTTTGTGTTAATAACCTTATAGTTCTAAATGAACCAGAAAAGAAATGCTCTGCCCCTGCAAATAGGTGGACTAATTCCCTCTCTTCCAGTGACACAGCTTTACTGACCCAACTAGAAGTGGCCTCAAAAAGCAATTGGTCTGGTACATAATTACTGCCAGAAAGAACAGCTCAATATTGTCCTTTCCAGAACAAGTAGTCTCTAAAGTTCAAATGGCCAAGTTAATTAGCTCATTTACTGGGGTCCAGGAGCAGCCACCTCACCTAGGAAGGCACATGGATGGCCATCTGTGTCACGTGCAGTCAGACATACCTAAGAGCATTACTGAGCCCCTTCTGGGGCTGGGATGGATGATGGAGGGTCTGTGTCCTGACTACCTCTTTTCAGCTGAATAGAGTGGAACTGGGGTCTCAGCTGAGCACTCAGCGAAGCAGATCCAGGATCATATGTCTTGGTTCTGCACGCAGGCATTCACTCTGCAGAGTTTAACCCCACTGGCTTGGCCCTGGTCCTCCGTCCAGGATAAGTTCGCACCTTTTATTAGAATGTCAATCCTGACGACTGCTGTCTGAAGCAGATGGCTCCCTCTACAGACAGCAGCGCAGAAGATAAATCGAAAAAGAATTCTCTTGAATCATCTATTCCTTCTGTGAAAGCCAAAAGAGATGTTTCCACAAAACACTGCAAGGGCCATCTCTCCTTCCACATCTCCTAGAACAAGAAAGTTCACTACTACAGTAGATATGCATTATTATCTTTGGCCTCACATTCTTCTTCCCTTGTTCGAAGAATCTTCCACTTTGTGAGACAGAGTCTGGCTCCCACTAAAGAAGCTAAAAATACTGGACGCTTATTCTCCCAGCCTCCCTTATTGTAGGCACATTGTGTAGGCGCATGACCAGCCTCTGCCAATGACAGGCATCTTCTGCAGAGTGTCCATCAGAAGTTAGTAATGTCAAGGGACAGAGATCACATGGAATCCATCCAGACAGGAGTAGGGCAGGAGTGGCGGCCACAGCCAGGTTCCCGAGGTGGCAATGGTAGCCAGTCTAGCAATGATGCGCAATGTCCAGCATTAGTGGCCTTGAGGATTCTCAAGTCACCTTGTGAAAAGGAAATGCATCCTCCAGAGTCAGTCCAGCCTTCAGATGATTGTGGTCCTGGGTCTGACTATAGCCTCATGAGTGCCACATGAGCCACAACCACCCAGCCAAGCCACTTCTAAATTCATGACCCAAAGAAACTATGAAAAATAGAAAATAATTATTGTTGTTTTTAGCCAAAAAGTTTTTGGGTAATTTTTTATGCAGCCACAGATAAGCAATATAGGCACCGACTTTTATGAAGTATCAGGAAAAGAAACAAATATATGAAGACTGCTTCTGCATTGACCTTAACACCAGTTTTGAAATCCCTGTTGTACTGCAGCTTGGTTGCTTTAGAAATGCTATGCTACTCCGCTCTGGAAAACAGTGTGAAGGTTCCTCAAAGAATTAAAAATAGATCTACCCTATGACCCAGCAATAGCACTGCTAGGAATTTACCCAAGGGATACAGGAGTGCTGATGCATAGGGGCACTTGTACCCCAATGTTCATAGCAGCACTCTCAACAATAGCCAAATTATGGAAAGAGCCTAAATGTCCATCAACTGATGAATGGATAAAGAAATTGTGGTTTATATACACAATGTGGCAATGAGAAAGAATGAAATATATCCCTTTGTAGCAACATGGATGGAACTGGAGAGTGTGATGCTAAGTGAAATAAACCATACAGAGAAAGACAGATACCGTATGTTTTCACTCTTATGTGGATCCTGAGAAACTTAACAGAAGACCATGGGGGAGAGGAAGGGGGAAAAAGTTACAGAGAGGAAGGGGAAAAAAGTTACAGAGAGGGAGGGAGGCAAACCATAAGACACTCTTAAATACTGAGAACAAACTGAGGGCTTATGGGGGGTGGGAGGGAGTGAAGGGTGAGTGATGGGTATTGAGGAGGGCACCTGTTGGGATGAGCACTGGGTGTTGTATGGAAACCAATTTGACAATAAATTATATTTAATATAAAAAATGTAAAAAAAAAAGAAAGGCTATGCTACTAACTTTGTAGAACTTATTAATAGAAAACAAAAAGGTGTCCTTTGGAGATGGATAAATGTTCTTAAAAATCATGTGGGAAAATAAATGTCAGGAGATAAGAGCACTTTGAAAAATTAAGAAAATTGGAAGGTAATTGTACTATCAGACATTAAAACATTCCATAAAGGCAGTGTGACTAGAATACTCCGGTACTGACAGAAGATGAAGAAGATAGAACAGTAGACCAAAATAATCAGAAATGGACAATATCCAGGAGTTTCAATATGACAAAAGGAGAATTTAAATTAAGTGGAAAGGAATAATTCTACTGCTATAAAAATTATGAAAAATAAGACAATAAGAATCCTAGAAGAAAATTTAGGAGTCCATATATATGACTCTCTTTAACAAACAGGAGAGCTAGAGTCTATCAAAACAAGATAGAAGGGGAGTAGTAATATCTTTGTAATTATTTAGCTTAATATATTGAACATTGAATCAGGAGCAAGTAGTAGGAATATTTTCCTCTACATAAAAGGGTATTAGATATTAAATGTCCTAGTAAACACTTTTTACAAAGAAAAAGAAGACCTTATTTGTTTAAGAAAAATAATAAAAATTAGGTGTATCAATAGTTCATGTTGTATTAACAAGGGTGATAACTCAGGCAAATAACACCAAATGGAACCACTTTCCTGAGCAAAGTCCATCTGCTCCTGCCTGTTTCTGCCTCTCTGTTCCTTCTTACCCTGTCCCTTGCTCCTGCAGGGCCTTCATCTTCTCATGGCCAAATCTATGCCTATGTCAGGAATGATCTCAGTACCTTCTCCTGGAAGCTTCCTTGATGACTTCTATTCCCCCAAATAAAAGCAATCTCCCCATTTTCTGAATCCTTACTCTTGTATAGTTATTTATGCCCGCCTTAGTTCTCCTCTGAAATGATAAACCTTTAGTGGCAGGATGCAGGCCTAAGACATCATTGTGACCTAATATCATTCCTCTACAAAGTACTCCGTTGGTGGAGGTCATCGAGAAGACCTGACTGCTGGCTGATCAGTGAGCTAGATCTTGGCAATCAGAGGCTCCTCATCCCTTCCTCTGTCATTGGAATGTTCATTCCATTTACCTTCCCTGCTCCCAGAGCCTCCTCCAAAGACACAGTCTTGAGACAATGATGTGGTATTGAGACCATCTGGATGGTTAGTACACATGACTAAACCCAGTTAAGACCTCTAATAAATTTTTAAGATTTGGCGGATGGCTGTGGAAATCTAATTGTCTTGCAGCCACTCAAGACAAGCCTTGTATATAAGTTCTCTTGTTTATTAAACCTGCCACCTACCAATCTGGACTGGCCACTCTTTCTTCAGTCTCTCCTCCCCTGCCTCGGTGTGGGGCCAGTTTCAGATTATACATAGGAAGCTCCCAAGGAGCTTACAAACCAACATATATTAACTTGGTGAAATCATAATGTGTGAGTAATAAATGAGGGCATGATTACTGAGTTTCTCTCTTAGATAAATTTGATCACTGGAACTTTTTTTCTAGATAGTAGTAATAGACAGGATGTTCTTTGCTAAGAGTATACTATTAAGAATGAATTATACTATAGTTTCAGGGATTTATTTATATTACAAAGCCTTTTCCCTTTCCCTGTCTGTATCACCACACATCTGCCAAATGAAAGTGGCATGGGTATATTCATGGTAGCAGACACATAGTAGGTTCTCTATAAATTGCCACTAATTCTAAATCTGTTACATCCTTTCAAGGATTAAAGGACTCATAGGAAGTATTAAATTTCTTTAATATATAAACAGAAGGGATACTGGCAAACTGATATTGTGCCTTGTGCACCCACATCAAAATGATTCAAGTAGTTTATGATCCAAAATAACCTTCCCCTCCTCAAATGTAGCGGTTCCAGTGTGCCATTAATGAAGGATAAAACACTATGTTGAAATCATTCTAATTAGTATGAGAAATTCATTTATTTCAAGGTGAAAAACACAACAGTCCAAGGTTAAATGGCTATCAGTCAACTCTACAGTTAACAGCTTAGAGTTTGAAGAGCTTAAGCAACGAAGTTTCTAAAAGATTCAGAAGCCCTGATGCCTTCTCTGGTCTATATCAGTCACATTGTTTAGTAGAGATTAAGTAGTTATTACCAAGGTTCAATGGAAGAATTGAGAGGTAACAATTTTCAAAAAGCCAAACTGATATCTGAACACACTAAAGAGTTGGTTCTTAATGGGCAGAAAAGTCATGACGCATCTGTCATATTCTAATTACTTCCGTGACAACATCCAGTTTGGATCTACAAAATAAGCCTTTTTATAAATATAGTTTACCAACGACTTATATCATTCTGCTGATGACTTCTTTCTCTAGAAGCACAGCCAATTTCACAAACATTTAAAAACATTAAATTTCATATGCTGCCTTGATTCATAATCTGGTTACTAAGAAATATGGAGACATAATTTTCCTTTCTAAGTTCGATGAAGAGGAAGTCAGAAGTCATTTTCTATTCTCACTCAGTAGAGATGGGCCTCAACAGTTACTATAGTAACACCAGCTATTGTCTGTGTAATGAGAGCCCATAACCTGTTGATCATCTCAAGTCACTCCTTTCAAAACAACCTCCTTATTGTTTGTTAAAGGTAATCTTCTCTGACCATGTTTAAAAACCACTGGTGCCCTAACCCACAGGATAAAATTCAAGCTCCTTAACCTAGCATGCAAATTATCCATGGGTTTGGCCCTACACAGCCAGGTTTGTTGATCCCTTCCTCACATCTTATATTCCAGTAATACCAAACTTATTAATAATTCCATGAATATACCCAGTTGTTCATACTTCTGAGCTTTCATGCTGCTTGATCCTTTCCAGAGAATATTTCCCCCTCCAAGCACGTGGCAACTCTACTCATCTTTCTATTAATTCATCAAAATATTATTGAAAAAATACTATGTGCCAGGCTATATGTTAGACTTTGAGAATACAACAGTAAATAAAATCTTGGGAGGGGCGCTTGAGTGGCTCAGTCGGTTGAGCATCTGACTTCAGCTCAGGTCATGAACTCATGGATAATGGGTTCGAGCCCTGCACTGGGCTCTGTGCTGACAACTCAGAGCCTGGAGCCTGCTTCAGATTGTGTGTGTGTGTGTGTGTGTGTGTGTGTGTGTGTGTGTGTCTGTTCCTCCCCTGCTTGTGCTCAGTCTTTCTCTCTCAAAAATAAATAAAGATAAAACAATTTTTTAAAAATCTTGTACTGCCTTTGGCACAAAAACAGACACTCAGATCAATGAAATGGAATAGAGAAGCCAGAAATGGACCCACAAACATATGGCCAACTAATCTTTGACAAAGCAGGAGAGAATATCCAATGGAATAAAGACAGTCTCTTCAGCAAGTGGTGCTGGGAAAACTGGACAGCGACATGCAGAAGAATGAACCTGGACCACTTTCTTACACCATACACAAAAATAAACTCAAAATGGATGAAAGCCTAAATGTAAGACAGGAAGCCATCAAAATCCTCCAGGAGAAAGCAGGCAAAAACCTCTTTGATCTTGGCTGCAGCAACTTCTTACTCAAGTCTCCAGAGGCAAGGGAAACAAAAGCAAAAATGAACTACTGGAACCTCATCAAAATAAAAAGCTTCTGCACAGCGAAGGAAAAACAATCAGCAAAACTAAAAGGCAACCGACAGAATGGGAGAAGATATTTGCAAACGACATATCAGATAAAGGGTTAGTATCCAAAATCGATAAAGAACTTATCAAACTCAACACCCAAAAAACAAAGAATCCAGTGAAGAAATGGGCAAAAGACATGAATAGCCACTTCTCCAAAGAAGACATCCAGATGGCTAACCAATACATGAGAAAATGTTCAACATCACTCATCATCAGGGAAATATAAATCAAAACAACAATGAGATACCACCTCACACCTGTCAGAATGGCTAACATTAACAACTCAGGCAACAACAGATATTCGCGAGGATGTGGAGAAAGAGGATCTCTTTTGCACTGCCGCTGGGTATGCAAGCTGGTGCAGCCACTCTGGAAAATAGTACGGAGGTTCCTCAAAAAATTTAAAATAGAACTACCTTACGACTCATCAATTGCACTACTAAGTATTTATCCAAGGGATACAGACATGCTGTTTCAAAGGGACACATGCACCCCAATGTTTAGCAGCACTATCAAGAATAGCCAAAGTATGGAAAGAGCCCAAATGTCCATCCAGGGATGAATGGATTAAAATGATGTGGTATATATATACAATGGAGTATTACTCAGCAATCAAAATGAATGAAATCTTGCCATTTGCAACTACATGGATGGAACTGGAGGGTATTATGCTAAGTGAAATTAGTCAGTTAGAGAGAGACAAAAATCATATGACTACTCATATGAGGACTTTAAGATACAAAACAGATGAACATAAGGGAAGGGAAACAAAAATAATATAAAAACAGCAAGGGGGACAAAACAGAAGAGACTCTTAAATATGGAGAACAAACAAGAGGGTTGCTGGAGGGGTTGTGGAAGGGGGGATGGGCTAAATGGGTGAGAGGAATTAAGAAATCTACTCCTGAAATCATTATTGCATTAATTTGGATTTAAATTAAAAAAAAAAACTTGTACTGCCTTTATTGACACAGACACAGAAATTAGAAACCTTACCCTCCTCTGTAAAGTCTTCCAAGCTGCACCCCACTAGTGGACCCCTGTCTTCCACTTGCCTTGTTCATTCTGTGTTGTCCTCATCACAGGCGCCTTGTCATTATCAGCCTCCCTGGCTACACTCAGAGTTCATTAAGACAGGGACCTTGTTTTCTTCATCCTCTATGATATTTGGCTTATGTATGTGCTTTATAAACACTTTGAGGAAAGAAAGGAACAGAAGGTGGGGAGATAGGATACACATTTAAAGCATGGAAATTCCATATTTTAAAAGTATCTGCCCTTGGTGAAATGGCCAAGAATGACTACATTCTTGGCTGTTTCCCCCATGTCCTCATTTCTGGCTTTTCCTGCTCTCTTTTTAATTTCTTTTCTTCCTCTCTGTCCTAATTTCACATGGGATCTCTCAACATCCTGTTCATGACTAGCCGTGTCTTGTATACCATGGGAAATTTCAGGGGGGATTTAGGGCTTCAGAAATGAGGTGCCTCCATTTGGGACAACAGGTCCTCTATGTGTGAAAGAAGCACCTAGTGGGTGCTCTCTGGTATCATTATAAAGCTCTGCCCTGGTTTGTCCAGGACTCCACCTGGTAGCTGGGACTATGTCCCAAATAGGTCTAAAAATCTGACTCCTCACACAGTGCCTTGAACCCACCAGATCTCCCTAAATGTGTGACGCAGATGCTGAGGATGAGGCAAAAATACAATAATGCTTCCAAGGATGCTCAATGACTCTTACATACAGTGCCAAATAGCTCAGCACACAGACAGTATCACATAAAGAAGAAAAAAGTGTAGGAAGAAGCTATTTTCAGTTTACCTTATAGGCAAGTTCTCTATAATTTTAAGAAGTAAAATTTTATTTTATACTTTAGTAATATTTTATTTGGGCTATAAATCAGGGTGGGTGTGCATGGTAAGAATTTCAGGGCTTAATGGCTTTAAAGCTATGGTTCTTAGAATGTGGTCTGGATCTGGACCATCAGCATCACTTGGGAACTTGTCAGAAATACAAATTGTTAGCCATGTACCAGACCTGCATTTTCACAAGCCCTCTAAGTGATTCTGATGCATGCCCAAGTGTGAGAACCACTGATAAAAGGGCTTTAAAATGACCTCATGTATAGAGGATACTAATATACTGAACTTGGAATTCAAAAGGGCACCTTAAAATTCAGGATCTCTTGAAGCTACACAAATGCTAGCTCATTCACTCTCTCTACTTCCCCCCATTGATACAGGCAGGGAAAATACCACTGCCCCTGTTTTATATAGAAATAAAACTAAATCTGGGGTTGGGTTGGGGTAAACCACTGCATACAACATTTTCAGGGCCGCAAAGTTAAAATTTGCATGGTCCAAATAACCAGAAAGGACATTTGCACCTGTTGTTTCTCTTCTCTTGTTGAGGGTTGGGAGAAACTCTTGAAAACATCTTAACATGCTCAACAGGCAACTGGACATTTCCCAAAAGCATAGGCTGATGCTGAATGTGAGCAAAGCCTAGCTCAATTCACAGAGGTGTGTTTCATTTCTGAGTGACAAGGCTTATACTCCGACATATCTTAGTTTAAATTGTCCCTTGTATCCTGTTAACATTCTGACATATATGTACACTACAGTGATTATCGTAGCTGTGAATCTCCCCAAAAATGTAGTTAGAGCAAAACAGGTACTGGCTACCTGAACAGGCTCATCTCCTGTAAAACCGCACAAGGATATTTCTTCAAGGCTTCTATGTAATAATGGAAGCCCAGAGTTCGGAAAGTAATAATATTCTCATCTGCAGTGAGGGCCCTGCTGTGAGCACCTCCCCAGACAAGTATTTCAAAAGCATGCTTCCTCATCATCTATCAAAGTCTGATAGCCTTTATCTGCTCTCCTTTCCTGCATACTCTTAGGCATTTAGCTTTCACCTTGTGTCTTCTAAGTTGCTTACCACATATCCATCTGTTTCCTCTCTTCTCAAATGAGCTAACATCTCCCACCTGCTCCCATCTTTACTGTTCCCTTTGTCCAATAAGTTTATACCAGCTTTATTCCCTTTTTGTCACTTGAAGGGAGCTCTAGGCAGAGATAAATGCAATTTTTTTCAAGTTTTATTTAAACTCCAATTAGTTAACATATAGTGTAATACTTGTTTCAAGAACAGAATTTAGTGGTTCATCACTTACATACAACACCTAGTGCTCATCACAAGTGCCCTCCTTAGTACCCATCACCCATCTAGGCCATCCCCTGCCTACCTCCCTCTATCTACCCTCAGTGTGTTCTCTATAAATGCATGTTTTTGTTCCATGTTCCTAATGCTCATTTTTATAAAATCATACAGTCTAAAAGGGAATTTAGATATCATCTATCCAATCCAGTGTTAATTTCTTTTTTTGTAGTGGAATCTAGCTTTTTCAAGACACAGCCTTATGTGTAAACCTAATATATAAAACAGATAAGAGTGAAACTATTTTGGTTGAAGCTGGTAAAGGAGCAGGGTATGCATCTCATTTCTCTTCAAAATATTTAAAAATATCTGTTAAGGGCCTCCTCTGCACCAGACGCTGTGTCAGACTCTGGAAAAACACAGATGAGCAGTGCAGACATGGGTTCTGTTTAGCTGCTCAGAGCCTTGCCCACTCTTCCCCAAGGAACCCAGTTTGAAACTTTCTGATCGAATCTGAGATCCAGAGAAGAAAAGTGACTTAGCCAAAAGAAAGACTTCCTGGTCTTCAAATCCACACTTGGGAGCTAAATGTACCTAGTAAGTGTTACCGATGTGCAATTGAACAAATCATACCATGATGATCAGGAGAAAAAAATCCAGGAGCTATGTTATGACTGAAACTTCACACAGAGAAGTGGAATAAGCTACAAAAGGCTATAAACTGTGCATAAAGCTTCTAATAAAATAGTGGTGAATGCCTGCACACCTGAACACTTTATTTTTGAGAGAGGGAGTGAGAGGGGGTATGAATGAGTGAGGGGCAGAGAGAGAGAGAGAGAGAGAGAGAGAGAGAGAGAGAGAGAGAGAAATATCCCATGCAGGCTCCATACTGTCAGCGCGGAGCCCCAAGCGGGGCAGGAGCTCACCTGAAGCAGAGCTCAAACTCTCCCGATGCTGGGCTTGAACTCACAAACTGTGAGATCATGACCTGAGCCAACGTTGGATGCTTAACCAACGTAGCCTCCTGGACACATGATCTTTATTCCTGCCACTCCCTTTTAAGAGATCACTTTTGGTCATGAAATTTAAAACTTTAAAATAAAAACTCACAATCAAATTTCAAAGAAAAAAATCTCAGCCCTTTTCACCAGGGCCTATAGGTATAGCCTCTGCTAGTCTACCAATATTAGGTGTGACAATTTATCATCTAGTGCTAGAAGTTACCAAAACTGGGCTTTTTAGATTCAAGAAAAAGAAGAAAAACTAAGAAATAGGGTTTTATCCTTGAAGCTCAGCAATCCCATTTATCATACAGACAATGCTAAAGAAATTTCAGCTTTGTTTTTCAGACCAAATCACTTCCAATAACTGACTGACCTTCAGAGTGATGGTCACTTGGCTGCATGCCTAAGTGTGACCTGTTTCTACAGGAAGAGTTACAGGTACGGAGATTCCTCTTCCAGGGAACCTGGAAAGCCTGTTATGCACTGCCACTGTTGGATCACAATGGATCACTGAATTTCAACTACTTATTTCACCCTTGGAGACTGGGGATCACTTACACTAAGAAATTTTGAGTTGCCTGGCCCTGTGCCAGACTTTCAACTTCTCTTGGCCTCAGTTTCCTCCTGTATAAAATGAAGACACTGGACTGAAATATCTGTAAGATTCCTCCCAAGCTTTTCTACTCCTTGGATATTCCATTAGAATCAGCACATATCACTACATTTTGGAATCTGAAGCAACTTACCTGGAGAGGTGCAACCGAGGACATTTTCCAAACACCTGACCAGTGCTTCAATATCACTGTCCTGTCAAAACAAGACAGATTTACTTCCATGTATGACAGAAGAATATTTACTGACATAGAAAAATGTTCTTGCTACATTTAGGCAAAACAGAACACACATACACGCACACACAAAACTGGTTGCAAAATTATTTGACGATATGATCCCATTAAAATTTTTTCATTGAAGTATAATTAATGTACAGTATATTGGTTAATATACATAACTAATATATATTAGTTTAAGGTGTACAATACATTGATTCAACATTTCCATATATTACTCAGTGCTCATCAAGGTAAGTGTACTCTCGATCTCCTTTATCTGTTTCACTCATTGCCCACCCCCCTGCCCCGGCACCTCCCCTGTGGCAGCCACAGTTTTTTCTCAGTATTTAAGAGCAGGTTTTTTTTTTGTCCCTTTTCTCTTTGTTGTTCATTTGTTTCTTAATTTCCATATATAAGTGAAATCATATAGTATTGGTCTTTTTCTCACTCCAGGCCCATCCATGTTGTTGCAAGTGGCAAGATTTCATTTTTTATGGCAAATATTTTATTGTATAGACATACCACATCTTCTTTATCCATTCATCTATTGATGGACACTTAGGTTGCTTCCCTAACTTGGCTATTGTAAATAATGCTGTAATATACATAGGGGTGCATATATCTTTTCAAATTAGTGTTTTCATTTTCTTTGGGTAAACAGTCAGTAGTGGAATTACTGAATCTTCTGGTAATTGTATTTTTAATTTCTTGAGTAATATCCATACTGTTTTCCACAGTGGCTGTACCAGTTTGCATTCCCACCAACAGTGCATGAGGGTTCCTTTTTTTCCCCATTCTCACAACACTTGTTATTTCTTGTATTTTTTATTTTTATTCTGACAGGTATAAAATGGTATCTCATTGCGATTTTCATTTGCATTTTTCTGATGAGTAGTGATGTTGAGCATCCTTACATGTTGGCCATTTGTATGTCTCTTGTAAAACTGTCTATTCAGGTCCTCTGCCCATTTTTAAATTGGATTGTTTGTTGTTTTAGTGTTGAGTTGTATAATTTCTTTACATACTTTGGATATTAACCCCTCATCAGATACACCATTTGCAAATATCTTCTCCCATTCAATAGGTTGCCTTTTTATTTTGTTGATGGTTTCTTCCACTGTGCAAAACCTTTTTATCTTGATGTAGAATGATCCAATTTTTTACAAGAAAAACACCTGTATGTATATGCATATCTGTATCTCAGTCTCTTCATATCAATCTATAGATCTATTCCTCTATCTCTCTGATGGGAAGAACATACACTGAAAATGTTAACAGTGGTTTTGACTATAAGGAAAGATTATGAATGATCTTTATTTTCTTCTTGGTGTGCTTAAGTATTTTCTAAATTTTCTACAATAAACAAATATTACTTATTTAATCAACAAAATAGTAAATGCTACTTAGAATGGGGAAATGGTTTTATTCAATCTATATCATCTATTCAATACATCAAAAATGAAGTGAATATTTTTTTTTCCTAGGGAGTGCCTCTACCAGCTCTTTGGAAATGTATGGTCTTCATAGGGTCATAAATCTAAGAATTGTATTTCTTATTTGCCTTAACTCTCAGTGAGAGTCAGATACCCCCCTGAGGGCTACAGGGATCCCAGAACTGTATTTGGCAACAAATATTGTCTCTAATACAAAATAAATATCTGCCCTCTACCCAAGTGGCTAGAAATATCCACAACAGTGTCATAATGATCTGGGGAAAAGGAATCACTTAATTATTTTCAGATTTGTGACTATACTGAGGGAAGTTAATAATTTATGGCTCATCTGCTCCATTTCAAAACAAGCAACACATTTCATATTGGAGTAATTGTGAATTTTAGAAAAATGTACTATGGTATAATAGACTACTCTAAAATATTACATACGTGTGTTATTTCATAATATAACAACTGGTGGGATTTGGACCACTTTTTATGAATGTGGTGAAACCCAGGATCATTTCATGTGCTGGCAATGATGAAGAAGATATGTCTGGTCAATCCTGGTCAATGAGGCCAAAGCACTAACTGAAGACCTCGGTGTCCAGCCCAGGAATAGGGAGGCAGGAAATCCAGAAGAAGAAAAAACAGATCCCTTCCTTCTTCTGTACCCTTGTGGTCTCCAAACTTAACAGGGACAGCCTTGAGGCAAAGAGGAAACTGGCAGAGACATGCTCTGTCGGAGGAAAAGCAGAGCACCCATTGGCACACACAGGTGATGACACCACCCCAGCAAGCCCGGGTTCTAAGCCTTGCTGCTCTACTAAGTGTGCTGGCCTAGGCCAAGTAGTTTGACTTCTCAGGTCTTAGTTTCTGCATCTATATATGCGAGGCCAACTTGGTCCCCAGGCCAAGCTTCTGGCCAAATGCAGCCACATGAGTGACTTCAAACAATATCACGTGGAAAAGAAGAACTTTCTAGTGAGTCTAGGCAACCCACAGAATCATGAGACAATAAATCACTGTGTTTTTTTTTTTTTAATGTTTATTTATTTTTGAGAGAGAGACAGAATGCAGATGGGTTAGGGGCAGAGAGAGAGAGGGAGACACAGAAGCAGAAGCAGGCTCCAGGCTCTGAGCTGTCAGCACAGAGCCCGACGCGGGGCTCGAACTCACGAGCTGTGAGCTCATGACCTGAGCTGAAGTTGGACGCTCAGCCGACTGAGCCACCCAGGCGCCCCAATAAATCACTGTTTTAAGCCATTAATTTTTGGAGCATTTTGTTACACAGTAAAAAGATAACTGAGATACTAGATAAACTGAGATGGCAGATCATGTACTTTACATTTTTATTTATCCAGCACCCCGCACAGTCCTGGGAACATGACCCATGCTAAATGCTCACCTGCCCAGGTCTCTTCCAGCTTCCGTGATTTGCAAGTAAGTAAAACAGAAGACTGGCATCTACTCTTTAGATCATAGTCTACCTCTAGGTGGACAGCAGGGCTCTTCCCACTCAAAATTCATCCTTACTGGGAAAGTAGAGGAAAAAGCATACTACTTCTTAATTCTATGGCCTTAGTCAAGTAGGTTAACCTCTCCAAACCTCATTTTCCTTCATTTGTAAAGCGAGGAGAATAATGTCCTGTATCTCACACAGGACTCTAATGAAAAGCGAATGAAATAATAAAAAGCCTTTAGAACAGGATATGGCTTGTTGGAAATAGTCAATGGGTGGAAGAAGAGAGTTGGGCAGAATGGGATGGGACGGGAAAGGGACAGAGACGTAAAAGATTAAAAAGTCCCAATCACTGTGCCTGCCACAGAACATGGAGATTCACAATAAGTATTTGAGTTGAGTGCAAGCAACAGAAACAGCAAGAACCGGAGTCAGGTTGTAGGAAGCATCCAGATGGTTGGGACATTTCAGTTATATCTTCCTAACACAGAGGATAGGGAATCCTGTACAAGGGTGTGGGGAGGGCAGAAATAATTCTAATTCAATTGAATGAATGAACGAATGAATACTAACTTTTACTAAGGTCTTAATATGTGCCAATGTTGCACCAACTTACATGTATTAATTTATTTAAACTCAGCTAAGTGGAGCTATTGCTCTCCCCATTTAATAGCTGAGAAAACTGAGACACATACAGATTCCATAATGTGACTAGGTTCATGCAACTAATAAGAGGTAGAAAGGGTGGTGTGTCTCCAGGGCCTGAATTCTTCTTAGTCACTATGATACGAATATAGTCGAAGGCAGGGCTCCAAACCCAAGGGGAGCTTCACAATATTACTAAAGGAACCAGGGTGTAAATTCATGACAAAGACTCAAAAACAATTCCTTGCTGTTGACTGAAACTTGTGCATTTCCTCACTGTTTCATGATTTAAATTGATCTCTGCCAGAGCTAAGTGGCCTAAGAGAGCGACCACGTCAAGACAGATGCCAAATTACAGTGCCACCAGCCTTCACTCATTTCAGCCAAGGCCAGGAAGCCGACTTTCATATGCTGTGAAAATAACACAACGGTTCTTTTGCTGATGAATTTAGATGCTCTTCAAGTCTCCTTCTCCCATAACCACCAAATCCTCCCTAACAGGAACAGGCCTTCCAGGCATGAGGAAACGTCTTGTAAGATTCAGTTCTGAAAAACTGTCCCACAGATTCAAGTTCAGTCAAACACCCAGATTTTATTTTATTTTTTTCAGAAATAGATGCAGTAATTTGGCCAGTGAATTAGAAACTACATCTTGGGGCGGGGTGGGGGTGGGGGGGCGGGAAGGTAGCTGTTTTGAAAAGGTTAAGTCAGATCTGTAATGTATGTGAGAACCAGCAATGCCTGGCCAGTGGCCCCAGAGAGAGCTATGATATCTGGGGCCACCTCTCCTTTTAAACAGTGTTTATAAAGAGATATTAAAAATAATATGTCCTCTAATAATTTACACTTGTTTTTTATTCTGGAAAATACTAGGAAATTATCCAAAGAAAATAAGTATCACCAAAGAACTCATTGCTATGAATGCAACATGCACAAAAATATACACACATATCTCATCAGTGTTTTCTACACAGATCTTTCAGATATTTGAAGTTATAGTGCAGATGTAGAGTATACACAGAATATACAGACACCCGTGCAGTTTTGTCTGGACTTTCATCCCATGCTATTAAAAATTCTTCAGAAACATAATTTTAATAGCAGCATAATATTGCACTCTAGTGCCATATCACATTTATTTACCCATGCCCCCCTCATTGGACCTCCAGGTTACTTCCACTTTTCTTTATTTTAAGTAATATTGCAGTGACTATCTTTGGACATACATCATGGCCCCATGTTTAATATTATTTCTTTAGGTTAGTAGAATTATTGAGCCGAAGACTGTAAACATTTAGAAACGGTCCTTTTTTCTCTGCTCTCGCCCTTATCTTCACACTCTCATCCATCCCAAGCAGAGCATTTTCTTCACAATGAGCTACTTCATACTTTGTTTCATCCTCCTCTCATTAAAATGTGCTTTCCCTCAAGAAAAGATATGGTATATCCATTTAAAGCCAAGTTAATTGATAAGCCTCATGTGTTATCTCAGGATATTTGTGTTTCAATAAGGGATATAACCTCATATCAGAGGAATGAGTTTCTAATAGCAAAAGTTTAGGCAGCAGAAAGCAAGCATGTCAAAGGAAAAAGTCAGGTGGTATCTTTACAGGGCTGTAAAAATCATACTGCACAGATTCTCATTTAAATATCAGCAAGTTCTGTCTGACTAAATAATCCAGATGATCTCCTCACCTTAGAGCTAGTCGTGGTGAACAATTAGTTAGTACAAACACACACACACACACACACACACACACACACACACACAAGGTCACTTCATTACCCAGCTGTATCCCATTCAGAAAACATTTACTGAATACTAGTTATATGCCAAATGTATACAAAGATCAGGGAGAACAGATGAGCCTTACTTAGCCCATGGTTTGAGGACATATCACCCATTTCCACAGATGGAAGGGAAGAGGGCACATGAACTGAGGCCAGGAGGGATGAGCTTGTGTCCCAGAGTATAACAGACCATCCTCTTTCAGCAGGAAATTCCATTATTTCCCGTGCAATACGTCTTCTCCACAATCAGGTGGCTGGTAGGGTCACAGAAGCCAAACCAGGAAACCAATACAAAGGCCCTTTTTTTTCTATTAAAGGAGAAAGAGCCACATATTAAAAGTAAACAAAAATCCAATAACTACACTAGCTACCCCAGCTCAAGCTACCATCATCTCTTGCCTGGACCATGCAACAACTTCCTTACTTCTTTGCTTCCACTGTGGTTTCACTTCGATCCATTTCCCTCACAAGAGCAACTACTGCGTTGCTGTGCACAGAATAAAATCTAGCCCTCTGTGCATAGGATAAATCCTATCATGGCTTTTCCATGCTCTGTGTGATCCAGCTCCTCCTGATCTTTCCAACCTCACTTCTTTCCTATTTCCCTCCTGTTCACTATGCACCGACCACATTGCTCTCTTTTCTTCAAATGCATCAAGATCGTTTGCATCTTGGGGCCCTTCTCATTGGCTGAGAACGCTCTTGTGTCACATATTTAAGGGACTGCCTTTCTCATCCTTGAGGTCACAACATTCTGTCACATGCTCAGGGGTTCTCTGAGCACCTATCTGAATTATGTTTCCACCACCACAGCCAGCCCTATCACGGTGCTCTGTTTGTTTTGACTCACTTTTCCAAAGAGAAAGTTAATGTTCTGTTCATTATCGTGAGCTACATGAGTGCAGAACCATACCTGCTCAGAGCTGGGCACACGGGAAGCAATCCATAAACCTTTTCCAAACATGCTGATGAAAGAAAAGCCACACCAGAACAACAGACAGAATATTCTTGTTTCTACCTCACTGCACATTTTACTTAAATTCAGAGCTTCTCAATCCTGTGCAAACTTTGAGTGCATCTTCCCCACTGAATTCTTTTGGAAGATTTTATCCGCAGAGCTTCCTTTTGAGCCATCTGACTGTGCAGCTCGTGCTTCAACCTGTCTTTTCTTCTCGCCTCTCAGATGTCTTACCATAGGGCTATTTTCTGACTCCTTCTGAGCTGACCCCAGAGACAGATATGACCTGACAGGCTGTCCCCAAACTGGAGCTTCCTTTGGTGAAATCCTTCTCGTGAGCCTTCTGGGAAACTTCCTGTTGCTACCTTCCGAATGTCCCCAAATGAGGCATGTGGTTTCCAAAGATGACCCCACTGTGGGCCACAGCCTTGCCACCACAGGGTCCACACCACTGGGCACTGTGGGATGTGTAACTGTTAAGGGATAAAAGCCTCACATGGAGCATTTGAGTGTCAGGTTTAGAACTGCTCATCCCAAATTTAGCTTTCTGCTCATTAGTCTCTCAGGCTTTCCTCATTTCATGGTTGGTTCTTCCTGGGGCTGGCTCACTATTCTTCCCAATTCCACATTGTAGCAAGCCTCATGTTACTCATCCTACAGACCCTGTGACCCTTGAGGAACCGGAACCTTTACTCCCTGGGTCACAGATTCATCTATTGTGGCCTCAAGAAAACTATCCCTCATCAACTCAGTCTACAAAACTATCCCTGCTGCTACTGTTACGAAACATTTGCTGATATTTACCAAAGTATGAGCCAAAGAACTTTAAAATTTTTATTTAAAGTTTATTTATTTTAGACAGAGAGACAGAGACAGAGACAGAGCATGAGTGGGGAATGGGCAGAGAGAGAGGGAGACACAGAATCGGAAGCAGGCTCCAGGTTCTGAGCTGTCAGCACAGAGCCTTATGTGGGGCTTGAACTCACAAACCATGAGATCATGACCTGAGCTGAAGTCAGACACCCGAATGACTTAGCCACCCAGGTGCCCCTAGAACTTTTTAAAAGGAATCTATGAAAATACGTCTCAGAAATACTGTGTATGATATCTTGGAGATTCACAACTTTCATGAACATATTGAAAGCTCTGAAAAGCTCTCTAGTAAAGATTTAAAATCTTGTTTAACACAGTATTTCCCAAACCTAATTGCCCATGAAAGCCAGTTCATTCTGTGAAAATTGCAGGAACATACTTTGGGAAATCCTCATGTGAACAAATAGATTAACAGAGCCTCCTGTGTTAGTTCATACATTCTAGGATCCCCAAGCGTCTTTACCGAATTTAGTCCTGGGACTTCTGCAAGCTTCCTGTCCTTACTCTTTTGTTCAAGTAAAATTTTCTACTACGAGAACCTCTCTTCTGTTATACATAATAAGCTCCTCTTCATTGGAGGAAAGATTGGTTAGTTATCTTTACTAATGCCTTTAATTTTTCAATTAAAGAATTTCTTTAGTTCTTTGAGATTAAAAAATAATGCCACTTTCCCACCATTGCCCTCAAATCTCTTTACTTAAAACAGTTAGCAAGAACTAGCATTTCAGCTAGTAGATATCTGCATGTAGTTATTTACATCCTGCCACTTCACATTAGAACCAGGATTCTTTAGATTCTGGAGCCACTTCTAGAAAAAGGATGGAGCACAGTTTTGCTTTTCTTCCTCTGCATAGATTAACTGAAAGGGTTTTATACTTTAACTTTACAAACATAGGTCACAGTTACCCAAAGGGTTTTAGGATTAAACTAGAAAAGTATTTCCAGAATCAGGAACTCATATTTGGTGATGGCAGACCTGTATCAAATCCTGTGTTAATTTGAGTATTAAAATTCAATGTGCTTCAATTAATTTCTCACTCTCCCCCTTTTTTAAAATTGAAGTGTAAAAAAAAAGAGGTTAGAGTGGGAGAGAGCCAAAGCATAAGAGACTCTTAAAAACTGAGAGCAGGGGCGCCTGGGTGGCGCAGTCGGTTAAGTGTCCGACTTCAGCCAGGTCACGATCTCGCGGTCCGTGAGTTCGAGCCCCGCGTCGGGCTCTGGGCTGACGGCTCAGAGCCTGGAGCCTGTTTCCGATTCTGTGTCTCCCTCTCTCTCTGCCCCTCCCCCGTTCATGCTCTGTCTCTCTCTGTCCCAAAAATAAATAAACGTTGAAAAAAAAAATTAAAAAAAAAAAAAACTGAGAGCAAACTGAGGGTTGATGGGGGGTGGGAGGGAGGGGAGGGTGGGTGATGGGTATTGAGGAGGGCACCTGCTGGGATGAGCACTGGGTGTTGTATGGAAACCAATCTGACAATAAATTTCATATACTGGAAAAAAACTGAAGTGTAGTAGACATACAATATTATATTCGTTTCAAGTGTACAACATAGTGATTCAACATTTATATACATTACAAAGTGATCACCACAGTAAACTAGCTACCATCTCACTCTCCTTTTAATTGCTGACCCGTGGAGAAAAGCCTAAAAGGGGCAATGGGAAAACAATTAACAGGAAACTGTTGCACGGGGCAATTTCTACCTCACACTTCTGATAGAGAGGCTTTCCAATCTTGTTTTGTATTCTTAGCAAATGGAGCTCTTGGCCTATCAGCTTTGGAGATGAGGTCTGCAAACATTTGTGGCTGACTGTTCTCAGAGTTAATGTCATTAAAGCAGCCAATGAGTGTCTGGGAAGCAACTAGCTGTTCTTTTTTTATTCAGTAGATACATAGTCCTCTTACCCGATGATTCTCAAATTTCACTGTGTGTAGGAATCATCCAGGGATCTGGTTAAGAATGTAGACTCTGATTCAGTAGGTCCGGTGTAGGGCTGAGATTATGCATTTTAACAAGCTCTCAGTAGCTGCTGATGCTGCTGGTCCACGGACCACAATTTCAAGAGCAAACTTTAACCAACATGAATGTTATGGACATTGAGTTCAGGTAGACTTCTGTAATGAGCGGGCCACGAGGATTGTTCTAGAAAGGTCTATCTGCCTCAGAGAATTCTCTTTTATTCAATTAGTGTGAATGTTACTTTAAGCTGGGAAGAAATGCCATGAGCACCTATTTTGCTAACTCAAGACTTTCTGACTACAGCGCTATTGACATGTTGGGCTTGGTAATTCCTTGTGTGGGGGACCCTGGTGTGCACTTAGGGTGTTTAGCAGTATCCCTGTCCTCCACCCACTACTAGTACCCTCCCTCATCCCAGGTTGTGACAATTAAACACACCATTAGACATTTCCAAATATCCCCTGGAGGGCAAAACCCCACTGTGCTTACATGGAATCACATGGCATCATATTTGTTGTGTTCTATTCCAGAGTAGCTGAGTTTATAGTTTTAATTGACCACAATGTAGATGTAGCTCACAACTCTAAAGTCATCTCCATGAGGGAGAACTATTTAAGTACTAAGAGTAAGACATTTCACCTTCCCTGCATGGCTGCAAGAACATGATGCCTTTTCTTTCCTGACATTTAGGATAGTGGGATGTGTGTGTCCAAACATATATATGTATATGCGGGGGGGGGGGGTGGTGTATAACCATAGAACTTACATTGAAACCACAGATATTAATATATTAGACACATTATAATATATGTTTAAAACAGTAGCAAAATCTCCCCCTTTACTCTTATTTTCATTCAAGAAATACATGCGGAACTTTGGTGTGGAAAGTATGGTACTAGATATTTTCATGATGAATTAGAGAGTGGCAAAACTCAAAAGAATCACTGAAGTGCTCAGTGTCAGACACTTTAATATTTTGACTCTTGCATACACTGGAAATTAAAAGTTAATTTAACTTTTAAATTTATTTTTGAGAGAGAGAGACAGAGTGCAAGCAGGGAAGGGGCAGAGAGAAGGAGACACAGAATCCAAAGCAGGCTCCAGGCTCTGAGCTGTCAGCATAGAGCACAACGCGGGTCTCAAACTCACGAACTGTGAGATCATAACCTGAGCCGAGGTCAGATGCTTAACCAACTGAGCCACCCAGACGTCCCCAAAAGTTCATTTAAATGTTAGCTTTGAGTTAACACTTTTTTAATGTTCTGAAACCTTTCTTTGGGCTGTAAAAAAATAAAACAAAACAAAACACCCTATCATTGTCAACCACTTGTTGTTTCCCTAGTCAACTTACTATTGATATAATTGATATAATTGATATAATTAGAGAAGTATGACTCCTGGAAAACATAAAAATCTCCCAACCATAAAGAATTCAGTGGTGTAGAAAAAGTAGTTTTCCTTTACAGGAAGAAGACTTTCTATGAGCATTATTTTGTTGGGATCTAATACTCTGGTAGATGCAATGGACCAAATTCTTTTTTTTTTTTTTTAATTTTTTTAACATTTATTTATTTTTGAGACAGCATGAACGGGGGAGGGGCAGAGAGAGAGGGAGACACAGAATCGGAAACAGGCTCCAGGCTCTGAGCCATCAGCCCAGAGCCTGACGCAGGGCTCGAACTCACGGACCGCGAGATCGTGACCTGAGCTGAAGTCGGACCCTCAACCGACTGAGCCACCCAGGCGCCCCGGACCAAATTCTTAATAACGTTTGCATATGGATACTCAATAACAGGACAAGGTAGTCAAAACATAGTTACAAGGTATATATCAAACCAGAACTACAGGGCATCTTACATTTTCATAATTAGTGCTAGAGGAAAGCCCCAGATACTGTCAGCTGTGCATATCACAAGCATTGCTTTGCTCCTTGAAACTCAAACTTTTACTTGAAAGTTGACAAGAAGCTGTTTTGAAAAATATAATCCAATAACTACACCACCATATCTCTATGCCAATATTCTTGCTAGAAAAAGAAAAAGAATCTTAATTTAGCATCTATATTACCTAGGACAGTTTCAGCTACAACTAACGAAAAACCTACATAAACTGGCTTAAACAAAGAGCACAAGTATGTTACTTTCCATGCATTCGCAGGCCCCCTCTTCTACAAGAAAATATATCCTCACACTTTTTGGCCACAATGGATTGCATATTCATCTTAAACCAATCCCTCTCAAGTGGAGTCTGATCCCAGTGGCCAGACTGGGTGGAATGAAGCAGGACTTAGGATTTATCCAAAATCCTTTGGCCACTGGCACAAAGCTGAGGCTCTACAGAATGGACCAAGGGAGAGGGGCACAGCCTAGTGGTTAAGAGCATGGACTCTGAAACAAGCCTGCCTGAGTTTAAATATGGCCTTGCCATTTGCCAGTCTTGTGTCTTGAGCAAATTACTTAACCTATCCATGCCTCCATTTCCCCATCTGTAAAATGGGTTGTTGGGAGGATTAAATGTTAGCATCTGTAAAATGCATAGATCCATGCCTGGCACATATTAATTGTAATATATGTTTGTTAAACAAAATGCTCAAAAATGTTTTTTTGGTACACAGCCAATATGGCTCAGCATCTTGGAGTGAACCAGCTTAACTTCCTGGTCAAATTGTTGGAATGGATAATGCAGTTGAAGAAATCTCTTTCTGAAGCAATTTGCTTCTCAAGCTATCGTGGATAGTCACTTATTCCCCTGAGGGAACAAAGCAATAAGAACCCCCTCACAGAGAGTCCTAGGCCCATGAGGTTTGTTGTCCAAAGTCTAAGGACATTTGACCTTTATCTGGATGAAGAAGACACTGCAGAGGAAGGAGCCCAAAGAGAGGAAGGCAGAGACATAAAGACGCTGTGTCCTTCACTCCGCCACTCCCCACCCCACCACCATGAATGTCTTCCTCTCATTAAGTGAGAGAAAAAGAATTGCAAGTTGGCTAAAAAGAAACAAAGCACTTATTTAAAAGAAATGTTACAGGGAGAGAGCCAAAGCATAAGATACTCTTAAAAACTGAGAACAAACTGAGGGTTGATGGGGGGTGGGAGGGAGGGGGGGGTGGGTGATAGGTATTGAGGAGGGCACCTTTTGGGATGAGCACTGAGTGTTGTATGGAAACCAATTTGACAATAAATTTCATATATTGGAAAAAAAATAAAAGAAGTGTTACACAAGTCTGGAACTTGAGCAGTTGAAGAAGAGAGGCGTTAGTTACAAAGTTAGGTAAATGAAAACAATTTACACAGTTCTCTTTGAAGCTGAAGATAGACAGATCGATCAATCGGATCTAGCAGTTGTATCAGTAAAATGGAAACAAGTTCACAATGTTGTGCCCTTCTTGGAATGAATTCTGAATGAGTGAATGAATGAACAAATGAATGAATGAAAGGCAACTAGCTGTCAGAAGATCGTATTTTGGGATAAGGGCTCAGTTTGGGCACCAGGAGCCCTGAGCAATTGTATATCTATCTTTAGGCATTCTCAAGAACGTCCCAGAGGGTTCTTGGTCTGCGCCTACACCTTGTGGTGGCGAAAACTCCACCATCTGTCGGCATCTAGCACCGTCAGCCCTCCGCCAGCGGGTGGGCTATGCTGACTCCCCAAGGCATATCCAGAGAAGGCTCAGCAGATAGCAGCACAGACATGAACAGTTTCACAGCTGTGAAGTGTCTTATGTCTCCAGGGGCTGAAGGCTGCCCAGGATAAATGGGAATGGATACCTACATGGTGTGTGGCCAGGCCCGACACCATTTCTGTCGGGGGAACGATCCGAAACAGAGCTCTGTAAATGGATGTACAAAGTGGCCATAACCTTCCCTTACAGCTCCAGCCACAGAGGGGAGCTCGGCCTCATCTCACTCAGACCCTGGGGCACATCCTCCCACTCAAGGGTCCCTATGTCAGCGGCTGTGAGGGTGTGAAGGGGCTGGTTTCTTTTACCTCTTGGTCACCTCTTGTCAGTCATTCCACAGGGTGAAACTAAACCATACAGAACCCCTTTGCCCACTCATGCTCAGTCATTCCGGACTCATTTTTTCCCTAAGACACCTCATTTGAGCGTACCTGGGACCTCCCCAAAGCTGCAAAGTCATGCCCGGGCCACAGACTGCCGAAGAAGCAGCCTTGAGACAGGCTGACTTACAAGTGTCATTATATATGTATGAATATCACAATTCTGTTGTAGTTTTTTTTTGGGGGGGGGGTAGTTTTTCTTGTCTTGATGACTTTGTTGATGATGTATTATTTTTATCAAGGTAAGATTTGCATGCAGGGAAATGCCCAGATCTCAAGTGTACTATTGGCTAAGTGTTAGAAAATGTATACACTCGTGTAGCCACCACCCCAAATAAGATAAAGAACACCTCTGTCATTCCTGGAATTTCCCTCATGCCTCCTTCCAGCCAACCCCCAACCTTCCACTGCTACTGTTGTGCTGATTTCTACTGCCATCGATTCATTTTAAGACTTTACTGGGGTGCCTGGGTGGCTCAGTCAGTTAAGTGTCCGACTCTTGATTTCGGAGCAGGTCATGATCTCACGGTTCTTGGGACTGAGCCCCATGTTGGGCTCTGCACTGACGGCATGAAGCCTGCTTGGGATCCTCTGATCCTCTCTGCCCCTTCTCTGTTCATGTTCTCTCTCTCTCAAAGTAAATAAATAAACTTGAAAAAAAAAAAGACTTTACTTCAGTTGCCCTTCACTAGATTGGCCTTGCACTTAAAATAAAATCCACTCTCCTCACAAGACCTTCATGATGTAGGTACTGTTAGCCTGACCTCTCCAACTAACATCGATCTTCTTGCTCGCTATGAAATTTCTCAAACTTGCCAAGCCCTTTCATGACCCTGGGCCTTCCTACATACCCTTCCTCCTCTCTGAGACTGTCCCAGCTCTGTTCCCTTACATTGAGGGGCTGGCTTTTTCTGTCCTTCAGGTCACAGCTGGAAAGTCCATTCTAGAATTCTACCTGACACCCCCCCTCAGTGGGCATCCCCGCCCTTCCCCCCAGAGCCCATTTACTCCATCATTTCCACTTCTTCCTTTCCTCATTGCCCCAGCTGTATGCATGCTGGCTTGCTGGCTACCTGTATCACTAGACTGTTCACTGGCAGACATTCACTCATCCATTGATTCCACAACATCTGCTCAGTATTTGCTCCATGCCAAGCGCTGTTCAAGGTGCTGGGAATGCAGCAGTGATACAAACAGAATCTTTGCCCTACTAGCTTCCATTCTAGTGGGGGAAACAGGCCATAAATGAATAAGCAAATAAACAGTTGTAGGTCAGATGATGAAAAGACCTATGGAGGACAAGAAAGCAGGGAAAGGGCAGGACTTCTCAGGCCAGCAAGTGCTATTTTCTATAAGTAGTCTGAGTTCTCCCCAATATGATGACATAGAAACACAGACTTGAAGGTAAAGAGGGAGCAAAATAATTTGTGTATCTGGGGCGGGGGGGGGGCATTCTAGGCTTTCAACGGCAGAAACATGCTTGGTGTGTTCCAGAAATAGGAAAGAGGCTAATATGACTGAAGGGGGATGGGTGAGAGTGATTCTCCCAGTGATGGAAAGGAGAGGCTCTTCCATGGGCAATGACGGATGCTGCAAGGTCATTTTGAACAGACTGTGCCTTTTACTTTGAGTGAAGTATGGGGTGGAGAGAAGGAGGGTTACTGGGAGGTCAGTTAGAAGCTATGGCAATCATACACTGGGGAGGTGATGGTGGCTCTGGCCGCAGAAGTAGAGGTGATCATATTCTAAACATTGAGCCAGCAGGTTTTGCTTCTGGACTGGATGTGGAATTTGAGTGAAAGGACATGAGTCAAGGCTGACTCAGGAGGAGCCGATCTGGACTGGGGCTGGGGTACATTAGCTCACTTTGGGACGTGCTTAGTTCAGGGTGTCTATTAGAAGTCCACATGATACCTAACCCCGTTTCCAGGAACACCAGGTATGTGAATGTGGAGTTGTGGGGAGACAAAACTCAAGGATGGAAGACACATCTGAGAGCTGACAGACAGCCTGTGGGTACTCTGTAAATACACAGCACTGAGTGGGATGTCCATGAAGGCGGCATTGTGTCTCTTTTGTTCATTGCCTCATACCCAGTGCCTAGAACACTCAGGCGTGCGATGTGTAAATGAATGATCCAAGCAACAACCCACCCGCGTTCTTTCCTGCGAGTTGCTTTACTAAGCTACTGTCTACTCTCTTACAAACTATATCCACCATATCCTGAAAAATGTCACTAAGTTATGGACACCGAAACACCTCAAGGTGACCTTATCCATTTTCTGCACACTCAGATGTACCTTTCACATCTTGCTTTCATCTCATTAGAAGGCAAGCCCTCGCTTATTTGCATTCATAATTCATAGGAGGACAGAGGGTGCCGTTTAGTACAAAGCCATAGGACAGAGCGGATGGCACCTTCATGGAGCCTGCCCTGGAATCTGGAAGCTGACGTCTTCACTCCTATCTCACTGCCAATGGTCGCCTTCTGTCAAGGATAAAAGGTCTCCAAGTGTGTGTAGTGAAGGGAGCACAGAGCCACATCTGCAAAACTCAAACTGCAAACAAGCCCCTCCGGCTCCTGTAACACTAACCGCCTCTGTCACTGAATTCAGAGTCACCGAAACGTGACTGTCAATGTGTCCGCATTTCACTGCTAATGCCTTGTTTACTTTGCATTATTAAAACCTTCTCACTGCAGCTGTCTCGTATTAATGCCCAGGTTCACAGCAAGTTGGTACCTGTGGGGTTACATTCGGGTCACAGACATTCATAGGTATCCAATACAGGACTCTTAAGACATTTTGGATTCTAGTTTGGAAATGTAAAGGATGGAGAGAAGAGAAGAGAAAGTAAGGCCATTGGAGTGGCATCACGGTGCCCAGCCAGAAACTTGGGCAATGAATTTTTCAGGAGCCGGGGAGGCTGGTACCTTTGCTGTGATCCATTTCTCGAGAGGCAGCAGTTGCAGAGGGGCCTGCCCCCAGTCCACCCACTCCCTCCCAACAGCTCACTTGTTCTCAATGAACTGTTTTTCTCTTTTCACGCCACATGCCCAATAGTCTAGGGAAGAAAGTCCTGCAATTTAAGGAACATTTATTGGTTCATGTTGCAAAAGGTAGCCCTTGCAACACATAGTTCTTTATTGCAGGTTAGTTACGATTTTTGACTCCAGTTCTAGCTTTATTCCTACATAAACCTCACAGAGTAAGTGGAAAACTTGGCCCTCTGTTTCCAACATGATTTAAAATCACCTGGTCATGTGTTCACACCTTTTGGAACTGTCCCTTATGTCCTAGGTGTCTTTTTTTCCTCTCCTTTACTAACTTCTACATCCAGTTCTATATGCAGCTCAAATGTCTAGTTGACAAGGAATATTTGCTGGTTTGAATTCCAGCTCTGTCAATAGACCGGGTGACCTAGGTCAAATTAGTTATTCTTTCTTTCTGTTTCACCCTCAGTTGTAAGGTGAGATGGAAGATGTTCATTCCATAATGTGTGTGTGACTATAAAATGGGATAAGGCACGTATAAGACTCAGCACGGCACCAGACATGCTGCTAGGCTGGCTCCGATTTATTAAGAATGATTATTGTTTTCTCTGGCATGGTGTGGACCCATGAGCTTCCAGATTAGCAGGTTACATAGAAAGGACAGTCCCTCTGACAACGTCTCAGATGTGTCACACTCCTTTCCTCCTAGACTACACACCATGAAACGGTGTTCACTCTCTCTTCCCAGATGAATAAAATATTCAGAAAATAAGATTAAACTTCTCTGTATAATTGAATCACAAGGATGGGCTCCTTGCTTGCAAGGGCTGTTTCGGAGGAACTTCCTATTCTTTGCAGACTCTCTTATACCCTGTATGGTTAGGGCACCTGAGGTCAGATGATAGCTATGGACACAGGAATTGGTGTTGGCACAGTGGGTGGGGGTTTGCTGGAGAGGAAAGCCCCAAAGGTGCCATTCCGAGTAGGCTTACCAGCTCTGTAAAACCCAGATTACACCACTCCACCACACTCACCCCCAGCTCCAGGAGCAGCACGGCAGAGCACGGTGTGGGTTACTGCTGTCCCCTTGCTCTCCCAGCTGCTGTGGACCTCTGCTCAGCCGCCAACAAGGAGGTGGTGGAGGCAAGCGGGGGCTCCCACCACCGATGCTGAAAGGAGTGCACAGACTCATTACACTCCTGCCTAGTGTGGCTTTGTCTTTATCCACCCTATCGCCTTCCTTCTTCTTCCTCCATTCTTTGGGATTGGGGCAAAAAGTGTAGGTGTGATCCTCAACACGACAGTGGATCTAATGTAAAAGGTTAGGGACTGAAGGCCTTCTGCAAAGCTATGTCCCAGAGCAAGGTGTTGCTGGTCCCTGTCTGACCAGCAATGAACTATGCTTTATCCTGGACAAGAAATGGTAGAGAGGGGAGGGAGAGCAGCTATGATGGAAATGAGGGCTGGAATAGAAGCAGGGGTGGAAACTGTCCCATCAAAGTCCACTAACACCTCAGCAAGGGTGGCTGCTTTATAGCCTGGGACATGGGCCAGGGGGATGCTGATGGAGAGATGACTAAATAGTGGGGCCAGCTGTTTCTTAGAACTGATGCCATCTAAGGTCAATTCAAGACCAAAACTGTTTCCTCCCACCCATGAAGGTAAATTAATCAAGGCATGCAAAATAGCAGTGAAATCAGCCCTACAGTCTGGACTCAAGAGCTCTGGCATCTTCTATTAAAACAAACAAACAAACAAACAAGAAGATAGGAGGAGGACAGAGATCTGTATCCCACAACAGATTTGGGAGGCAGGCTCCTTTTTGGTTTCAATTTTCACAATTCAACACTTTTCTTAGTATCAATTTTCCTTTGTGCACAGCTCAGTAATTCTGTTTGGTAAAACAGGTCAGATATGCAGTGGCCCCTCAGCTATTCCCTCGCCTCCATGATGATGTTCATTCAATCATCACGGAAGAAGGATTATAATTGCTATAACTAAATTGTTGTGCCGGGAGAAAACTGTATAAGGGAGTGGCTTAACAATGTGTCAGCCTGGGCAGCTCTCTTGCTAACTGTGTGGCCTTGGAGAAGTTACTTCGCTTTGCTATGCCTCAGTTTCCCCTTGGGCAGAGTGAGGATCTCACAGCAGTCTCATCTTTCAAGGGACATGAGTTTTTTGTTTGTTTAAATTTTTTTAATGTTTACTTTTGAGACAGAGAAAGACCATGAGTGGGGTTGGGGGAGAGAGAGAGGGAGACACAGGATCTGAAGCAGGGTCCGGGTTCTGGGCTGTTAGCACAGAGCCCGATGCGGAGCTCGAATTCACAAGGAGTGAGATCATGGCCTGAGCTGAAGTCAGACGCTTAACTGACCGAGCCACCCAGACGCCCCTCAGGGAACATGAGTTTTAAAGTCAGTGCTTAATATGGTAATGAATTACTGACAAAATGTGCTGTTTCTTTTAGAGCACCAAATGAAATAGTTGAGCTGCACTTAGGAACTGCAGATTATGAAGAACAGTAGTTTTAAATACTGTGAGTCTAGGACAATAATTCAAAGCACCAAGATATTTTCCATCTGATACACACGGGCCCTGAGAGGCAGTGGGAGAGTGGATTTATAGCTCTCAGCTCTCTTTCTCCATCGGGGACACCCACTTTTTGGTTCAAATGTCAGGCAGAACTGCCTGAAATCACTAATGCACACTCTCTTCCTTTCTCTCACCCTCCCTGTTTCCTCACCCTCACCTTCTCACCTTCACCTTTTCTTGAATTCCAGCCAGTTTGACGTAGTTGCACTACAACACATGCATCAGAGGGCCTTTGCGAGAAGTGGCTGTGACAGTGGGGGGTGGGGTGGGGGGCAGCATTTCCATTTCTCTTCAAGAGCCAGCCTGCTGACAGTGAAGCTGTGGAGTCAGCTGACCACCCCCGGCCACTGCCCCTCAGGATCCACTCTTGCTCGGCAGCTCCCAGCCCGTTCGAGCTTGGGGATACCAGAGGCAGGCCGTTCCTGCCCGGTTTGGTTTCCTCTGATGGGCAGGGCAGTCTCTGCTCTGGGGCTCTCCTATCAATTGCCCTGCACGCTGACAATGCCATCCAGTCCTTCTTTCCCTTCCATCCTTACCCTCAAAGATGCAGACCAGCATTGTGGTTTGAGGCTCTCCCCAATTCTGTCTTGTCATCCGCTTCCCAGAGGACCTGACCTGACACAACGTATAACGTACAGGGCATAGAATAAAGGTTCTAGAGATGTTAGGTGTTAGTGTTATAATACCAATTGGATTTGATAAAACTAATAACTTCACTAACAGAAGACACTTGTAGAGGTACATATTCTCATGATGACCTGATCCAAGAGTCCTCAGTAGACTCTTAGGCCTTGCCTAGCCTGTATCCATTTCTCTGCCCCTGTGGCACTATTCCAAGAAGAACATTCTGCTCTTTCTAATGCTTCACTGTGTGGAGAGAATTTCAAAACCACTAGAGGATTTGGTGACAGCTACAGAATTAGCTGGAAAAATGGGCCTCCACAGCCCTTCGTCTTGGCAAGAACAAACACCGTGGTCCTAAGAGCCTTCTTAAAACAAGTATTGATGAAAGCTACCTTCATTAAACAACAGAGCCTTTCCCAGGGGAGTTCTGTGTGAAGTCATTATGGTCTACCTAGCGTGTGGATTCCTGGTGCACAGGGGACATTGATTAGTCTTACCGAGGGAAATGATGGTCAAGGCAGCAAGGGAAACACATAAGGGTCTCTGAACACACCCATCAATCTGCAGCCCTAAAGCATGTCCATTAGAGCAAAACCCTTTTCAGTGACAGGTTCCACAAATACTGTTGAAAACCCTGTGATGATGACAGCTATAAACTCCGTTCTCCTGAGACCTATGAGGCTGGTTCTGATTCAGCGACCACAGACTTCACAGAGCAGCTATCAACGGCATGATAATGGTTTGTGATAAAGGTGCTGTTGATGTTCTGCTGAAAGCAGCAGAGAAGCAACTGACGATCAACAGCAATTAGGTGCTTAATAAAACTGCTTTGGAGATGCTGCTGCTTAAAAAGATTGTCACGGGTGGCGCAAGGGACTCAGCAATCAATCCCAATGAAGCCCGTGCCTATCTTTCTTTTTGAAAGCACTTCTTCCATCAAACACAAACTGTGAGGCTTTTGCTGCCTCCGAAGGAAGGAAAATCAACTTTGATCTGATTAGTCACATAAAAGCCTTGGGCACAATAATCACCTAGGCAGACCCTGGACACACTTGAGTCAAGGGTGAGACCGGGGAGAGGGCAGAAGAGGAAAATCCCAGCGAGGCCTGCAGGTTTCACCCAGTCTACACAGCCAACGGTGACTGGGTTTCGGCATGGACTTCTGTAACTATAATTTGTGTGTTGCTAATAAAATAACCTAGAAAGGGCAGAGGAGACAGCCATCACAACCCTACACTCACCACCTTTCAGGAGGGGGAAATTATTTCAAACTACTAGGCAAAACAAAAGGGATTGTAGTTACCTATCTCTAATTCTAGGTTGATACACCTTTTGTACCAGAAAAAAATACTGGCTTGAGGACATGACAGACTTGGGCCTGTGCCTGGTTCTGAGCCTTCCCTAGCTGTGTGGCCATGGGCAAGTTGCTTCTCTTGGAGACTCGGTTTCCTCATCTGAAAAGCAGAAATAAGAATAACTACCTGACAGGGTTTTGTGAGACAAAATACCAACATGTATGTGAGAGGCCTCAGCATCTTGTCCTTATAGATTTAAAATCAATTCACAAAGCTTAGCCTGTATCTGTTTCTCTACCCCTGTGGTATCATTCCAAGGAGATCATTCTGCTTTTTCTAATGCTTCACCGTGTGGAGAGAATTTCAACTATCATATCACATGTGACAGATGTGCAGCCCAGAGAGCAAAACTGCTGGCCTATATTTATCATTAGCCTTAAGAAATAAAAAGAAGGGATTTTTTTTTTAATATTACAGTTGTAAAATCTCACTCTAACATTAAACAGTTTTGGAAATATCATTAAAAAAACACAAGATGGCTGGGTAACTTCATCATAATAATAGCTAATATCTCATTATTAATTGCTTCATTATTATTTCAATATAGACACTATTTTAAGTAATCTATATCGATTGCTTCATTTAACTCCCAAACTACTCTATGCGGTAGGAACCATTCGTCTCTCTCTCCCACCTTACAGATTAGAAAACTGAGGCACAGTGAAATTTTGTTTGCACAAGGTCACACAACCTGTAGGTTAACAAAGGCTAGTCTCATCTACAGGCACTTTGATTTCCAACCCTGTGTTCCCACAATTATGCCAAAGATGGGACTTCTAGAGTGGCTACTAAAGTTCTATTTCCTGACCTGGGTGGTGTTTGCTGTACATTTTATTCATGTGATCTTCTGAATCAGTTTTATACTATTAAAAAAGCATTTTAAAGTAATAATACTAGTAGCTAAAATTTTGCCACTCAATGCTCTGGGCAAAAATGGATGTGTTTTGCAACCATAGGCACCGAATTATGGTTCTATAATATTGTAACATTTGTCTCTCAGGGCACCTGGCTGGCTCCGTAGGAAGAGTGTGCAGCTCTTGATCTCAGGGTCATCAGTTCGAGCCCCATGTCAGGTGCAGATATTACTTACATAAATAAAACTTAAAAAAAATATATTTGCCTCAGTTGCTTAGGACAGTGGCACAGAAGAACATGGAAATTGAATTTTCATTTTGTGGTCTTAGGTGCTACTTGGTCACCAGAGTCCATTGGAAATGGGGAAATAGTATAAGGAGAGTAATTTTTATTTTGACATGCTGAATCACTGTCTGCCTTGACTATATTTTTCTCAACATTCATTTGCTTGTCTTTTCATGTATTTGTTCTTAATTTCTCTTGCTCATACTTTCTCTTTCTCCTTCTCTTTCTCTCGTCCCTTTCTCTTCTTAACCTCAGATCCACACCCTTCTGGTTCCCTTCTCCGTGCCTCTCTCTCCTTTTCTTTTCTTTTCTTTTTTAATGTTTATTTATTTTAGAGAGAGAGACAGAGACAGAATGTGAGTGGGGGAGGGGCAGAGAGAGAGAAAGACAGAATCTGAATCGGGCTCCAGGCTCTGAGCTATCAGCACAGAGCCTGATGCGGGGCTTGAACCCACCAAAGTCAGACTTAACTGACCTGAGCCAGAGTCGGACTTAACTGACTGAACCACACAGGTGCTCCCTTTTTTTTAATACATAAATCATTTCTTGTTGGTCTTATTTATTGAATATTATGATGGATTGCTTAGTCTTCATTAAAAAGTGTTGAATAGATTATATACAAACTTCAATTAATCTTGCTGACTTAAGTTTCCATTGCCACATGTACTCCCTGATTGACTTCTATTTCAGTAGCTTAATGGTTCCCAGTTATTAAAAACCTTTTGTACCTTAAGAAAGCTTGGGACTGGAAAGGTTAACATGTTATGGCCTAAGAAGAAAATAAAGTATATGAGCATAAGTTGCCCAAAGTAATCCGCTTTCTCGTCACATACTTTTGCTTTTCACTCTCTTGTAGACACCCAACAGAGAAATCACATGCCAGGGATGTTTCTTAGCCTATGACGCAACGGAGCTTAGTCTTGCCCATTAAGGAGATCTGTGAACACTGAGAGACTCCAGCGCTTTATGTAAGGATGGGCCCACAAAGGCTGGGACTGGCCAGAAAGATCATCCCCTGAGCCAAGGATCTCTGGGCCTCAACTCCAGAACTAATTTGTGTGCTAGGACATGACTCAAAAATCTTATAACCAGGCAGAAAAGTATGCATGTGTGTGTGTGTGTGTGTGTGTGTGTGTGTATGTGTGTGTATAAATTTATATATACATAAATATATATATATATATACTTATTTTTTTAATGTTCATTTATTTTTGGGAGAGAGGGAGAGAAAGAGCCTGAGCAAGGGAAGGACAGAGAGAGGGAGACACAGAATGCAAAGCAGGCTCCAGGCTCAGACCTGTCAGCACAGAGCCCAATGTGAGGCTTGAACCCATGAGCTGTGAGATCATGACCTGAGCCAAAGAAAAGTTGCCCCCAGAAGAGTATATTTTAAAAAAATCCCCTTCTCTCTGCTAAAGAAACACTTGCATTCTTTATTCAACAGCTGTATATAGGGTGCTCCTCAGTGTAGTACATATCATCTTCCCACCTGCTTAAGTACTGGGTACTCTAGCCCTTCCCTAATCAACATGGTCCACAGCAGATTCTAAGAATTCCATGGGGCCCTGCCTTCCCCTGAACCTTGGAAATAAAGACCCATCACATGGCACCTTTGTAACAAATCCCAGTCCCCATCTCCCACTTCAGGTTCTAAGACTTCCTGGACCCTCTGGGAAGTCACAGCCTGATCGGTACCTCGGACAGTTCCACTATATCCACTGGGGAGCAGCATATACCTGTTGGATTGTTCTGTAAGCAGGCTGGGGTCCTTCATCCTTAACCTCTTCCTCCGGTCCTGAGAACACTATTTCTTCTTCCTCCTCCTCACTTTCTTCAGAACAGGAATCAAATGCATCAGCATAATATTCTTCAGCCACAATCGGGTCTTCTGGGATGTCTGAAATAAAGAATAAACAGCAATCAAGTCCTACCAGTCATTAAAATTGTAACAAATCTAGGATCTCCTATATTTTCCCAGAGATGTATATTATGTTTGTGCTGATAAAGCTCTCAGGAGGGTAGAGCTGAATCTTAGCTTCCTGAAAGTATCTGGTTGAATGTAATAAATACTCAGCAAAATTAAACCCGTAAAGGAAAGGAGGAATGACTCTACCAGCAACCATATTTTGAAGGTGGAAGAATAAAGCCATGAAACAAGAAGAAATGATCTCTTGGAGGCATAAATCTTTATTACAAAGGAGGGGATGTAGGAGCAGAAGCAGGATGAGATGCCTTGCCTGCAGGGCTCTCTTATACACCCACACAAAACTTCTGCAGAGGCAGCTGGAGTAGAACTATGACAGCACTCTTCCTGGGAATTTCTTTTTTAAAGAATAAGTGGTGAGACCAGGTAAGATGCATAGGATATACAGGAATGGCATTTTGGCAAGCTGGGGAAAACATTATGGTTCTTTTTTAATAGGCTATGAAGGCTTTTGAAATGGCGTTCACTCTGGGACCCTGCTTACTTACATCTATATGTGGCATTTATTGTTTTTAAAAAGGAAGGATCACTCACTTAAGTTGATGCCAAGAAGTGACTACCTAAGTTACATGATGAAATGTTAATTCTAACTAAAAATATGATCGGTGTTTATAATGGTTTTCAACCAAGAAAGGCCAAGACTGGATCACAAAAAAACATAGTGATATCAACTCCAATTTAGTAATGAAGGCCTAGAAATAGGGAAATGTGCTCAGGGAAAGGAGCAAATTACAGAGTGACACCCCACCATATTAAAACCATGGGCATTTTAGGCTCTGCACCATTGTCTGATTTATAAACAAAATAATTCTTCTAAATAAATTCTTCTAAATCATAACAAACAGCACTGTTTTTCAACCCACTGTTGCTACTCTGTGTTTCTTGGTGGGGGGGGAATATGGAATTTGGCATCAGAGAATCAGGTTGGAATCCGGCTCTACTGCCTCTTACAGGAGAACCTAGACAAGGCATTTGAACTTATTGAGCTCCAATTTCTCCAGTAAAACTGGCATAAGGGTAACCTGGCAGGGCAGCTGGGAAGATTCAGTAATATGATTCTTATGAAACCACTGTATACAGGGAAGCTTTATAAAATGTTCACTCAATTTCCACATCTGTAAAAATGGACTTTTCATTAAGTGATTCCAGAATCCTCTGGAAGTAGGATACTTAGTAGAGGTAGAGTTCCCTGATAGTCTGACAGCGGGGTACTTTAAAATCTTCGCTAACTATGGTTTCCCATAAAACACAAGAGGCCAGTGCCATGACCTCAAAATTAACTCAAAATACAAAAATTACATATATTGAAAAACTGTCTTTGCCAATTCCTTAGGAAGGGGCACACTGGGGCTCCCATACTTCTGGTAACTCCAACACAGCCTGTTTTCCCTTTAGATCACTGGTTTTCTGTTGAGCAGCAAATGAAATAGATTATTTGTATATGGGAGCCATGTTTTATAAAAATCTTGACTCAACTCACACTCAGAATGGCTTGAGGAGTAGATGAAGCATATATGAAATATATGAGCAAGATAAGTATATGAAAACTAATAGCTCCCAAGTAGATAATTCAAGTCTCTAGTTTTGTCCTCAAGTAGGGGCATTTCTCACTGAATGGAATGGTGGACAGGACCACACGACTTCCCACCTCTGTTCCTCCCCCTCCCCCTCTCCCTCCATCTTTGCATCTTTTTCACAGACTTGTCCACTCTGTCTTCTTCTTCCCACCTCCTCCTATTTCCTCTCCCTCTCCCCCCAGAGGCTCTCTGTCTCTTTGACAGTTATTCGTTCATTTATTTATTCCTATTTTTCTCTTTCTTTCCCTCTACTCCTCATCTCCTCCACGTTAGGCCAGAATATTTGCTTTCAAATTTGACTGTGACACAATACGAATATCATTTACATTGTTTCCCAGTACCCAGAAATGTGCTTATATTTGTGTATGAACATAAATATATTTGTAGTTGAAATGAAAGTTTCATGCATCCACATTTACCCTTACTAAATATGACAATTCTGGTCTTTCACGTTCTATTCAAGAAAACTGTTTTTTTTTTTTTTTCAACGTTTATTTATTTTTGGGACAGAGAGAGACAGAGCATGAACGGGCGAGGGGCAGAGAGAGAGGGAGACACAGAATCGGAAACAGGCTCCAGGCTCTGAGCCATCAGCCCAGAGCCCGACGCGGGGCTCGAACTCCCGGACCGCGAGATCGTGACCTGGCTGAAGTCGGACGCTTAACTGACTGCGCCACCCAGGCGCCCCAAGAAAACTGTTTTAAATGCTAGTTGCAACTTGTTGATTTCTCACCACACAATTTGAAAAACACTGGTTTAGAATGCTGGCTTTGGAATCAAAACAGAGCTGCATTTAAATCAAGGCTTTAATATCAGCTCTATACCAGCTCTATTCCTGCCCTTCAGCTTTCTCATCTGTAAAATGGAGATGATAATGCCCATCTCTTAGAATTGTTGAGAACATTAAATAGTATAATGGATGCAAAGCACCATGCATATTATGTACCCAGTAAATGTCATTACTAACATTTACCATAAAACTCTGTACACATTTTGCTTGTAATACACAACACCAGGAAGAAACAGAAATATTGGACAATCACAAATATATACACAAAATAGAATCACTTCTCAAAATCCATACTGTACCCAACTCAAATGGGTAATAAGGCAAAAGGCCAAATCCCACAGCCAAACGGTTCTCTTGATAAATACTGAGCCCCACCTCCCATAACATGACTCCTTGTGCACAGAATCTTGGTTTTAGAGGAAAGATTCCCTCTCTTACCAAGGATCCCTCCCAGGAAGCAGAGGAAGGAAAGAAATGGTAAGGAGGAAAGTGCCCTCCTGCCACTTGTGCCTAAGTCATAAAGCAGACGGGGATGAATTCATCTCCAGTATTTCTTAAACGAGCACCACTATCTTGGTACAGCTCAGAAAAGAGATCATTTTCAAAAGGAAAAGTCAAAAGAAATGTAAGTCTGCTCAAACTGTGTTTGTCAAGCTGTGTGTTTTTCTTATGCAGGCCCAATTGGAAGCCTTGTTAGGCTAAGGCTCATTTCTCCTGTCATTGAGGGAAAATGGTCTGTGATAAATAGCTTTAATTTCCTCACACCCTGAAGTCAGCCTCATAGCAGATGCACTGGAGCGGCATTCCAGATCTCTACTAGGCTGGGTGGGCAGCGACAGTGTGTTTATGAAAGAATCCAGTTGTGGCTGCCTGAACTTGGGCACAGTTGTTACAGATCCGTGCTGGAGAAAAAGAGAAGCAATCACCCTGTTCCATGAAAAGGAGGCTCTTTGCCAGACCCTTCAATTAAGACCCTAATAAATCCCTTTCTCTAAGACTTAAGTGAATATCAGGACCACCTGCAGGGCCTGTTAAAACACAGATCACTAGGCCCCACCCACTTGCTGATTCAGTAGGTCTGGGGTGAGGCCTGAAAATGTGCATTTTGAACAGGTTGCCAGGGGATGCTGGGGATGCTGGTCTGGGGCACAACGTCCAAACTGTTGCTATAGGATGTGACTAATTCAAATACAAGTACTATCATATATTATTATATAGAAGCACTATAATAGAATATGGAAGACTACATCTTCCAACCTTATATGTTATAGACCAAAAAAATGAAGACATAAGCTTTACTTTAGAAGAGTTCAAATTGTTGTACCATTAGCTGTCACGATCTCTGTGGAGTTGTAAGGCACTCTTCTCATTTTTACTGATGGAGAAGAACAAAGCTGTGAGTGAGCAGTCCAAAGTTAACACACTTTACAGTTTGCAAAAGCACATTCACATCCATTATCCCATTTAATCATTGCAACAGTTATTCAAGTTAGACCAGGACATTTTTATCATTTTTTTGGATAATGAAAGTGAAGCTCAGGCAGGCTAATAACCAATTGAAAGTCACAGAGCTGTATGCAGGGTGGACACTAGACCAGAACACAAATAACCTGAATCCTATCTTTTTTCCACCGAATTGGTGCTATTTCATGGTTAGCTAGGAGCGTTCGTCTTCGTTAGTAAAACCACGTCATGGATAAAAGGTGTGATTGTCTTCCCCCATCGCTCTGAAAGATGTTGGACAAGGGATAGGCTTTCCACTTAGGAGATGGGAAAACTGAAACACTTAGTCATCCTGGTAAAGTGTCTGAAAGGAGCTGGGAATATTGAATGCCAAGGGCTCTCCCTCAGACTCAGCCCAACTGTCACTACCTTCAACCTCAGATGTGCTCAAACTGGAGGGTGCACTGGGATTGCGTGGAGGCCTGTTAAAACAGATTCCTGGCCCCATGCCCAGTGTTTCAGATTAAAAAACTGGTGGTCTGGGCAGGGGTTTGGGGGGGGGGTGGCAAGAAGTCTACATGATGCTGCTGCCGCATCTTGGAGAACCATTGCTCTACCTTACAGGACCTTCAAGGAGAAAGTGACACACAGGTGTAATTGTTGAATGAGAATTTCCCTGATACTTCATCTATTATTGTACCAGCCCTTTAAACTTCTCAAATGATCATAAAAATGCACTAAAGAGGGGCGCCTGGGTGGCGCAGTCGGTTAAGCGTCCGACTTCAGCCAGGTCACGATCTCGCGGTCCGTGAGTTCGAGCCCCGCGTCAGGCTCTGGGCTAATGGCTCGGAGCCTGAAGCCTGTTTCCAATTCTGTGTCTCCCTCTCTCTCTGCCCCTCCCCTGTTCATGCTCTGTTTCTCTCTGTCCCAAAAATAAATAAACGTTGAAAAAAAATTAAAGAAAAAATGCACTAAAGAATTTATTTTTTACTTTTTAAGAATTTTTTTAAAAGAAGTAATAACATAAGAACTTTGCCTAAAGTCAAAGCCTCATTTCCTTTAGAGGAACTTAGTGATGTGGAAGGAATATCTCAGCCTGTGCACCTACCACCACGCTGAATGATTCTAACCATCTGTATGTCTTGAGTAAATGCATGTCATGAGTTTAGCACAATGGTTCTCAAACGGTGTTCCCCAGAAGAGCAGCAACAACATCACCTGGGATATTACTAGAAAAGCAAATTCTCAGGCTTCCCAGACTTGCTGAATCAGAAACTGAAGGAAGTGTCCAGCAATCTGCATTTTAATAAGCCCTCCAGGGGGATCCTGATGCAAGCCTAAATTTGAGAACCGCTAATTTCGCACAATGACTGGCACTTTCTGCTCAAATAAAAAGAGCTTCTACAGATATCCCCAGTTGATAAGCTCTTGGGAGGCAGGAGCCAAGAAGGTCCTGTTCCCCACGATTTCTCAAACCCATGGCTCAAAGCAGACACTCCAGGATGCTCTGGTTTCTCTTCAGATCTAGAAATCTTTTGCCTTTTCAAAGCAGACACTCCAAACTCAAAGCTTCCTGTCCAACAAATGAATGCCTACACCTCTAAGAGATAAGCAGTTTCAAATTTCATGCAAAGAATTTCCTAATCTTTGTTTTGGGGAAGGGCAGGAAAAGGGCAGTGGGGGACATAAAGATTTTTTCCTCCAATAGTGTCAGAACTGATTGGTGACCAAGTGACCTGTGACTTGGGAAATCCAACGGATTCACTCACCACTTTTCTGCCCCTTCTCCTCGGAAGTCAACAATACCCGCAAGGTATTTTTTTTTAAACAACTTTTTTCAATGTTTTTATTTATTTTTGAGAAGAGAGAGACAGAGCATGAGTGGGAGACGGGTAGAGAGAAAGAGGGAGGCACAGAATTGGAAGCAGGCTCCAGGCTCTGAGCTGTCAGCACAGAGCCCCACGTGGGGCTTGAACTCATAAGCCGTGAGATCATGACCTGAGCTGAAGTTGGAAGCCCAACCAACTGAGCCACCCAGGCGCCCCTCCACAAGATATTTTTAAAATGGTTCTCATTATTCCTACCATCTCGGGGAAAGCATCTCCTCCTAAAGAGAGGATGTTCTCTATGTCAGCTGTGGTGGGGCAGCTGGGGGTGAGGAGGGGATCTCGCGGCAGGCAGCTGCCCAGACATGCCCTTCTTTATTTTTCCTTTCTTTCCTAGTTTTCTGAAGTGGGCAATGGCTTTATCTTGAGCCAGAAAATATTGAACAAAAGCTATAATAAGAACAAACTGATCTATTGTTAGATCTTGATGTGGCCTCTAAAGACCACGTTCTCACATCACAAACTGGAAGCAGCAGTGCTCAGAATGACAATAGTTATTATTATACTGACAAGGCAGTTCTCCAGATTTCTTATTTTCCTAAATATGGCACTTGTGGGTGTGAAAAAGATCGCCTTAATCCATTTTTTTAATGAAAACATTTTAAATAAAAACATCATCTTCTCATATGCCGAAAAAACCTATGATTAATATGCCACAACATTCCCAAAACTACTGGGTGAGAGAATGCCTTGAGAAGGCACTTAGATGCAGACACTGTCTCTGCTGAGCTGCCTCAGTTTCCCCAGGGAGCTCTATCTTGTGTAAGGTGCAGGCAAATTGGCATGAAAAAAAACCACAGAAATTGAAGCCCAAGTTAACTGGTGATGTCTGCTGCTCCTGAGAGATTAAGAGGATAAACTGTAGGGTCAGGCTGAGGTTCAAATCTGGTCTCTGCTGCTTATTGGCTCTGTGACCTTGGGCAGCTGATGTCACTTCTCTGGTGGTTTTTCCCATTTGTATGTGGGTGTAGTGAATACTACTGATGTGCCACCCAACCTCCTTATCAGGCGCACCCCAAAATATAACTGACACACTCATCCAGCTGCTGTGAGCGCTGGCTGCCGTGTTAGTCTCTGCTGGGGCTACCGCAACAAAATGCCACAGACCGGGGACTAAAACAACATTTACTCTCATCGGTCTGGAGGCTGGAAGTTCGAGATCCAGCTGTTGGCAGGTTTGGTTTCTCCTTGGCTTGTGGGGGGTTGACTCTCTAGCACTGGTTTTTCAGGGTCTTAATCTCTGATCTCCTCTTCTGATAAGACACCAGTCAGATAGGATTAAAGCCCACCCTAACAGCCTCATTTTAAGTTAATCATGTCCTTAAAGGCCCCATCTCCAAATACAGTCACATTATGAGTTACTGTGGGTTAGGGTTCAAAATATGAATTTTAGGGGAACATAATTCAGCCCATAACAATTGCTACAGGGCACAAATGCCCTTCTCCAGACAATTGCTCTCAGATCAAAGAATTTCCTTATCAAAGAGGTTATGTGTTCCCTCCACCCTGGAGCAAAGTCCTGGCCAACGACTTAATGACTCAAGTGGACCTGGGCCCCTCATATCCCTCATGCTCCAGAGCTTTCTGTGGGTCTAGATATACCCTCCCCCTGAAACCAAAAGCTCTCCCTCAATAAAACACATACGCCAGAATAACCATTTCAGGCTCTGCATCTAAGGAGCCCAATCAAAGACTTGGGGGTATTATAATAATACCTTAACTCATAGCTGTAACATACAATTCTATACGAGGTGGGTGATGTTGTGCAATGATGTAAACACCTCTTAAAGGAAAATAGTCAGATGCCAGCAAGGTCACATTCTTTTATGTTATACATTTATTCCCTCAGACTTTCTACAAACAATACCTACGGACACTGCTAAAGTGAGTCATTTGTCAGATATAAATTATATCTCAGACAGCCAAATTTTTTGTCTGTTGAGGTCTAATATACTTGCCCTGCTCAAAGTTTTCTTTTCTTTTCTTTTTAAAGTTTATTTTTATTTATTTTTTGAAAGAAGGAGAGAGAGAGTGGGCACATGAGTGGAGGAAGGGCAGAGAGAGAGAATCCCAAGCAGGCTCTGCACTGCCAATGCAGAGCCTGATACAGGGCTCGAACCCACAAACCATAAGATCATGATCTGAGCCAGATCAAGAGTCAGATGCTTAACTGTCTGAGCCACCCAGGCAGCCCTCAAAGTTTTCTTAAAATGCTCTATCTAGCACAGTGTCTAGAACGTAGTAAAGTGCTTAATAAATGACCATTACTATTCCTTTAGCAGGTAGAGAATGTTTGTTTTCTTCACAGTTTTCATACCAAATATAAGTACCTATCATTCTAATTTTAGTAAACGTGCTGCTGAAGCAGGCACCCAACTGTAAGCATTTAGAAAAATACCTGACGAGAGGGCAGGGAAAGACAATATGATCCCTCTGCCAGAGACAAGAAGAGGACTTTGGCCTTACTCCAGAAAAGGGGTTGGGAAGGAGAGTAGGAGGGGTCAGAGCCAGCAAGCTGGTGGCACATCAAACACTTGGTGTAGTAGGCGAGAGACTGGGTTTGCTGTGTGAATCAAAAGGTGCCAAAGGAGGCCACCAGCCTCAGAACATGAGATGGAGGTGGACGGAGCCTGCCCATCAATTACAAAGAGAGCTCTGGACAAGCTTCTGTTTGAGTCAAGCTTCCCAAATTTTGGGACAGGGCATCCAAACTGATGTTTGGGTTACCTCATCCTTGGTACGTCAAAGAAGCACTCATGTATAAAGGGTCAACAGCAGAGCTACAGCAAACTCCCCAGGTAGAGGCGACATGTCTTTCAGGGAGACAGCTGGACTCCACCATGGCTGAGTCCCCAGCCTTTCATTCTCCCAGCAGCTAATAAAGGCACTAGGTCTGTCACCCTTGGACATATCTTCCCTTGCACTGTTAGAAGAAAAAAAATGGCTCGGAAACTTTGCTGTTTTGGAAAAGGCATTTTGCCAATTTCTAAACTTCAACATATACTGGGTTTATTTTTCCTTTTCAATTTTTAAAAGCCATCCCTCCCTGCACTGTGAACCATGAAACGGGTTTTCACGGTTATTCAGTGAGTCATCAGCGGGGCCAAGTTCTCAGGGTGTCCTAGTTCCCATCAGCAGCCATTAAGATTGCTCATGGGAGCTCAGAAGTCCTGGAGGGGGAAGGGTACGCTCGGAAAATAATTTTCCATGTGAATCATCCCCTTTTATGGATACCATGGGTCCCTGCTGGAGGGCCTGGAGAGGCTGTTACTCCATATTCCAAATGCTGCTGCATCTCTATTTCATTACAAAGAGCCCCCTTCTGGGCCTGTGGGAAGCAACTGTAATTTTCAATCACCATAGTGTTTAGTGGGGCTGGAGGCTTACAGCAGCACATTTGCTAAGGAACATTTTGAACCAATGTTCAGTCCAGGGAAAGATATGGACATCCCCCAGTGAAATGAACACACTCATACTCCAAAGCAGAAATGAACACTCCAGATAATGTCTTAACACGAAGCTTTTGCAATCACCTCCAATCTTAACACAGGATGCCACAAATTCTGCCTAATGCACTCACTACCATGTCTCTCTTCCCCATCTGTCTCCCCCACTACCAATAAAATGGAGTATGAAATCTTCAGCTTGGCAGTCCAGGCCTTCTATCACCTGGGTGTACTCTCTTTCCCAGACCTGTCTTCTCTTACCAATGAATTCCGTAGCTCTCAGTTAAAGGTATGCACCAAAAGGGATTCTGATTGGGTAGTCCTGGGCTGGGTCCAGGCAGTTTTATTTTTCTGATGCTTTCCAGATGGTTCTCTCATGTACCTTTAGATCAGGACCTTGGCTTTTGTGACCTGGACTCTACATTTTCTCCTGAACTCACTCTTGCTTTCTAACCTCATTCCTTTCAAGAGCTCTCCTTCCAGAACTGCCTTGTCCAATATGGTAGCCACCATGCACAAGTGGTTATTAAAATTAAAATCAATTACAATGAAATAAAATGACAAATTCAATTCCTTAGTCACACTGGCCACATCTCAAGCACTTGAAAGCCATCTGTGACAAGATCATAGAACACTTCCATCATCGCTGACAGTCCCACCAGACAGTGCTGTTCTAGAGTGTCCTCCTTTATATGTCTAGCTATGCTGGACTACAGCCTCCAGTTTGGATTTGCCTAGACTTCTTTGAAACCCTGGGATGTGGGTCACTTCACCTTTCTGACCTTTTGTTCCTCCTCTGGCCAGCACACCCTCCACCACCACCAATCCTGATCCCTGCAAATAAGAAGGTACAACTACAGGCCCAGAGGTTTTCTGACTCTCCTAGTCCTGGACTTAACAGGGAAGAGGCAGTGACTTGATCCCACCCTAATGCTGGGCCTCCTCTGCATGTGCCCAGAGCCACTTCAAAGGACCCATCAAATCAAACCTTCTCATTTAGAGGATGCCTTTTCCACCTTCTTTTATATAGGACCAACAAGTAGAGCTTTTCCACCCATTTTTAAAGTTTTTATTTAAATTCTAGTTAGTTAACATACAGCATCATACTAGTTTCAGGTGTGCAATATGGTGATTCAATATTTCCATACAAATGGAATGTAGAGTTTTAATAGATATTCATCTCCCTCCCTTCACCCCAGAGAAAGGCGGCTCATGGACCTCCTAGATCCCCAAAGTAGATAATGTGTTTTACTGCATAGCAGGTATCACATCTACTTTATTAATCAGATCACTAACTGTAAGTGGAACTAAAGCTCAATTACAAACAATATGTTTATAGTCTTGGGGACATGGCAGTTGCTTGGTTTTATGTCTTTTTGATGTTCTCTTCTCTCACACGATAAGCTATAGGTTAGTATTAATAGTGTGACCTATTCTAAAATAAAGCTTCAAAACTAAGGCTAAAATTAGTCTTGTTGATTAGCTTAGCCAGCAGCATCACACATGAGGCTGTGAAAAAATTTTCTTAGCCAAAATGCATATTCATGACCCTTTTTGTAAGGAGAGCTAAATTAAGTACAGTACAGTGCCTTTCTTATATATAGGACTGCAGGTTCTGCTATGAGGAGTTCTTTGGGTGACATCTGTTTGACTGAGTGTACAAAAGCCTCCTCCCCCCCCACCCCCCACACACATGACAGAAATAAACTCCCATGATCCATTTGGAAATAGGTCTCCCTCAAGGTCTAAAGTGTGTGCTTTTATTCTACATGCCAATGTGATTCTCCCTTAGGCAAAACTATAACATTTCTCTGAACTTGTTTTTCTAGTTTAGAAAGCAAAAGTCAAAATAAGTAGGTAAGTTTGTCTTTCCTCCACTAGATTCAGAGAAATAAATACAGGCCAGAGAATCTACCCTCTCAAGGAGAAATATAGGGAGACTGAACAGAGACTCTGAAGGAGCTGATACTCCTGGGCCTTAGGGGTCTCATCTGTCAACAGGGGACAGTAATAATTCAGCACCCTAAAAGTTGGACACTGAACTAGATGATTTCAGGCTGTTATCCTGCTCTAAGGTTTGCAAATGTAAGACATGGAAGAATCAATGAGATCAGCATGTATATGAATCCTCTGGAGCACCTGACGAAATATGACTTCTGACTAGTAGGTCTGAAGTGGGGCCTGGGAGTCTGCAATTCTGACATGCTTGGGGTGATGGAGATGCTGCTGGTCCACGAACCACAATTTGAGTAGCAAGAGATTCGACCACAGCTTTCTGCTCCTGGTCACCAAGTGTCTGTCAAGAAGTGAGATTACAACTAAGATTTTCATGAAGCTGAAGAATTTAAAGTGCTATCACAAGGAAGTGTCTGCCTGTGTCTTATTTTTCTTTGGCTATATTTCCTCATTAAACAGAAGCTCGGTTGCGTGGAATGCATTTAGCAATTTGTTTGTTGGCAGAAACAACACCTTGTGAGCCAAACAGGATTTCCTCTCTAATGAAATCCTGAAGTTATAATTTCTCTTTCCCACCTCTATTCTCCTGGAAAATGTTTGTTTCCCATTGGCAGCACCCCTCAGTTAACTGGCCAGCTGGAGACAGTCAGGAAACTGCCAGAAGATGCCTGCTGGTGTGGACGTGCTTAGCTCACCAATGTGAACAGGCAAACTGAATATGGCAAGATGGGCCAGTGATCACAAAAACACGAGGGAAATCTACTGCACTGATACTGTGGGCATGGCATTCATTTAAATGTTTCAATTAAAGGAAGTGAATATTATACGCATCAATTTAGGCAACTTTTTATGGTCCTACTGAGGAAAATTTCTATTGCAATGTTAGATTTCCTGGGTGACCTACCCTTTCTGGACCTGGCCACTTCTTGTGGCATGAGATATGGTCTTAGAGAGGAAGGTAAGCCCATGTTTAAAAGGAGCTGTTTCATGGTTTATAAAGTCTAGACAAGCTTCCATTTACATATCCCCAAAAGAGTAAGTAATAATTATTTACCTTTGTACAATCCTTCACAATTAAAGTGCTTTCAAATACTTTTTCTCACTTAAGCCTCCCTCACAACACGGTATGATACGGGTAGGTGGTGTTAGCCCCCCATGTTGCAGACAAGGAATATAACATTTAGAGCTGCTTGACCCTTTTTAAGTTAATTTGAAAGTGGCAGACCCCAAACCACGTCTTCTGATTCCAAATCTAGTGCTCATTTGTGTTAAGTCATGCTGACTACATAATTCTGTTTGGCCATTCCTTAGAGGTAGCCACTCGATTTCATCACATACTCACAAATGCAATATTTGCAAATGGTGACTTTTTAAATTCACTGCAGCCTCCATGTCTTATCCATAAGCCGTCTCTTTCTCTTCCTCCTCCCAACCACTATCTCTACCACATGCATACCACTAAATACTACAGAGCACTTTCAAGTAATGTCTAGAACCCTGACCAGAGGTTAAAATGTAATTTTTTACACGTGAAGTCACTAGAAAGAGCCATTCAGCAAAAATTACTGAATTAGTTATCTATTGCTGCATAATATCTATTACTGCCCCAGACTACGACTTAAAACAACACCACACATTTATTATCTCACACATTTTCTATCAGTTAGGAATCCAGGAGTGGCACAGGTGGAACGTCTGGGTTCAGGGCCCACCATGAGGTTTCAGCCAAGAAGTCATCTGGGGCTATAGTCATCTGTAGGCTTGATGGGGACTGGGACATCCAATCCTAAGCTCACTCATGTGGCTCTTGTCAGGAGACCTCGTTCCTCGAACAAGACCCTCTCCATAGGGGAGCTGTGTCCTTACCACACAGCAGTTGGCTTCCCTCAGAGGGAATGATCCAAAAGAGCCAGGCAGAAGCTGCAATATCTTTTGTTATCTAGCCTTGGAAGACACGTTTTTCAATTTCCACACAATCCCTACTGGTTACACAGGTCAGTCCTATTCAGCGTGAGAGAGGACCATTCAGGGGCATGAACACCAGGAGGCAAGAATCATTGTGAGGTATATTGGAGGATGGCCACAAAAAAACTATGTAGAAATTTCCAGCTTTTCTTTCATTTTTTAGGAAAATACTTATTTTATCATCATGTATAAATAGTTGAGTTGTTATATTGAGGTTACATAATGAATCAGGAAAGACTTTACACTAGAACTCTCTCCTAATATTCAAGTTGGTGATATCCCAACCTTTAAATGATTGTAAAGAGAAAAACATACATGTAACAGGATTAGGCTCATAATTAGGACACATAATGGATTTGAATAGTCACATACTAATGAAATTTCACATTGTTCCTCAAGTGGTCAAAGTCATATTTAGGGGAAGTAAGTATGTAATTATTTTTAGCCCCACATTACATTGCTAGAATTCTAAGTATTCACAAAACTCATGCGGAGAAAAGTGCCATAAAGCTAAGATGTGCCATAACCTACATGAAGGTGGGCATGAACTGATTAAACAGAGAAATGTACAGAATATGAGACTGACTGGGGGATCTATGTCAGAATTCTCTGAAGAAACAGAACCAATAGGATATGGAAACAGAGAGACAGAAAGAGACAGAGAGACAAAGAGAGACAGAGACAGAGAGACAAATTATTTTAAGTTATTGGCTCTCATAGTTGTCGTGGGAGGCTGGCAAGTCCAAAATCTGTAGGGCAGGACAGCAGCCTGGGGGCCTAGGCAAGAGTTAATGTTGCAGTATTGAGTCCAAAGGCAGTCTGGAGGCAGAATTCTTTCTTTCTCAGGGGGAACCTCAATTTTTTTCTCTTAAGATCTTCAACTGATTGGATAAGGCCCACCCACAGTGGTGTTGGAGCAAACATCTGTGTACCATAGTCTAGCCACGTTGACACATAAAATTAACCATCATGAGATCTAACAGGAATATTCTTTCCCAACTTGGACTCTGGCAGAGAAGATGAATGGAGCTGGCAAAGAGAACTCAGATCTTCCATGTAGATTGCAGAAGTCCCAAATAAGTAGAATTCCAGGACACTTCCGGGATAAAGTGCCACCCCAACACTTAAATGCTGACTTGGGGACCAGTTACTTGACAAATGGAAACAAGAATCTACTTCCTACCTTGAAAATCTCTTGGTCTCTAAGTATTCATGGTAAACTGTCCACAGATCTCTGGTAGAGTTCTCTTTACAGTCATTCTCAGAAAATCTTGTCATCTTCATTTTGTTTGGAGTTTTAAAACCTTTCCGGTGAGTCTGACTGACTATTTGGGTCAAAACACTGATGGCCATCATGAACAACACCAAGGCCACCATGCAGAGTGGGATCTATGCAAGGCTTCCTTCTGGCAGGCGTGGGTACCCAGTGTTGCACCATGACCATAGAGCAAGTATCTGCAGAAAAGGCTCAGGGAATATTAAAGTCATTTTTCCTTAACTATTACTGATTAGTGATTCAAATGGGGGTCCTTTGACAGAGACAGCAGACCAATAAAACCATCAAAGTGAATTTTTGAAAAAGCTTAATTCAGAAAAAAAACAGATAAGAAAAACTCCCCTAGGTCTCTTATAATAGCCAGGAACTACTTCCAACTTAAAAAAAAAAAAAAACTAGGTGTCTTAGATTGGATTCCCCAGAAACAGACTCTGAGATGAGGACTTTCATCAAAGTTATTTGTTAGGAAAGGATCCCAGGAACCACTGGTAGGGGGTAAGGAAGTGGGACAGAGGGGGCTGGCAGCCATGCAAAGGGCCCATATCAAGCAGAGTCCCACAAGGGGTAATCATGGCTCACCACAGAGCTCTAGGGACAGTTGGTGGAGGCACTGGAACACTTACACTCTTGCACACATTCATCACTTTTAAAAGGCTGCCTTGGGTAACTCTGGGTGTGGGGGGGTGGTGCATGGCAGGAGTGAGGGGCAAATTCCTAGGCACTTCTGGCTCTCTTTGAGTACTGGAAAAGCAGCCTCTGGGAGTCTGAGAGCAGCCTTCCCCTCCCCCCACCCCCAACAAAAGAAACATAGGTAGGAGACTGAGTCCAAAAAAATGGTAAAGGAATGGAAGGGGATATGGATGGAACAGTGACAGCAGCTGCTATATGGGGGAAATGTTTTTCTGACACTTCCTTCCTAGTTAGAAGTTCTATTTACTTGGTTCATCCAATCTGATACCCTCCTGTCACATACCTCCTCTAAAAACAAGTAATGGAATCCCAGGTATTTACCTGTTCTTCATCCCAAAGTGCCCCCCTGAAGCACTTAACCCGACTCACATCTCCAGTCACTTCTTGGTTCTCTACATTTTTGACCATCATCACTTTCACTTCTTAGTTACCACTTACATTTCAATTTGATCACCCAGTTGTGACTCTGTCCCACCAACCCAAATCCCAAATCCAAATGAAATTTCAGTTTGCTTTGCACCCAGTCCATCCAACCCCATCAACTTGCTGCACAGAGCTCAGTTCCTCAAGGACAGTGAACCTCCCCCAACCCTAGCTCCACCTGGTCTCTTGATCTGAACCAAGGTATTGCTGAATTGTTCAGCCACGGTGTTTATGGAATTCTAACTCATATATAGGTGGTAACATTCCCAAGAAATCAGCACTCACAAAGGAGAAGAAAAAAAATCTTGAAATCACAAGGTTCAGTGCCCTCTCCCTGTTAATATCCAGCTCCTCCTCTCAGCGCATATATGTTTTTGTAATCTGTGATTGTCCTCATCCAACACATAATGAAAAAGCCCAGGGCATGCCTACTGATTTGCATCAAAATCTTTTCACAAACAGCAATAATGCTAAGTCATCCCACTAGAAAATTAATTTCACCCTATTTAATAACTAAGAAGAAATGGATGTGCTATATATTTGCATGGTAACAGTATCAGAAGTGTTTGTTTCAGTGAAGCCAAAGCCAAGTTTCAATAAAGGAAAGGAGGACATCCTGCAAGCAAATTTCATTTCAAATTTACGTTTTCCAGTGCCATTAGTGAATTTACCAACATTCTCAGAACCCAAAGACAACGGGCAGAAAATTACTTAGACCAAGGGTCGGCAAACTAGTGCCTATGGGCTAAATCTGGGCCTGCTTTTGTAAACACAGTGTTCCTGGAACACAGTCATAGCCTCTGTCATCCATGGCTGTTTTCTCTCTATGATGGCAGAGTTCAATGGCAAAGTTGAGTAGTTGTGACAGAGATAGTGTGCTCTGTAAGACCTAAAATATTTACTATCGACCATTTAAGAAAGTTTGTCCACCTCTGCTATAGACAGTAAGCAGTTACTGGCCACTCCAGATAAATACATTCAGAAACTGTGGAGCTGGGAGCTGCCTCTTCTTCAAATCCAGGAGCCTTCAAATCCACCAAGAGTCATCTCAGTAGAACTAAAGATATTCCTATCACTCTGGAAATTCCAAAGGATTTAGGAACTTTGCCTCATGAATCAGGGTCAAAGACCAAATAGTAGGACAGAAGATCATTATGGTACTCTTATCCCTTAGGATATTACAAGGGTTTTGGGAGCTCTGTGCCAGGAACTGGGGACAGAGAACAATATATACATTTTCTATTAACTTCACAGAATCCAGTTTATATCTGTGGCTGAGGGAAGGATTCTCTGAGAACAGGACATTCAAATTGAGGCCTGAAGAATGAATAGGCATAGACCAGGTACACAGTGAGATAACATGATGTGGCTTCCTGAAGAAAGAACATTTGCAAAGGATGTGAAGTGGGAAAGATATGGGCATATCCAAGGGAAAGAAAGGAAGCCAGTGTAGCTGGACCGTCAGGAATAGAGTGGCCAACTATTCCAGTTTTCAGTGCTAAAACCGAGAAAGTCCCAGGCAACCTAGGACGGCCAGTCTCCCTAACAGGAGTGACATGAATCATAACATTGGGCAAGGTTGGCCAAGTGGGGAGCAAGTAAGCAGGGCCCTTGTGGGCCCTGTGAAAGGTTTTCTATTTTGTATTCGAAACACAATAGAAAGCCACTGGAGGACTTTAAGCAAAGCAATGACAAACTCTAATTTACATTCTTAAAAGAACATTTTGACAGCCATTTAGAGAATGAACTAGTTGGAGGCCAGAGACTAGCCAGAGGCAGGTTTAACACACCAGGTGAGGTGACAGTTGCTTAGCCTTGGGCAATTGAGGCATTAGGTGAGTGGCCTGGGAATGGATTCTCAGAACCCATGTCAGAGATGACAATCTGAGACTTGCAAAAGTTAGAGGACTTGTCTAATGTCATACAGCCAGTGTGGGAAGCCTGGACTTGACCTTTCTTTGTATTTATCAGGCAAAAGACAAAGTTAAGAAGATACATCCAACTACATGATCCTTAGTAGGATGAAAATTTCTAAGAGAAACAAAAGGGGGAAATAGATTTTGTATTTTATAAGTGATTACGGTTTCTCCGATTTGATCAATTGCAAAACTTAATTTAAGACACAAGTGAAATTCAAAATAAATAAACAAATAAATAAAGCACAAGCAAAACTCATTGTTAAAATGGTGGGATAGGGGCGCCTGGGTGGCGCAGTCGGTTAAGCGTCCGACTTCAGCCAGGTCACGATCTCGCAGTCCGTGAGTTTGAGCCCCGCGTCGGGCTCTGTGCTGACAACTCAGAGCCTGGAGCCTGTTTCAGATTCTGTGTCTCCCTCTCTATCTGCCCCTCCCCTGTTCATGCTCTGTCTCTCTGTGTCTCAAAAATAAATAAACGTTAAAAAAAAATTAAAAAAAAATAAAATAAAATGGTGGGATAATTTTTACCAAATTATTCAACAAGAAAAATTTACAAAAATGTGACAATGCAAATAGCATAAGTATTGTGCTGATTCCCTCCATAAAATGAAAAATGAGGATTGTAAACAACAGGGAGGAAGAAAAGGATTAATGTGAAAGTGAGAAAATGTTACGCATTTCTGACCTTAGGAACTGAATTAATAGGATCCTATTGAAAAGCCCCCAGAAAACTTAATAGGATAGAATAAATCTTCACAATGAAAAAGGTATATATACATAAAGATATATAAATTCGGACCCATCCTTGCTTTTGCTGTGTATTCTACTCAAAATGAGAAAACTAGAATTACATTTATTCCATCAGTACATTAAATGCCTTTGTCAAATGCACCTAAAATTTTCATAGGCCATTCAACTAAAAATAATTTCATACCTTCCCAAGAGAAAATTAAACAAAATAAGAATATATTAATCTAAGATTATAACTACAGACACAAAAATAGAGATAGCTGTTGTGTAATTTATCAATGTTGACATAGAACAGTGTACCTAAAGATATGGTCTGAAATCCCACGCCTCCAGGGAAAGAGCACATTTTACTGTCGCCATACCTCCCAGTCTCTGGTTTTATTTCCGTAACAATAAAAATGGAAAATCAACCTGCTCTAAAGCATTGATTGCATTTGCTGATGCTACAGCTCTCCAAGGACTATTTTTTGGAAAAGTGAAAGAGAAATACAAAATAATTTATCAGACAATTTGCATCTTATTTGGGATTCCTCAGTGGTGAAAACTGCTATGCATAGCAAATGCTGGAGCCAGGCATTTGGGTGATTGACTGAGAAACTCCCAAGCTCTCTGGGGGTAAATCTATAAGTAAATGAACACACTTCACCACACAATTATCCCCACAGGAGGCCCCTCAAACAATTTCAAGATCTTGCATCCACCTACTTAGCACATAAAATGATGTCGATTAAAGCATAAAAGTGTATCATCTCAGTAAGACTGCAGCTTTTATGACCATTACAATAACACTGGCAACATCATGTCTGCTTATTAATGATTTCACACCTGTGAAATTCAAATAGAGTAGGTTTTCTACCTTAGAGCACCATATTCAGGAAAGGAGATCCTGCTGCTTTGTTATCCTTTATGCCAGTTTATTAAAAATTATTTAACAGGGCAGTACAAATGGAGAAATTATTCATGATACCCAGGAATACTTAATGCTGGCTTTTCCAGTATCTCACTTCATGACTAGAAGAACAGTTCTCAAAGAATAGTCCAGGGACCGTGGGAGTCCCCAAGACCCTTTCAGGAGAGCCCAAAATCTAAATTACTTTCATAAACAGCACTAAGATCTTCCTTGTCTTTTTCACTTTGATCCTCTCATGAGTACATAGTTTTCCAGACACTATATTACATGTAATGTCATGATAAATCTAAATGAAAAGCAGATATGAGAATCCAGCTGCAATCTATTAAGCCACTTTTAAAAAATTGTAAAGGTATAAAACAATGCCACTCTTCTCAATAAATTTTTTATTTTGAAAAATAGTCAATTTTCATAATAGGCAACAACATGGATGAACCTTGAGGACATTATGCTAAGTGAAATAAACCAGTCACAGAAAGACAAATACTGCGTGATTTCATTTACATGAAGTATCTAAAATATTTAAATTCATAGAATCAAAGCGTGGCTTCCAAGGACTGGAGGAAGAGGGAAATGGGGAGTTATTAATCAATAAGCATAAAGATTTAGCTGAGCAAGACAGGTTCTAGAGATCTGCTGTGGAACAGCGTACCTATAACTGACAGTACTATAGTTCACTAAAAAACCTAAGAGGGTAGGGGCGTCTGGGTGGCTCAGTTGGTTAAGGGTCCAAGTCTTGGTTTTGGTTCAGGTCATGATCTCATGATTTCGTGGGTTCAAGCCCCACCTCGGGCTTTGAGCTGGCAGCATGGAACCTGCTTGGAATTCTCTGTCTCTGTCTCTGTCTGCCCCTCCCCTGCTTGCACTGTCTCTATTTCTTTCAAAATAAATAAATAAACTTAAAATTAAAAAAAAAATCTAACAGATTTTTATGTTAATTCTTCTTAGATTTCATGTTAATTCTTCTTACCACAATGAAATAAAAGTTTAAAAAATTAAAATAAAAAACTAGCTGCCCTATCGGGGTGCCCCCTGAGAGGAGTGCCCTAGGGCCATGCCCCCCCACCCCAGTTTACATCCACTTCAGCTTAAGCTATTCTGCCAAGGTGACCTCTATGCATAAAGCCCTGGGACCCCATGGCTTGCACTCACTTCATTTATCTTGCCAGAGTGCCTTCAGTGATTAGAACCCTGGGCTTCCCCTGACCTGTACCCACATCAGCTTTAGCTACTGCCAAGGTATTCTCAGTGCATAGGACCACAGGACCCCCTCCTCCAATCTACACCACTTCAGCTTTAGGTATCCTTCCAGGGTACCCCCTGCATGGAGAGTCTCAAGACATCCCCAGCTCACACCAGCCAGCTCTAGCCAGCCAGCAAAAGTCACCATGCATGCATAGTCTTTTTTTTTTTTAAGTTTATTTATTTTGAGAAAGAGTGTGTGCATGCATGAGTTGGGGAGGAGCAGAGAGAGAGGGAGAGAGAGAATCCCAAGCAGGCTCTGTGTTGTCAGCACAGAACCTGGTGTGGGGCTTGAACTCATGAACTGCAAGATCATGACTGGAGGTGAAATCAAGAGTTGGACAGTTAACCAACTGAGTCCCCCAGGTGCCCTGCACACATGTTCTATATAGGGGACACCACACATGAGCCCATTTCTCCAAGTTTAGAAGTAATTGTTCCACCTAATCTATAGAAACAAATAGAAAGTAAAGCAAAATGGGGACACAAAGGAATATGCTCCAAAACAAAGTCCAAGACAAAACCTCAGAAAAATAACTAAACAAAACAGAGATAAGCAATATACCTGATAAAAAATTTTAAGTAATGATCATAAAGATACTCACCAGACTGGGAAAAAGCATGGAAGAACTCAGTGAGACCTTCAATAAAGAGACAGAAAATATGAAAAAGAACCAATCAGAGCTGAAAAATACCATGACTGAAATAAAAAAACACACTTGAGGGAATGAACCAGTAGATTAGCAAATGCAGAAGAACATATCAGCAATCTGGAAAACAGGGTAATGGAAAGCACCCAAGCTGAAAGCAAAGAAAGAGAAAAAAAACTAGAAAATGAGGATAGGTTAAGGGATCTCTTGGACAACATCAAGGAAACAAACATTCCATCTTATGGGTCCCAAAAGAAGACAGAGTGAAAGGGGCAGAAATCTTATTTGAAGAAATCATAGCCGAAACTTCCACAACCTAGGAAAGGAAACAGACATCCAGGTTCAAAAAGCATAGAGAGTTCCAAATAAGATTACCCCAATGAGGTCCACACCATGACATATAATAACTAAAATGTCAAAGGTTAAAGATCAAGAAAGATTTTAAAAGCAGAGGGAAACAAAAGTTTCATCAAGGGATACCCTAAAAGTCTATCAGCTGATTTTCCAGCAGAAACTTTGCAGGCCAGCAAGGAGCGGCATGATATATTCAAAGTGCTGAAAGAATAACACCTATAACCACGAATATTCTACCTGGCAAGGTTATAATTCAGAATTGAAGGAGAAATAAAGAGTTTCCCAGACAAAAAAAAAAATCTAAAGAAGTTTATCACTACGAAACCAGCCTTATAAGAACTGTTAAAGACTTCTTTAAATGGAAAAGAAATGGCCATAATTAGACATAAGAAAATCATGAGTAAAAGATGTAAAATATGACAGCATACACATAAAATGTGGAGGAGGGAGTTAAAGTTTTTTGTTAGAATGTGTTTAAACTTAAATAACCATCAACTTAATATAGACTACTATATACTTAGGATGTTATACATGAACCTCATGGTAACCACAAACCCAAAACTTAAAATGGATACAAAAAAAATAAAGAGAAGAAAGCCAAACATTACACTACAGAAACTCACCAATCACAAAGAAAGCAAGAGAAGAAGAAAGGAACAGAGAAGAACTATAGAAACAACCAGAAAACAATGAACAAAATGGCAGTAAGTACATACCTATCATAATTACTTTATTTTTAAAAAATTTTTTTAAATGTTTTATTTATTTTTGAGATAGAGACAGAGCATGAGCAGGGGAGGGGCTGAGAGAGAGGGAGACACAGAATCTGAAGCGGGGTCCAGGCTCTAAGCTGTCAGCACAGAGCCCGACACGGGGCTTGAACTCACGGACCGCGAGATCATGACCTGAGCCAAAGTCGGACACTTAACCGACTGAGCCACCCAGGCGCCCCTATCATAATTACTTTAAATGTAAATGGGTTAACTGCTCTAATCAAAAGACATAGGGTGGTAGAATGGATAAAAAACAAGACCCATCTATAGTCTGCCTACAAGAGACTCACCTCAGGACTAAAGACACATACTGACTGAAAATGAAGGAATGAAAAAACATTTACCATGCAAATGGAAACAAAAAGCCAGGGTAGCAATACTTAGATCAGACAAAATAAAAAACAAAGACTGTAACAAGCGACAAAAAAGAGCATTACATAATGATAAAGGAATCAATTCAACAAAAGGATATAACAATTGTAAATATCTATGCACCCAGCACTGGAGCACCTAAATACATCAAGCAAATAAATACTAATGACATACAGAGAGAAATTGATGGTAACACAATAATAGTAGGGAACTTTAACACCCCACATCTAGGCAGAAAATCAATAGGTAAACAGTGTCTTTAAATGACACATTAAATCAGATGGTCATAACAGACATATACATAGGACATTTCATCCAAAAACAATAATACATATTCTTTTCAAGTGCAAATAGAACATTTACCAGAATAGACTACATGTTAGGCCACAAAACAAGTCTCAATACATTTTTAAAAAGTGACATCATACCATGCATCTTTTGTGACCACAACAGTATGAAACCAGAAATCAATTAGGAGAAAAAAACTGCAACAAACATAACATAAGCACGTGGAGGCTAAACAACCAATGAGTCAATGAGGGAAAAAAAAAAAAATATATATATATATATATACATATATATATATATATATATATATATATATATATATATACACACACATACAATGAAAATGAAGCAAATGAAAATAAAAACACATGGTCCAAAATCTTTGGGACACAGCAAAAGCAGTTCTAAGAGGGAAATATGTAGTGACAGAAGCCTACCTCAAAAACAAGAAAAAGCTCAAATAAGCAACCTAACCTTCCATCTAAAGGGACTAGAAAAAGAAAAAAACAAAACCAAAGGTGAATAGAAGGAAGGAAATAATAACAATCAGAGCAGAAATAAAAGACATAGAGACTAAAAACACAATAAAAAAATCAATGAAACTAAGAGCTGGTTCTTTGTAAAGATAAACAAAAATGAGAAATCCTAAGCTGGACTCATCAAGAACAAAAGAGAAAAGACTCAAAATCAGAAATGGAGGGGGAGAAGTAACAACTGACACCCCATAAATACAAACGATTATAAGAGACTCCTACAAAAATAATAATAATAATAAAACAAAAACAGTAAAAACACTAACAAATAAGCAAACAGATAAAATTAAGAACTCAGAAATGAAGAAGCTATGGTAAAAAAAAAAGTTTGATAGGTTCATTGAGGCCCTTAGTTCAGGTTAAAATTCCAAGACAATCTCCCTATTTTAAAGAATAAAGATCTCTGGGAATTATGGTTTTAGAACAAAATGTAATCAATATAAAATTACAAACTTTAACAATGTAAAAACAAAATAGAATTGGGAGGTAAGGGAAGTCACCCTGGAAAAGCCTTAATGTTTTGACTTACCAGGAAGAGCAGGAATTCAATAAATATTATCTAAAGTGACACACATAGGGGTGCCTGGGTGGCTCAGTTGGTTAAGCATCCGACTTTGGTTCAGGTCATGAACTCGCATGTTGGGTTCTGTGCTGACAGCTCAGAGCCTGCAGCCTGCCTCAGATTCTGTGTCTCCCTGTCTCTGTACCCCCTGCTCACTTGCCCTCTATCTCTCTCTCAAAAATAAATAAAAACAAACAAAAAATAAAAACAAAATAAAGTGACATACATAGCTAGAAAATACCATAACGACTCTAGCCTTCACACATTTTTATGATCATTATTTTTATCCTTAAAGAATTATTTTAATAACTAATATCTTTTGTGATAAACATTTATCTGAAGTTCAGCAATTACTCGATTTCAGTTTTTGATTTGTTAACTTCAAGTAAAATTACATTTAATACCTAGGGAAAAAAATACCACATTGTTTTTCTATTGCTGCTGTAACAAATTATGATGAATGTAGTGGCTTACACAACATGTTTATTATCTTACAGTTCTAGAGGTTAGTCCAAAATGGGTTGAACTGGGCTCAAATCAAGGTATTAGCTGGGCTGCATTCCCTCTGGAGGCATTACAAACCTTCCTTTTCCACATTCTAGAGGCTGCCTGCCATCCTTTGCTTATTGTCCCCACCCCACCTCCAGTTTCTCCATTTTCAAATCCACCAATGTCAGGACAAGTCCTAATACTGTTATCCCTGTTGTTTTTTTTTTTTTTCTCTTCTGCCCTCTCTCTTCCATTTTCAAGTAACTTTGTAATTATACTGAGCCCACCCAGATAATCCAGGAAAATCTCCCTACTTAAAAAAAATTTTTTAATGTTTATTTACTCTTGAGAGAGAGAGAGAGGGAGAGAGAGAGAGAGAAACAAAATGCAAGTGGGGTAGGGGCAGAGAGAGGGAGACACAGAATCTGAAGTAGGCTCCAGGCTCTGAGCTGTCAGCACAGAGCCTGACATGGGGCTCAAACCCATGAACTGTGAGATCATGACCTGAGCCGAACTCAGAGCTCAACTGACTGAGTCACCCGGGAGCCCTGATAATCTCCCTATTTTAATGTCATCAGATTAACAATTTTAATTTTCCTTTGCCATGTAAAGTAGCATCTTAAAAAATTCCAGGGGAGGAGCCAAGATGGCAGAACATCATGGAAGTTTTTATGTGTCTTATGTTCATGAAATATAGCCAGATAAACACTAAACCATCCTGCACACCTAGAAAACTTATCTGAGGATTAACACAACAATCTGCACAACCTGAACCCCAGAACTCAGCAGGTATGAGCATGGAGAGGTGAACTGGGGGAGAGAGAAGCAGTGGAGAGCAGGGAGCTATTTTTACTTGCGGAGAGAAGGCGGAGATGGGGGTGGGGGTGGGGGAGAATATGGGAAAAGCACTCCCCGCCAAAAGCAGCTGGAGAGAAAGTGGAAAGCGGAAACACCCACAGGGACTGAACTAAAAAGGGAGAAAGGATTTAAATTCCATTAAGACTCTATAAACAGGGGCAGTGCAGAGTCTGAAATGCAGCAGCTTGATACTTGGTGGTGCTCTGGTGGGAAGGGCAAATCCCAAGGAGCAGAGTGAAATCTGGGGGTCTCCAGGTCACATGGGAGAGGTGGTTCCCCTGTTGGAAGGACAACTGGTAGAGGCTACCCCAAAGGCAAGGCCCCAGTGGACCTGGGAGAACAACCACATTTGCTGGTGCTGGAACAAGGTTGTTAAGGGTGAAGCCTGGTGCCAGATGTGTGTTGTGATCTGCCGTAATCCCTGAAATGCTACTGCTACACTATCTCGTGAACTTTTTCTGGGGCGGGCTGGCGCCCAGCCACAGTCTCTAGGCATCAGCAGCAGCACGATCTCATGAACTTTCCTGGGTGGGGCCAACACTGGCCACTGCTCAGTGAGACCCTCCTGCAGAGGGGCAAAACGGATCAAAGCCGCCGTTCCTCAGAAGTAAGGGGTTGGGAAACACAGCCGCATCTGAGATAAAACTCAAGAGGCAGGTGCTGCCTGGGGCTTGGTCACAGACAGTGTAATGTGGGGAGAGTACGGAAGCCGAAGACAAAGGATGGGTGTGCAATTGGTGATTGGGGAGAGCAGAGTTCTGATACTAGAGACTGGGTAGCTGGGTGACGCCATTTTCACCGCTCCTGCACATGCGCATACACGCCTACCAGAGACACAACAATCCACCTCAGTAAGCTAAGCAGCGCCATCTAGCGGAGAGCATAGCCATTACACTATGACCCACACAACTGGGCCAACCTCGTTCTTCAGGATCACAAGTCTCTCTGACTGCTTAGTTTACAGACTATAAAGCGCTTCATAGTTTGACTTCTAGGGGAAAACGAAGTAATTTCAATTGTATTTCCCTCTGTTCACCAGTCCATCTATTCATATTTTCTTTTTTTTCTTCTTTTTTCTTTTTTCTCTTTCTCATTTTTCTTTTTCTTGAATAAAGAAAAATTTATTTTTATTTTTAATTTTTATTAAAAATATTTTTAATTTTTTTCTACTATATTTTTTACTTTTGTGTAAACTTTTTCAAATTCTATTTGACATCCATCATTTCATCTTATTCTACTTCAGTGTATTCATTTTTTCAAAATTTCAAACGATTTCCTTTATTTTCTTTTTCTTTCTTTCCCCTTTTTTCTCTAATCTATCAAGCCCCTTTCCCACCCAGACCAAAACACACCTAGGATCTAGCATCATTTAGTTGATTTTTTTGTGTGTGTATTGTTTTTAATTTTTTAATTTTAATAGTTTTAATTAAACAAATTTTAATTTTAATACATATATATTTTTTTACCTCATTAATTCCTTTTCTCCCTTCAAAACGATGAAACAAAAGAATTAACCCCAAAAGAAAGAGCAAGAAGTAATGACAGCCAGGGACTTAACCAACACAGATAAAAGCAAAATGTCTGAACCAGAATTTAGAATCATGATAATAAGAATACTAGCTGGAATTGAAAACAGATTAGAATCCCTTTCTGCAGAGATAAAAGAAGTAAAAGCTAGTCAGGATAAAATAAAAAATACTACAACTGAGCTGCAATCTCGAATGGATGCCATAGTGGCAAGGATGGATGAGGCAGAGCATAGAATCAGCAATATAGAGCACAAACTTCTGAAGAATAATGATGTAGAAAAAAGAGGGAGACTAAGGCAAAAGAGCATGAATTAAGAATTAGAGAAATCAGTGACTCATTAAAAAGGAACAATCTCAGAATCATAGGAGAATTATAGAAGAGGAAGAGAGAGAAAAAGGGGTAGAAGTGTTATGTGAGCATCTCATAGTGGAAAACTTCCCTAACCTGAGGAAAGACACAGACATCAAAATCCAGGTAGCACAGAGGACTCCCATTAGAGTAAACAAAAACTGACCATGAACAAAGCATATCATAGTCAAATTCACAAAATCCTCAGGCAAGGAAAGAATCATGAAAGCAGCAAGAGAAAAAAAAAGTCCTTAACCTACAAGTGAAGACAGATCAGATTTGCAGCAGACCTATCCACAGAAAGTTGGCAGGCCAGAAAGAAGTGGCAGGATACATTCAATGTGATGAATCATAAAAATATGCGGCCAAGAATTCTTTATCCAGCAAGGCTGTCATTCAAAATAGAAGAAGAGATTAAGTTTCCCAGACAAACAAAAATTAAAGGAGTTTGTGACCATGAAACCAGCCCTTCAAGGAATTTTAAGGGGGATTCTGTGAGGGGAGAAAAGATGAAAAAAATAATAATACATACATACTTACATACATACATACATACATACATACATACATACATACCAAAAGCAACAAAGACTAGAAAGGACCAGAGAACACTACCAGAAACTCAACACCTATTCTCTTGAAGCTGTTCCAAAAAATAGAAATGGAAAGAAAACTTCCAAACTCTTTCTATGAAGCCAGCATTACCTTGATCCCAAAACCAGACAGAGACCCCACTAAAAAGGAGAACTATAGACCAACTTCCCTGATGAACATGGATGCAAAAATCCTCAACAAGATATTAGTCAACTGGATCCAAAAATACATCACAAAAATTATTCACCACGACCAAGTGTGATTTATACCTGGGATGCAGGGCTGCCTCAGTATAGGCAAAACAATTAACGTGATTCATCACATCAATAAAAGAAAGGACAACAACCATATGATCCTCTCAATAGATGCAGAGAAAGCATTTGACAAAATACAGCATCCTTTCTTGATAAAAACCCTCAAGAAAGTAGGGATAGAAAGAGCATACCTCGAGATCATAAAAGCCATATATGAACGACCCAATGCTAATATCATCCTCAACGGGGAAAAACTGAGAGCGTTCCCCCTAAAGTCAGGAACAAGACAAGGATGTCCACTCTCACCACTGTTATTCAACATAGTATTGGAAGTCTTAGCCTCAGCAATCAGACCACACAAAGAAATAAAAGGCATTCCAAATTGGCCAGGAGGAGGTCAAACTTTCACTCTTCGCAAATGACATGATAGTCTATATGGAAAACCCAAAAGATTCCACCAAAAAACTGCTAGAACTGATTCATGAATTCAGCAAAGTTGCAGGATATAAAATCAATGCACAGAAATCAATTGCATTCCTACACACCAACAATGAAGTGACAGAAAGAGATATCAAGGAATTAATCCCATTTACATTACACCAAAACCCATAAAATACCAGGAATAAATCTAACCAAAGAAGTGAAAAATGTATACACTGAAAACTACAGAAAGCTTATGAAATAAATTGAAGAAGACACAAAAAAATGGAAAAATATTCCATGCTCCTGGACAGGAAGAACAAACATTGTTAAAATGTCAATACTACCCAAAGCAATTTACATATGCAATGTAATCCCTATCAAAATAACACCAGCATTATTCACAGAGTAGAAGAAACAGTCCTAAAATTTGTATGGAACCAGAAAAGGCCCTGAATAGCCAAAGCAATCTTGAAAAAGAAAACCAAAGCAAGAGGCATCACAATCCCAGTTGTATTACAAAGCTGTAATCATCAAGACAGTATGGTACTGGCACAAGAACTGACACTCAGATCAATGGAACAGAATAGAGAACCCAGAAATGGATCCACAAATGTATGGCCAACTAATCTTTGACAAAGCATGAAAGAATATCCAATGGAATAAAGCCAGTGTGTTCAGCAAGTGGCGGTAGGATAACTGGATAACGACATGCAGAAGAATGAACCTGGACCACTTTCTTACACCATACACAAAAATAAACTCAAACTGGATGAAAGACCTCAATGTAAGGCAGGAAGCCATCACAATCCTTGAGGAGAAAGCAGGAAAAAACCTCTTTGATCTTGGCCACAGCAACTTGTTACTTAACCCTTCTCCAGATATAAGGGAAACAAAAGCAAAAATGAACTATTGGGACCTTATCAAAATAAAAAGCTTCTGCACAGTGAAGGAAACAATCAGCGAAACTAAAAGGCAACCGACAGAATGGGAGAAGATATTTGCAAATGACATATCAGATAAAGGGTTAGTATCCAAAATCTATAAAGAACTTATCAGTGTCAACACCCAAAAAACAAAGAATCCAGTGAAGAAATGGGCAAAAGACATGAATAGACACTTCTCCAAAGAAGACACCCAGATGACCAACCGACACATGAAAAAATGCTCCACATCACTCATCATCAGGGAAATACAAATCAAAACCACAGTGAGATACCCCCTCACACCTGTCAGAATGGCTAACATTAACAACTCAGACAACAACAGATGTTGGCGAGGATGTGGAGAAAGAGGATCTCTTTTGCCCTGCTGGTGGGAATGCAAGCTGGTGCAGCCACTCTGGAAAACAGTATTTTTAGTCCTCAAAAAACTAAAAACAGAACTACTCTATGACACAGCAATTGCACTACTAGACATTTATCCAAGGGATACAGATGTGCTGTTTCGAAGGGATACATGCACCCCATGTTTATAGCAGCACTATCAACAATAGCCAAAGTATGGAAAGAGCCCAAATGTCCATCAAGGGACGAATGGATAAAGAAAATGTGGTATATATATATACAATGGAGTATTACTCAGCAATCAAAATGAATGAAATCTTGCCATTTGTAACTACATGGATGGAACTGGAGGGTATTATGCTAAGTGAAATGAGTCAGTCAGAGAAAGACAAAAATCATATGACTTCATTCACATGAGGACTTTAAGACACAGAACAGATGAACATAAGGGAAGGGAAATAAAAATAATATAAAAACAGGGAGGGGGAAAAAACATAATATACTCTTAAATATGGAGAACAAACTGAGGGTTACTGGAGGGGTTGTGGGAGGGGGGAATGGGCTAAATGGGTAAGGGGCATTAAGGAATCTACTCCTGAAATCATTGTTGCACGATTTTCTTTTTCAGGATTGCTTTGGCTATTCAGGGTCTGTTCTGGTTCCATACAAATTTTAGGGTTGTTTTTTCTAGCTCTGTGAAGAATGCTGGTGTTATTTTGATAGGGATTGCATTGAATATGTAGATTGGTTTGGGCCCATTATAATCCAGGTAATTTCATGTGATGATCCTTACCTTAATTACATCTGCAAAGACCTTTATCCCAAATAAGGTTACATTCTGAGGTTCCAAGTGGACATATTTTGGGGGGTGGTGGGCAGAATTCAACCCACTTTAGGAAGTAAAGGCTTCTGGTTAGAAGAAAACTTCACCATAGGCTCATAAGAGTAGAACCAAGTCTGTTCTGTTACTACTGTATTCTGTATTCTCTTTTCCCAGCAGAGCAGGCACCCAATAAATATTTGTGAAAGGGTGAGTGTTGACAAAAATGGTGTTCAGGGAATGCTTTGCTGAAGGATGTTTATAGCAATTGCCTAGGAGCAGGAAGATCAATAAGGATACAAAAGGACAAAAATATAATGGTGCCTACAAAGGTACAAGGATACTGGCAGTGGGAAATTCCTAAAAGGAAGAGTGCCAGAATTCCTAAAAAGAAGCCCAGAAAGAAGAAGAGTTTTTTTGTTTTTTGTTTTTGGTAGTTTTGAAGAGATTGCTACAGAACCAGGCAATGTAACAGCTTTTGAAACTCACAAAGGCAACTGTCACTTGAGAAAATAAAGTCTATTATAATAAATCTTTCAGAGGAAAAAGAAATACCACTGGCTATTTTTTTTTAATCACTGTAAAGAACTTAAAATTTCAGTCAAAAGGAGCTGAAATAAATGGACATTGTTTAGGCCACACAAGCATCTTGGAGATGGTAACTCACACAGCATGCTTCTACATGCCAGGCTATGTAAATAAAAAGACCAAGACCCAACAACACACAAGAGGCAACCCACAGCAGCTGGCATCCCAGGCCAGCTCTTTCCTGGTCCAATTATCAGGAGTCTGTCTGCTTGTATAACCCTCACTAACTCAGGTTTTGGTAACTTGCTCTACAGATGTCCCTAATGACTTAATTATTTCACCTGACCCTTCACCTCTAATTGAATTCTACCCCCTCTGTAGTCTTGTGTAACCTGCTAGTCTGAACACTTCTGATTCATTAATATGGTCAACTGGTTTCCAATAAATGCAGTTCATGTCCTTCACTGGTTGGGAGGGAGTTGTTATTAGATAAAGTCTGAAAGACTTCTCGGGCTTCCATGCGCCACACACGTGGTCTGAGGTAGGATAATGGCATCTCAGTGCTGACCCCAGACATGATCAGAAGGCAGGACTATGACCAACACCTGTAATAATTTTTTCTATTTAGCAGAAAGCTGTCACAGCATAGAAGAGAAACCTCTGGCTTGAAAAAGTTATGGATTTGGGGCTGGGTTCCAGTTCAACAATACCTCTTCCACCCTTACCTCCTTTATCCTCACCTATAAAAAAGAGTCATTGATATGTGTTGTCAAGTGTTTGAGAATTTTTGCAAATCAATCCTCCCTCCCAAGTAAGAAACAGAAAATGAGTAACATAGAATTATCTGTGAGTTTGAGTTTGAGAGAGTCAAAATGTAAGATCAACATTTAATAACTGTAGTGATTGGGGCGCCTGGGTGGCTCAGTTGGTTAAGCGTCCGACTTCGGCTCAGGTCATGATCTCATGGTTCAAGAGTTCAAGGCCTGCGTTGAGTTCCGCGCTGACAGTTCAGAGTCTGGAGGCTGCTTCAGATTCTAGGTCTCCCTCTCTCTCTGCCCCTCCCCCATTCATGCTCTGTCTCTCTCTCTCAAAATGAATCAACATTTAAAAAATTAAAAAAAAAAACTGTAGTGATTATTGAAACAGACTTCCCATCAGAATAACCTGTAGAACTTAAAACAAAAAAAATATAGGCGCACAGAGTTTTTCCTAGAGCAGTGTTGCCCAATAGTACTTTTGGCAATGATGAATTAATTGTTCTAGAAGTGTGCAATCCAATACAGTAACCACTAACCATATGTGACTCTTAAGCATTCCCCCCTCCCCATTTTATTGCAATATAATTGACATATAACATTGTATTAGTTTAGGCACTTAAAATATGACTAATGTGACTTGGGAACAGATTTTTAAATTTTATTTAATTTTTATTAATTAAAACTTGAATTCAGATAACCACATGTGGCTTAGTGGCTATCAAATTGGACAGCTTAATTCTAGACAAATTGTTCCCAGTATGTGCTCCACACACCAGCAGCAGCAGCACCACTGAGAAACTTGCTAGAAATGCAGATTCTTGGGCTTCATCTCAGGCCTACTGAATCAGAAGCTCTGCCAGAGGTATGCTGGGAAACATTTAACAACTGGCTCTTGAGGAAAACTGATTGGCAATGCCAATTTCCCTGGTGTAAGTACTCAGTCACCATAGCTGATTTGAAGCTACCCATGGGCTATCACAGAACTGGAGGTTGGAAGAAGACGTACACAATGGAGTCCATGAGTCAATGCTAGCATGCCACCGAACCCAGCAATCTGTGCTTTAACAAACCCTCCACATGATTCTGATATATAGTATAGTTTGAGAACCACTGAAGTAGACCTTCTAAATCAATGTCTAAGAAGACAGAGACTATTTTGTATTTTCCAAATTCCCATAAGGGGTTCTGATAAGTAGCCCAATTTGAAAACCTGGACTCAGAAAACCTACAAGCAAAGTCACCTTGAGGAGGCAGTGGTCTCCCCTATGTTTGAGGCTTCTTGACTCAAACCAGTCAGACCTGCTCACTCCTGAGCATGGACAAGCCTGAGCCTCGGCCCCCCAGAGCGGAGGGTCACATCCAGCCTGCCTGCCCTTTGAGTTGCCATTCCAAACCTTCTCCCCTCTTGACAGGATGAATGACGTCACAGGCATAACCAACTCTAGGGGCAGACCCAAAACATGCAGCACTGGCCTTCTAACCACAACCCCCACTTTTCTCTCCCACTTAAAAAAAAGTATTGAGAATTACATTATTAGGATAACCTATAATTTGCTCTAATTTTTATTTTAAGAAAATCTTGTACAGATATCTGAAGACACCTTAGAGTTGTTTATAATATATGGTAGGCAAAAAATACTGTCTTCCACAAGCCACCATGTCCTTTAAGGTACATTTAGCCTGTCCACCAGATGTGTGGTAAGAATTGAATGATTTAACTATGCACATAAAATCATATCTGGAATATTCTGATTCCATATGCAGCCCTAAGGGAGGCAAAATAATACATCTGAAATGAGTATAAACTTTTCCCTATCTTAGGAATCTTGCAGCCCACTGAAATTCCTTTATATTCTAACTAAAGAGGAAACTAATAGAATTTTCAGAGAACTTGTCTAAAATCAGGAAGTCATTTATACATATAGCCTCCATGGTAGTGTAGAGCAAATCCTTGTGTCTCAGAAAATCTTCTTGATTTCATTATAAACCCAGGGCAGAGAGTTCCATTAAAATAACTGCATGTATTACCTGGATATTTTCATTGCAAAAATCATAGTTATGCCTACCAATCTCTGTATTTTAATCTGAATTTGGCCTAAATCCCACATGAGACTACAGTGGAAAACTAATATATATTCTTGCCCTAATTAGGCTCCTTAGTACAAAATATATTCACATTTATAATGTATTTAGGGAAAAAACTTGGAAATTTTAGCTGCCAGTTTATGGGCTCAGGATGGCTGGCAAAGAAGCATCTTTTTGAGAAAGAACTTTGTCCCTCCCAGGTCCTACTTCTGAGTATAACAGTGGCATTCCTGGCTCACCAATGGGAGGACACATGCATCTCTGAGAATCTGACTTGGGTTCTGCAGGCTGTCTATGGTGTTGACAAAGAAGATATTACCTATATCTATATCTATATCTATATCTATGTCTATATCTAGATCTATCTATATCTATCTATACCTATCTATCTATATCTATCTATATCTATCTATCTATCTATCTATCTATCTATCTATCTGCTAAGCTAATCAGCAAAAATGGACATAATTCAGACCATAATTTGACAGGCAGAACTAAGCAGACTGAGTGATTTTTATATTTCTCATAAATACAAAAACTACAGCAAATAGAGTATTCCAAATCATACTTCATTCATATTGTAAAGGTGCTTTTAAGCTATAATCAGAAGGTCTCCTGGGTAGTTAAAAACTGAAATAGTATTCATCCAATTCAGAGGTTTTATGTGGAAATTGAGAAAATATTGCAACTTGCTTTGACATTGTATTTTTTTAGTAAGATACTGTTGTACACTTTCTGTTTCATGCACTGTTCAAAGTTCTTTGTTTATATCTAATTTATTCTTTCCTTAACCCTAGAAAATTAAGTATTATTCCAATTGTGCAGATGAGAAAACTAAGGGTTAGCAATTTTTTCTGCATTCACACAGCTGGTAAATGGCTAGAAGTGGGAAAAAGACAAAGTCTGGCTCCAAATTTCTTTCAAGCACAACAGTGGCTTCCAGTCTAGTGGATTTTTGTAAAGTGTCTATGGATATTCCAGAAGCTTTAGTTATTCTTCTTTTACATATAGTGGAGGTAAGTTTCTCTAAATTAAAGTACTGCATATAGATTGCTAACTGAAATACTATTTTATTCACCTCAAGCATATAGAACAACTCAACTTGACCACTGTGGCATCTATTGAGGGGCATGTGTCAGCTGTCCTTCCAAGAACTTGCCAATTAGCTGAAAAGCATGTGGTGAGCTGGCAGCCTCCAGCTGTAGCATCTGAGGATCCATTGAGCAGGAAGGGATAGTAGGGCACAGCATTTCTGCACAGTGCAGGATTCCTCTATGGGCAATCTTTGATCCAGAACTCTCCATCGGAGCTATAGTAAGGTCTGAGCCTCTTCCTACACATTCATCCTTCCTTCCTGCTCACATCTCACAGGTGTCAGACCCACAGCGTAGTCTAGAGGCTCTCTTTGGCTACCCCTGATCCCACTCCCCATTTTTCTTTCAACAAAAAGTACCCTCAATACATCTCCTGTACTTCTCTTAGTGTCTGCTTCCCAGATGACCCAACAGATAAAACCACTAAAGAGTTATGTTCACATACAGGCTCAGGGGACCCAACAGATAAAACCACTAAAGAGTCATGTTCACATACAGGCTCTAGCAAGCCTGTTATAAGAGTAATCTACCAACCAGCATTTGCTTATGCCCTGTCATCTATAAAGTACAGTCATAGATTCCATGGGGATACTAGGCTGATGCGAACAGAAGAGACTTGGGTGCACCTGTAACAGACTACACTTCATAAAACCCCTTTATTCCCATTGAATATGTACACTTAACGAACACATGAAGGGGTCTGAGAGGATTATTTTGTGGGTGACCACTTCTTTAAACTAAATAGTATGGGCATTGCAGAGGAAGAAACCCTATTTTTGCACTATGGCAACACACATTAAAGATTATCTAAATGGAGGGGTATCTATAAAGAAAGATGCAATGGCTAGGGGGCTCAAAAAGCATGCATGGAAGATTTCTATTCCCATGTCTCTGACACTATTCCTCTATTTTTCATCTTTCCAGTATCCATCTGGTAAAATTAGATTACCACCTTCCTTAAGAAGAAAGAGTAAAAATTATAGGTGAACACCAATATACACAAATTAGCCTCTTCTGGCAACTTGTTATTCTACTGTTTTCCCAAATGAACCAATCTTTGCAAGAAATGTATGCTGCTTATGACAAAAAGCATTAGTGTTCTTACAAAACTTTTCTCCTAGATGTAATCGTTTATTTAACAAATATTTACCGAGCACCAACTCAGAGCCAGTCACTGTCAGCAGGTGGGAATAAAATGATGAACAAGACAGACATAGCCCATGCTCTTGTGGAGCTTAGAGTCTAGCTCAGGCTCTTCGAACTTGAATGTGCATACACATCACTGGGATTTTGCATCTACTGATCCAGGAAATCTGGGGTGAGGTCTGGGATTCTGCATTTCTGACAAGTTCTCAGGATGCTAATGATATCAGTTCTCAGACCATGCTTTGACTAACAAAGGACTGGCCTGTTTGCTCTCAGTTGCCGTGCTGTGACCTGCTTCTGTACTGCAAGTGCTTCTCAGAGGTGCTATCAATTGGAATCAGTGAGTATTGCCAATATAATAGGAAACATAGACTTTTATCATGATGCTTATTTAGTGGAATTTTGAGTTGACAGATCAACATTTGTAGGAATATGATTTACAGAGAGTAAAAAGTTAAGAGGTAAGGTATGGAATGACATCAAGATGGCATTCTGGGAATAGGTGAGAGCATGGCCTCTGAACACACTTGCCCAGTCAGAGCACTGACTCGCTCTCCTCATCAATGACACAGAGCTAATGGGGCTAAGGGGAAAATTTATTTTAATTTTCTTAAAATTAACACTGCTTTTTCTTAACCAGTAGTCACTTTGTAGCCCTCTCTAGTATACCACTAAAATTTCTCATCCAGAATGCTAATGAACACACAGAGGTTAGTCTTCTTCAAAATGTGTAATCTCACAAATTAAAGGCAGCCAAAGATACAGCTATAGACCATACGCTGATAAGCAACTACTTATGACAACTGTCAAAGTTATCTCTTCAAATGGGGTTGTGAGGAGATGGAAGGTAGAGGGAAGGGAGTTGACTTAGTTCTAAGCTGTGTGAAGCCAGGAAAGCAGGCCGTGTGGAGTTAAGCTTTGGAGGGAGGTTGGGTTTGTTCTTTTCTCCTGCATTCAAAAGAGAAAATGAATCTGAGATAGAAAAAGGGTCAAGTCACTCTGCTCTCTCTCCAACCCCAAATGCCCAGGTACAAAATGCAGTGAAAGCCTGCACGCATCTTAAACTCCTCTACAAACATGTACTTAGCTGCCTAACCTTGAACAGTGAGAACTCTCATTAATAATTTAAAGGAGCCATGGCCAGAAAAAGAAACTGGGACAGGTCAAGGGATTAGCAGGAAATACATGGTTAGCTGCGAAGCTAGGGATGCAGAGTTACACTACTCACTCCTATGCACAGAATAATAATGTGAGTTTCTAAAGAAATCTTCCCACAATCTCACAGACAAGTCTAACTGCAAATGCTGCAAATGCTGAGAATGTCACAAACATCACTTTCTGCAGCAGATGTGGGAAAACTGACTTTTTCAGAATAAGTCAAATTCATTATACTGCTCGTACACAGACACACTACTATGAAACATGGCAATCGCTCTGAAACTTTCTGTATGGTTCCAATTTTTCTTTGTCTTCTTTTTTTTTTTTTTTTTGGAAGTGAGAGAAGAGAAGTTCAGTGGAAAATGCTGTTAGTCAGGAATGACAAAAGGTATTAGATACTGCTGCCACGGCTCCTTGCCAGAACGGTTTTTTGTTTGGGAGATGTGCTATTTCACTTCAAAAACCGACAGACTGACAATTGAACACAGGAGGTGGCTGATACTGCCATGGCCCTCACTGCCACAAAAGAGCCTCTCTACAAAGATCACACAAGACAGATTTAAATTCCCATCACAGATACCTACATTAAAGTCTGGTCTAAACAAACACCAAGATACAATATTTCAATGGATCAAAGATGGTTAGTTGACTAGAGGCAAAACACCATCTGAAATAACGGTCTTAGTGTTCTGTGACAGCATTACTACCTTTGGGCATCATAATGATGTTCTCTTGGTGGCGGGTGCAAGAGCCCTGGGCACAACTGTGAACCTTGTGTGCATGGGAAATAATTTCATCAACCAAAGAAAAGTCATATTGTGGTATGTCCAAAATGCTGCCTGAAGCACACATTATGTGAGGGTTTAGTCTATTATATTTTGTAGTCTATCTGACCTGAAAGCCATGATTGATGCTTCTTTAATTTTCTGCTTAATTGATTCATTCCAAACACGACCCATGACAGGCCCAGCAAGGCCATTTAAGGATGCTCTCTGGCCTACCTGCAACACCTATAGTTGAATAACTACTGTATAATTTGTATTTGGCTAAAGAATGGACCACGGAGTCACATACAGCTGAGGTGAGAAGCTTATTTTGAGGTGTCCATGGGTACTGATTTTCTATATGAGTAACTGATGTTCTTGGGGACTGATTTTCCTCTTATTTTTATAATGCCTTTTAGGACCCAAGAGTGAAGTGGTCGGTTGGGCAGGTGTTATTCTGCATCCACTTGAAGTTTTCAAATTGGATACAATCTTTTAGATTTCAGTTAGAGACACCTATCCAGCTTGTCTTATGGAAGAAACATTCTAAACTATTAAATATGCCTCAGGGTGGAGAATTGGCACATCTTTATTCAATAGATTCATTTTAATTATCCTCTTGAGCTGAGGGAATTAGAGAGCGTCCGTAGGACCCTTTATTCCGGGGCGTAAATATGAGAGTCAGGTGGAAACACTACCATGCAACGCAAAAGTAACCCAACGGAATATGTGACAAATATGAAATAAAACCACCATCAGTTTATATTTATAAATCAAGCCTTCAAGACATGCAAAGTTCTGGGAGTGACGGGACATCTAGGAACACAGAAATGGCTGCCAGCACTTAGTCTTTTTTTTGAAGGCTGATAGCCAGGGGGCTCTACCAGCTTCTTTGTCCTGGGCTGGGTTTAGCAGCCTGGGCTGTTACTTTTTGTTCTAGTATTTTGGGGCTGCTTTCAGAGGACACAAGGTCCTATGAGACTTGCTGGTATGGGTTCCTTGCCACAGCAGTGTGATCCCTCCAACTATAAAGACTGAAGAGAGGAAGTAAGGGATCCCAGCCCCTCATGTTTAAGCCAATTTTCCTCATGAGAGAAGACCCCAAAGCTCTGTTAATACTCTCTGTGGAAGGCAATATTGCTTAGCTGACATTAGAATAAAACCCCTGATCACTCTCCAGACTAAGGACTTTGTGTCCCAAGTAATACTATACATCTTCCCAGTTGCCTTCTATCTCCACGACGTTACCAGGGTCTCTCTGGGCCATTCATTAGCTAAAGCACAGACTGATGGGCATTACTCATAATGGGTTTTTCCTTTCTTTTTTTTCTGGATATCTTATCAATGTTCTTTTTACTTATCAACTTTGTTGAGGTATAATTGATAGACAATAAAAGGCACTCATGTAAAGCATCGAGTTCAGTGAGTTTTGACAAATATATACGTCAAAGTAAACTGCCATCACAATCAAGGTATCAGATTTTTCCATCACCACAAAAGGTTCTCTTGTGCCCTTTGAGTTAACTCCCAATGGCCAGACAACTCACTGGCCTCATTTCTATCACTACGGATGAGTGCTTCTGCTTCTAGAACTTCACAGAAATGGACTCATTCAGTATGAACTCTTTCATTTGTGGCTTCTTTCACTCAGCACAATATTTCTGCTGTTCATCCATATTGTTGTGTGTACTGATAGTTTGTTCCTTTTCATTGCCAAATAGTGTTACACTGCATGGATAAATTGCAAGTTTGTTTACCCATTCACCTACTGGTTGGCCCTTGACTTATTTCTAGCTTTTGGTATTATGAATAAAACTTCTAGGAACATTTGAGTACAGATTTTCTTGTAGACATACTTTCATTTCTCTTAGGTAACTATCTAGAAGTAGAATTGCAGAGCTGATAAATGTTTTCATTTGTAAAATGAAAACAATAAAAATATATCATTGTCTAACAGAGTTCAAATTACTTTATTTCCATTTGGACGTTAAAAGGGAAGAGTTGACGCCATAAGTCACAGAGCAGCCCTCAACTGCAAAGGGCATGTGGACTTCATACGGGCAAGCAAAGTACAATTCCCTTGAGGCTGGCGATTTCTCTGAGCACAGGGAAGGGGCTCCGGACTTGCTTGTGGAGTAGCTGAAAGGGTAATTAAGTGACAATTGGTCAGGCTATGGGCGGGCAGCCGAGGCCCACATCACTGAAGCCTTCGCATCTGAAGAGTTGAGACCCATGCTCTGCCTGGACCATGCTCATGAGCCTCAAGCTATCCCAGCTTTGCAAGAAACCCTATTCTGAAACTCAACTGTGAATTGCTGAAAACAAGGCTAACATGCAATGAAATTGCTGAAAACAAGGGTAAAGTGTAATGAAATTCTGGCAAAAATTAACGTTCAAGAAATCATCAGTATTACATATAAAGAGTTAAATAGAGATCATTTCTTTAATATTCCAGTTGTGCCTTCTCATTTGATTATAATGGTTATCCATGACTTTGCCTATATTAAATCAGCTGTAGTCAACTAAATGCATATCAAATGTAAATAATGTCTTACCCTGTTTTCTTTCTCTGCAACTAATTCCTCACATCCCAGAGGGAATTTCCCAATTCAACATCAAAGACTGATTAAACATTTGGTGTAGAAGCTTAAAAAAAAAAGACTGTAATTTTATTCTACATATACATGCTAGATAAAAAATAAACAAAAACTTCCTCTGGATGCTGAATGTTTGGAGTCATATCTTCTAAAAGGCAAGGAGAACAGGGGGACGCCTGGGTGGCTCAGTTGGTTAAGCGTCTGACTCTCGATTTCAGCTCATCATGATCTCACGGTTCCTGAGTTCAAGCCCCCTGTTGGACTCTGTGCTGACAGCATGGAGTTCACTTGGAATTCTCTCTCTCCCTCTTTCTCTGCCCATTCCCTGGCTCTCTCTCTCTCTCTCTCAAAATAAACAAATAAACATAAAAAATGAAAAAAGGCATAGAGAATGGGAGAAATAACAACTTCAGAATTCATCAACGAATTAAAGTCTCATGCCTCAAAATTTTATGATTAAGCTATGTGGTCACTAACAATCTTCTGGTTGCCCACAACTCTAATCAATCATCAGCCCAAAGAACATTTTCTTTTTTTTTCAAGATTTTTTTTTTCAACGTTTATTTATTTTTGGGACAGAGAGAGACAGAGCATGAACGGGGGAGGGGCAGAGAGAGAGGGAGACACAGAATCGGAAACAGGCTCCAGGCTCTGAGCCATCAGCCCAGAGCCCGACGCGGGGCTCGAACTCACGGACCGCGAGATCGTGACCTGGCTGAAGTCGGACGCTTAACCGACTGCGCCACCCAGGCGCCCCTTAAAGAACATTTTCATAGTTCTAAATCTCCCTTTTCAGCAAGGGAATTAAAAGAAAAATGAACTATTGGGACCTCATCAAAATAAAAAGCTTCTGCCCTGCAAAGGAAATAATCAACAAAACTCAAAGGCAGCCGACAGAATGGGAAAAGATATTTGCAAATGGCATATCAGACATAGGGCTAGTATCCAAAATCTATAAAGAACTCACCAAACTCCACACTCCAAAAAACAAATAATCCAGTGAAGAAATGGGCAGAAAACATGAATAGACACTTCTCCAAAGAAGACATCCAGATGGCCAATAGGCACATGAAAAGATGCTCAACGTCACTCATCATCAGGGAAATACAAATCAAAGCCACACTGAGATACCACCTCATACCGGTCAGAGTGGCTAAAATGAACAAATCGGGAAACTACAGATGCTGGTGAGGATGTGGAGAAACGGGAACCCTCTTACACTATTGGTGGGACTGTAAACTGGTGCAGCCGCTCTGGAACACAGTGTGGAGGTTCCTCAAAAAGTAAAAATAGAACTACCCCATGACCCAGCAACAGCACTACTAGGAATTTACCCAAGGGATACAGGAGTGCTGATGCATAGGGGCACGTGTACCCCAATGTTTATAGCAGTGCTTTCAACAATAGCCAAATTATGGAAAGAGTCTAAGTGTCCATCAACTGATGAATGGGTAAGAAGATGTGGTTTATATATACAATGGAATACTAGTTGGCAATGAGAAAGAATGAAATCATGCCATTTGCAGCAATGCATATGGAACTGGAAGGTATTATGGTTAGTGAAATAAGTCAGTCAGAGAAGGACAGATATCATATGTTTTCATTCATATGTGGATCTTGAGAAACTTAACAGAAGACCATGAGGGAAGGAAAGGGGGAAAAAATAGTTACAGAGAAGGAGGGAGGCCAACCACAAGAGACTCTTAAATACAGAGAACAAACTGAGGGTGGACAGGGGGGTGGGGAAGAGGGGAATATGGGTGATGGGCATTGAGGAGGGCACTTGGGATGAGCACTAGGTGTTGTATGTAAGCCAATTTGACAAATTATATTCATAAAAAAACAAATCTCCCTTTTCAATTTAGAAAATATGAATTTACAGGGAGGAAAAAAAGGGAATGTTTAAACTATTCTACAAGGCATTTGGCTCAATTAAAACTACAATGCATCTTTTGGATCTGACAGTTTATTATGGTAGTGTTTCCTTATAGTATAAACAAGGTAGTCATAGGAGTAGATTTGACCATTTCCATTGTGGCTGGTAAATCAATACCTGGTCTACCATATTGAAACCTCCATGACAAAAGATAAAGGAGGATATTGGCTTGAGTTTCCCAGTAGCAGGTGCAACCTGTGGTCAGGGCTAGCCAAGGAGTAATCTGACTACTACAGTTCACAAAAATTAGCATAGGGATACACAAAGACTCTGCCTTTTGAAAGTCCAATTCATTTGACTCCTGTCTGCTTCTTACAAACCTATTGCTCCCATCCACCACCTCCAAATACATACACTTTGGGGGAATGGAAAGGGTGCTGCTCTAGAAGTTAGGCACTTCTGAGTTCTTGAGCAAATTACTTAATGTCTTTGGTTTCTCCTCCATGGAATGAGTAGTAAATACTATTCCTACTTTAAAAAAAAAAAACCTCTTTTAACGTTTATTGTTGAGAGACAGGGAGAGACAGAACATGAGCATGGGAGGGGCAGAGAGAGGAGGAGACACAGAATCTGAAGCAGGCTCCAGACTCTGAGCTGTCAGCACAGAGCCCGACACGGGGCTGGAACTCACACACCGCGAGATCATGACCTGAACCGAAGTCAGACGCTTACCCGATTGAGCCACCCAAGCACCCCGGTACTTTTCTTATTTGAGACACAGAGGTTGGGCCCAGACTTCTTTATCCTAGACCACCCACTCAATATCCTGTCCTGGGGATTCCTCTTTTTACATAGCGATGGCTCTGCCTTATATAGCAAAGCATAAGCCTTCCATATCAAGTGCTATCCAATGGCCTCTCAGTTTTATATTTTTGGAAGGAAAGGCCCATGGGATATTTCTATTCTCCCAAGTTTTACCTTTGGATAATAACAACATATTAAAGAAATACTTGAAAAGGATTTAAGATGCAAATCCACCTGATATACATATTTGTTTGTCAATAACACCTGTTACCAGATGGCTTCCACAGTACCATTTTAAAATGCCAACCTAAAAAGCTTTAGGTGCTAGTTTCCTTACAGGTGAAGGAGACAGCACAAGCTTTAATGGCTCTGGCAGGAAGATATCAAAAGTGAATTTGGGCTGTGATGACCAGTTAATCCAAATTTCACCACTTTCACCCTCAGTTTGGAAAGAGAACTCAACTACTGCCAGAGAGCTGTTACACCATTGTGCAGCCATGAGGATGCACCTTGAAGACCTCCCACTGCAAGGAGTGTAACTGGCCAAGGGCCCCAGGGCTGTGTTCTGAAATCCATCCCTGTGTTCTGTCAGAGGCCACTACCACTGCCAGAGTGCAGCAGGGATACTCGAGCAAGCCCCTAGCTACTGACTTTGCTTGAAGACTTCCTGATGTCTTGGTTGCCTGTGTCTGCCTAGCAGACTAGTACACATCCACCAAACCTTGCTTTTTTTACTTGGAACATGACTTGAATCATGGCCTGATGATTCTCTCAGCCTTTTCCAGCTCCTTCCCTAATGCCTTCCATGTAGCCATTTCCCTTAATAATATCCTTGCACTTTTAGTCCCATGTTGACATCTGCTTCTCAGAGGTCGAGACTAACATATCATTCATTTATCTATTCATCCATTCATTCATTCATTCATTCATTCAAGAAATATTAATTGAGTTCCTACAATATTCCTAGCACTTTGTGCTAGGCACTGGGGATAGTAGTACAAGACTGAGATGGCCCTGAGATGGCCATAACCCTTCCTCTCAGGATCATAAATGCTTCCCTTTCTTTGGCTCTTACTTTGTGTGGGGCACTAAGGTAAGAGAACATCACATGCCTACTCTCATCTGCTTTTCACAACAACCCTTAAAGAAGATATTATTCTTGCTTCATGGATAAGGAAATTGAGATCTAGAAAGATTAAGTTGCCAGGGGCTTCCCTAATACAGGTAGCTTTTTCACTCCTAAATCATGTTTTTAACCATTAAGCTAGGATAGATCTCCCTCATTTGGGTAACAGTTCTGAGCACTTTTCTTCTGGTATTGTTTGCACATCCATTATCATCCATATAGTTGATTTTCCAAGGTCTGACTTCATTTATTCACTTTACATTATGAAAGCCAGGGAATCACTTATAGAAGAGGGACATGGTAATTCAGCACATTCACGGTCCTAACTATTCCAAAGTCAGTTAATGATGACGTTGTTTAACTCATGTAGAAGAGGTTTCTCACCTGGTGTGAGTTTCTAACTCATCTTCATCTATCACAAAGGAGATAGGAGAGGACAAACAAATCCCTTGGCTTCTCTGCTTTTTATCTTGGTCCCAGCTCAGCTCTGGAAAACTGATGGAAGCTGGTCACATGCATCCAAAGCTTTTCTCAGAAGCCAGCCAGGCCGACTGGAGGGTCAGCCATACCAACCTATGTGCCAACCCTTCTGAATACTGATGCAAACTCATACCATGATCTCCAAGGTCAGCTATGGTGTCTTCTATACTTGACTCAAGTGGGCCAAGATCCGAGGAAGGAATGGGCTGAGACTCAGGCAGGTTCTCTGAAGTCAGGTCATCAGGTTCCTTGTGGAAGGTAATTAACAATTCATGAGAAGCTGATAGAAAAAAACAGCATTACCACAAATGAAACAATATTGTTTAGAAGACTATTTGGAAATAAAAGTCTGCCTAATCCTCTCCCTTAAACATGATACCATTTCAAATTTTAAGAAGGCAGCTTGAGATAAGAGAAACACCAATTAAGGTGGCCTTAATCTTCTACACCATCAATTTCAGCTCCATGACTAGAGTGAGGCAGGAGGAATGGCCATGAACACAACTGAAGGAGGTACTCACTTTTAGGCTCCTGAAAGAGAAGGAGCAATCAGCAGTTAAGAACAAATACCCTCTTCAATTCTGCATCCAGGGTATCACATCTACCTCACCCTAGCCCAGCCCTGCTCAGTTTCCTCATCTCAGAAGTACAGCTGTTGCTTTGGATGACTTCCACGTTCTCTTCTAGCTTTAATGGTACCATGATTCTGTGAATTCCAGTTTCCTAAAGAAAGAGATCTAAAAGACCACATGAAAGAATTCACACTTGGGTGCCTTGGGGGCTCAGTCAGTTAAGTGTCAGACTTTGGCTCAGGCCATGATTTCATGGTTTGTGAGTTCCAAGCCTCGCATCGGGCTCTCTGCTGTCAGTGCAGAGTCTGCTTTGGATCCTCTCTGTCCTTCCCCCACTTACACACACTCTGTCTCTCTCAAAAATAAACATTTAAAAAAAAGGAAAGAATTCACACTTCGAAAAAAGTAAAATTCTCAAATATATATATCGGTACTCCAATAGATCATTTTGCTTTTTTTTTCCAGTTTTTTTTTTTCAGTAGAGCTAATGTTGAACTGACCTATTTTCCTTGAAAAGTGGCTTTCATGGAGAACTACTCTGAGAGTATCTTATTAAAAACAGAAAATTAAATTCAAACTAATCTTAAATGAATAAGCAAAACAAAGCTTGCCATACTGTGGTATGGCATTTGTGAAAACACAGTCATAAAGTATTTTTAAGAAGTCCATTTTTTGTGCTGTATACTTGTCGCAGGAGGTGAAATTCGTTCCAAATTTGAAAGGATCACTGATAGCACACAGGCAACTTTAAGAACTTTAAGCACACAGAGACTGCGCGAAATGTGTTTTCACTTTTACGTCAGAAATCATTGGAAAATCAGTACCTGGACCCTCAACGGACTTTGATTCACTAAGATTCTCTTTGAAAAAAAACAGATAGAATTGTCATAATTGCTTCTCTTAGCAAGAACTTGATCCGATCGTTGATTCCCATTATTATTTCATTCTTGGAGACCTGAGCTGTTAACGCACTTCTCCACAGAAAGCCAGTTCTGGCCCCATCACAACTGGATGTGCCGCAGGATAAAAGAAAGATCAGGCTTCTCATGTGTATTACAGGAATCCAGTTTCTGTTCTGTTTTGTTTTGAAGCTACCATCCTTTAAAGAAATAGTGCCTAACCCGAATCCACATTCAACTATGCTTCCAGATTTCAACACCCGGATTCAGCCAAGCAGAAAATGCCTGCCAAAATAAAAGGCCCCTGTCAGTTAGGGTCTGGAAAACACAACAAGCTATTCTCCTGAACGCCTTGAAGAATTTTTATGACATGCTTAAGAAATGACAGAGCCAGCCCATTTTTCTCTCTTAACTCTGATTTTTATCTTATATGACTGCTTTCGAAATATAAGGTAGTTTGCTTCAGCTGGCAAGAAAAGGAAGAAGGAATTGAGAACAGAGCCCCAGTGAAATCAGGATGAAATGAAATCCTAAATATGCGTATGGGTGAAGACGGGAGCATTTTCCTCTTCCTTTTCTCTTCATCACGTTTTTCTTCAGCTTCTTGCATCTGATTAATCCAATTTGTTTCTTACATTTTATTTCATCTTTTCCAGCCCACTGGTGCTTTTCCTTGAGATGTTTAAAGCTCTCCAGTCCCTCTGCAAAGTGTTTAGCTTCCCATTTTCTCTCTCCTTTGTTCTTTGAGTATCATTAAACCTGCCTCACTCTGTGCCCATGAATATGATTAAATGCGTCTCTTGCCTGCTCAGGCCCCTCTCTTCATCCTCCTTCTGGGGCCAACAAGGAAGCCCAAGGTCACTTCCCCTTTATGTCTGTTCCCTTTAAATGCTTTTTTCCTAAATAGTCTAGAAGAAAGTGTTCATCGGTGGCTTTTCCAAGCGTTCCTTCATCTGAAGGTGAATGGCTTTCAAGAGCCCCAGTTCCTCTCCATTATTAATCAGAATGTGGTCCTACACCGGCAGGTCGGAATCACCAGGGAGCTTGTTAAAAATTCAGCACCCTATGCCCCATCCTAGACCAAACTAATCAGAATCTGCCTTTTAACAAAATCAACAGATGGTTTGGGTGAATTTTGAAGTTTGAGAAGCATTGCTGTAAGCCATAAGAATTTGGAGGAGAGGGGCACATGGGTGGCTCAGTCGGTGAAGCATCCAACTTTGGCTCAGGTCCTGATCTCGCAGTTCCTGGGTTTGAGTCCTGCATCAGGCTCTGTGCTGACAGCTCAAAGCCTGGAGTCTGCTTCAGATTCTGTGTCTCCCTCTCTCTCTGCCCTTGCCTTACTTGCTCTCTCTCTCTCTCAAAAAATAAACATCAAAATAAAAAAAAAAATTAAAGAATTTGGAGGAGAGCCAGTGGATCGCTCACCTGTGAGGTCAAAGAAGATTTTTCTGAAGAGAAGGTGACATTTGAAATTGAGAAGGTGGGATGCTAAAAATGTGCAGAAGGAAGTGGCTGAGAGAACTTCATGAAATAGGGCAAGATACCTGGGGGTGGCTATGCAGCCCTGTCTGTAAGACTGAACCAGCTAGAAGAAGATACTGTCTGCAAGAACCACGCATCTGCTCGCAACATTTCCTGTCCCCATCAATATGTAAACTTAGGAATGTGCCTCTGGAAAGCTCAGAGTCAAAGATGTTCATGACACTAAATCTCAGATGATCAAAGAATGAACCAACACCTCTGGACAAGACAGCATTAGGCACTTCCCCTCCTGCTCCTTTTGCTCCTTGCTGATGGAAACGAGATAGAATTAGAAAGAACTAGGTAGACACTGGGAAGTTGGGGGTTGGGACTTCATGAGATCTTTATGAAATCCTTACTTTCCTTGTCTGAGTTGAGCCAAGATCTAGACTATCCTGTCTGGATCTCATGTTCTGTGGGATAATATACAATTAATAAAATCTCCCAAGATTCTGCCTGCCATAAGGTCTCAGTTTTTTTTTTTAATTTTTTTTTAACATTTATTTATTTTTGAGACAGAGAGAGACAGAGCATGAACGGGGGAGGGTCAGAGAGAGAGGGAGACACAGAATCTGAAACAGGCTCCAGGCTCTGAGCAGTCAGCACAGAGCCCGATGCGGGGCTCGAACCCACGGACAGTGAGATTGTGACCTGAGCCGAAGTCGGACGCTTAACCGACTGAGCCACCCAGGCGCCCCAAGGTCTCAGTTTTTAAAAACATGTTTATTTATTTGTTTGAGAGAGAGAGAGAGAGACAGAGACAGAGAGAGAGAGAGAGAGAGAGAGCGAGCGAGCAGAGCCCAATGCGGAGCTCTATCAGTGCAGAGCCCAATGCGGAGCTGGAACTCACAAACCGTGAGATCATGAGCCGAGCTGAAACTGAGAGTCGGACACTTAACTGACTGATCCACCTGGCGCCCCCATATGGTCTCAGTTTTACCTTAAAGTTACTGCAGGATCCCCCAAGGATCCCAGCTTACAGGAGGACAGGATCACTTATAGTGTATAGGATCACTTACAGTTGTTTAACACTGATAATAATATCTGAAATGAAAAAATAACTCACAAATTATTATTTTGAAAGGTCAATGAAGAAAAGCAAAAACATCAAGTAAATTATCAGACACTAAAATGTAAGATCATACTTGAAACTACATTTGTATTTGCCATACAGCAACTTCAGGAATAAAGAAAGTTATTTAGGTCTTATACAACAAAATATTACCACATCTGTACTTCTCAATTTCTAATCTCTGAGGATAAAATCCCTTAGAAGCAAGGGTCCTTTAACATTCCAGGGAAAATGTCCCAGTTTTATTCAGATGATTAACAAGTAGTTTCATACACACTAACAAACACAGAATCTCTATAATCATGCCAGATTCCTCCTAAGGACCTTGGCAACTTGCAATTCTCAGTCCCATGGCAAAGAAAGCTGACAGACCTAGGAAAAGTCATGCACCTCCAGAAGTTATCATTTCAGGGCCTAAAAACTGGGGAGCTGAAGACAGGCACTCAGTGCTTGGAGGGGGCTCAGGTCCTTCCATGCAGTGGTGAAATCAAGACCTTTCTCCAAGTAGGGATCCAACATTGCTGCTGACCCCATCTCTTTCAGCCAGCAATTTCTCTGTTCACTAGGTTTCATGAGTGGGAATGATACCAACTCCCATGTCTCTGGGACCCACAACAGATCCCACAGCTGGCTTCACTTAATGGAGTGGGCAATGGGAGGAGAGTGGGGTGACTGGGATTGAGCACATGTCAGCAGTGTCCCTACATTATCTGCTAAAGGGTCCAAGAAAGAGATACTCTTTTTTAAAAATGTTTATTTCTTTATTTTGAAAGAGAGAGAAAAAGAGTGAGCAGGGGAAGGACAGAGAGAGAGGAAGAGAGGGAGAATCCCAGGCAGGCTCCTCACTGCCAGTGCAGAGACCAACATGGGGCTTGATCTGAAAAACCTTGAGATCATGACCTGAGGCGAAATCAAGAGTCAGATGCTTAACCAACTGAGTTACCTAGGCACCCCAAAGGAGAGAAACTCTTAAGGTCAGAGAAGCCTGGGCCCCTCAACTGGTCCAACTTTGGGTTTTCAGAAATCTACAACACTCACAACCACTAAATATTTCAGAAAGGTGGATTAACAAGTGATTCTAAGCTCTGCCTGGTTGAGAGTTTGGTGCTCTCTGATCACTGAGCTACAGCAGAGCTGGTGTCCCCAGACTCCAGGGATCATCCCACAGCTTCAGGGGGCTTGGTTCTTCCTGCTAAAGAAAAAGAATCAGATGCAGAGATCTCCAATGAATGAAAAACCAGAATTTGAGACAGTAAAGTTCTCCATAAAAATGACTCCTTCCCATGTTGCTTTTATCAGAAGAGATAGGAAGTTGGAGTTGAAGTCTATTGTACAAATACGACCCTGAAGAAAGACTTCCTTAAATATCAGAGCCTATACCAAGACCCATGATGTTTTTAACCATTAGGGAAAATGGTATTTGTTATTCAGGAGCTTGGGACATGATTCAGGGTCCATTTCATGGGACTCCAAAACCCTACTTATTATTGGACTTCTAAGGTAATTATTCAAAGTTCAAAAGGGGTATTAACACAATGCACAATGATACAGACAGGAGACAAATAAAAAGTGAAAGAATAAAAGATAAGACAGAAAGAGAACGATGGACTAAAGAGGTAAAGCAACAAGAGCATGGCTGAAATTCAAAATTAGATACGAACACATTTGCTCTGCAAAGTCATAATTTTACTCCTCAGTTGTTCATTCCGTGCTGATTGAGTTATCCTGAACACAGTATGCACTTGGATGTTTTTGGATGAATCTATCAATCCATCTCTAAGTACAGCTGCTCTGAATTACTGTCATCACTAACCACTGGCCTATATTCTAAAATAAACCCTACTACCTCCTCCCTGAATGGGGCAAAGTTGGTCTGGATGCCTTTTTTCTCCCCTTTGTCCCTCTTCCTGCCTGATCAGCCACATGAATGTGATGAATCTGAAGCAATTCAAAGTCTGATGTGAAATTTAAAACAAGAGAGCACTTACATGGAGAACATCAATAGTTAGCTGCTCAGAGTTCCGAGATCTCAACTCCTGCATTCGTTTGTTATTTTCTTCATATTTTTCTTCTGCAAGCTTTCTGCAGATTTAAAGTGAATGTAGAAAAAACAGCTGCATTTTGCTAAAGCCACACTTCTACTATGCAGGTAAGCGTGATCCCTGTTTCAACAGGCAAACCGGGGTGTTGGGAAACCAGGTCAATGGGTCTCTCCCTCATCAAGGAAAATGCAGTGCAGAACCCACCTGATTCTCTTTTAAGCACACATGATAATGCTCTGGCTCCTTGTCCATCCTTAAGGCCCCTAAAATGAATGCCTGAGGCATGCCTCTGAGGCAAAAGAAGGTGGTTCTTTCTTTGATCCCTGGGCATTCTCTGTGGTGGCAGGGGTGTGCGCCCCTGACGTAGGGGTGTGCGTCACAGTGCCCAGCACATACTGATAACTCGACTACTGTTCTCAGGATGAATTAACCCACACACAAGGAGATTAGAGCTAGATTTCAAAGAATTTACGCAAAGAACTTGAGAGTCACTGTAAAGGGGAATTTTTCTCAGACACATTTTGTTTTGTGTGTAGTATAGAAGAATAGAAAGTAACAGACCTGCTACTAAACTGAAAGAAAGATTTGAGTTCTGGTGATTACTTGTGTGCTAATTTTGATTTAGATTGTTGAAAAGTCACTGAACATCCCTGTAGTCAAATTTTGTTTATAAAGTGGGTACATTATATCCCTTCTGACAATAGAGTCTTTTTATGACTGCACTCGAATCCTAAAATAATGATCAAAAACAATTCCAATGTAATTTATTGACAAAATTAGGACCAAACTTTAGTTAAAACCATTGCCTTTAAATAAGAAACATATTGAATGTCATGTGGAAGATGGATGACTTACTTTGTGTATAAAAAAGTTTTAATCTGAAACATAATTTGTAATATGTGTATAAGTTATTAACTTGCCTTTTTAATCTGTTCCTGTCAGAGATTTCATTTTCCTCTTACCCTCAAACAACAACATGAGTCATGGTACCTCAGGAATATTGCCATTCCCGAAGAGTTAGAAATAGGCCTGGGACTGTGACAGTGGCTCAAGGGATTTATGTAAATATATTTTCTCAGTAAAACCCATACTCGGTGGTGCCGTGGTTTGCAGAAACCAGCTTGCACTAGGTTCCCAAGAGCAGATTGTGTCCATATCTTCCAACTGAACATTCGATGGTATCATACCGGTGGCTTGAAATTGGCCATCATGGGAGTATTTACACCCCCTGCCCCACAACCCCAGAGGTGGTTGTTAAACATTTACCAGCACACGACTACCCCTGATGCACTCTGACAGAAATACCTTTCCACACTGATTACAGAAAGCGTGTGTTAAGGGAAAAGAAGTAGTCTCACCGATTCTTCCTTGGTTCCTCATGATATGCACTGCAAGTGCGAGAATACCTCTAAATCCTCTTTCAGATATGCTACCAAGGTCACAAAATGAACAGATTTGAGTTTCAGGTCTTTTCTGTCTCTCTAGTTGTTAGTTGGGGCTTCTAAACTACTAAAAAGTTGGCAGAGGAACAAAGAAGAAAAATGAGGAAACTGGATAATCTACCAACTGAAAAATCTGTCTTTCAGAAATCGGGAGTCTAGGTCTCTTTGGAATTTTCCCTTTTCACGCAAATACTTTAATTCCTAGTGATACTGTCCACCAGCAGCCCGCCTTGAGCATTGACTTTTCAAAGGGTTTCACTTGGCAGAACAGAGCTGCTTCCAATCTGCTTCCTAAAGCCAACAATTTCCTGCTGGGACATTCTTCTCCCTATAGACCAGTTAGGTCTCCTGGCAGAGGGAGTACAGCAAACATCTGGGGAGTGAGGACAAGATAGTGAAGCCACCCTCTTCACTCTCTTGCTGGCATATGTACAAGAGGTGTCAGGGGCGCCTGGGTGGCTCAGTCGGTTGAGTGTCCGACTTCAGCTCAGGTTGTGATCTCGCCGTTTGTGAGTTTGAGCCCCGCGTTGGGCTCTGTGCTGACAGCTTGGAGCCTGGAGCCTGATTCAGATTCTGTGTCTCCCTCTCTCTCTCTGCCCCTTCCCTGCATATGCTCTGTCTCTGTCTCTCAAAAATGAATAAACATTAAAAAAATTTTTTTAATAAAAAAAAAAGAGGTCTCAGCAACAATGAGGCTTCATTTGTAGGCTGACTCTATATTTTCATCACTAACTACCTCCCTGATAGTCAATCTTTCTTTGCACCCAAGACTGAAAGCCTCACATTAATGGTGGCTGGCATCCAATAACCACCTATGGCTGAAATAACCGTCTTTTGAGGGGACGAGTAAGTGATGAAACAAATATAAATGCGTATATGCATTTTGATTTCTTGTTTTTGCTTTTGCTTTTCTTTAGTAAATTCCTTTGGAGTCCTGTGAAGTGGCCAGAGCCCAAGGTACCCTAAGGAAAGGCAACTTACTTCAGCTTCCTGGCCTTCTCATCAGCTGCCTGGAGCTTCCTCAGCCGCATCCTTTCTCTTGGTGTCATTTTCTGCACTTCAGACAGCGCCCGCAGAGTCTGCAGGTGGATCTTTTTTTGCCTATGAATAATAAAGATCCCCCACATGCAGCTCATCCCAAACATGCTCAGAAAAATTAAACAAATATTTTACAGAAGTATCATTACATTACCGAGAAGGGGGAAGCATCTGGAGACAGGCTAGGCAAAAACTAATAAACTCAGGGTAGGTAATGAGCCAACCAGGACTGTGGTTAATTGGCAATATTTTTCAAATTAGACTTTTGTTTAAAAGCAAATTACATATTTAACAAATTTCTGCTCATTTCATTGCCTATGACTGCTTTTTATAATGTAAGGATCAAATTAGGATCTTGGCCATCAAGGAATAAATGGACTGGCAGACTAATTCATGTGCATAAACCATGTGCATAGGATATACTTTGGAATTAGGCAGGGTTTGAACCCCATCTCTACCACACATCAGCTCTGTAGCCTTGGGCAAGTTACTAAACCTCAGTTTTCTCATCTGTAAAGCATAGGCTATGGTGAGTACTATATGAGATAACGTATATACAGTATGTGACACATAAAAGGCTCCATATGGTAGTATTTTAGTAGCTACATTTTGTTGACTATGTTGTAAATTCTATGCTTCATACAGTAGGCAAGCATGGCACAGTGGTTATCACACAGATTAATAACAGTCTCTGGGTTCAAATATAGTGCCCAGGTTACATGTATAGGCCCTCAGGGGGTAATGTTTTAGGCATGTTCCTATAACCTAGTTTCCTTGAGTTGCTAATTATTCTTTCCCGAATGCCTGGATTCTTATTTTATTTTATATTAAGTTAGAGATGTGACAGTAGTGGATATTTTTAAAACACTAGACTAATCTCGGCTATTACTTTGTACTGCAACTGTGAAATAGTTTACCTGATGGCGCTTACAATTAAAGTTACTTAACCTCTCTATGATCATTAAAATAATAATAATAATAATAATAATGACACTTAAGTCATAGGGTTCTGGTGAGTTTCAGGGAGTTGACTCATGTAAAGTGCTTATAACAAAGCCAAACACCCCCAAAAATATTAGCCAATATTATTATTTAAGAGCCTCTTTCTTCAGGTAAAGAAATGTGCTTACATTACTCATGTATTGAAAGATCTGCAACCATATTCTCAATGACCTTTGTTTCTGTGCCTGACTTGGTCAGGGCCTGATACTGCAGAATGGCTTTTGTATTCAACTCCCTCCTTAAAAAACACTAGAGAAGTCTCCTCTATTTCATTTATTCCCACTCTAGTCTTTATTATTTTGTAATAATTCTAATTATTTTGTAATAATTCTAATTATTTTGGAATATTTTGTGTAATTATAATGGCTACTTGTAGATAGCTCTTATCCCTCTGGAATACAGTTGGAGCCTCTAGAAGACACAAAATTTTCTGGAATATACATCCTTTATTTTGTAAGATCAAATAGAGATCCCTAAAACACAGTCATACATAGTGAAAAAAGTGACAACTTGAAATCATATTTTATGATGAGAAAGACCACCCAAACAACTGGATTCCAGCACACTTTAATTGTAAGTGCCATCAGGTAAACTATCTCACAATTGCAGTGCAAAGTAATAGCCAAAATTAGTCTAGTATTTAAAAAATACCTACTACCTTGACATCTCTAGTTTAAAATAAAATAAAATAAGAATCCAGGTATTCGGGAAAGAATAATTAGCAACTCAAGGAAAGTAGGTTTCCCCTAGTTAGCCCCTGAGGTACAGGGTATTTTAACTGGAAATCATGCATTAAACAAAGACTTTGATGAACCAGTTTCCTCAGTTTGAATGTGAAACTGGAAAACAGTGCAGTTGAAAACCACTGGACTAAGGGGTAGAGTAACATATCTGTGTTATTTGCCCTTGAAGATTAGGCTAATGAGGGCTACTGTCCCCACCTACAGCCTTGCACATCTCTACCTTTGCACAGGGTCATTAAAAATTAAATAGAGAGTTCCTTCAGCAAAACTGTAGATTTGGTCTTTATAAGTGGTGCTCCGTGGAGTTTTGCAGTCCACAGCCTGAAGGGTGATACATGGCTGTTCAGAAGTAACCTAGTATTCTACGCTCTTGTATGGTATAGCACAGAAATTTTGAATGAGGTAGGAGAGAGAAGTTAAATAATTATGGGGGCGCCTGGGTGGCCCAGTAGGTTAAGTGTCTGACTTCGGCTCAGGTCACGATTTCATGGCTCGTGAGTTCAAACCCCACATCGGGCTCTGTGCCCAGAGACTGGAGCCTGCTTCAGATTCTGTGACTCCCTCTCTCTCTGCCCCTTCCCTGCTCACACTCCGTCTTTCTCCCTCTCAAAAATACATACAAACATTAAACAATTTTTTTTTAAGAAATAATTATGCTTGTTGGGGCATCTGGGTGTTCAATCAGTTGAGCGTCTGACTCTTGGTTTCAGCTCAGGACATGATCTCACAGTTCATAGGATTAAACCCTGCATTGGGCTCTGCACTGGCAGCACAGAACCTGCTTGGTATTCTCTCGCTCTCTATCTGCCCCTCCCCGACTTGTGCTCTCTTCATAGTTATATATCTCTATATTTATAAATGAACTTTCAAAACATAGTAATAATTATGTTTGTGAGAAACACATTCTCTAGTTATATGTGTATCTGAAGAAATAAATTTTGGCTTATTTTCAATTGTCCTAGGGCTTTACAATGTTGTCTTCTCAATAGATACTCTGCCCGTTCCTGTTAAACAAACAAGATGTGAAAACCATTTATGCTTAATATAGAAGGTTCATTAGCATAAATATCACTAAATGTTTGAGATATTAATTTCTCTATATACTTACAAGGCAACTGCAGAGCTACCCTGCAGATCTGTAAGCTGTGCAGTGGTTTAAAACTTTTATAATTCAATTTGCTACCACCTGGGGCAAAGGGGCTTTGGAACGCCACGATACTGAAGCTCCTTAATTTCTTGGCAAGTCTTAAGTGAATTCTAGGAAACTCCAAGCAGTCAGCTTAGCACTAATAGATTTTTAAAGACAAATGCATTTAACATTTATGCTCAATGGGCTTTTTAAAAACAAAGCAATTACTTACATGGCATTAATTATCTGAGCAGCCTCCTCCTGACAATTCAAATTCTTGTCTTCCAGAGTCATCTCCGAATATCTACACATCAGGTGCTAAAATAGAAAACAACCCTGATGCACCTTAAATACTCCTCTTCAGGGATGAAAGGGCATAAAACTACCAGGGGTCTTTTCTGATGTGCAGTATTAATGGCCATGCCTGGGAGCTTGAAAATAAAACCCACTGGTAACTATTTTTCCTTCTATAAAGGGTTACAAAAAATTGCATGGTAGCTTACGCAGCTTATGCTTGTCTCTCCAAGTTCATCTTGCACTGCCTCCTCTCTCACTCCCTGCTACCCACCACGGGCAGGCCTCCCATCAGCTCCATGAACACACAGGCTCTCCCCGGCCTTGGGTCCGTGTCCCCACTCCTGGGGCCAAGACTAGGGTGGGACAGAATGAGGCACTCACTGCAGGTGCAAAACTGAAGGGGCACCAAAAGACTCAGTAACCAAGATAAGTCATATTTTAAGGCAATATTATAAAAAATCAAAATTAATGCAAAAAGCCATGGAGAATACAATATCAAATGTTTACATCTTGCCATTTGCAACATGGATGGATCTAGAGGTATAATGCTAAGTAAAGAAAGTCAGAGAAAAATATCATATGACTTCATTCTTATGTGGAATTTAAGAAACAAAACAAAGGAAAAAAGAGACAAACAAACAGACCTTTAACTATAGAGAACTGCTGGTTGCCAGGTGGGTGGGGGATGGGGAAACGTGACGAGGATTAAGAGTACACTTACTGTGCAATGAGCACTGAATAACGTACATACAGAACTGGGGAATCACCGTATTGCACACCTGAAGCAATATAACTGTTAACTTTATGTTAATTATACTAGAATTAAGAAAATAAATAAAAATTTATAAAGACAGGACCCAACCCTGAACATGCACCAGACTACCTCATTTGCATCATCCTAATCCCAGCCCTGTTGGATCCCGTCTTTGAATTTTTGATATTTTGTTACCATGGACTTTTAGAATTTTTAAAATGTTTATTCATTTTTTGAGAGAGAGACAGAGTGTGAGTGGGGGAGGGGCAGAGAGAGAGAGAGAGGGACACACAATCAAAAGCAGGCTCCAGGCTCTGAGCTGTTAGCACAGATGGGGGGCTCAAACCTAGGAAACGTGAGATCATGACCTAAGCCAAAGTTGAATGCTCAATGAGCTGAGCCATCCAGGCGCCCCATTAATTTGGATTTTTTACAAAATGTTTATTTTTTTATTTTGAGAGGGGTGGGAGTGGGGCAGAGAGAGAGAGAGAGAGAGAGAGAGAGAGAGAGAGAGAATCCCAAGTAGGCTCCATGCTGTCAACACAGGGCCCAACGCAGGGCTTGATCCCATGACCCTGGGATCATAACCTGAGCTGAAATTGAGAGTCGAATGCCCAACCAATTGAGCCACTCAGGCGCCCCTAATTTGGATTTTTTAAACACTGCAATCAAATGTTATTTATCCTGATTACTGAGTTTTTGATGGTCTCTTTAATTTTGTCCAAGGGCAAATGCCTTACTCACCTCATGCTAGTCCCAGCAGATCCCCTTGGATTCCTTTCAACTTTTTTTTTTTTGGTATGCTCACAGCCCCATCAGGGTGGTTTTGATCCCAACAGTTAGTACCTGTGCCTCTTTTTCAGCGGCCTGCCCTTAGGCTAATGGAACTGGCTTTGCATAGGGAAAGTTATACATAGCGAAAGCCAAAAGTCCCTGGGAACTTCTACCTCCCTTCCGTCCCCTGTCCTGCTCACCCCACTTTTCCTCAGGGGCTTCTGTAGAGAGCACATTGTTGCATAAGAACCCTCCCCTCCATGTCTCCCTTTAGAAACATAATCTGACTCTGGGCTCTGTCCCAGCTAATTCCCTGTGATTCCAACATTCTCTCAGGCTCTTTACATGTCTGGGTGTTTCTCACCATCTCACTGGTAGAGAAATGTAACTGACTCTTTCTTTGACCACAAAAGCCATCCCCTTCCCTTACTTTACAGCATCCTGTGTGCTTTCTTCCTAGTGTTCCTGATAATGTATGATGACTTTTTCTTGGGTACTGGGTCCTCTTCCCAGCAATCAAATTGCAAAAGACGGGAGCCATAGGCCTTCCTTTCAGCACCTCCAGCATCAGCACTGCGACCAGCACACAACTGATGGGTGCACATCAAGTCAGCATCCTTGTTTCCTGCCAACGTAGAAACTGGACGCGGACGAAAAGGTGTGCCTATTTTTGAAGGTGAATGACTGTTTGTGGGTCCACTTAAAATTAGTCATAAAATTAAAGGAAATTTGCCTGAGGCACTCACAAAAGCCTAATTTAAAAAACAAGAACAAAAAAAAATCTCCAATAGGGTACTGTTTGCTTTTTTCTTACCGCCAGAGGTAGATTCTCTGCATCAAAATTTCTAATCTACAGGAAAACAAAATAAATTCATCTGATCAATAAAATGGATTATTAAGACCCATAACAAAGGAGTGGAATAACAAAGACTCAGTGAAAACCCCAGATTTTAATAGTATTAGTAGCCCATTCTTGCCTTAGCAGAAATATATTTGCAAAGTTAACCAAGAGCTCTATGGGTCAGTGTTGAGTTTGGGCCAAAAATGACAATCCTAACTTCTCATATCTGGGGCTCCAGGTAACTGTGGAGTTCACACACCTTCTTTTCCAAAGAGATTGTCTGACTAATAATTTCCCTCAGCTTAAAAAAAAAATCTTATTTCTCCTTTCTCACTGATTCTTGATGCATCTTATTCTCACAGCATATCTTCAAGTTCTAGAATGTATATAAATGCTAATACATGTTTCCCAGTATCCCTTCCATTTTAAATACCTGTAGTTGTTCATCAATGTAAGGGATTTTTAAAATTTCTATAGCAGATGGTCTCAATGAAGGACTCTTGTTCAACATGCTGTAATGTTTAAAAAGAAAATTATTTTAAGAAAAGAAAAAGAAAAAAGAAAAGAAAAAGAAAATTATTTTTCAAATGAACTAAAATATAAGTACAATTTAAAATTGTTTTTGTGGCAACATATTTATTTCCATACCGTTCCATGATGGTATTCAGTTCTCTTGGGTATCTCTGGGGGAGAGAAGGTGTGTCACCTTCAACAATTTTTAAAACAATGGACAAGAAATTGGAGCCAGTGAACGCATGGTTCATGCAGCACATCTCATATAAAATGCATGCCAGAGACCTAAAGACAAAGTCAAAGAAATTAAATAAGGAACAAATGCCCTATTTTAAATTTGATCACCATATAAAACCTTGGATGTATCAGGGCATTGGTTGTGAGACATTAACATATCCTTTGATTTTTTTGTTTGTTTAAAAGCTTCAGTACTATATTTCTTTTCCATTTAAACACATGTTTAATAAATGAAGAGGGTAAAGTGAAAAAAAACCTTACAAAATGTAAGTCTGAATGACCACTTTTTGTCAGAGGAAAACAAACAAACCTACTATGTCTGCACACAGTAGGGTAAATAAACATTTGATCAATGTAGTAAAGAAACTCTATGAAGGAACAATAAAATACAGCTAAATATCTTTCTAAGACAGTTTTGTTAATTATATGCAAAATAAAATTTTAATTTATCAGCCTAAACTTCCCTCAAATGTGTATCCAAGCATTTTGAAAAGGAAGCTGGCATTCTTTATTAGTTTTCTGAATAGAATCCATTTACAAGTAGGGTGGAAAAGCAGCTACTTGTAGCTCACATTAAAATGTATATAATTCTCCCTTTGAGGGTATGAAATAAGAGTATTAAAATTCTAGATCAGTCTGACACTGATAGGATTAACCATGCAAATCAGTAACCTCTAAACCAGCAGAATAATCTTTTAAATAACTCTGCATCATTAAGAAAAGGGGGAAATCTTGCCTGAACTTAATATTAAGAAAGAACTGTACTTCTCCTAAATTAATGGATTATTTTTAATCTCATGAGTATTTTGGATTATGTAACTAGCCAGGTCTCCCTTTTCATGTTAGTTGCTTGAAAAATCAGGAATAAACTTACAGCCAACCTTGTGTAAGTTGTGTTTTATGTAACTTTAAACACTGTCCCACTTTCTTATAAAAGGTAGTGTCTGTATAAATAAATATATACATGAATACTATCATTTTAACCATTTTGTGGGTACCATAAAAATGTTCACTAATAAGAGAATCTTGGATATACTGAATACAATGAGATGCTTCTGTTTCAGTACATAACAGTAACACTAAACATTTCTATCTAATTGGTACTTTACATATATTACAAAGCAACTTCCAGATATAACTAAACAGAATCTCATAACTTCATAGTTACGTACAGCCACTATATTTTTCCCATGCAACCTGGCTCTAAGAAGTTAAACGGCTTGATCAAATTCATAAGGTATTTTCCCTTCCACATTCTAGACTATTTTTATTACAGAATGCCAGAAAGCAGGAGGATGTTAGGAGAAAACCCATGATAGTGACTAGAACACCAAGATCAATGTAAATATTATAAATTATGAAAATTAATTTTGTACCCATCCATAAGACTATTAAATAATGTAGCACATATTTAGGTTTCTATACTAGGAAAAATTTCCTTCAATAAATGTGAAATAAAGACATTTTTAGACAATCAAAAATTAAGAGAATTCGTTGCCAGCAGGACAGCACTAAAAACAATCCCAAAATGGAATTCTTCAACTTGAAGAAAAATGATTCCAGGCAGAAACAAGGAATGCAGGGAGGGTCACACCTGTCAGAATGGCTAAAACTGACAACACAAGAAACAACAGGTGTTGGTGAGGATGCGGAGAAAGGGGAACCCTCTTGCACTGCTGGTGTGAATGCAAACTGGTGTAGCCAGTCTAGAAAACAACATGGAGCCTCCCCAGAAAAGTTAAAAAAAGAACTATCCTATGATACAGCAATTGTACTACTAGGTATTTACCCAAAGGATACAAAATTGCATATTTGAAGGGGTACTTGCACCCGAATATTTAGAGCAGCATTGTCAACAATAGTCAAACTATAGAGAGGGCTTGGGCGCCTGGGTGGCGCAGTCGGTTAAGCGTCCGACTTCAGCCAGGTCACGATCTCGCGGTCCGAGTTCGAGCCCCGCGTCGGGCTCTGGGCTGATGGCTCAGAGCCTGGAGCCTGTTTCTGATTCTATGTCTCCCTCTCTCTCTGCCCCTCCCCCGTTCATGCTCTGTCTCTCTCTGTCCCAAAAATAAATAAACGTTGAAAAAAAAAAAATTTAAAAAACTATAGAGAGGGCTCAAGTATCCATGGACTGATGAATAGCTAAAGAAGATGTGATATGTATATATAAATACATATTGAAAGTTTATGTTTTTATTTTGACATTGAGAACAAGATAAGTATGCCTACTATCACTACTTCTATTCAATATTGTAATGAAAGTGCTATTCAGAACAATAAGGCCAGAAAAAGTTAAATGAAAGTGTGTGTGTGTGTGTGTGTGTGTGTGTGTGTGTGTGTGTATAAAATGACAAATAAAAATGCAAATATACAGTAATTATGTTAAATGTAAATGTATAGTTTCAATTAAAAAGACTATCAGACAGTAAAAATTATATATATAAAGATTAGAAAAATATATTAAACTGTCATTAGCATGTCAACATGGTTATATATGTAAAAGGTCATTTCAATAAGCCTGTGACAAACATTTAAAAAATGAAATGCATAATGCCATTTACATTAACATCATACAATGTCTAATACCTAGGAATAAATCCAATGAAAGATATACACCCTACACTGTAAACCACAATACATTGCTAAGAGAAATTAAAGAACCTAAAAAAGAGGGGGGGCAGGGTGGAGGGGGAGAGATCCACATGTGTGGTTTGGAGGAGTCAAAATAATGAAGATGTCGATTTTTCCCAGAATGACCTATAGACTCAATGCAATATCAATCAAAATCCTAGCAGACTTTTTGTGGGAATTGACAAACTGATTCTAAAACTTACATGGAAATGCAAAGGGACAAAGATAGACATGGTACATTGGAGGTCTTATATTATCAAATACCAAGATTCATTATAAGGTTACATTACTTATGAAAATGTGATATTAGCAAAGAAGAAAAAATAGACCATGGAATGAAACAGAGGGCTCAAAAACAGATCCACACAAATTCAGTCACTTGACTAATGCAAAGACAAACTGCACTATGGTAAAGAAAAAAAAAATGATCCTTTTAACAAATTATGCTGGGCCAATTGAATACACATATGGAAAGTAATATATGTGGACTACTATCTCACACCAGACACATGCACAAAAATCACCAATTTTTACTATGAAAAATAAGATCATAAAGCTTTTAAAATAAAACAGGAGAATATCTTCCTGATCTTGGGGTAGGCAAAGACTTCCTAAACAAAACATAAAAAAACACTGGCAGTAATGTTATGGACTGATAAAATGGACTCCATTATAATTAGGAACTTCTATTCATGAAAAGACACCACTAAGAGAGTGAAAAGGAAGAAACAGAGTAGGAGAAGACATTGCAGCTCAAATATTCATCAAAGACTGGTATCCAGAACTGGTTAAAGTTCATTAATTTATTAATTACAACTCCTACCAATCAATAAGAAAAAGGAGAGAATCCAATGGAAAAATGGACAAAAGACTTGAAGAGACACTAAATGGCCCCAAATCATGAGATGTTTGACATTATCAGTCATCAGAGAAAATGCAAATTAAAACCACAGTGCAGCACCACTACACACTTTCACCGTAAGAATTGGTGAAAATGAAAAAGACAATATCAAGTCAGTACTTGTTACACTATGAGAAAAGTTTTCTTAACAAAAAGAGAGGGGAAGGCTACACATTACTAGTAAAATATAATCATCAAATCGAATCAAATACTTTTATTTGGGTGGATATGTGTAAAATATTTGTGTGTTATCAACTCTGCGCCAATATGCTGACTTATTTTCCCCAAAGAAGAGTCTAATTTGAACTTTGAGAATGTTTAAAATAGTAGACCTACAGGTCTACCAAGATTTGCTAGTTCTAAACTCTCATTGTATCAGTGAGAAAACCAAAACTCAGAGAAAGGAAGTAATTTGCCCAGAAAGGTGCCATATTAGATCAGCTTGTTTGGTATTGGTATTGTTCTCATTCAATATATCTTTAAAATGTTTTCTAAAAAATTTACACTAACTACATACACTCTGCTATGTAATCTAATGTACATGTAGTAATTTTAACACGGAAAAAAAGGAATGAAACTCACAGGTCTAAGTGTAGAAGGCTATCAATCACTCAGCACCCACATACTCTTCTGAGGATTTAATTCAGCTCCTCCTGTGGGCTCAGAGTCTTCTTCAGGCCTTGGGTTAAAAGCACAACAAAGCCAGATAATCTCTCCTGGCTCTGATAGGTTGAAAGGGCTGGATGAGAGCAACAATTTCTGACACAGGACATTTTGAGCTGACTTGGGAGCAGACTATTATATTATCTCTATCAATAATACAAGTGGTAACAATAATAATTATAATCAGAAAAATAACTAGCTGAGAGGCGCCTGGGTGGCTCAGTCGGTTGGGCGACCGACTTCGGCTCAGGTCATGATCTCGCGGTCCGTGAGTTTGAGCCCCGCATCGGGCTGTGTGCTGACAGCTCAGAGCCTGGAGCCTGATTCACATTCTGTGTCTCCCTCTCTCTCTCTGACCTTCCCCCATTCATGCTCTGTCTCTGTCTCTAAAATGAATAAACGTTAAAAAAAAGAAAAAAAAAAAGAAAGAAAAATACTAGCTGAAATTTTAATAGTGTTTACTATAAATTAGGCCCTGTTCTATATTCCTTACATATATTAACTCATTTAATCATTCTCATAACAATCCTAATGAAGCAGAAACTATTATTATCACTCCCATTCTTCAGATGAGGAAACCACAAGATTAGGTCAATTGTTAATGTTTCCATATTGAGTAGCTGGTGGAACTGGGATTGCAACACAGTTTGTCTGGCTCTAGAGACATGAAGTCTATGCCATCCTGCCTCTCAATGCTGTATTTCTGATCATTAAGGGCTCTTTTGAATTGGAAATCATGGCTAAACCAATGGAAGACCTTCAGGCAGGGGCTGATTTCCCAAGTTTATTTGGGTTCTACCTGGAACCATAATTCATCTTCAGGGATCCCTAGGGCCTAAGACAAGCCATGCAGGGCATCAGACCATGGCAAATATAGGGCATACAAACAATGAGACCCTCTTTAGCAAAAGGAAAGGAAGGTAGGCAAGTTTGGCTTTTGTTTTTCTGTTGCTTCTCATGGAAAGGGAGTTAGTGGTCTATTAAGTACAGTGAGTTGATCATGAAGTCAAACTCTACTTTTATGGAGATATAACTCTACCGAAGCCACATTTGATGGATATACTAGGGTTATAAAAAGCTGTGGAATTATCTGGCTAAACAGACTATAGAACAATTAGATGTAGAGACTAACTTAGTAATCAATTAATTTTGATACAAGACTATTCTCTTTCTTGGAAATCCTCTCAGCTTCACTAAAGGCATTCTGTTTTCCATTCACCTGTCTCATTTTGATCTAGTGAGATTTACTTGCACTTCAGCACATGGAAGAGTGACTTGTAGAAAGGGACCTTCCCTGGTCCCTGTGCACCTGCCTGCAATAGATATAATCTGATTACAGACACCACCAGAACACTTTGGGCAAAAGATTTTTGATTACCTGTTACAAGTTTTTTTTTTTTAAGTTTATTCATTTTGACAGAGAGAGAGAGAGGGAGACCACAAGCAGGGAGGGGCAGAGAGAGAGGGAGAGAGAGGATCCAAAGCAAGCTCCAGGCTCTGTTCTGTCAGCACAGAGCCCAATGTGGGGTTCAACTCACAAACCACGAGATCATGACCTGAATCGAAGTCAGATGCCCAACTGACTGAGCCACCCAGGCGTACCTATCCTGTTACAAGTTAAAATTTACCTACTATATATACATTTTATTCTAGTAACTATACATCTATGTACCTATGGTTTTAATTTTTTTCCAATTTCCAGCTAAACATTTCTAATGGGAATAATTATATAATCTTGAACTCATCAATTCCATCCTTTTTGAAGATGTTTATCTTACTTGACTCCCAGTCTTAAATCTGGCAGTGAGGAGGTGGTTGAGGGGAAAGTAGAAGGCAAGTTGAAAAAAAGAAGGTGCATTTTATTTAGAACTCTATGATTTGTATTCCTTTTTTTTTCCTCCAAAAGATAGCTAACTGTGAAGAAGTAAGCAAATAAATCCCTGAAGGAGGAAATTTAGCAGTGAAAGGGAAATTTGGGATCAGGTGTGTGTGAAGCAAATTACACCTGAACTCCATAAACTCACCATCTGTCCAGCTTGACCAGAACTACCCAAAGGATTTCAGGAGCACAGGTTGATAATGAATTGCAAATGAAATTCAGACGTTGTCTTGTTTCAAGGAACTAAACTTACCCTTTGAAATCTGTCCAGACTCTGCAAACAGAAACCTATCCCACCATAGCAATGCATGACTCTGGTTGGGGCAGCTTTACAGATCTTTTAGATATTTTTATTTTACATAATTGATGATCATCCTGATATCCATCTAGAAAAGAGTACACAGGGGCGCCTAGGTGGCTCAGTCATTTGAGCGTCCAACTTTGGATTTCAGTTCAGGTCATGATCTCACAGTCCTGGGGTCTAGCCCCACACTGAGCTCCATGCTGGGCATGGAGCCTGCTTAAGATTCTCTCTCCCGCAGCAGACCTATCCACAGAAATTTGGAAGGCCAGAAAGGAGTGGCAGGATATATTCAGTGTGCTGAATCAGAAAGATATGCAGGCAACAATTTTTTTTTAATTTTTTTAATGTTTTATTTATTTATTTATTTATTTATAAATTTTTTTTTCAACGTTTTTATTCATTTTTGGGGCAGAGAGAGACAGAGCATGAACGGGGGAGGGGCAGAGAGAGAAGGAGACACAGAATCGGAAACAGGCTCCAGGCTCTGAGCCATCAGCCCAGAGCCTGATGCGGGGCTCAAACTCACGAACTGTGAGATCATGACCTGAGCCAAAGTTGGATGCTCAACCAACTGAGCCACCCAGGTGCCCCTGCAGCCAAGAATTCTTTATCTAGCAAGGCTGTCATTCAAAATAGAAAGAGAGATAAAAAAAAAAGTTTCCCAGACAAACAAAACTTAAAGGAGTTTGTGACCACTAAACCAGCCCTGCAGGAAATTTTAAGGGGAACTCTCTGAGGGAAGCAAAGATGAAAAAAAAAAAAAAAAAAAAGCAACAAACATTAGAAAGGACCAGAGAACACCACCAGAAACTCCAACTCTACAAGCATCATTAGGACAATAAATTCATATCTTTCAGTACTCACTCTAAACGTCAATGGACTCAATGCTCCAATCAAAGGACATAGGGTAAAAGAATGGGTAAGAAAACAAGATCCATCTAGATGCTGTTTACAAGAGACCCACTTCAGACCTAAAGGCACCTTCAGACTGAAAATAAGGGGATGGAGAACCATCTATCATGCTAATGGTCAACAAAAGAAAGCTGGAGTAGCCATACTTCTATCAGACAATCTAGACTTTAATATAGGACTGTATCAAGAGATGGAGAAGGGGATTATATCATAATCAAGGGGTCTATCCACCAAGAAGACCTAACAATTGTAAACATTTAGGCGCCAAATGTGCGAGCACCCAAATATATAAATCAACTAATCACAAACATAAAGAAGCTCATCGATAGTAATACCATAATAGTAGGAGACTTCAACACCCCACTCACAGCAACGGACAGATCATCTAATCAAAAAATCCACAAGGAAACAATGGCTTGGAATGACACACTGGACCAGATGGACTTAACAGATCTATTCAGAACATTTCACCCTGAAACCACAGAGTATACATTCTTCTCCAGTACACATGGAACATTCTCCAGAATAGACCATATACTGGAGCACAAATTAGTCCTAAGTAAGTACAAAGAGGTTGAGATCATACTGTGCATATTTTCAGACCACAATGCTATGAAACTCAAAATCAACCACAAGAAAAAATTTGTAAAGGTAACAAATACTTGGAGACTGAAGAACATCCTACTAAAGAATGAATGGGCTAACCAGCAGTTAAAGAGGAAATTAAAAGTATATGGAAGTCAATGAAAATGATAACACCACAACCCAAAACCTCTGGGACGCAGCAAAGGTGGTCATAAGAGGAAAGTATATAGCAATCCAGGCCTTCCTAAAGAAGGAAGAAAGATCTCAGATATACAACCTAACCTTACGCCTTAAGGAGCTGGAAAAAGAACAGCAAATAAAATCCAAAACCAGCAGAAGACAGGAAATAATAAAGATTAGAGCAGAAATTAATGCTATCGAAACCAAAAAAACAGAACAGATCAATGAAACCAGAAGCTCGTTCTTTGAAAGAATTAACAAAATTGACAAACCACTAGCCAGTTTGATCAAGAAGAAAAAGGAAAGGACCCAAATAAATAAAATCAAGAATGAAAGAGGAGAGATCACAACCAACACAGCAGAAATAAAAACAATAATAAAAGAATATCATGAGCAATTATATGCCAATAAAAAGGGCAATCTGGAAGAAATGGACAAATTCCTAGAAACATATAGGCTACCAAAACTAAAACAGGAAGAAATAGAAAATTTGAACAGACCTATAGCCAGTAAGGAAATTGAATTAGTAATCAAAAATCTGCCAAAAAGCAAGAGTCCAGGGCCAGATGGTTTTCCAGGGGAATTCTACCAAACATTTAAGGAAGAGTTAACACCTATTCTCTTGAAGCTGTTCCAAAAAATAGAAATGGAAGAAAACTTCCAAACTCTTTCTATGAAGCTAACATAACCTTGATTCCAAAAACAGACAGAGACCCCACTAAAAAGGAGAACTATAGACCAATTTCCCTGATGAACATGGATACAAAAATCCTCAAGAAGACATTAGCCAACCAGGTCCAAAAATACATTAAAAAATTATTTGCCACGACCAAGTGGGATTTATACCTGGGATGCAGGGCTGGTTCAATATCTGCAAAACAATTAACATGATTCATCACATCAATAATAGAAAGGACAACAACCATAGGATCCTCTCAATAGATGCAGAGAAAGCATTTGACAGCATCCTTTCTTGATAAAAACCCTCAAGAAAGTAGGGATAGAAGGATCATACCTCGAGATCATAAAAGCCATATATGAACAACCCAATGCTAATATCATCCTCAACGGGGAAAAACTGAGAGCTTTCCCCCTGAGGTCAGGAATAAGACAGGGATGTCCACTCTCGCCACTGTTATTCAACATAGTTTTGGAAGTCTTAGCCTCTGCAATCAGATAACACAAAGAAATAAAAGGCATTCCAAATCGGCCAGGAGGAGGTCAAACTTTCACTCTTCACAAATGAAATGACACTCTATATGGAAAACCGAAAAGATTCCACCAAAAAACTGCTAGAATTGATTCATGAATTCAGCAAAGATGCAGGAAATAAAATCAACGCACAGAAATTGGTTGCATTCCTATACACCAACAATGAAGCAACAGAAAGAAAAATCAAGGAATCGATCTCATTTACATTGCACCAAAACCCATAAAATACCAGGAAAAAATCTAATCAAAGAAGTGAAAAATCTATACACTGAAAACTATAGAAAGCTTATGAAAGAAATTGAAGAAGACACAAAGAAATGGAAAAAGATTCCATGCTCCTGGATAGGAAGAACAAATATTTTTAAAATGTCAATACTATCCAAAGCAATCTACATATGCAATGCAATCCTTATCAAAATAACACCAGCATTCTTCACAGAGCTAGAACAAATAATCCTAAAATTTGTATGGAACCAGAAAAGACCCCGAATAGCCAAAGCAATCTTGAAAAAGAAAACCAAAGTGAGAGGCATCAAAATCCCAGACTTTAAGCTATACTACAAAGCTGTAATCATCAAGACATTATGGTACTGGCACAAGAACAGACACTCAGATCAATGGAACAGAATAGAGAACCCAGACATGGATCCACAAATGTATGGCCAACTAATCTTTGACAAAGCAGGAAAGAATATCCAAAGGAAGGAATAAAGACAGTCTCTTCAGCAAGTGGTGCTGGGAAAACTGGACAGCGACATGCAGAAGAATGAACCTGGACCACTTTCTTACACCATACACAAAAATAAACTTAAAATGGATGAAAGACCTCAATGTAAGACAGGAAGCCATCACAATTCTTGAGGAGAAAGCAGGAAAAAACCTCTTTGATCTTAGCCTCAGCAACTTCTTACTCAACATGTCTCTGGAGGCAAGGGAAACAAAAGCAAAAATGAACTACTGGGACCTCATCAAAATAAAAAGCTTCTGCACAGCAAAGGAAACAATCAGCAAAACTAAAAGGCAACCGACGGAATGGGAGAAGATATTTGCAAACGACATATCAGATAAAGGGTTAGTATCCAAAATCAATAAAGAACTTATCAAACTCAACACCCAAAAAAACAAAGAATCCAGTGAAGAAATGGGCAAAAACATGGATAGACACTTCTCCACAGAAGACATCCAGATGGCCAACCGACACATGAAAAAATGCTCCACATCATTCATCATCAGGGAAATACAAATCAAAACCACAAGGAGATACCGACTTACACCTGTCACAATGGCTAACATTAACAACTCAGGCAACAACAGATGTTGGCGAGGATGCAGAGGAAGAGGATCTCTTTTGCCCTGCTGGTGGGAATCCAAATTTGTGCAGCCACTCTGGAAAACAGTATTTTCAGTCCTCAAAAAACTAAAAATAGAACTACCCTACGACCCAGCAATTGCACTACTAGGCATTTATCCACGGGATACAGGTGTGCTGTTTCAAAGGGACACATGCACCCCCATGTTTATAGCAGCACTATCAACAATAGCCAAAGTATGGCAAGAGCCCAAATGTCCATCGATGGATGAATGGATAAAGAAGATGTGGTATATATATACACAATGGAGTATTACTTGGCAATCAAGAAGAATGAAATCTTGCCATTTGCAACTACATGGATGGAACTGGAGGGTATTATGCTAAGTGAAATTAGTCAGTCAGAGAAAGAGAAAAATCATATGACTTCACTCATATGAGGACTTTAGGAGACAAAACAGATGAACATAAGGGAAAGGTAACAAAAACAATATAAAAACAGGGAGGGGTACAAAACATAAGAGACTCATAAATATGGAGAACAAACTGAGGGTTACTGGAGGGGCTGTGGGAGGGCGGATGGACTAAATGGGTAAGAGGCACTAAGGAATCTACTCCTGAAATTACTGTTGCACCATGTGCTAACTAAACAGATGTAAATTTTAAAAAATAAAAAATAAAATTAAAAAAATGATTCTCTCTCTCCCTCGCTTTCTGCCCCTCTCCCAGACTTGTGCTCTATCTCTCTCTCTAAAAAAAAAAAAGAAAGAAAGAAAGAAAGAAAGAAAGAAAGAAAGAAAGAAAGAAAGAAAGAAAGAAAGAAAGAAAGAGTATACATAATTTAAGCAGTTGAATAGAGAGTAATACAAATTTAATAAAAGAATAGTGGGATTTGCTTTAGTGTGTTGTACCCTAAATGAAAATGTGTACTGAGGTGGAGTTGAATATCAATATAAACTTTATCTAAATAAAATGAAAGACACTGGACTCCTGAAACAAATACTTCAGAAGCAGTATTATATAGCAACCATTTTATAAGGGCCTAACATATCCCAGAACCTCTATTAGTTCTCCCTGAGCTTTAAGACGCATACAAATCACCCAGGGATTTTGTTTAAATTTTGATTCTGAATATTTGGGGGAAGTGGCAACTACATCAGAAGCATAGTTTCTGCATCTTCCTTAAATTCACATGGAAAGCAGAGCAGCTAGATAGCAAAACCAAAACAATGACCAACATTTTCAACAAAGTTAGGTGGCAAGGTGTCCCTTGAAACCTAGAAATACAAGGAAGTGGAGACAAACCACAGTCACCATGTGACCTGCACAGTATCAGCATCTTTGTGAGAAGAAGCAGAGGGAATCAATGGAGCAATTGAAGGACCCCATAACAGAAGAACTTCAAAATGGCCCCAAATTACTTACTGAAAAGCACAGTAGACCCATTCAAGAATAGCTTCTGAAAGTATTAGGGGATCTGCCCAATCCAAAAGCTGCATGAATGCAAGAAAAGCCCAGGGTAAGCCCCAAAGGGTCTGGAGCAGAATATTCCAGGACTGTCCAATACAATTTTTTGCAATGTCAGAAATATTCTATGTTTCTGTACACAATAACAGTAGCCACATGTGGCCACTGAGCACTTGAAATGTAGCTAAGGTGTCTGAGGAACTGAATTTTCAAAAGAATATTTATTTTTTTTAATGTTTATTTATTTTTGAGAGAGAGAAAGAACACGAGTGCGGCAGAGGCAGAGAGAGAGGGAGACACAGAATCCGAAGCAGGCTCCAGGCTCTGAGCTGTCAGCACACAGCCTGATGTGGGGCTCGAACTTGTGAACCATGAGATCATGACCTGAGCCGAAGTCAAATGCTTAACCGACTGAGCCATCCACGCACCCCTCAAAAGAATATGTATAAGCAAAGGTGAATGTATTCTTTCCACCCTATCATCCAAATATACTATCGTGTTTGCCGGAAGACTCACAAAAATTTAGAAGTAAAGTTTGGGTGAATTTCGTCTTGTACATACCAGCTCTTTTTAATTACTTTCTTCCATCATTGAGCACAATGTTTGAAAGAAGATCATCTGCTCTTCCTCCTGTGTGGTGGTCCTATGTCCTCCACACCATAAAAATTTGGCCAATGGAAGAACAGAAGATGGAAGCAACAGCAAGGGGAGAGAGGAGGACAGGGAGATCACAGTGTGGTTGAGCAGAAAATGAAAGGGAAATGTGTTTTTCTTTTGCATCTTTAGCTACTCTTGGGGTCATGATCACAGATTCCATATAAACTATAAAGTTTGGGAAATGAACATGGGCAGTGTTCAAAGTTGGGGTGAGAAGGTGGATTGGCAATGGAAATGATGATCCAAGCATTCCTCCATTGCCGATTGTTACGCACTCAGCCGCTCCATAAAGGCTGGATACGGCAACAGCCTGCACCGCTTCACATTTTGATGGAATGGCTGTGCTCCAACTGCTTTAATCATCTCTGGTAGTTTCCATAGGGTCTTTTAAGATGGACAGAGCATTAGGAGTATGGAATATATGAAATTAATACAAGGCCTGCCTATCTCCCTTCTTTAGGTTCCACCAGCCTCTCCCTGCTCCAGTCTATTTTTTAACACTGTTTAACAGAGGAAACAGATAAATAAAAATCTTTAATTCCAACAGTAAGGCCTTGGGGAGAACAGTTCCAAAATGGTGGCATCATGAGGAGCTCAGCAGACCTGCTCCTCAGCAAAACAGCTGTAACTAGTGAAAATTACCAAAAACCCCCAACAATTTAATGTCACTGAAAATTGTCTTAAGGGCATACTGTGAATGAGGAGACATTTATTCAAAAAAATCTATTAAGTCTCTGTAAAAACAAGAGCTTGTGGCACCTAGCCACTCCCTCAGCTTAATGTGACAAAAATTTCACTCTGAGCAAGTGTGGCCGAGAAGATGGGGTTCCCCCTTCCTCCAGAAACCAGTCATGGGCTTGGATATCTCTCCAGGAGGAACAAGCTTCCGGAATTTCTCATCTCCCCAGCTCTGTTATACAGATTAAATGCCAGGTAAGTGTAACCAAGATATTAAGGACTCCTTTCCTCTACCTAGTTCCTACTAGTAGAATGGGGGCTCTACCCCAGGAACAGTAGGCAGAGAATACTGGGGTGCCCTGATCACCTTTGCTCATGGGGTGGAGGTTCCACCCCAGAAGAGGCAAACCAAGAAGAGAGGCTACTGCCCCTGGCCAGTACCCTGCTCATGAGCTGGAGTGTCACTCTAAGAAAAGTGGGCCATGTCCCTACTTCCATCTCCTGAGCAGTGCTCAGATATTTTGCCTAGGGCTAAGACAGGCCATAATAAGAGAGGGTTCAGAAGCTCTCCCCAAAGGGACTGATTTTATTTGGAACAGATTGTAGGAAATTTAAGCCTAAACTCCACTCTCAGAAATGATGAAGATTTTGGTGGCAAGCAATTAAGAGGAGATTGGCAGTTTCATGAGCACAATAAGCTACTTCACCAGAGAAAATCAGGGAAAGAGATAGTTAAAAATATCCAAATTTCAAACCTGAAAGACTGGCCTCAAAAACTACATCTGCAAAGAGGCTCAAATTTAATTGGAACAGACTGGAGAGCAACCTCAAGGCATTGTTGAAAATAATAGAGCAATGAGTTGGCAATTAGTTAAGGCTAACAACTGGGTGTAATACCAGCAGAAACAGCTCAACAGAGAGATAGGGAAAGGGACAGCGAGCCTTTCTAAAACCACGGTCATCCCAATGCTCACTGCACACGTGCCCAAGGCTATACTCTTTGAGGAATGACATAGAGGTTTCACATTGGAAGGGAAATAGGTTTCAGTAGAATAATCAGGTATGTCACTAAGTGAATAAGGAAGCAAACAATAGCAGGGCACCTGGGTGGCTCAGTCGCTTGAGCACACAACTCTTGATATCGACTCAGGCCATGATGTCACAGTTCATGGGATCAAGTCCCATGTTGGGCTCCATGTTGACACCACAGAGCCTGCTGGTGATTCTCTCTCTCTCCCTCTCCTTCTGCCCCTCCCCCACTCATGCACTCTCATGCTGTGTCTCTCAAAATAAATAAATAAACTTAGGAAAAAAAGAGAGGCAAACAATAGCAAGCCTCAGAGAGGCAGGAGGAATGCAAAGAATAAATATTCAGAGTTGATACAATGCATTATCTAAAATGTTCAGTTTTCACTAATAATGAGATATGCAAAGGAAAATATCCATATACAGAGAGGGAAAGCAGGAAATAGAAACTAACTGAGAGGTCTCGGATATCAGATTTAACAGACAAAGACTTCCAATCAACATCATTAATATGTTCAAAGAACTAAAAGAAACCATGTTTAAATAAGTAGAGTATGATATAAATGTGACACCAAATGAAGAATATCGGTAAAGAGATAAGAAATTATATTTAAAAAAAAGCACCAAATAGAAATTCTGTAGTTGAAACGTACCATAACTGAAAGAAAAAAATTCGCTACAGGGGCTCAACAGTAGACTTTAACTAGCAGAAGAATCAATGAACTTGAAGATAGATAGACAGATATTATACAATCTGAAGAACACAGAGAAAAATTAAGAAAAATGAATAAAGCCTTAGAGAAGTGTGGGAGACCATGAAGCACACCAACATATGCATAATGGGAGTACCAGAAGGCAAGGAGAGAGAGAAAAGAGAAGAAAAAATACACAAAGAAATAATGGCTGAAAACTTTTCAAATCTGAGGAAATACATCAATCTATATGTCCAAGAGGCTCAACTGACTCAAAGTAGGATAAATGCAAATCCACACCCATATACACTGCACCCTAAAAATGCTTAAATACAAAAACAAAGATAAAATCTTCAAAGAAAACATTAAATAGTGCTTAATAAACATTACTGGTTGAAAAAATGATTGTATCCAAGTATAGAATACTATGCAAACATTTAAATGATATGTAGATACATTTTGTTAATGCAGAGCAATATTTCCTTTTGCTAAGTGAAAAAAAGCAGATTGTAAAATTATAAACTGTATGATTTTTTTTTTTGTAGTGACACACTTATTTGGATAAAGTGCTTAGCACATTACCTGTCAATCACAGAATAAGCACTCGATAGACAATTCTGGTTCTGTTGCTGCGGTTGTATTATGACCTTTAGTAAAACTGACCAGGCTGGATATTATCTCCAGATTTTATATCAGTCATTTCATGCTAGTCATTGAAAGCAGGTATTAATATCCAAATCTACTGCACTTGACTGAAATGTTTTCCTACTTCGCTTCTGTTGGGTGAAAATAATGACACCAGTTGTCACTCCCTAGGAAGGCATTCCTTGCCTAACAGCTTAGTTCTAAATCCACACAAGAATTTCTCAGACCATGGGAAGGTGAGAGAAATGGGCTCTCTTGCTCCAGAGCTTCCTTCACCAAGATGGAGCTGTTGGCTGCCAGCTACTTGCAGGCCCCACATTAGCTACACACACTGCTGCCAAGTTGGCCTTGGTTTCCTCAATCCTTCACCAGAAAACAGACTCGTTCTCCACCCTGGCCCCTTTCCCTGTCCAGTTTGGGAACGCTCTCCTATGAGGATACTTTCTTAGTTCTGGTAGATCAGGCAGGTTCCAGTTCTTTGTTTTCTGCTACCTGTAGCTAAGCCTTGTCTGACATTTCTGCCCAACATCACTAAAGTCTGACTTAGAGTGTGAACTAGACTCCTACCATGTCTCTTAAGCAGCCAACCTTTGGAGCAGATCTCTGAGCAAAATCCTGAGAGCTTCGCATTACACTCTGATACCCCTACTATGCCCACCATCATTCCCTCCACTAAAATTGTCCAAAGAACATAGAGGCACAAGATTAAAGAGCCATCTGGTTGCCTTTCACAAGAGAGATAAGTCCAACAATGAAATATTCTGTTTCTTTTCTGTTTAATTATAGAACCATTATTCCAATAGTATTGTCCTTTATTTGTTTCTCCTACCAAAACAATAAATTCTAACTATTCAAAGTTTAAATCAGTTTCAAGAGCCGGCCTAGGAACCCAACTCCTATATTATATTTTTTCTGTGGGGGAGAAGTGTTCAGCAACTGCTTATACAAATCAGCAGTGTTCAAAGTACTGTTCTCAATGAACCTAATTATCCTAACCTTCCAGTGTTTATAAACTTTTGGAACCTCACCCACTTTTAAGAGAGAGACTTCTCTTTACTTGATTGCTATAAATAAGTGAATCCCAAAAGGTTTAACAGATTGCAGAAAGAGGATAAGGTTACAACGGGCAAACATTAGCAGATGAAATATAATTAGTAGTATACCAATTCTTCATTAAGTATTATAGATACCATAAGTACAGCTATTAGTGTTAAAACAAAACACATGTCAATTATTCACAAGTATTTCCAATTATAAGAAAATATTCCACAATAAACATATGCTACACACTGAGATTCGGAAAACAAATTCTCAACCCCATTCAATCTATTTTTTCTGAGTGCCTCCCAAAGATTACTCATCACACTTATGTATATGCCACTATAATTAATAGTTCTCTGTTATTCTTTCCACTTTAGGTTTGGCAATAGAAATTTCATTACCAGATAAGCCTGTTTTGATTCAGATACAACTAAGGTAATTACCAAATTCATAATAAGGTGGTTATTTGGGGTCAGGGTGATGATAAGTCCTTAGCTTGTACTTGCTGAATAGTTAATAATATCTGCAAGGAGAGCTGACCTAATGCTCACGAAAAATACATTAAAATTCTCCTGCATTTTTATATTTGGGAGGTTTTAGGTTTTTTTAAGTTTTGTCTGAGACAAATACCATTTTTATAAGCTTAAAACATTATAGCAATACTATTCTTATTATTCTATAGCCCTGTAATTCTGATATTCTTGATAATTCCTATATTCTTTATGATATTCCTATAATTCCCATATTAGGAATATTCCTATAATTCTTTATGCAATACTGATATTCCTATAATTCTCTTGCAATATTAGGAGCAGGGTTTTTTTTTTAATGTTTATTTATTTACTTTGAGAAACACAGTGTGAGTGGGGGAAAGGCAGAGAGAGAGAGAGAATCCCAAGCAGGGTCCCTGCTGTCAGCACAGAGCCGGATGTGGGGCTCAAACTCATGAACCATGAGATCATGACCTTAGCTGAAATCAAGAGTCAGATGCTTAACTGACTGAGCCACCCAGGTGCCCCTAAGAGCAGATTGTAAAAAAAAGAACTACAATAGACCCAATGAAGACCAAAAGAACTGTGTGCTTTTTACTCTTCCGTCTGTGGGTCCTGTTGCCCAAGTTTCTGAGGAGACATACATCTGATTTGGCAAGCAGATGTAGATACCCGACCAAAAGAGCCAGCCTTCTTGCTACATGTAATTCCAAAGGCTTAGCAATGGGCTTCATAAATTAATTTATTCTTAATTCAAATGAAAGGATGTAACATCTTCCTGACGTACCATGTAATTTTAATTATGAAGAAATTATAGATTTGAACCTATTTTTAAATGTCCAAATAATAAACAAAATTAAGTGCAAAGAGAGTTGTAAATATGCAACCCAAATCCAATCCAAAGCCCAAGATTGATCTTCTCGAACTGAAGAAAGCTACTCAAAAAAGAGCAAGAAGACTTCCTAAGGGGCATCTAGTAGTAGATGCTCGATAAAGCAAAATCTAAAGAAACTCATTCCCTGGAACATACCTTTGTGGTTTTTGTTTATTTTGTGTTTGTTTTGGGAGGAGGGTATTAGGGGAAGGTTATGATAGAGGAAAGATGGTAGGTAAATTGGAAAAGACCATCAGGGTAGAAACGGGCTAACAATGAAAAAATAAAAACCACTGAAGAATGTAGAAATGAATAATCACAAGAATGAACTAAAGGGACAGGATGGATGGCTATCTGCCATAGCCAGACCTAATGTTGACAGTGTTCTCTCCCACTTGGGAGGCACCAGAACAAGAACACGAGTAATGACCCTTGTGAAAATCCAAAGTCATATCCACTGTTGTGCTTACTTTTCCCTAGCTGCAGGAAAGGTAACTTTCTACTTTATCTTCTTTAGAAGAATGAAGTAGACAGAATCTTTCACACTGCTCATCTTTGAAAGCTCAGAAGTACTTAAGTTGATTTGCATACAATAATTATTTACTTAATTAACAGGCTCTCAACTAGATTGTCCTTTCAACCCTTAACAAGCTGAAAATTATATGATTCCTCTTCAAAGAGAAGAGATTTTCCCTAAATAGGATCTATTGCTAACAATAGAATACAATTTTCCACGAGGCTTCAGTACTGAGATTTGACTGGTTCCATGACAAAGAATGAGAGATTCCTTTGGTACAAGAGCACATATAAATGGAGAAATCTCAGATGCATCTATCATTGAAAACCCAGACATTTTTTAATTTACATTTATTCTTAAAAGCTAGTATCTTCAGTAAAAATTCTTATATGCAACAAGAAGAAAAAAAAATAAAGCTGTACATTCTCCACAGAAGTGGAAGCTAATCTTAAATAAAATAAAGCACAGTGTTTAAGATTATAACTACTTTATATAATATGCTAGCAGAAATCTATCAACATTTAATGTTTATGATACAGTAATAACTTTCCCTTGTGGTTCAAGAAGAAAAAAACCCAAACTAACCAATTAACCTGTAAATAAAGAGAATTTTTGAAATTAATATAATGAAAATAGCAAGTTCGAAATCCAAAACAAACTCTCCTTTACTCTGGTCAAAGAATGACTCATACTTCAAAAATAAAGTGAGTGGATGTAGCAAGTAAATGAGCCTAAAACCAAAACGCATTGTTCTCTCAGTGCAGCAGATGTATACGTCATCAGCACTAGCCCACTGCCCACTCACCAGATGTCCGACTTTGTGTTGTAACCTTGGTGTTTCAGAGCCTCTGGACTCATGTAATGAGGAGTTCCAGTTAAAGTGGTGGCTAGATCACAGGATCCCAATAGGAGTCGAGAAACTCCAAAATCCCCTTGAAATAAAAATTAATTTTTACAAATACTTTAAAACAATGAAAACCAGCCTGGAAATTAACAACTGTCTAATTTGACAATTTTAAATATGCAATGACTCCTACCGTTTTAAAGGAAAAGAGAAGAAAAATAATATCTTTTAAATCACACAATGCTGGTGAATAGTTTTAAAAAACATAGCCTTAGGGGTGCCTGGGTTGCTCAGTCAGTTAAGTGTCTGACTTTGGCTCAGATCATGATCTCACGGTTTGTGAGTTCCAGCCCCGCGTCAGACTCTGTGCTGACAGCTGGGAGCCTGGAGCCTGCTTCGGATTCTGTGTCTCCCTCTCTCTGCCCCTCCCCTGCTCACGTTCTGTCCCTCTCTGTCTCTCAAAAAGAAATAAACATTAAAAAAAACCACATAAACACATAACATAGGCCTTATAGGAGAAATAAGACTTTGAGCCAGAAAAGCTAAAACTTTTTATTTCTGGAATTGTGGAGAACCAGCAACTTGAAACAAAAAGCTATTTCAGGTCTGAAATAACAAACAAAATTATTCTGGAAGGGCTGAATATAATGCTCTGCAATTGCACCTGAGGGGGGAGTGTTTGTTCTTCATTTACAATAAAGAAAAAAGTTCATATAAAAGACCTGAGACTTTTGAAGAACACGACTATAAAAGTTTGAATCTATTAGCTTCTCTTTACTCATCTAACTAGTTACATGCTTTTATGCTTTCCCTTTCTAAGAACATCTGACAGGAATATTAAACAATCCAGTAACCATTATGAATGGAAGCATGGTTCTGAAGAACTAAAAATTAACAAATCTATTATATCAGCATTTTAATTATCTGTGATAACTACCAGTTGCTTGTGATAAAATAAGTGGAAAACCTGTACTAATTAATCAAACTAGTAAAACAAGTCTAACTACTTGCAAAGTACCTGGCATGGAGTAAGAAACTCAAAAATTATTAGTTCAATTATCAAGTACATAGCAAATGTCTTACACTTCAATTTACATCAGATACATGGAAACAAAATAATTGGGACTTTTGGCCTCAACCAAGAAAAAACAAAAGTTTGAGAAGTTAAAAACAAGCCAGAAATTACTCTAACACTTCTAGATACGATATACTTCAATGTGATATATTTATTGATAACATCTAGAATATACTCTCCCATGTTTCTGGAATACATATTTTAAAAAAATCTTACCAATTTTAAGCAGATTATTTTTCAGAAATATATTCTTTGATTTCAAGTCTCGATGAAGTATCTTCCTACAAAAAGGCAAAAAAAACAAGATATAGAATTTCATGCAAAATATAAAATTTTTTATTCCTAACATAAATAATATATATATATAGGTATATGTGAAGTGATTCACACATAAATACATATTCCCATAGATATGTCTTTCAATGCTTAAAACCTACAAATCCACAGCATTTTCTAGTTCCCCTAAGGAAATAAGAGTTTAAAAAAACATTTTTTAAGTGAGCAGAACTTGTAGTTGGGAGAAGAGTGATGTGGTTTAAACTCTTTCAATAGTTCACTGTGTTTCAAATTTTATTGTGTTTCTGTAGCTGATATACATAGTACTGTATGTACTAGCCATACACTTAGTGGACAGACCAGTTATCATAAAGTTTTGCAATCTACTATAGATAATCTATTACATATTATATGTTATACTTACATATAACATATTTTGGTAGAACATATAATAGTTTCATATTCTAGAAATATTATATATATATATAAACTATTATATGTATTAAATCAAAATGTTCAGGTTTTATGTGTTTGTGGAAATAATAATTCTGATGGTGATATTTAATAATAGATAACATTTTTTAAGCCTGACTGTATAAGCCAGCAATATAAATTATGTCAGTTAAGACTTTTGTTTCCGGAATTATGAAGAACTAGACAACTTGAAAACATTTGTCCAAGAAACACCTAAAAACGAGTCATAAAGTGTACAAATATCTTCACATATGCACAGCTGAGCCTACAAGAAAATGAAACAAATTCCTGAGGCTTTATACAAAAAGAATACTGAAAATCCGAGTGGGCAGCAGGTACCGATTTCTCAGCTGCCCCAGGGGGTGTGCTAAGGTCAGCAACCAATGGGCCAGTTTTAACGGCCTCATAGAAATAAGAGCCAAGACCTTGAGTCCATGTAATGTGGAGACCCATTAGTGGTTTGTACCTTAACTGAAAGGATGACCCAAGAAACACTGACTCACAAGTAAACAAAATGACAAAAAAGTTTATCTGTACAGGTCTGAACTCTGAGTGGTAAAAAAAAAAAAAAAAAAAAAAAAAAAAAAAAAAATCTCTTTTTTTTCTGTAACCATACCTCTCTGCTCACTCACATTTGGGATTCAAATATGCATAAAAATTGGTTCTCAGCTGCTTATACCCTCTTGGGGCATCTACCAGAAGCAAATGCAAACTAAGAGTCAGCAGATAACACACACTAAAATTATACCCCTGAGATTTTCAGATAAGCCAGAAGGATTCAAACTCTGAAATAAGTTTATTTTAAGAGATTCAAATCATAAAGAAAGGAATAGAAAACAAAATAGAAACAGGATACTATCCAGAAAAAGATGATGCTGATTTGAAAAACAACCAGATAGAGGGGCGCCTGGGTGGCTAAGTCAGTTAAGAGTCCAACTCTTGGTTTTGGTTCGGGACATGTTCTCACGGTTTCTGAGTTTGAACTCCATGTTTGGCTCTGGGTGCAGATCCTGCTTGGGATTCTCTCTCTCTGTATCCCTCTGCCCCTCCGCACTCATGCTGTCTCTTTCTCTCTTTCTCTCTCTCTTTCTCTTTCTCTCTCTCTCTCTCTCTCCCTCAAAATAAATAAATAAACATTTTAAAAAAGAAAAAGAAAAAAAGAAAAATAACCAGATACAATTTCTAGGGAAAAAATGTGATTGAAATTAAAAACTCAAAAATAAAACCTCAGCTTCAGCTATGATGGAGTAACTTTAACACTAAGTCTCCCACTTTCCATAGCTGTACAGAGAACACTGAAAAATTTAAACAATGTAAAATCTGAGTAAAATTTAAAAACAACAACAGGTCTTTGAAGACATCGGAGATCAGCTAAGGCAAACTTAGGCAGTCAGCACCTGAGGAGCCAGACCCTGGAGAAAACGGAAATGCTGTGAGGTGAGCCCAACACTTGAGATTGTGTGTTCCTCTCAGGGCAGTTGACACAAACAGAATGCTCTAGGCTAGAGCTTGCAGCACCTTCCCTTGGCTTAGAAGACAAAAATTATAGTTCAAATCTACCAAGGCAGCTAGGACTTGAGGGGGAAATTTTCCAGTAAAAAGGGGAACAAAAGCGAAGTGAGTGACATTCTGCAAGGCTTTTACCCTTGAGGCACTTACTGAATCCTAAATTGTTAGGGGAAGACAGTAAGGAGAAGGTGGCTGCTAAGAGGTTAAAAACTAAGTAGAGCTTTAAGTAGATTCACAAAGATGAGGCTGGGTCTTGGAAACCTGGAAGGACTACTTCTTAGATACTGGAACAAGACCAGCCTTCACAAAGTCTCAAACCAGCCTTAAACCAACTCAGTACCCGATTAGTTCAAGGTGATCTGCCCCTACTATAACTACCACCCAGAAAAACATTAGATCCTCTCCAGAAGAAGATAATACCACCCAACATCTCTACACTATTTCATATATATTGTCCACCATTCACTCAAAAACCAGCAAAAGAAAGTAGGGAGAGGAGAAAAAGGTATGTAACAAAATACAACGGTAGAAATACATTCCCTATATTGTTAATCACAAAGGATTCAAATCATGAATTAAAACACAGAGAAACAGGACTAAACTAGTTTTTAAAAACTGATACGAAGAACTTAACAGAAGACCATGGGGGAGAGGTAGGGGGGAAAAGTTACAGAGAGGGAGGGGGGCAAACCATAAGACTTAAATACTGAGAACAAACTGAGGGTTGATGGGGGGTGGGGAGGAGGGGAAAGTGGGTGATGGGCATTGAGGAGGGCACCTGTCGGGATGAGCACTGGGTGTTGTAAGGAAACCAATCTGACAAATTATATTTAATAAATAATAATAATAATAATAATAATTAAAAAATAAAAACTGATATGAAGAACACACTTTTTAAAAAACATTTTTTAAGTTTATTTATTTTATTTTGAGAGAGAGAGAGCCCAAGCAGAGAGAGAGGGAGAGAGAATCCCAAGCAGTTCTGCACTATCAGAGCACAGCCTGATGTGGGACTCGAACCCATCAACTGCAAGATCATGACCTAAGCTGAAATCAATAGACACTTGCCACCCAGGTGCCCCGAAGAACATCCTTTTTTAAAAAACATAAGGACAGAGGTTGAAAGCAAGAGGACAGAAAAGATATTCCAGGCAAAAGAAAGCTGGTAAAAAGAAGTATTAGGTAAATTAAGGATAAAGAGTATCAGTACATAATGAATAAACCAATAATTTATTGGGAAAATTTTTAAATTCTGTACTTGTGTGCAACTTATGACACAAGCTTAAATACACTATGAAAAGTAGGGGCGCCTGGGTGGTGCAGTCGGTTAAGCGTCCGACTTCAGCCAGGTCACGATCTCGCGGTCCGGGAGTTCGAGCCCCGCGTCGGGCTCTGGGCTGATGGCTCGGAGCCTGGAGCCTGTTTCCGATTCTGTGTCTCCCTCTCTCTCTGCCCCTCCCCCTTTCATGCTCTGTCTCTCTCTGTCCCAAAACGTTGAAAAAAATATTAAAAAAAAATACACTATGAAAAGTAAATATTAATAGAACTTTAAGGAGAAATTGAGAAATCCACAATCACAAGGGGGAAATTTAACATATTTCCCTCAGTAATTAATAGATTCAGTAGAAAAAAATTAATAAGGATATAGACTTTAACAAAACAATCAGATTTGAAAAACACAATTAGCTTGAGCTAATATACATAAACTGGATATTTTATCAAAAAACTTAAAAATGCATGTTCTTTCAGGAATACATGGAATATTTTCAAAAATTGACAATTAACCAATCCATAAAGCTAGCCTCAACAGATTACAAGAATCAGCACCATATAGTCCACACATTCTCTGGTCTCAGTGAAGTTACGTTAGAGAACCCCATCAGATGCTTAGAACAGTGCCAGGCACTGGCAATGACTGATCGAGACAGACAAATTCTCTGTGTTTATGAAGTTTTCTGGTCAGGTAAATAGAAAACAACTAAATGAGTGTGTGTGTGTGTGTGTGTGTGTGTGTGTGTGTGTGTGTGTAGTGTCAGCTAGCTTAATGCTATTAAAACAATAAAGCACAGCAAGGAGCTAGAGATTAACCAGGGTAAAGAGGTGCTAGTTTAGATCAGGTGGTCAGGGAAGGCCTTAGAGAAAGTGACATGGGACAGAGATGTGAATGAAGCAATGGAATGAGCCATGGTTGTGGCGGTTGTTACCATTACTGCTCATATTTCTACTGTTATTGTTACCACCAATATATCAAAAAGGAAAGTCTGTGCGAGGCTATCAAGCAGAAATGAATGATGAACTACAGGGAATAGTTGAAGCCACATCGTCCTTCCCCCTCACTCTTTATACCCCATTCCCTGCTCAAGACCCTCTGTGACCCCTACTGTTGGCCAAATCAAAGACAGCTTCACATTTGGAGTCTGCCTTTTCCAGCCTCCTCTTTCACCTATTTATACATCTGTAAGAAAAGGCCTGATAAAGGATTTTTTCCAACTGGTAATTTATTCATACAGAAAAATTTAATGAAGAAATAAACAGTTACATATTTGAAGTACCTTTTAAAAGGGGGGAAAAACCCCTCAAGAATAATTACAAGCCAAGAAAATCCAGGCTAAGAAATTGTCACATCTCTGTTGAAGCCAATAAGGCACTTGCTTTATCTTAAATGCAGCACAATGTTTCTTCCTCTATGTCACAGCTCATATTAAAATGCCTTCCTCTTTCATCTCTGCCTCTCAGAATCCTGTCTGTTTCTTCAGGACTATATTGGATACAAACCTCACGTACCTCCTTAGAGTTCCCTGACTCCCCCCTTCCTTCCAAAGATGCTGGTACTGGAGGCTAATTAGTCACTTGCCTGGGGATGCCAGGCCTTCTGGCTCCTGCCCCATCTGGACTAGGATGAAACACCACACTGCAGGATATGGAATCAAGCATTCCAACTGGCAATGTAAGGAACTAAATGACACAACCAAAAAATGCAAGGGTGTTAATTCCTTTGGAGTGGACCAGTGAGAGACAAGAGGAGAAAGTAGCTAGGCAATCCATTCTCTTTTCCCACCCAAGGTATGTTACCCATGTGTCTATAAGTCATATAAATACCCCTGCCAAGCAACCTGTTATCTTTCCCCAGGTCTTTGTGAAGTGATGGCTAGTGCCGTAACACACACTTCTCTGCTTCACATCTTCGCCTTGGTTCAATTTGTTCCTACTCTCACCATCCTGGGTCTGTACCACCTAAGGCAGATATCAGCATTTCAATCCTTGCCTTAGGCGGTGTTTCCTAGAGGCCCAAGCTTAGAAAAGGATCCACCTGTATCACTTTCTGCTAATTCTTAACCACCACTCCTACCACCATCAGCAAGTTAGATATACTCTCCCACTTTTGTTCTTCTTTTGACACCATATTCTAAAATTGACCAATCATTCTTGCTAAATTATAAGCTCTACAAGGTCCATATCTTACCTGACTATATTATCCCCTGTAATACTATAAACTCTAATTAAATTGGTAGGTTGAACTTGATTGAATCCTTGGGTTTACATATGTCTGAACTTTTCAAACTATTTTTAATATCTTTCCAAGTTAGACTATATAATTCCCCAACTTCATAAACAAAGGATGTTTTTATCAACTCATGATTATAATATGCATCAATTGTTATGATGTATCTAATCACCAGACCTATAAAGGAAACCCCTATTTGGGACCAGTATTTCTGAGACTTAGGCTTGGAACAGGGATATGGCTTTATAAAATTAAAATCTGTTCTTGAACCCCTAACTTAAAAACTTTCCAGGGCCCTGCACTGCTTCCAGAATACAATGTAAAATCCTATATATGGCCTATGACAGACTAGAAGATCTGGACATACCAATGCTTCCAGCAGCCATAGCAAAAGCTCAGGCCAGGTCTGTGCATCGTTTCCTCTTCCACACTGTTCTTTACTCATGGTAAGAGGCTCAATAAGTGTATGTTAATTTTAGAAACACTAAACCTTGGCACAAAAATGAATACCATCTTGTGGGGCTCATTCATTAATCCAAAAAAACAATTAACGAGTGCCAACTACATGCTATGTGCTGTATTACATTAATGTGAAAAATATAAAGATACATAAGACAAGGCCATGCACCCCATAATGCTTACAATCAGGTTGGAGAGATGCACAAATACCTATAAGAGATGGCAGAAAGGAACCCAGTCTTCATCACTTTATAAAAAACGATTTATAATTATAGTTACCAATACATTCACATTCAGAAGGAAACTTCCAACAAATGATTACTCTTATGAACATGCTGACAAAATTGTACTATTATCAGTTAATGCTAGAAATATTAGTTATAAAAATAATTAACTTTTTACCACTATAATTAGTGATAATACAGGTGTAGCAGTGTTATCTTGCTACAGTGGTCAGACCTCAGCCATCCAGAGCAAAGCTGTAAAGCATGACTGAGGAGCAGAGCCAAAGAAAAGCCACTCATGAAGTTCACCTACTTTATATCATGGAGACAAATGGTCACATGCTCAAACAGAGAATGCAATTAGAATTGTACATAAAGAATCGAGAATGATGAAAGGGGTTTCCTCTAATTTAAATAATCTTTATTGTCTTGAAGGCTTTGGAGTATTAGAAAGGAATAAGCAATCTTTCAAGAGTGGAGAATAAAAGGAAGAATAAAAGTGGACAACACAGATCCGGGCCACTTCATCTTAGGGTGAATAACCCCAGGTGCTATCACCTAAAGCACTATGCTATAGTCTGGAGATGAGAAAATCACAGCTTAGAGAGGCTAAATAATTTGCCCAAGGTCATATAGCCTATGAGTACGAACAAGTCTGTTTGACTCTACAAAGTACTATAGGTCTTTTTTACTCATGGTAAATACTCAATAAATGTATATTGATTTTAAAAGCACTATCCTTGGCGCAAAGATGAATACCATTTAGTGGGGCTTATTCATTAATTAAAAAAATAGGAACTTTGCCTTTAATCAATATTCTTTGCCTTCTTATATTCCTATAACATCTAAAGCTGGTCTCTGTGTATGTTTACTACTTAAAAATTAAAGGGAAAACAATTATATTTAACAAAAGAGGGTTAAGTAAAATTTGGCCTCTTCTATGCCCACTTCTGGGGTTCTCTTGGTATGGCAGGAACTGTTGAGTAACTACCCAATGACCATTTTCCTGCTCTTTTCCCTTGATATCAGAACCCCATGAGCTCTGGGGAGGCTGGGCATCCTCAGTCCTGAGGAGGGAAGAGAGTAAATGTGGAACAGATTATGGGAAATACATTGAGGTAATCTCATTGAGGGTGCATGGTTTAGGTATGTGATGTAACCAAAGTCTGGCCAATGTTAAAGTATAATTTTCAAAAAGGTAAAATCATGAATATCGTGAAAACATGACATGAATACATGTCAAGGATTTTGTTCAATTAATTAATCAATGAAGAAACTGGTAAAATGTTAAAATGGAGTCAAAGAGTCTTTGACAAGCTAGATAGCTGGGTTAGGAACACAACTGGTTAGTGGCCAACAGGGCTGTAAACCACATCTCCAGAGTTATCTATTCCAGTGAACAAAAATTATTTGCATCTCTTCTAGACAAAAATATTCAAGTTAACCTCTGCCTCTACAGAGTTATAAAATAGCCCAGATGATAGGAAATTAAGTCCAGCACTGCACTGAAAGAATACCCAGTGATCTCGTCCACCTTTTCTAAGTTTTGGAAATTATTTCTAACACCAATGAAACATAAGGAAGTCTAGTGGAAGCTTATAGTTAATATTTCCCCACTCTTAGAAAAGATGAGAAAAGATGGTGACATATGGCCCTTTTGCCTTTTCTGGCTTTTAGTAATAGTTGTTTGGAGGGGGGGTGACACATGGCGGTGCTTCAACCATCGGGTCAACTACAAGAAGACAATTTTGATTACAAAAGCCAACCATGCTGACAATGGAAGTAAAGAGATAGAAAGAACTTGAAGTATAGCTGAGCCACTAACATCAACCACCCCCCTTGGACACTTCTTGTTAGGTGAGTTAATGAATTTTCTTTCTTGTCTAAGCTGCTTCTCTTATTTGCACTTAAAAACATCTTAAGTTGATTCACTTGGTCTCTGATGCTGTTGATTTGAGATCTGAGGAGAAAGTACTGAGTCTCTTCCAGCTACAAGTACCAGGGAGTCTGAGAGTCCAAGGGTTTAGAATTTGGAATAGTGAGCTTTGGGGCTGACCAGGAGAGACCAGTACTATAAATTTGGAATAAGTAATATGTTCAAGAGAAACTTACCCAATGACACCTAGAAAGGAGAAGATGAGTTTCAGACAGCAATGCATCAACAGCCCTCACATATATAAATATAGATGTATGTAGATCAGCACTAAGTATTTTAAGAAGAAGGCAAACAATATGTTAGAAATGTTATGAGAAGTAATTGGCTGGCACCATTGCAATGAAATAATAAATTCTATATAACAGACAAGATATCAAACTATTTGGTAAATTTGGATAAAATATAATTTACTGGCTTTCTGGTTACAGTAAGCAAAAATAGTTCCAGCAAGAAAGCCTTGTCATATACTTGGTTAATATCCTTTCCTTTGAAGCATATAAAAATCAAATCCAAGAAATAGCAAGGTGACTGGCAATAAAGGCAATTTATATAAAACCTTTCTTCTAAAAAGTTCAGAGTAGCCCTTCATCTATTACATCATATGTCCCATACCATGTCTCTAAGAGTGGTGGGTCCCTCTCATTTCTAAGTTTCATGATCCTCAAGAGAGATAAGTGACTGAGCAAAATTAGATGACAGTTGCGCTCAGATACATGGCAGAGCTCCTGCCTCTGTCTCCTCCAGCAGGTCATTTTCTGCCTCCAGGACCACAGGAGAATGAAGAACAGTCTGTGAAGGTAGATGCAGTAGGTGTTTCTCAGGCTCTCAACCCAGGATAGGACTGTGGAGAAGGTAGGCACAATTTAACCTTCATCTCCACTTAAAATCTTATTTTCATAGTTTCTGAAACCTCAGCTCCCTCTCCATCTGGTAGGATCTCAGGGTAGATCACAAACTCTTCCTGACAAAGGTACTGGCACAAACAGTGACTCCTTGGTGATGCATGGCTCAGGAGGCCCCCACCGCTGGTCTCTGCCATGTGGCATCTATCCTAGACTCTGAGGCACCTGCCTGGCTTTCTCACTGGTACTATAGGCCCTCAAGACCAGGATGATTCCTCTGTGTTGTAAGCGAGGGGTGGAGTTAGGCCTCCTTCAAACCTGGCTACTGCCAACACAGCAGGAGCTGCATACACCTGGCACTGGGATGGGGATGGGGGTCTCCTTGAATAAAGTGACCTCAGGACATCCTCAAGAAGTAGGAACCAGGAGAAAGTAGGAACCACAACACAAACACCACAGCTTCCTACTGCTTTTTCATCTACAAACTTGGGGTAGCATACCACCATCCCCCATCATATTTACCAACCTGGATTTCCAGATTCTTCTTGGGAGCCTCACTACATTAAAAATAAATTCCGGGGGCGCCTGGGTGGCTCAGTCGGTTAGACGTCCGACTTCAGCCCAGGTCACGATCTCGCGGTCCGTGAGTTCAAGCCCTGCATTGGGCTCTGGGCTGATGGCTCAGAGCCTGGAGCCTGCTTCTGATTCTGTGTCTCCCTCTCTCTCTGCCCCTCCCCCATTCATGCTCTGTCTCTCTCTGTCTCAAAAATAAATAAACGTTAAAAAAAATTTAAAAAAAAAATGAATTCCTGGTGCCACCTCTCAGGGAATATTTAGCCATTCCAACACAATACCTCACACCAAGCTGGCAGGGAAACTGTGTGGGCTGCCAGGTGATGAGGCAGTCACCTTAGGGAAAGTGCCCCCTTCTACCCCCGCCCCACTCCACTCTCTCCTCCACTGTGAAAGCACCAAAATCATCAAGGTCTCAAGATCACCACCAAAGAGGCTCTCTGCAGAGAGGCTACTCTGTCCTTCATTCTAAAAATTCTAGGATAACTGGACTCCTCCCTCTTCAAGAGGAATGAGTTTGGGGTTTTTTTGGTTTGTTTGTTTTGTTTAGTGGTTTCCGTATTAGCACTGGGGGTAGGGGGGGGAAAGATGAGCAAGACACAGTCTCTGCCTCCACGAAGCTCTCTTATGCCCAATTCTGCTGTGACATCCAGAGAAGATGATGTTTCAAACATTAGCCAATTAATTGGACCAAAGAGAAGAAAGGCTACAGGACTACACTTTCAGAGAGAGGATGATTCAAAGTTCCAATGCCCCTCAAATACTGGACTAGCCTATGGAAACTTGAGATAGTTGGCAAGCAGCCTCAGAACACACACACCTTTAAAAAACTTCCATCCCTTTGTGAGGCAGAGGTGCGGGCCCACTGGGAAGAATAAGTTTTAGTGCTACATTCTCAAGATAGCTTTTAGTGAACTGTGAATATTCTCAGCTCTTAGCATCATTATTTATGAGTGTTCATGCCATATGCTATAGATTTAGCATATTACAAATTTATAAATAAACCAAATTAAAATAAGTACAGGACAGCTCCAAAGGAGTAAACAAAATCTTCATTTCTTCTGTTAACCTCACTTTTCTTAGTTTTTCCTGGGTCTTCTTTATCTCCTCTGCTTATGCACTGCATTAGTCAGGGTTCTCCAGAGAAACAGAACCAATAAAGATATAGATGAAAGATACAGATATAGATAGATATGGAGATTTATAATGAGAAATTGGCTCACACAATTATGGACGCTGAGTAATTCCACAATCTGCAAGCTGAAAACCCAGGAAGGCTGGTAGTATAACTCAGTCTGAGTCTAAAGACCTGAGAACCATAGGGAATTGACTGTCTAAGTCTCAGTCTGAGGACACAGGAAAAGGGGGCAAATTCCTCCTTCCTCTGCCTTTTGTTCTATTTAGGCCCCCAAGGGATTGAATGGTGGCCAACCACATTGGCAAGGGCAATCTACTGAGTTCACTGATTGAAATACTAATCTCATCAGAAACACCCTCACAGACACACCCAGAAACAATATTTAATCTGGATACTCATGCATGGCCCACTCAAGTTGACACATAAAATTAACCATCACCTGCACTAAAATAATATGCAAGGCATTTTCAACAAAGGAGCCAAACCTAACTTCCTCACATGTGTTTTTTCCAAGGTAATCTTCCTAACTCATTCATAAGCAATCTATGTCATTTTCAAAATACATTTTAATATATACTATATACCATATGAGGAAAAGGTTGGAACAATGTTTTGTAGACCTATTTTTATTGGCTATGATTTGAAAGAAGCACAATGAAGCATTGTGGTAGGCTGTACTCTTGCTCCCAAATAGTCACACCTCTTGTGGCTTGCCCTGAGTCCCCTTTGGGAGGAATAGACTCCACCACTCTTCTGACATTGGGTTTGATCATGAGACTTGCTTTATCATAGGGGTGACTGCCAAGTCTGAGGAGAACCTTTAACTGCCAAGGTGACTGGGTAGCTCAGTCAGTTAAGTGTTGGACTCTGGCTCAGGTCATGATCTTGCAATTCCTGAGTCCGAGCCCTGCGTCAGGTTCTCTGCTGTCAGCATGGAGCCTGGTCTATCTCCCTCTCTCTCTGACCCTCCCCCACTCATTGTCTCTCTCTCTCTCTCTCTCTCTCTCTCTCTCTCTCTCTCCCTCGTTCTCAAAAATAAGTAAACATTAAAAACAAAACAAAACAAAAACCTTTAAGAGCCATTGTGTGTTTCTGCTGAGTCTCTGGCTTTCCCTTTGCTGTGAGAAAAGCTTGTCTCACAGGGGAGCTGCTCCTTCAGCCTTGATACTGGAACGGGAGGGCAGGTAGAGCTGACTTGCACCTCCTATGTGGCTGCCAACATGCAACATGAGTCAGAGATTGTTGTAAGCCACTGAAATTGGAGGTTTTTATTCAGACAGTAAGACCTCCTTCAGCAGGGAGACTTTCAGTGTCATATTCTCAAGGTAGCTTTCAGTAAACTGTGAATACCCTTAGCTTTTTACATCACTATTTCAAAGTGTCTATGCTAGGTGCTAATAGAATCATTCTTTGGGGAAAAAAAAAAAAGAATCATTCTTTTGGATTGAAATCTCTTTAAGAACAGAGAATTAAGATATTTTGTTTACTTTTTAATTAATTATTTCAAAAATTTTTAATTCCAGTATAGTTAACATACAGTGTATATTCATTTCAGGTGTATAATATAGTGATTCAACAATTCCATGTGTTACCCAGTGTTCATCAAGATAAGTGTACTCTTAATCCCCATCACCTATTTCACCCAACCCGACCACCATCTCCCCCCTGGTAACAATCTGTTCTCTATAGTTAAGACTATGTTTCGTGGTTTCTCTCTCTTGTTCTTTTTTCTTTCTGTTTGTTTGTTTGTTTTTTGCCTTTGCTCATTTGTTTAGTTTCTTAAATTCCACATATGAGTGAGATCATATGAGACCTGTCTTTCTCTCACTGGCTTATTTCATTAGCATTATACTGTCTAGATCCATCCATGTTGATACAAATGGCAAGATTTCATTCTTTTGTACGGCAGAATAGTGTTCCTTTATATATATATATATATATATATATATATATATATATATATATAAAATATATGTACATATATATGCATATATATATAATATACGTACATATATATGCATATATATATACACACACACATATATATATATATATATATATATATATATATATACATGCAACCTAAGTGTTGCAACCTAAGTGTTGTTTAGATACATAAATGGATGGTGTGTGTCACACCACATCTTCTTTATCCATTTATGTATCTAAACAACACTTAGGTTGCTTCCATAACTTGGCTATTGTAAATAATGCTGAAATAAACATAGGGATGCATGTATCCCTTTAAATTAGCATTTTTTTTATTCTTTGGGTAAATACCCAGTAGTGCAATTACTGGATCATAGGGTAGTTCTATATTTAATTTTTTGAGGAACCTCCATATTGTTTTCCACAGTAGCTGCACCAGTTTGCATTCCCACCAACAGTGCACAAGGGTTCCTTTTTCTCCACATCCTTGCCAACACTTCCCGTTTCTTAAGTTTTTTATTTTAGCCACTTCTGAGGCAAAATCTCATAGTAGTTTTGATTTTCATTTCCCTGATGATGAGTGATGTTGAGCATCTTTTCATGTGTCTGTTGGTAATCTGTATGTCTTTGGAGAAATGTCTGTTCATGTCTGCTGCCCATTTTTTAATTATTGGTTTTGGGGTGTTGAGTTGTATAAGTTCTTTATATATTTTGGATACTAACCTTTATCAGATATGTCATAGGCAAATATGTTCTCCCATTCCATAGGTTGTCTTTTAGTTTTGTTGGTTGTTTCCTTTGCTGTGCAGAAGCTTTTTATTTTGATGTAGTCCCAATAGTTTATTTTTGCTTTTGTTTCCCTTGTCTCAGGAGACATATCTGGAAATATGTTGTTACAGCTGATGCCAGAGAAATTACTGGCTGTGCTTTCTTCTAGGATTTTTATGGTTTCAGGTATCACGATTAGATCCTTAATCCATGTTGAGTTTATTTTTGTTTATTGTGTAAGAAAGTGGTCCAACTTCATTCTTTTACATGTCACTGTCCAACTTTCCCAATACCATTTGAAGACACTGTCTTTCATGAATAGACACTTCTCCAAAGAAGACATCCAGATGGCCAACCGACACATGAGAAAATGCTCAACATCACTCATCATCAGGGAAATACAAATCAAAACCACAGTGAGATACCCCCTCACACCTGTCAGAATGGCTAACATTAACAACTCAGGCAACAACAGATACTGGCGAGGATGCGGAGAAAGAGGATCTCTTTTGCATTGTTGGTGGGAATGCAAGCTGGTGCAGCCACTCTGGAAAACAGTATGGAGGTTCCTCAAAAAGCTAAACATAGAACTACCCTACAACCCAGCAATTGCACTACTAGGCATTTATTCACGGGATACTGGTGTGCTGTTTCGAAGGGACACATGCACCCCCATGTTTACAGCAGCACTAACAATAGCCAAAGTATGGAAAGAGCCCAAATGTCCATCCATGGATGAATGGATAAAGAAGATGTGGTGTATATATACAATGGAGTATGACTCGGCAATCAAAAAGAATGAAATCTTGCCAATTGCAACTATGTGCATGGAACTGGAGGGTATTATGCTAAGTGAAATTAGTCAGAGAAAGACAAAAATCATATGACCACTCATATGAGGCCTTTAAGAGACAAAACAGATGAACACAAGGGAAGGGAAACAAAAATAATATAAAAACAGGGAGGGATACAAAACAGAAGAGACTCCTAAATATGGAGAACAAACTGAGGGTTACTGGAGGGATTTTGGGAGGGGGGATGGGCTAAATGGGTAAGGGGCACTAAGGAATCTACTCCTGAAATCACTGTTGCACTATATACTAATTTGGATGTAAATTTAAAAAAATAAAAAGTAAAACAAGTTAAAAAAATGAAGACACGGTCTTTTTCCCCTTACATATTCTTTCCTTCTTTGTCAAAGATTAATTGACCATATAATTGTGGGTTTATTTCTGGGATTTCTGTTCTATTCTATTGATCTATGTGTCTATGTATGTTATGTGCCAGTACCATATTGTTTCGATTACTACAGCTTTGTAATATAACTTGAAGTCTGGAATATCTCCAGCTTTTTTTTTTTCTTTTTCAAGATTGCTTTGGCTATTTGGGGTCTTCTGTGGTTCCATACAAATTTTAAACTGTTTGTTGCAGTTCTGTGAAAAACGCTGTTTGTAGTTTGATAGGGATTGCATTAAATTTGTAGACTGCTGGGGCGCCTGGGTTGCTCAGTATGTTAAGCGTCCGACTTCAGCTCAGGTCATGATCTCGCGGTCCGTGGGTTCAAGCCCCGTGTCGGGCTCTGTGTTGACAGCTCAGAGCCTGGAGCCTGATTCACATTCTGTGTCTCCCTCTTTCTGTGACCTTCCCCTGTTAATGCTCTCTCTCTGTCTCAAAAATAAATAAATGTTAAAAAAGATTTTAGACTGCTTTGGACAGTACACACCTTTTATTTTTTATTTTTTTTATTTTTTTCAATATATGAAATTTATTGTCAAATTGGTTTCCATACAACACCCAGTGCTCATCCCAAAAGGTGCCCTCCTCAATACCCATCACCCACTCTCTCCTTCCTCCCACCCCTCATCAACCCTCAGTTTGTTCTCAGTTTTTAAGAGTCTCTTATGCTTTGGCTTTCTCCCACTCTAATCTCTCTCTTTTTTTTTTTTTTCCTTCCGCTCCCCCATGGGTTTCTGTTAAGTTTCTCAGGATCCACATAAGAGTGAAACCATATGGTATCTGTCTTTCTCTGTATGGCTTATTTCACTTAGTATCACACTCTCCAGTTCCATCCATGTTGCTACAAAGGGCCATATTTCATTCTTTCTCATTGCCACATAGTACTCCATTGTGTATATAAACCACAATTTCTTTATCCATTCATCAGTTGATGGACATTTAGGCTCTTTCCACCATTTGGCTATTGTTGAGAGTGCTGCTATAAACATTGGGGTACAAGTGCCCCTATGCATCAGCACTCCTGTATCCCTTGGGTAAATTCCTAGCAGTGCTATTGCTGGGTCATAGGGTAGGTCTATTTTTAATTCTTTGAGGAACCTCCACACTGTTTTCCAGAGTGGTTGCAGCAATTTGCATTCCCACCAACAGTGCAAGAGGGTTCCCGTTTCTCCACATCCTCACCAGCATCTACAGTCTCCTGATTTGTTCATTTCGGCCACTCTGACTGGCGTGAGGTGATACCTGTGTGTGGTTTTGATTTGTATTTCCCTGATGAGGAGCGACGTTGAGCATCTTTTCATGTGCCTGTTGGCCATCCCGATGTCTTCTTTAGAGAAGTGTCTATTCATGTTTTCTGCCCATTTCTTCACTGGGTTATTTGTTTTTCGGGTGTGGAGTTTGGTGAGCTCTTTATAGATTTTGGATACTAGCCCTTTGTCCTATATGTCATTTGCAAATATCTTTTCCCATTCTGTTGGTTGCCTTTGAGTTTTATTGGTTGTTTCCTTTGCTGTGCAGAAGCTGTTTATCTTCATAAGGTCCCAGTAGTTCATTTCTGCTTTTAATTCCCTTGCCTTTGGGGATGTGTCAAGTAAGAAATTGCTGCAGCTGAGGTCAGAGAGGTTTCTTCCTGCTTTCTCCTCTAGGGTTTTGATGGTTTCCTGTCTCACATTCAGGTCCTTTATCCATTTTGAGTTTATTTCTGTGAATGGTGTGAGAAAGTGGTCTAGTTTCAATCTTCTGCATGTTGCTGTCCAGTTCTCCCAGCACCATTTGTTAAAGAGACTGTCTTTCTTCCAGTGGATGTTCTTTCCTGCTTTGTCAAAGATTAGTTGGCCATACGTTTGTGGGTCTAGTTCTGGGGTTTCTATTCTATTCCATTGGTCTATGTGTCTGTGTTTGTGCCAATACCATGCTGTCTTGATGATGACGGCTTGATAGTAGAGGCTAAAGTCTGGGATTGTGATGCCTCCTGCTTTGGTCGTCTTCTTCAAAATTCCTTTGGCTATTCGGGGCCTTTTGTGGTTCCATATGAATTTTAGGATTGCTTGTTCTAGTTTTGAGAAGAATGCTGGTGCAATTTTGATTGGGATTGCATTGAATGTGTAGATAGCTTTGGGTAGTATTGACATTTTGACAATATTTATTCTTCCAATCCATGAGCACAGAATGTGTTTCCATTTCTTTATATCTTCTTCAATTTCCTTCAGAAGCTTTCTATACTTTTCAGCATACAGATCTTGTACATCTTTGGTTAGATTTATTCCTAGGTATTTTATGCTTCTTGGTGCAATTGTGAATGGGATCAGTTTCTTTATTTGTCTTTCTGTTGCTTCATTATTAGTGTATAAGAATGCAACTGATTTCTGTACATTGATTTTGTATCCTGCGACTTTGCTGAATTCATGTATCAGTTCTAGCAGACTTTTGGTGGAGTCTATCGGATTTTCCATGTATAATATCATGTCATCTGCAAAAAGCGAAAGCTTGACTTCATCTTTGCCAATTTTGATGCCTTTGATTTCCTTTTGTTGTCTGATTGCTGGTGCTAGAACTTCCAACACTATGTTAAACAACAGTGGTGAGAGTGGACATCCCTGTCATGTTCCTGATCTCGGAAAAGGCTCTCAGTTTTTCCCCATTGAGGATGATGTTAGCTGTGGGCTTTTCATAAATGGCTTTTATGATCTTTAAGTATGTTCCTTCTATCCTGACTTTCTCAAGGGTTTTTATTAAGAAAGGTTGCTGAGTTTTGTCAAAGGCCTTTTCTGCATCGATTGACAGGATCATATGGTTCTTATCTTTTCTTTTATTAATGTGATGTATCACGTTGATTCATTTGCGAATGTTGAACCAGCCCTGCATCCCAGGAATGAATCCCACTTGATCATGGTGAATAAGTCTTTTTATATGCTGTTGAATTCGATTTGCTAGTATCTTATTGAGAATTTTTGCATCCCTATTCATCAGGGATATTGGCCTGTAGTTCTCTTTTTTTTACTGGGTCTCTGTCTGGGTTAGGAATCAAAGTAATACTGGCTTCATAGAATGAGTCTGGAAGTTTTCCTTCCCTTTCTATTTCTTGGAATAGCTTGAGAAGGATAGGTATTATCTCTGCTTTAAACGTCTGGTAGAACTCCCCTGGGAAGCCATCTGGTCCTGGACTCTTATTTGTTGGGAGATTTTTGATGACTGATTCAATTTCTTCGCTGGTTATGGGTCTGTTCAAGCTTTCTATTTCCTCCTGATTGTGTTTTGGAAGCGTAGTACACACCTTTTAATAATATTTTGTTTTTCCAACCCATGGAAATGGAATGTCTTTCCATTTCTTTGTATCATCTTCAATTTCTCCCATCAATGTTTTTATAGTTTTCAGGGTACCTACCTGTACTCTGAAACCTAACTCTCATCTCTTTGGTTAGGTTTATCCTTAGTTATTTTATTATTTTTGGCACAATTGTAAATGGGATTGTTTTCTTAATCTCTCTGCTGCTTCATTATTGGTGTATAGAAATGTTACAGATCTGTACATTGACTTTGTATCCTATGACTAAATGAATTTGTTTATCAGTTTTAGCAGTTTCTAGTAGAATCTTTTGGGTATTCTAAATATAGTATCATGTTACCTGCAAATAGTGAAAGTTTTATTTCTTCCTTAACAACATGGATGTCATTTCCTTTTTCTTTTTTCTTTTTTTTGTCTGATGGCTGTGGCTAAGACTGCCAGTACTATGTTGAATGAAAGTGGTGAGAGTGGACATCTTTGTCTTGTTCCTGATCTTATGAGGCACTCAGTTCTTCCCCACGGAGTATGATGTTAGCTGTGTTTTTCATATAAGGTTGAGGTATGTTCCCTCTAAGCCTACTTTGTTAAGGATTTTTATCAATAGATATTGTGCTTTGTCAAATGCTTTTTTTGCATCTACTGAAATGATCATATAGTTTCTATACTTTCTCTTACTGATGTGATGTATCACATTGATTAATTTGCAAATATTGAATCACCTTTGTAACCCAAGAATAAATCCCACTTGATCATGATGAATAATTTTTTTAATGTATTGTTGGATTCAGTCTGATAACATTTTGCTGAGGTTTTTTGCATCTATGTTCATGAGAAATAGTGGCCTGTAGTTCTCTTTTTTTGTTGTTGTTGTGTCTTTATCTGGTTTCGGTATCAGGGCATTGCTGGTCTAATAGAATGAATTTGGAAATTTTCCTTCCTCTTCTATTTCTTGGAAAAGTTTGAGAAGAATAGGTATTAACTCTTCTTTAAATGTTTGGTAAAATTCACCTGTGAAGCTATTTGGTCATGGAATTTTATTTGTTTGGAGTTTTTTTTTTTTTTTACTACTGATTCAATTTCATTGCAGGTAATTGGTCTGTTCAAATTTTCTATTTCTTCCTGCTTCAGTTTTGGTAGGTTACAGGTTTCTAGGAATTTATCCATTTCTTCTAGGTTGTCCACGAGATAGTTTATTTTCTATAGGAGACATATTTAGACCTATACAAATTAAATATTTTGAAATGTAGATTATAGATTTGTGATCAGGAATAACATATAGCATTTCTCCATTTAAAAACTATTCTAGAGGTTGCTTATGGTGAATATAGTATAATGCATATACTTGTGGAATCACTATATTGTACATCTGGATGTAACACTGCATGTCAATTATACTCAGAAATACCCACAAAAAACTAGTCTAGAGATTGGATCAAGATAGTGATAACTGCCTCACTTTTCCACCCAAAACTCCCAGAAATATGAGGAATTTTCAAGAGGAAATTCATAATAGTGTTAGAGAATTGTTATATGTGGGCAAGAATTTTCCTAAATGTTCTAAAAGAATGCAAAAAGAGGAACCCAAACCTAAAACACATAGAAGAATGTTGCCTCTACGTCCCTCTTTCCACAGCAGCAACCAGCTCAATAATATGCCCTGTATGGCTTTTCTCACTTCCCTGTCTCCCTCACTCTCCCCACTCATTGGCTCTGTTTCATGAAATCACCCCCTAGATAAACTTCTTACACTCCATTTTTTGTTTCAAGGCTCTGATATTGGGGGAATTCAGACAAGTTTTGGTGTTTCCCCAATATCTAGGACCTCAATTCTAACTTCCTTCCTTCTTTCCTTCCTTCTTTCTTTCTTTCTTTCCTTCCTCCTTCCCTCCATCCCTTCCTTCCTTCCTTCCTTCCTCCTCCCTCCCTCCGTCACTTCCTTCCTTCCTTCCTTCCTTCCTTCCTTCCTTCCTTCCTTCCTTCTTTCCTTCTTCTCTGTCTCTCTCTCCCTCCCTCCCTCTCACCCTTCCACCCTCCCTCTCTTCCTTCCACTCACTCTATCTCCCACCTTTCCTCTCTCAATCTCTCTCAAGATTTCACCCAGGATATTCACTATTAAACTCAGCACCATTACTTCAAGCCTATCTTTCCAACTTCTCACTTGCCTCTTTGGGTGATGAAACTTGGGTTCATCCTTGACCTTCTCTTATCAATCTGACATATCCACATAATTTCAAGCCGAGTCATTTGAACTTATCAAGTTAACTCTCATCCTTCCATGTCCTGCCCACTGCTGCCATATTGTTTCAGGTCATACAACCACATGCATGGATATTATAAAAGGTTCCAGACTGATATTCTGAGTTTCCCTCTCTCCTCTCTATAATTTATTACCCAGTCTTCCTGAAGCTCTGATCATAGTTCCACTCAAAAGGATTCTGTGGCATCATTCTCTATAGTACAAAATAAAGCCCTCTACAACTTGATGTCAACCTACCATTCCTCACAACTTCATCCATGTATCCCAAGAGCCATTCCAACTGACCTACTCATCATTCACTCTAAAAGTACCATGAGTTCCCACATCTGTGCCTTTTCCAACTCTGTTCCCTAAATCTGGAAAGCTCTGACTCATCTTTCACTTTATTCAAAGCCTACATTGGGTCAAATATCACTTCTTCCAAGACCTTCATTGATTCTCCCAAGTAGAAACATTATCCCTTTTCTGATCTACTTTAGCATTTAGACTGTACTCTTTTTGGCACTCTTATCACTTGTTTTGAATTAGAGTATAATTTACATTAAAATGCATAAATCTTTAACTTGATGGATTTATCACCCTTGTAATCATCCACTTGGGTCAAGATATAGAACACTTCCAGCATCCAAGAAATTTCTTTGTGCCCCGTTCCAGTCAAAATCCCCTTCAAAGGGTAATCTCTATTCTAAGACTGCCTTTTTTTTTTTAATTTCATATAAATGGAGCCATAGAAGATGCACTCTTTTGCATCTGGCTTCTTTCACCCAACATCACATCTCTGAGATTCATCCAGGTCATGCAAATCAGTTGTATGTCCTTCTTTTATTGCAGAGTAGTATTCCATCATAAGACTATACCACAGTTTATTCAACCATTCTATTATAAATGGACATTTCTCAGTGTTTTGCTATTACAGTTAAGGCTTCTATGGATATTTTGTACATGTCTTTTGTTGGACACAGGAACTCATTTCTCATCTCAGGAACAGAATTACTGGATCACAGGGTATTTGAGTGTTTAGGTTTTTTCTAAAGTGATTATACCAGCAATGTAAGAGAGTTCCAGTAGCTCCACATCCTTGTCAGCACTATTATTGTCAGCATTTTTTTTAGCCCTTCTGGTGACTATGCTTTCATTTCTATATAAATTACAACCACAAACAAAAACATTTACAGAGTGCTTAACAGACTGCAAACTTTTTAAATGTGTAACATCTCAGCGAATATTACAGTCCTATAAGCAAGTAGGGAGAGTCCCATCATTATTCCTATTTTATAAATGAGAAAACAAAGGCTCAGAGAGGTTAAGCAGCTTGCCCAGGGCCATGATGCAGGATGTAGCAGAGACTGCATCTGATACATCCACTTGTTACAGGGTTTATAGTTATTTGGGTACATGCTTTACCTCTGCTAGTTTGCTAACAGTTTTTAAGGTTAGGTCTTATTTTTAATTTATCACTGTTTAATAAATGAATAAATGAACCTAAGAATAAAATTTAAATTTCTGTCTATGCAGAAAAACTTTACAATGGTTGGTTATGGTAACAATAAATAAACACCACAATTTGTTATCTGAATCATAAAGGATGGTATTTCAGGAACACAGACACACAAATATCCAAACATTTAGCTCCATTTAATAACTTTCTTAAAATGTTGAAGGATTCAAAAAAAATTTAAATCCTCTCTTTGAAGGACTATTTTAAAATCATTTACTATTAACTCATTTACTAGTAACCACACCAAACATATTGCAAATATTTGATTACTAAATCAACCAGATTTCAGTTTTATATTTTGCACAGAGAGCATAAAGGTTGTCACTTTTATATGTGAAGATGACATATACATATGTGACATATACATATTTCCTTATGTATAAGCTAACACATATGCATGGAATAGTAAAGAAAAGAAAAGAAATACCAATACAACTGTATACACATATGTCTACATTCAGCAGCTTTGGGTAGTTTATTAAAACATTATTTAATATTCTTTTATCATTGTTTCTTAGGAAAGTTTAACATCATTTAGAAAATTTTTATGAGTTGTCAATAAATCAGTAGCTATTTGTATCATCAAGCATGTGTTTATTTTTTTTTTGTTTTGTTTTCTACCTCTGTATTTTCTTTTTTCTCCTATGAAATTTATTGTCAAATTGGTTTCCATACAACACCCAGTGTCGAGCATGTGTTTAGAAGATACATGGCAAAGCTCAGTATAATCTGGTCACTTTTTATGCATCCAGAAACCATAGGAAACACATGTGAGCTATCTGATGTGAGCTACATCCATGTGTAGCCAGACCTTGATGTATTCTATAAATTTCAACCTTTGTTTAAGAATGTTATCACATGTTCCACCCAGTGCTAAGTTGAAGGCTAACAGGGACAACTCCGAGTATCTGCTTTTGTCTATGTGTGTTCCTCTTTTCAAATGTGGTCATGCCATTTTGTATATCTATAAAACATCCAAAAATTATTACTTTTGACATATAAGAAATATAATTAAAAGTTTTAAAATACATGTTAAGGCAGAGATTATAATTGCAAGTTACAGACAACTGAACTCATAAAACATACTTTGACCTTCTGTATCAGATATTTCACATCAAAACTGATTTGGTCTAAATATTTATCTCTCTAAGTCCCAAGAATAACTTTTGCCTCAATTACTCAGCTTATGATGGGATGTGAACACAGCTAACTTGTGCACTGACACATTCTAAGTTGATTGTGCAATTCATTTAGAGCATGCTAGGTATTTATAGTTCAAGCCTGTTGTAAAATATAATAAATTCATAGCATGCTAAAGGTATCTGAGAATCACTTGTAAACACAGGAGATGATCAGATAAATGAGAATGTGTTTAATACAAATTTCTGTCTTGTATTCAAGGCCAACTTGATTTCTAGCACAACAACAAAAAAGGCTATTCAAGTAAATCTTTTATATTGAATCATTCAACAGTTTCTTCATGGAAAAGCATATTGCAGATGTTTAACTACAGTCATTTACCTTTCACGATTGCTTCCTTTCATTCTACCCCCAAAATTCATTTTTCAGGTTCAGACATGACTGTTAAAATCGTGTCCCTCAGTAACAAATGAACATACCTTTCATGCATGTAGTCAACTCCTAGCAACAGCTGGATAAACCATTCGATTATCTGACTTTCCGGAAAGGTTTTTCCAGCTTCTTTATATTCCTGAATTTTACAATCCAGGTCTCGGCCCTGAAACATAGTAGCATAATTTTTCATGTTTTTCTTTCTGATTTTAAAATCAAGCTCTCTCTACAATAATTAATATATAACAATCACTGTTTATCACAAGAAAGTGAGGGCACATTGCCACTCTGAACTATCACTGACAAAGAGTCTCTCCTTGGCCAAACTCTTGCCAGGCTCCTTTGAGCTCTCTTCTCAACTAGGCCTCACCCTTGGCTTATAAAGACTTGAATAAATACTAACACACTTCTAACAGCTCAAGGCCACATCCCCAGGATGACCCTAGTCTTCCTTAAAGTGCCTGCCTAAGAAAACTTACAGCTGCCAAAAGAATTTACTGTTTGTTCCTGCCCGCATCTCGAGATAGGGATCCCTGTCTCCTGGTTTCTGTGGAAGGGTAGGGACCTAATTTCAACTACTGCCAGTTAGCAAACCCAGATACATATGAACCAACTGCCTTCCTGCCTTCTCAGTGTTTCCCCTCCATGACTGTTCAGGGTCCCACTGTTTTCTCCCTTCTTCCAGTCTCACTATTTATCGTCCAGGCACTTCTGCACATATCAGAATATGTGCACAACAACAAGAGGTCAGCTCTTTCCCTGAGTGCCAGTTACCACATAAACTGTTTTCACCACTTTAAGTAATGCCCACTGTGTTTATCTTTGACATCACTCAAGGACAAAACCCTTCTGAAAGGTTTTATTTTATTATGTTACTTAAATATTACCTAAAATGTATTACATTACATTACATCACATATTTACATGTGTCCACAAAAAACTAGGAATGACTTTTCTTATGCTTAGAGTTTTATACAACTATAGAAGCCTGACATATATACAAAGTAAAAATAGAAAGCCAAAATTAAAAATGAATGCTAAAATTAAAATAAATGCTATTAATTTAATATCAAGTGATGATGTTTTGGTGAAACTAAATCAGTCCTTATGTTGTGCATATGGCACTGGCTGCTGGAGTTCAGATTCTTTTCAGTTTGGCATGTCCAGACTAACATGTGTTTGGGATGACTTAACTCTCCTTTTGTCTATTTAACTACAGTAAAATTCCCAGGAATACAGCAACTGTTGATTTAGGTGGGGTCCAAACACATCATTTAAACATTTAGTCAGTCTGTTCTACTGCTCACTGGTGATAGAAAGAATAATCCCCAGTGCCAAAAATGAATCATGATCACAGTGACAAACATCTAAAGTTACCTAGCAGAGTCTGATATAAGGCCCTTTCTGATTGTGCTAATATTAATGTATTTCAGCTACCATAGAAATGAATACACAAAATGTTAAATTCTCTCAGAGAAGCCCTATATCTGATCCCTTTTACCTTTCAACACCGAACAATTAAAAACAATTCAGGAAGTGTTTCTCTGAAAACAAGGAGTGAAATGCAAGTGTTTAGGATATGCCAACAATACAGCCCCACGAGAGAAGAGAGGTACAAGCCATGTCCCTAAGGAACATAAGGACCAAACATTAAGCTACTTACAGACTATGCCTGACAGAGTTTTCATTGTTAAATGCAAAGGAAAAGCATTTATAAGCAAAGAAACAACCAAAGGGAAATTACTTCTAATCAAACAACATTAGGTCAACCAATCGTCTCGCTTGTAATGATTTTTTTATTTCCTTTCAGTGCAATATACAAATAATTTGCCTCCCATATTCTCACCTTCCACAAGGGCATGACAAACGAGAAAGGGCATATCAAACCTTCCGCTTGTATCCTAGGTCACATTTAATTTCCTGCTGGATTTTCTGGGCTAAGGAGATCAAAGCTTGTTGGAATTCAAAAATACAGTGAATTGAATATTTGACTCCTTGTCAAAAGACTATCATTTTCTTCTTTCTCCAAACCTACCTTTCTTTATATCCCCTCTCTTTTTAATCCTAGAGTTTATCAAAGTTCTATTGGATCATACAAGCTGTACTATCATAAGGTTTCTATAAGTTGCACAAAACATTTTTTGACAATAGAATATTACAACTTCCTGTGAAGTAGACACGAAAGCCCTTCAGATGAAAGGTAAGCTACCAATGTATATATATATATATATATATATATATATATATATATATATATATATATTTCCAATCCAGGCTCTTCTATCCAAGAGGACTCTAGCAAAACCTCTCTCTCTCTCTCACACCTCCACACCCCCACATACTAATTTTAAAACAAAAAGCAAGATATCCTTTCAATATCCCATTTAGATTCTCTGAATATGATCAAATATCTCCACTGTCAGAAAGATAATTATATATGTTGCTGTGTCCTTCCTTAATGGCTTCAGATGAGGAGTGATGGATGGATTGATGGATGGATGGATAGAAGGAAGGAAGGAAGGAAGGAAGGAAGGAAGGAAGGAAGGAAGAAAGAAAAAAGAAAAACTTGCCTTATAGAAATATAATCCAACCCAATGTTTCTTACTTTAGAAAGGTCATACAAAAGTACAATTGTCCCTATGAAAACAGACTTTGCATATGTAATTGTCTACCCCAATTGTAATAACACTAAAATTTGGAAAAACTCATGTGTTAAAATAGCATTCCTTCAAGAATTTATCCCAAATAAATTATATAAATGTGAATGTTTTACACATTTGTATCAGCTTTGGTATTGCTTTCTTTGTGAGTGAGTAGAATTATGTCCTTTGTGAGTTATCTTGCCATGACAGGAGCACACTCCCTGGGTGACATTTATTGTTAGTCTGACAATTACCTCCTAATGCTCTCTCCTCAAGTGGTAACTGAAACTTGCTTATTTGTTTCCTGCATTGATATTAAGTATGTGCACAATTTCTGGTGACTATATGTATATATATATATACATACACACACACACATATATGATTTCTGGTGACTATATATATATATACACATATATATATGTGTGTGTATATATATATATATATATATATATATATATATATATATATATTTAGACTATTAAAAAAGAGAAAAAGAATAGGGCCTTCAATAGTAGGCCTCAAAGTGAAATGTCAAAAGGATCAAGCTCCCCCTCGCTCTCTGAGTAGAACCATAAGAAGGAAAACTGAACCAGTTCCTAACATTAAGCAAGGAACCTGTTTAGTTGACAAGAAGACAGAACACCAAAAAATTAATCAGAGAGCTGGGCCTCATGCTCATCAAGTTACTACCCCTACAATTTTCATTTTGTACGTTTATCTCTAAGAAACATTATTTGCTTTGTATGTACTTTGTTCTTTAATAAATACTCTGTAGATTATTTTCTTAGGATTTAAATTAGGTAATCAAGTCCCTCACAGATTAAGATAAAAAATTATGCTTTTATATCACAACCAAAGAAATATATTTTTTGTGAAGCAGATGGATTTTGAAATATGAATATGGAAAGCATTTATGACTTTCTTTCTCTAAGCCATCTTCCAAGTAAAAATCAAATGTTTTTGATAAAATGTCTTACCTCAGTTTAAGTTCTTTTTTTTTTTTTTTAATTTTTTTTTTTTTCAACGTTTATTTATTTTTGGGACAGAGAGAGACAGAGCATGAACGGGGGAGGGGCAGAGAGAGAGGAGACACAGAATCGGAAACAGGCTCCAGGCTCTGAGCCATCAGCCCAGAGCCCGACGCGGGGCTCGAACTCACGGACCGCGAGATCGTGACCTGGCTGAAGTCGGACGCTTAACCGACTGCGCCACCCAGGCGCCCCCAGTTTAAGTTCTTATTACACTATCTGCAGACTCATTGTTTTCTCAACTTTGTCTTTGAGAAATATTTAATGATGACTTTTATTGCTAAGAAAAACTTTAGTGAAGAATATTGACTTTTACTTAAACCAATATTAATGTTGCCTCAAGTCTACATTGCTCACAGAAAATGCTCTTTCAGTAATATCACCCCTTGAAAGTTGCAAATAAAGTCTTGATGTTAACTTCTGAAGTTTTGAAAATCTGTAACCCAAAATGCACCATTTGCTGGGTTACTGGCCTCTCCTCCCTCCCCAGCCCAATTAGCCAACATCAGATTGACTTTGAAATGCCAAGACCTTGAAGGAATGAAGAACAACTCAAATACAGTGTCTAAACTCCATCTTTGATTCCATTAAAAAGTTTTAAATCCTAAAAGCATTTAATTACAAAAAATTAATCCCTGTTTTTTTAAGTCTTCAACAGAAGCACTTACAACCAGTTTAAAAAGCCAAAGTAGAACATTCTCAGAAGTCTGAATACAACAAAACTGCAATGCCCAGAGCATATACAAAGCATGAAATAACCTCTGGATTCTAGGGTTGGGAGGAGCTTGAAAAACTGTTCTGCCCTACTTCATTTTAAAATTAAAAAGTTGCTCCTTATTAAGTCATTTGGTTGACATCTTCAATGCTGCTCTCTAACACTCCACATCACCTTTCAATAAGCTTCTAATACATCCTTCCGGTGGACTTCAAATTTTAGCAGGCATCAGAATCATCCATGTTTCTTGTTTAAAATGCATATTCCTGGACCGCATCAACAGACACTCCGATTTAGTAAGTCTGGAGGTGACAAAAGAATCTCTATTTTTAAACAAGCATCCTAAGTGACTCTGGGACAGGTAGTCCATGGACCACATTTTAACAAATGTTGCTAGATAATAACACATGGGCCATACACTTAATATTTCACCCATCAGTGGCAACATTTGGTCCAACAGTTTGAAAAATTCCAAAGGAAAGAGATGTACTTCGGACAGGGCTGAATAAGAATCTTTTTATAATGACATATTTTTTCAAAAACACCAATAAATGGAGGTGGAGGGGGTGTGAAGATCATCTGTCATTATGTTGTAGAACCCGAAGACATTCCCTTGGCGTTTTGGAAGTGCACTGCAATGGAGTGCAAAAAAGTGGAGGAAATGGTAGGCCACACCATGCTCTTAAAAGCAAAATAAGAAAACTCGGTTTCTAAATAGGTACTAAATAATGCCATGTAGTATCATGATGTTCAAGTTTGATAATACAAATGAGAATTCCTGGTTTTAGCTGCTAATTTCTTTTTCCAAATTCTTTTAGAGTAAGTGTTCTTCCTGGTGATAGAAATGTACATGAATAAAAATAAAATAGAACTTATTTTTATCTCAAGTGACATGAAATACTTTCTTCTATAAATCACTGGGTTGCTTTTAAAATAAACTATTTGAAGTGGGTTATTCTATTTTTGAATACTTATATTTATATTTATATAAAGTCATATGTCAGTTAAAGCCACACCCCAAACGCTGTAAATTCTAATGGATTTATGAAGTGCTTTGTATTAGTGTATTAAGACACATCTTGTAAATAAAACTAATTTTGCTTTTCAATTTTTACATTAACAATTTTAAGTAAAAATTTGTGGCCTTCCTTTTTTTTTTTAATTTGTATTTTAAGTAGGCTCCACACCCAAATGGGGCTGGAACCCATGACCCTGAGACCAAGAGTTGCATTCTCCACTGACTGAACCAGCCAGGCACACCTCAGTGGCCTTACTTTTTAACTTTGTTGTTAAAAGGTTAAAATATATCATGGCTTAAACAAAGAAAGTAAATAGAACAAATCAGATTAATTAATTAAAAATCATGAGTAGATCCGTTCAGGTATACAAAATCAGACCCTCGGGCCGCCTGGAAGCCTCAGTGGGTTAAGCGTCTGACTTGAGCTCAGGTCATGATCTCACGGTTGGTGAGCTTGAGCCCTGCGTCGGGCTCAGAGCCTGGAGTCTGCTTCAGATTCTGTCCCCCTCTCTCTGCCCCTCCCCTGCTCACACTCTCTCTGTCTCTCTCTCTCTCCCATATATAAGTAAACATTAAAAAATTATTTTAAAAATCAAACACTCCCATGATTTACAGTCCTCCCTAACTGACACAGAACTGACACAGAGCAAATTCAGGAAGGCCTACCTTCTCCAGGATGGAACTGCCCAGAAAAACCAGAGAGGCCTGATAGGATATACCTTTCTAAAGATAATGTTTAGTTCTTTCAATCAGCAGCAATCCCAGGAAAGCAGGCCATTGAAGACAGCCGTGATATGTGGCTACCCGGAGCTCATACTGGGAAGGATGGTGCTATAGACTGAATGTTTGTATCTCCCCAAAATACCTATGTAGAAACCCTACCCCACCTCAGTGTGATAGTATTAGGGGGTGGGGACTTTGGGATATGATTAGATCATAAGGGTGGAGGCCTCATGAATAAAATTAGCGTCTTTATAAAAGAGACCCCAGAGAACTCCCTCGCCTCTTCTTTTTTTCTTTGAGAGACAGAGGGAAAGAGAACGTGGGCACACATGCGTGTGCATACACACATGCACACACACACAAGCCGGGGAGGAGCAGAGGGACAGGAAAAGAAAGAATCTTAAGCACGCTCCACACCCAGCCCAGAGCCTGACACGAGGCTCAGTCTCACAACCAACTATGAGATCACGACCTGAGCCGAAATCAAGAGTTGGACACTTAACCGACTGAGCCAGCCAGACACCCCTCGCTCACCTCTTCTAGCATGTGAGGACACAGCAAGAAGATGACCACTTATGAACCAGGAATCCAGTCTTCACCAGACATTGAATCTGCTGGAATCGTGATTTCAGACTTCCAGCCTTCAGAACCGTAAGAAATAAATTTATGTTGTTTATAAGCCACCGGGTCTATGGTATATTGTTATAGCAGCCTGAATGGACTAAGACAGACGGTCATGAATCAATGTCACAATAATCAATAACCTACGAGTCTCCCTCAACTGTAACAAAACAATTTGGATGTTAGTGGCCCCAGACAGAGCTTCAGGACAATAAGCAGTGGCTTTAAAAGGACAGAAAAAGATTTTTCTTTAATTGCAGACTCAACGCATACCCAGTATTATGAAGTTACAAGGACTCTCTGAGAGCTGAGAGCTAGTAAGCCTGATTGCTACATGTCATTGCCAAATTCACTACTGACACTTACTAGAAGTTCAAGATTGTTAAAACTCAGCCTACTTACTTCGTTTATTTAAATAGTTTTAAATAAATAAGAAACATAAGAGAACATTTCAAATTTTCTTTTGGACGGTACAAATAAATCTTTGGCAAGTACTTGCTTGAAAGTTGCTATCAGACTCATTAGTGTTTAAGAATTTGCATGTTTCCTCCTTCTGGCATGAATCATACTAAAGGTTACAAGTCAAACTCAGAGTTAAAAATGAGCCTGCCTTCCAGAAAACAACTGGAAAGGGGAGAGGGGGGCAACAATGAAATAATGAATGATTATAAATAACAACTTCCATTACTGGCAGTCTACTAGGTGCAAGGTTCTGAGAGCCATTTTTTCAATATTCATTATTTCAAATCCCTAAAAAAAACTAACAAAAGAGGTGTTGATACACTATCTTAATAGCAGGAAAAGGATCACAGAAATGAAATAACTTCCTTAAGGAAATAGACCAAGATCTGAACACAAGTCAGTGTAATGACAAAGTCCACCCACTTTCCACTATTTCAAGCCCTACCTAGTCTCCTACTGAGAGACGTAAAATACTTAATAACATCATCATCATCATCATCATCATATTAAAATATGTGTGTGTGTACAAACTGATATACTTGTGTTTTTGTGTTTATGTATAAAAACAAAGATAAAGATACCGAGTGTAAGTGAGAAAAAGCCAAGAAAAGGAAATGCACATATATATATACACACACACACATGAATTGTGAGATGATTACCACATTCAAGTTAACTGACACATCCAACACTTCACATAGTTATCTTTCTTTTTTTTTTTTTTTTTTTTTGGTGGTGGTGTGAGCACTTGAGATCTACTCTCTTGGCAAATTTCAGGTATACAGTACAGTATTGTAAGCTATGTCCCTGTGCCCAGAACTATATTCTAGATTCCCACATCTTGTTCGTTCACCTTATAACGGGAAGTTTTCATTTTGTATAATTTACATAGGCTTGATTAGTGTAGCTATGTAGAAATTTGTGCTTAGGGCCACAATTTGAAACATGTTTGGTTAACATTGTTGGTATGAGCAATAAAACAACCAATGTCTTCTAATTCATGTCCATGTACAGGTAGATAATTGCATGCTTGGGGAGGTAGGAACCATGGACTATTTGGTTGACTCTATTAAATATTAAGGAAGGAATTAGAGCGATCCAAGTAAAAGAAAAAAAAAAAAGGAGCAATTTTCCCAATACCCCTGGTCCTCGTTCTGCCCTAGATGAAATTCAATATTCTAGCCATATGACTGCCAGAAAATCACTCCACCTCTCTGGGGTCCTGTTTCCTCATCTATAAAATAAAATTAATTAATAAGAATCTACCTCTCCTTGAAAAAGGATAAGGGCACATTAAGAGGACACAAGAGCCAACCTGAAGGAACCCCAACAGCTAAAGTTGGAACAGTTTGAACAACAAAACAAAAATGACAGTATTGGGTTATAACCCATAGAATAAAATAAATATTCATGAGTTCATGCTGATATAAATAAATAATTGAATACATAAATGGGAAAGGGACAGTAGAACAGCTCTTCCTTATAAGAGAATCCCAATTAGTAAATATAGAAAGAGTGAGGGAAATACATAATCACCATTAGCAAAATATCACAGTATAAAGTACTCCAGGCAACCTTTACTGAAATATGCTAAAATCTGTGGGTGAAAGTTTGAGGAAAAACAGGATATTAGCATAGTCTCAAAATATTTTTCCCAAGATACTTATCCATTACAAAAAAAGAAAATAGTAACACCGTAGTGGAGAAATCCAGCAGACACAACTTCAATCAAAGTTAACATCACCAGTAATAAGCTGCACTAGCATCATGTTCCCTCTTAATATGATGTAGTGAGAAGGACATCACATCACTTGTGTGCTTCCTCAGAATATAGAACCTCAATCTAATCACAAGGAAACATCAGGCAAATCCAAACTGAGAGGCCTTCTACAAAATAAGTTACCAGTAGTCATCAAAAGTATCAAGGTCATAGAAAACAAGGCTGGAAAAGGGAACTGTCACCGACAAGAAAGGAATAGGGAGATGCAACAATTATACACAATGCAGGATCCTAGATTGGGCCCTGGAACAGACAAAGACACTAGGAATAAAACTGGTAAAATATTAATACCCTGGTTTTGATTATTATACAATGGGTATATAAGTTGTTAATATTAGGAAATGCAAACACATTATAATTAAAAGTGAAGTATTAGGTTCTTAAATCATGGCCCATGCTTTTCTACTTCTTAGCTTTTTATCACATTATTCCCTTTAACTAAAATGTCCTTGCCCCATCTCCCTTGACCAAATCCTTTCCATACTTCAAGTTCAAATATAATGCCAGCTCCTCCATGGTTTCCATAGTCCATTTCTCTCTAGTCTTAACTTGCACAGGACTTTAACCACCTCCTTCCCTCAACACTTACCGTATCTAGCTTGTACTTTTGCTATTGATAGAAATGATTTGTTTATTCTACCAGATGGGTTCATTAAAGAAATATTATATTATCTCTGTTGCCCCACACTCTCTAGAATTATATCTGACACAGATTTGGGGCTCAGTAACGGCTTTTGGAAAGACTCCTGACTATCATTGCCTTGGTGAATTTCAAACTGTTAAGGAACCAATAAATAATCTAGAATGCCAATTTATTCACATGCAGTGAGAGCTACAGCTGCCAAGACAACAGGGAGCTCATGTCAGTTTAGCCAGAAGATTTTTTTCTGTTAGAAGAGGCATATGTGGAGAGCTGAATTATAACCAGAAGTTGCACACGGAGCAAGGAGAACAGGCCAGGTAATTATCATAGCACCTAATGAGGTGGCCTGAGCATAAAACCTAACCCACCACCAGAGCCAGAATTCCCCAGTCCAGGCCTCATCTTTGCTCAGTGCTCCATACACACTGACCAAGTTTTCCTTTATGGCTCCATTTTTCTGCTTCCACACTAACCATTCAACTTTTTTATGCAGCTCTCAGCCCTGGCTACACATTAGAATCACCTGGAGAGCATTCAAAACTCCTGACGTCCAGATAAAAATCCAGATCAATTAAATCAAACTTTCTGGAGATGGGCCTCAGGTCTTGTGATTTTTGAAATCTCCTCATGATTCTAATGTACAGCCAAGGTTGAGCACTACCATTACACTAAGATAGTTTCTGTTTAGTTATGTTAATATCACTAAGCAGAAAATAGGCGTGCCTGGGTGGCTCAGTCGGTTAAGTGTCCGACTTTGGCTCAGGTCATGATCTCACGGTTCGTGAGTTTAAGCCCCACGGTGGGCTCTCTGTTGGCAGCATGGAACGTGAAGCCTGCTTCAGATTCTGTGCTTCCCTCTCTCTCTCTGCCCCTCCCTGCTCTCTCTCTCTCTCAAAAATAAATAAACGTTAAAAAAATAAATCAATAAAAATAAAATTTTAAAAATATCACTAAGCAGAAAATAGACAAGTCCAACCTTTCCTGCTTTCAGCTGATAGCATTATGGTCTCTCTCTGCTGAAGATACATGGGCTATACTCACCTATACTCTACTGCGTCTCCTAAGTTAATGCCCAGGTTTCTGGGGATGCCTTGTCCTCACCCAGGTGGGTAGGTAGTACCTCACAGCCCTCCAGTGCAGTACATTGTTAGGTGTGCCAGCAAAATAAGGTAGGACAAAATGCTTTTGACATATGTAACAGGTAGAAGGATCCAATACTTTATCTTTTACCATTAGTCTTTGACAGAAATGAGGTGGGAGGCAGCTGCAAGCAAGTAATAAAGAATTCGTCAGAAAAAAAAAATTCTGATTGCTAATTGCTTTGTGGCTCACTACGTGGGTCCCTGATATGATACAAAAATTAATCAGAAAAAGATCAATCCCACACATCTAAAGTCTGAGACGGTTCATACCATGCATAATGTACTGAGTGCCAGGAGACATATAATGCTATGTGGTGGGGGTGGGGAGGGATTTCCACCAGGAGATTATTGAAGTCTTTGTAGAGGAGGTACCGTTTCTGCTGGGCCTAAGAGGATGAGTAGGATTCGAAGATGTGGGGTTATGAGAAAGGACATTCTGGAAGGAATGGCCCAAGCACAGATGAAGAGGTGTGAAACTGTGCAGGACACACAGGAAATGGCAAGTAGTCCCACTTAACACTGGGTGGTGGGGGTGGGGGCAGGGGAGAAGAGAAGACGTCAATATTTGAAATACTCTTCCATTTTGGCAGTTTTGGAACTATTCCCCATCAAAGATTTGGTTAGATCTTGACAAGAAGTTGTGAGAGTTCAGTTGTTTGCTGTTGACGCTCTTATCTGATGTTATGTGCCCAAAGGGTTGAGTGGTAGATCCAGCAGTCTCACAAATACATTTATATATTTGGATCTTGCAAGGTCCCAAATTAAATTACAAAAGAGCAAACTTGGAGAGAAAAAAGACCAACTATTTCAATGGTGATAGCATTTTTCCAACAGGTACAAGTTTGGCCATCTGCTATTTCCAGCATGATTTTACCTCAATAAAGAGAGGATAATGCCAGAGTTGTGTGAGTTAAGAGCAAATGTGGGTCTGATAATGAGAAATATCTCTGTTAACAACAAGAACCAGCGATCCGCAAACGTCATTCCTTAGAAGTCAGATAAGTGACAGTCTGACAGCTCAGCAGCCTGGAGCCCAGGAAGACCCCTCAGTGGTTCCCCTGCCTGCCTGTGGCTGTCACCATGGCAACGCCCCTCCCGGGAGAGTAGCTCAACCCTTGGAAACCACCAGCATTTAAAAATTAACGCAGATGATCCTGGACTGGATCCTGCGAGAGAAAAAAACATACAGAAATATCCTTTCCAAGGACGTAATTGGGACAAATGGGCTAAATTTGAAGATGGACTGCGGATGGGCCTCACCTGGTGGGCTTGTCAAAACACAGATTGCCAGACCGCACCTCCAGAATTTCTGATTCAGTAAGGCTGGGGTGGAGTGCCCAAGTAAAAATGATGCTGCTGGCCTGGGATCACATTTTGACATCCAATGGATTACATACTAACATTGTATCAATGTTAATTTTCTAATTTCGATCATTGTATCAGGGCTATTAAAGACACTGTCCTTGGCCTTAGAAAATATAGTAGTATTTAGAACAAAGAGGCATTGTGTCTGCAACTCCCTCTCAAATGGTTCAGGAAAGATAGATGGATAGATGATAGATAGATGGATAGATAGATAGATAGATAGATAGATAGATAGATAGATAGATAGATAGACAGATGAATAAATAGAATGATAAAGCAATTGGCAAATCTGGACAAACAGTATATGGGAGTTCATGTGTTACTCTTATAACTTTTCTGGTAGCTTAAAGTTACATTAAAGTTAAAAATTTTTAAAAATAAGGCAGGGAAAGAAAGTTATAGCTTATCACCTAGACGTGTCCAATATGGTAGCCAGTAGCCATATTTTGTTATTTAATATATTAAAATTAAATAAAATTTAACATCTGGTTCCTCAATCACACTAGCCACACTTGGTCAAGGGCTGAAAAGTCATGTGTGACTCCTGACTATTGCACTGGACAGCACAAATATGGAACATTTCCATTATCACAGAAAGCTCTATTGCACAGGAATGACTACAGTGAAAAATATTTTTAAGATCAGGAAAGAATCTTTGGAAAATCCAGTGTGCTAAAAGCAGCAGAGCTACCTCTATGGTCATAAGCAGTTGATTAACTGAAGGGCTAAAGGAAGAAAAATGATTAAACTGTAGCAGACAGATCATATTGTAGCTATATATGGAAATACCTGCAGTTTTGCATGGATTCATGACATACATGCCCGAGTAGCTGGTCGTTATCACTGCTCTGCACAACTCATCATTTTACTTTTCTTAATAGTCCACTGATGAAGGAGAAGCGGACATCCAAACTCCCTGTTTCTCTCCCCGCCCCTTCTTTTCCCTTACTTTCCTCCAAGCAGAAGAGTGGATGAGGAAACACCTGGCAAAGCTGAGCCGAAGAGGCTGACCTGCAGGGAAATAGCTGACACTTGGAATATCTCAAACTTGCAGATATTTAAATAGGGCTTTTGACTTATATTGGTTAATATACACCAGCTGATGTGTAAAGCAGAAAAGGTTGACTTTTGTTGCTATCCCTACGCCTTCCAAGCTTCATCTCCTCTTGCCTTTTCTTTTCTGCTTCTCAAACACATGGCACCCTCTGGCTGTCCAAAGTTTCTGACCCAAACAGACCTGTCTTCCATTCTAAGGAGCATCTTCTTTCTCCCCAGCATCTTTTCATTCAGGCCCCAGCAACACCCAGGTGATGAACTGGCTAAATTCACTCTAAAGTATAAATAGCACCAAATTCTTCCAAAGTGCATTTGCCTAAGACTAGCTCCCAGAATGTTCTGGAAGATACTTTTTGAGCAAGGTCATCTTTACGTACTCTCTGCCTGACCCCGCCCTTATAACTCCCCTCTACCTAGCCTCTCAGGAACAAACATACAGATTCATATTATAGATACACCTTGGCACTTTCCCCCTCTGGTACCTTTCCAAGCAGCTTCATATTTGGTTGGGGCTCAGTAAAATGCACAGCTATTACTTGCAGAGAACATGGAGTGCCAGGGAAAATTGAAAATACCTGAAGCCATTAATCACAAATTTATAAGTATGAAGAAATATTTCCATGAGGAAAATGGGCCATATTTCCATTTCTGAATTTCCATCGAGGAAAATGAGGAATAAGCCTAGAACCCAAAACTCAAGAGATGGACCTCTGCTCCATGCAGGACTCCATTATAGCATTTAAATGGTCTGTCCAATGGACCCACTGTAGAAGGTTTGGGTGACATTCTCCCTAAAATACATCCCCAAGAAGCATTCTTCTGCAGCAAATACTCCTTCATTGGAAGTGAGTTGGTCAATTACCTAAAGATTATAATTCTCAGTTGCAAGACGTGATCTCCCGGGTCTTTATAGTCCAGCTTGAGGGGTTCTTTTCTTTTCAGTTTTTATTTAAAATTCCACTTAGTTAACATCACAGTGTAATATTAGTTTCAGGTATACAATATAGTGATTCAAAGCTTCCATACAACACCAGGTGCTCATCACAACATCCTTAATCCCCATCACCTATTGAACCCATCCCCCCACCCACCGGCTAGTGATTTGATAATTGAACTTATGAGATGTCCCTTTACAGAGTGCCATTTACCATGAAACAGATTTTTATTGAGAATTCCAAAAGAGGAGAGTCTCACCTCACAGTACTCTGTGATAATGCAGAAATTATCTTGCTCCACAAAGCTTGCATGGAACTTGACAATGGCTGGGTGGTCCAGCTTGGAAAGGAGCTGGGCCTCCAAATTGGCCTGCACAGTCTCATTTGGATTGAGTTCTCCCACAGAGATTTCCTTCAGTACTTTTCTGCAGCCAAAAACAAAAACAAAAAAACAAACAATATTTAAGTACATTTAGATCAAAAAAATAATAATTTATATGAACAAATGGTTCAGGGCCACCTAGTTAATGCCCAGGCTACGACCCAATCATAGGTCTGGTATTGGCTGTTATGACACTGAGTCTCCTAGTGGTCCCGGGGCCTGTCACTGACACACCTGTGGTACTACAGTTTTGATCAAACTGGGCAGAGACTGAGCTAATCTTAAGCAACATTGCTGAGGTGGCTCTTCCTTGGTCTCTATATGTCTCAGTTTCTCTTTGTCTTTCACATGGTGTCTCTGCTTCCATCTGTCTCTGTGTATGTTTTATCTCTCACCTTATCTGTTTTCCTCAGCTTTTCTATTTCTCCCTATTCCTATCTTGGTATCTATCTCTGTCTCTCTTTGTCTCTCTCTCTCTCTCACTTATATATATCTGTCACTCTGTCTCTCTGTGTCTTTGACTTTGTCTTTCTCTGCCTCTTACACACACACACACACACACACACACACACACACACGCTTCTATCTCAGCTCTAAAATTTTCCAAATCTATCAACTTAATATCAATAGGGCCATTATCTATATCCTTTCTTTTTCAAACTATTCTTGGCATAGCATACTTTATTGCTATTAGTGTTTAAGAGAAAAAAAAATCTAAAAACATTGATAGAGGTATTTAGGGTCTCAAGCATGTATAAATGGAACAAGAGCTCATTAAATCTCCAAATTATTAATTTTAAACTGTGATAATTCAATGAGGAGTGGACCAAAACACTATCTCTTCCCATCTAAGAAAAAAATAGTCTGATGAACAAACCAATTACGGTACCGAGTATAAACCAGATGGCCAGGGAAAAGCACTTTAGAGCACCAATTACATGTGAGACAGATTCTGCTGATTATAAGTAAACGTTGGCTATTCATTAAGGCAAGTTCTGCAAAACCCATGCTAGAAAACATTTTACAAAGATAGTCTTTAAGAGTTACAGCCTATGCATATTAATGAAAATGTATTTATAGTAGAAACAGTCTTAATTAAAGGCCCTTCAACCAACTCATAGATTAAGCAGAGCTCTCCAGCCCTTTCTAACAGATGCTGACAGCAGCTTTTGCCACAAGTAATGCCTGTGCCCAGTAGGTGCCCAGGAGGTGCTCTCTGGCACACCCGTTAACTCCTGCCCTTCCAGGTAAGATGTGTGCTTACCGAGTCATTGTGTTTACTCCCAAACTTGTTTACGCCAGTTGTGCTTACTACTGTAAATTTGTGACTTAAGTATGACAAACTGATGAAGGATGAGTATGAGTGTTATCTTTGTGAGGAAAACTAAGTCAAACGCTTACCGAAAAACTTCACAGTGACAAGTTACAAAAAAGAATTGCGGTTAAATAAGTAATTGACAAGATAGCGCTAAAAAGTTGCTTTAAAAATGTAAAAATCAGGGGCGCCTGGGTGGCGTAGTCGGTTAAGCGTCCGACTTCAGCCAGGTCACGATCTCGCGGTCCGTGAGTTCGAGCCCCGCGTCGGGCTCTGGGCTGATGGCTCAGAGCCTGGAGCCTGTTTCCGATTCTGTGTCTCCCTTTCTCTCTGCCCCTCACCCGTTCATGCTCTGTCTCTCTCTGTCCCAAAAATAAATAAACATTGAAAAAAAAAAAATTTAAAAAAAAAAAAAAAAAAAAAAATGTAAAAATCAGGGGCGCCTGGGTGGCGCAGTCGGTTAAGCATCCGACTTCAGCCAGGTCACGATCTCGTGGTCCGTGAGTTCGAGCCCCGCGTCAGGCTCTGGGCTGATGGCTCAGAGCCTGGAGCCTGTTTCCGATTCTGTGTCTTCCTCTCTCTCTGCCCCTCCCCCGTTCATGCTCTGTCTCTCTCTGTCCCAAAAATAAATAAAAACGTTGAAAAAAAAATTTTTTTAAAAAATGTAAAAATCAAGTATTCTGAATTCATGCTGCTAAATTTTCATTCCGTTTTAAAGAAGGTAAACCTGGAAAACGTAACATACTATGGATGTAGTTTATGCAAAAAAAAAAAAAAAAGATGAAGGGACCTCTAATCAGAAAACATTAGATATTGGCTGTGCATCAAAAAATTGGAGAAAATGTGCAATAATATGTTTTACATTGATGTAAATATTTTCATTGTCATTGCATTTAAAAATTGTTTCCTCTGTTTACCCAAGTACCAGCCCCAATCACAATGGATAGGAGAGCTCCTATCATTCTTAAAAATGTGATTATACTATACATTTTTTCATTGATTCAAATAAGACTCCCCCCTAGTTGTTTCACTGTGGAAGACATTTCCTCAGGCAATACCAGAGACAGAGCCTGTTTCTTCGCTCAGATGCAGGGCCTAGAAGCTTTAATACTGCAGTCAGCACTGTCTTGTGCAGTTTTTGCCTCTCCTATTCCTCAGTGGCAAACATTTCATAAAAATTCCAGGTTAGACAATCTGTCCTAAAAGCTGAGACACTATGTAGGAAAACTTAGAAAGTGTCCTTATCTTACTGATCCGTATCGCATGTTGGGTGACATTTGGCTTTTTTTCTTGACCAATAAAAGCTTGTTGTTAAGTTTCCATTCTCCAAAATCTGATTCATCAGCAGAATCTTCTATTTCAAGATGGCCATTATTGGGAAATCAGTTTTCCTAAAACTTGAATCATTCATAACATTTTATTCATTTTAAATGTTTCTCATGGTCTTCCCATTGTGAACCCCTAAAAGACAACCCCAGCAGGCACTGGCTGCATTAGATAGGAGGGCCCTAAACAGGGGGCCTCACAGGCTCTGCTTTGCCATTTACAGGTGTCTTTAACTAGGACTGCAATTTAGAAAGTTGGAACATTTGGTTCCCTTCCCCTAATGGAGCTTTCCCTTTGGTGTTGTTAGGTAATGAACACCTTCTCAGGCCCCTACTTGATAATGAAGTGATTCTAGAGAAATGCTTGCATGGGACCATTTTCTATAAGAAGACCAGTTCCATCAAGAATTTGGTTAAAACTGACCTCATGTTATTAAGAGTGGCATCCAGACTGTTAGTAAAAGGAGCTTGAAATGACATCCGTAGTTATGTTTTTCTGTAACTTCTGAAGATTACCACGCAGCTAGCAAAGCTCAGTGACATCTTCATAGTGCCTTTCCAGTAATTTACTGTGCCCAGCTAATATGCAGTTGTAAAAGTCACAGTGGTTAAGCATGACAACATAAAGCCTTACACAAACTTGCAATATTCTCTTGCTGTGAAGGAACAGATGCTATAAAAAGCTTAAATATACTTATTTTTTCCTCATAAACACCAACTATTGTGCAACAGAGCTTGAGATTTTACATATAGTTAACCTGAGTCCTGTCTGGCAGCCTGATGATAAAGCATAAAATCTCATTTGCCCACAGCTTAGCAGACGAAGGTAGGGCTATTAAGACAGGTGGTATCTAATACAATCATCTCTAGCTGACGCAGAGACATTCTACCTTCCTTACCTAAAATCATGTCACTGAACCAACAGAGGAAACTCTCATTACCTATCACAAAATATGAGATCAATATCAGTCGAAGGCAGCATGGAAACATACCAAAACAAGGACAGCTTGTCACCTGCTTGGTGACTCTCAGCCTGTCACCCACTCCTAAATAACATGACAGATATTTATTTTATCAGAACTTCAACTGTTTGGGAGAAACTTTATGACAGCAGCAAAACGCAACACAACACAACAAAAAACCTACACACACAAGCATCCCTGCAGACCCACTTAACTTACAAACTTTCTGTTCTTTTTCCCAAGTGGCATGCTTCTTTCTTTCTAGAATCAGTAACAAACTGACAAACTTTGGAGGGTGACTTTGGAAATCTGGGATAACTATAGCTAATTTCATTCCCTTAAAATTCACCTACTCATCATATAAATGGGGCAGATTTTATTTTTGAGATGTTAACCAAGGGTTGTTCCCCCCCCCCCCAAATATCCTCTTATTCTTTCACATGTTCCCCATCGAATCAGCAGCATATGCTGCCTCAGGAAAAAGAGGACATCTCACAAACCAGAGGATAACTCAAATCCCTGGCTTTTGATTTTCCACAGGAGAGACCAAGGCTAGAGAAAAGATCTGAAGGAATATGTGGCCAGTGGGTGAGTGTCCTCTCCACCTCCAGGTGAGAAAGAGACCCTCTGGACCAGATGAAGGGAAGGCAAGAAAGTTAGGTGTAGCTGAGCCCTTGAAAACAGTTCATGTGCCCTAGGCCGGGTCCAGAGAGGAGAGTAGGAACAGGACTCCAAGATGGGTAGGAGAACATGAGAACAGAAGAACTGTGCTCTCTTTCCAAAGCAGGACATAGAAAAAATAGCAGCACCCTCTCATTTTCTGGTGTCCAGCTAGGGGTAGGAGTGAAAAAAAAAAAAGGTCCTCAAGGGGCAAGGAAGCTGATGAGCCCAAGAGAGTTCTAGAATCCCCTATGTCCCAGTGAGGCATGAGGAGCAGTGGGATAAGGTCCCATGTAGCCACAACCACCTTGGTGAGGGCTAGTCAGCTAGTGGGTGTGGAAAGCTTTGCAGTTAGTCTGGAAAAAACTAGCTATGTCCCTTCCCTTGTGATTTAAGCATTAACAGTCATGCATTGCATGCATGTTGTAAGCACCTACTACGTGTCTACAGTGTAGCAGGCACTGGAGATTCATAGGCCCTGCCCTTGTATCTACCGGGAAAGACAAATATTAAACAAAAAGATAAATGTATGTGAATGTGCAAAAATACATATATTTTCACAAACTTCATATCGAGATGAGCGCTGTGAAGTTGGAGTAAATAACATCTGAGGCTCTCCTCATTTAAGATGTTATGACGCTTTGGGGCGCCTGGGTGGCTCAGTCGGTTGGGAGTCCGACTCTTGATTTTGGCTCAGGTCATGATCTCACGGTTGGTGGGATGGAACCCCATACCGGGCTCTGTGCTGACAGCAAAAATAAATAAATAAACATTAAAAAAATATTTTTGCGTATTTCCTTCCCATCTTTTTGCTACAGTTTTTTTTTTTAAACAGTAGAGGGCAAACCTTTTGCACAATTTGCCTGCTGTTATTTTCACGTGACATTATTACAGCAGAAACCTGTCATTTGAGGCTGCCCGGCATCTTTAGACAGCCTCCCTACATTGCACTAGATCCCTGGACTGTGGGTCCTGCCTTCCCCAGATAGATAAAAACACACAAAAACCGACGAACAAAAAAACTCCACATCTCCCATCTCGCTTGAGCTGGGGCACCCAAGGTGTGACCTAGGTTCTACCAATCAGCTGCACTCACCTGAGACTTTGCTTTGGGTGTGAGCTGAGTGAAGAAACAGGGTGGGCACAGGGCCACCCTTTCATTAGCATAGGTGGCATAAGAAATGGCGTGGCCCTGGTGGAAGTGGCAGCAAGCCACTTCAGTGGCATGGTTCTGGCTGATGTTCCTGGAAATTTAGCCTTTAACCTGCTCCCCAGCCCTCCTGCTGCTGATGTGAGCTATCTGTGTTCTGGAACAAATCCCCTTCTGCTCAAACCACATAAGGAGGCTGCACTTATCTGTACTGGGAGCCCTGACCAATGCAATAGGCATGTTCAGGTGTTACCACAAATCACTGTAAACACTTCAGGGTAATGAAAATGGAATCTCCAAAACTCTAGCTCTCTTAGGCTAATTTTTATTTATTAATTCAACTCTTAAAATGTAGCATCCTCTAAGGGATTTAAGGCCACAGTGTTGCTTACTTTTCTATGGGTAGAAATATCATGAGAGTACAAAACATCCTTTTTAAAGTTATTTCATACTTTTTAATATAATATATACATTTAAAATGTAAAGTGACATAAAAGAATATAATGGCAGAGAGTGATATTGGTTCAATACAGTGGTACATTGATTAAAAAATGGAAATACCAAGTACTGAAGTTACTAAAGGAGTACCTGGAAGAAAAACTTACAGAATTTCGTGGAGAGTATACTACAGATGGAATTTTATTTTATTTGTTGTTTGTTCTTCTCTCAGCAACTAAAAAAAAAACCATATTTTAATGTCTGTGTCCAGAGAAAAGGACAAAATAATTTTATAGGTCACCATCATATGCCATAATCTATGAGCTGCTTTTGTTTCTAACCAGTAAATTCCTGATCCCAGCTCTTCGGGGCTAGAATTCTCTGACTCACCTGGTCTTTTCCTCTCCACTCCTGATCACCAGCATGTAGCAGAGTTTTGGGGGCTCAAATAGCATCATGATACAGTGCAGGTGCCCACCGCAGATATCTATACTGAGAAGGAGAGCCCAATTTCAGACTCCATACAAGGCCCCAAGCAGCCACTCCCAAATACCTTAAGACAGGAAATTCTGTACTTCTGTTACATGACCAGCTACTTACTTATTGCCTTCTGTATGTCAAACACTATGCCACGTGCTGGGGATACAAAGATCAGAAAGAGAAACCTCTTGACCTTCAAGAGAGCTCAGTCCATGGGAGAGGCCAAGAACTATAAAAATAGTTGAACAACATCATGATAAATGCTATAATAGAGTTGGGTGTAGGGTGGGGATCCTTAGTTGTTCTTTGAGGAGAAAAGAAAAGGCAAAACCTATAGATTAGCATCCCAGGATATTCACTTTTGCACACGCAAACTACTTTGTACTATGTGGAATTACCTTTTCTCTAGCTGGATTCCAAGGAGCAAAAGAAATGAATTTATCATTCTTTACTATTTGCCCTGTAAAAATCGATACCCAGTAGAGGAATGTCTGTATTTGAATTATTTGAATAGTTTATGAAAGTTAATAAGCCTGTGAGTTTTTTATAAAGAAAACTACTTACAAAAACTAGGCAAGAATTTCTATATCTATATACCATTCTTTAGATACAAACACCCACACAAACACACAACCAGAGTATACATTATGCAATGTGGAATGAAGTACTTTTTAAAAGACCTGTAAAACTAGCAGGCTCACAAACCACTCTTTTCTTCCTTCCTCCTCACCCATCTATGTACCCTCAGTTTTTATCCAAATATGTTTTATATAACAAGATTTTAAAAATAAATGTGAGGAACCATTAAACCATGCTCTGCTCTAGAGGATTCTTTTAGTTTGGGGTCCCCAAGAAGCAAACCTTGAGACACAGGTTTGTGTGCAAGTAGTCATTTAAGCAGTGAGAGGGAGTGGGGAGAGAAGCTGCTCAGGGGCATTACCAAGCTAGTCACCGCTGTAGCAACTGGAGCTTAGTTCTGTGAAGGAATGCTTGGAAGCCAGTGTAGGCACCTCTGAGTCCCCTGACTGAGGTGCAGGGACCAACTCCCTTCATTCTCTGGTTAAGGCTGCTCCCTGGGAGTATTAACTCCCTCACTTTCCCACCATGCCAGAGCATGGGGCCCTACTGGCCAGAGAGAGACCTGTGCTAGCAGTTGAAGGCTGGACCCATGCACAGGAAACACTAATTGCCCAGGTGATATAGGTAGGGCACCAACACTGTCTTCCACGGGGATAAAAATGAAGTTCCTGCAAAATGGAAAATCTGGTCGATTTTATCTATATCCTGAAAATGGCTAAGATATAGTGATTCCTAGAAAAAGTAAAGTGTCTTTATAGGGAATAATGAAACCGAAAATCACTTATAACCTATAGGTGAATTCCATACCCTAGACTTTTCAAAACCGATTTAGTTTACAAACACATGAGCAGTGTATAGGAGTATTGCACACAGATAACAAGCAAAGAATAAATAATTAACAATAACTAATAGTACAGATAATAAACAAAGAACAAATAAATAAGAGTAGAATTATTTCAGACATTTTAGTTTGGCAAATAGGCTATCCTGGCTCCTTTCTAGATTATATTATCATTTGTGGTGACAACTTCTATCCAGTGTTTCAAGGCTGGTACCATAACATTATGCAAGTTGCCATTTATTTTTAAGGAACTGAAGAGAGTAAACAGAGATTTCAGGAGTAGGAGGTTTGGAGACAAATATGGCCCAAATAAAAAATTTCTAATAACTATGTGAATTCAATGACTTTCCCCATCTGTATAAATTTTGAAAAGTAGAAGTGATTTGAGCACGTTTCAAGGCTGGAAACAGCACTGGTGCTCACTGTAAGAGCTCTGCAGAGAATCTCTGGTGTCAGTGCAGGAATAGAACTGGCAGGCACCTGGTGGCTCAGTCGGTTAAGCATCTGACCCTTGATCTTGGCTCAGGTCATGATCTCACAGTTTGTGAAATTGAGCCCTGCCTTGGGCTCTGTGCTGATAGCACAGAACTGTTTGGGGTCCTCTCTCTCTCTCTCTCTCTCTCTCTCTCTCTCTCTCTCTCTCTCTCTCTCAAAATAAATAAAGAAATAAACTTTAAAAAATAAAGAATAGAACTGGCTTCAGGATATGCCATATCCAGTTCTTTTCCAGAGGACTCCTTGGAGATTATTTGGAGAAGATATAACATGTCTAACTGCTCTGTTGTGAAAAGCCCTTCACCCAGGGGTTTTTCAATTCTCTTGAGCAAAGAGCCTTAAGCCGAGCCAAGAAATCCATCAGTGAGTATTAATTAATCAGATAGTTACAAAAGCCAGCATTGGTTTTGGCCCTATTGAGAAAGCCTGTGTAGTTTGCACTCACTACAGTGGGTCTATTCCGCCCCCTCCCCACCTCCATTTCTAAACCACAGCCTCCATAAAAGCTGCTGGGACTGTCTCATGAAAAGCTTCATTGGGAACAAACTGCCCTTCGCTCTCCTTTTAGCTAAAAAAATGAGTGGATTCCCTTCATGGTGAACAGCTTTCTGGAGCTTCTTTAGAGGAGACTCTAAAAGTTCTCCTTACAACCTGGGATGTATTAGAATCAACTCTAATTTCCCCCTGAAAACCAGTTATGGCTCTTCTCCCCTTTCCTTCTCCCCTATACGTCAACACAAGTGGTCAGGCCATTCTATTTTTCTTATTTATACAGATGAGCCAAGTCACTGAATATTACATCTTGATTATTTTAAGAGACACTGACTGTCTACCCATCTCCCCACAACTCCACCATCATATGATCTAAAGAGGAGGACCCTCTCCCCAGCCCCTGGGATGAATCATAATTCACCTAAGTCTATCATGTAATCCTATTCCCCTTACCAGTGATTAGTTTTGGCGTGATGTAATTCTGGCCTAGAAGATATGAGAAGTCTTTGGGGTTTTCTGGGAAAGATGTTCCTTGGTGATAAAAAGAGAAGCGTGGGAGGAAACTCTCCTTTAATCTGCCTCTGCATGTCATCATCTCCATGTGACTCCTTGAACTTTGGCAGCCAGCTGGGGTCATGAAGGAAGCCACCCCAAGATGACAGGCTGAATGACAGGAAACAGTAGGCACCAAGGGCCTTCATGATATTATGAGCTGCTAATTTCATCAACCTGGAACTTCCCTCTCTTTCTAGAGTTCTTGTTAGTGAGATGCCTTTCTTTTTCTTTTTAATATGAAATTTATTGTCCAATTGGTTTCTATACAACACCCAGTACTCATCCCAGCAGGTGCCTTTCTCAATGCCCATCACCCACTTTCCCCTCCCTCCACCCCCCATCAACCCTCAGTTTATTCTCAGTTTTGCCTCCTTCCCTCTCTAACTTTTTTTCCCCCTTCCCCTCCCAAATGGTCTTCTGTTAAGTTTCTCAGGATCCACATAAGAGTGAAAACATATGGTATCTGTCTTTCTCTGTATGGCTTATTTCACTTAGCATAACACTCTCCAGTTCCATCCATGTTGCTACAAAAGGCCATATTTCATTCTTTCTCATTGCCAAGTAGTATTCCATTGTGTATATAAACCACAATTTCTTTCTTTCTTTCTTTCTTTCTTTCTTTCTTTCTTTCTTTCTTTTTTTTTATCATTCAGGGCATATTTATTCCAAGTGAGTAAAAGGCAGATGACTTGAATCAACAGCAAAATAGTCACAAAATTAAATGCAAGGAATGACATCATAAACCACAATTTCTTTATCCATTCATTGGTTGATGGACATTTAGGCTCTTTCCATAATTTGGCTATTGTTTTTTTTTAAGGCTTTATTGCAATTTATTTTTTTTCAATATATGAAGTTTATTGTCAAATTGGTTTCCATACAACACCCAGTGCTCATCCCAAAACGTGCCTTCCTCAATACCCATCACCCACCCTCCCTTCCCTCCCACCCCTCATCAATCCTCAGTTTGTTCTCAGTTTTTAAGAGTCTCTTATGCTTTGGCTCTCTTCCACTCTAACCTCTTTTTTTTTTTCCTTCCCCTCCCCCATGTGTTTCTGTTAAGTTTCTCAGGATCCACATAAGAGTGAAACCATATGGTATCTGTCTTTCTCTGTATGGCTTATTTCACTTAGCATAACACTCTCCAGTTCCATCCATGTTGCTACAAAGGGCCATATTTCATTCTTATTGCATAATTTGGCTATTGTTGAAAGTGCTGCTATAAACATTGGGGTACAAGTGCCCCTATGCATCAGCACTCCTGTATCCCTTGGGTAAATTCCTAGCAGTGCTATTGCTGGGTCATAGGATAGATCTATTTTTAATTTTTTGAGGAACCTTCACACTGTTTTCCAGAGTCTTTCTTATTATTTAAGCTGTTTTGATAGCTAAAGACACTCTAATACTAATGCTTTGCTATAAGAAGGAAGAGGAGATTTTTAAAGAAGAGACTAGAAGCAGAGAGAGAGAACTGGGTGAACATTCATTTGTATTTAGAAAGCACTAAGTCTCCTAATTTAAACTGGAAAAGGTATAATGGCTCTTTTCTACTTGAACATCAGTATTAATCTTCAAAAAATCATAACAAGGTGAACTATAATGAACTACACAAAAATGGATCTATAGCAAGAAAATACATCCTAATAAATGACTAGAAATTATTTGTCATTAGTAAATCTGGAAACTAAGACAACACCGTAATTGTTTAAATAATTTGAAAACACAATTTTTGTCATTAATTCAAAATTTTCATATGTCAAAATTTTTAGCAGTTATCAAAAAGTATTAGGATTCAAAATGATTAAAATGTCACCACCGTCCCCTTCCTTCCCTTGGGTATAGATATGGGAGCTATAAGAGCAAATAGGAGATCTAGAATGAGTGGCAAGGAGGGAAAGAGTGAAGTAAAGGGCATGAATAATTTAGCAAAAAAAAATAGAAAATATATAAATCAGTGAAGTGAAAAACACCAAGAAAAAAGAATTCCTAAAATTTCTAGTCTCTCCCCTCTTCTTTTCTCCCCCCAAATTAAGAAAACATACTTTAATAGATAGTAATAAGTATACTTTTTTCTACAATTCTCTGGAGATAGGAGAGAAAAATTTACTGATAGAAGGAATTACTTTGTTTCACATGATTTGAAGCCTCCAACTTAAGAAATCAAGAATGAAGTCATTAGGTATTAGAAGCACAATGATGATCATTACAATTTTTAGAAGGTAAAACAAAGTTCCAAGAACAATAGATGACATTTATTCATATTGAGGCATTTATGAGATGCTCATCTGATGGTCTTTCTTGACCCCTCCAGGACTAAGCTAAGGGCCTCCCTTCTATGCTCTCATTGCATCCTGTGACAACATCTATTCTCATAGGAACTCCCTTATTGGACTGCAGGCACCCTAAAGGCCAGGGTCACACTTTATTCACTACAGAATTCCCAGCACCTCGCAGTATCTTAACATATTTGAAGGAGACCAAGTTTGCACACTCTTCACCTTCAAAATTCAGCTTGCTCATTACCTCTACCAGCAAAAGTGTAACTTTGACAATTACATATTTTCATATCTATCTGTTCATCTCCACTCCCATGCTGAGAGCAATTAGATTTCATTCATTTCTGTGTCAGTGTCTAGCACAATTCTTGGCACATGGTGGATGCTCCACAAATGTTTGACTATTGAATGATTAAAGTCAACAACACACCAAGCATGTAGCTAAGGTAGTAGGATCACAAGTCCTATGCATGATTTTGTCCTTTATGGAAACATACCAGTTTGTATACTGGGCATCAATCTGAAAGTGGAAATTTATAAAAATTTGCTTCCTAGATAGAACACCTGCTGGAATAGCCCTTATCTGGAAGCTGACTTACCTATGGGAGCTGATAACAACATTAGCATTGACAATGAAAAATGGCAACCTGGAAAATGGTTTCGTGCAATGTTTCACATTATCTCAGAGATGGTAACACCCACTACAATGACCTGGCCCATGATAACACAAAGCTACCCGGTTTTCCATATCCCGTCCCCTTATTCAACTTCTTCCCCAATTTTTGGAATGAATTTTATGTTTTTATAGAATTTTAAAGCTAGACAAGATCTTCCCAGAGCATAACAATCAATACACCTCAACATATTAAGTCATGAGAAGTTACATATTTGTCCAAGACCATATAGCATGTTACAGCAGACCCACCATTTACCTCTTGAAAGAGGAAAGACTACCAATTCCAAAGAACCAAACTTTGTCTCCAGATTTAACAGTTTCCCCCTCTCCTGCTTTAGTACCTAATAACTAAGACGGTATAAAACTTTTTCACTTTTCAAACCTTGTTTCAAAGAACAAAATCTCCTGCTACCTACTCTATTCTTCCCCTCCTTAGCATTAGAGAAAAAGGGAAAAATAAAAACAGAAAGCCTCTTCTTCATAGTGATTGGAATAATGGTCTTGCTCTTGATGAGGCACTAATAGGGTTATGTCTGTTTTTAATTAATTATCATATGAGGGTTATAGACAATCTTATCAATAGTTGGGAGTCTTCGCCACTTACAGAGCCCCAGATTTGGACTGAAATTGAATGAGACCATACAGAAGAGGAAGAAAATATTTTTTAACTTACCTTTCCTAGAAAGGTGGTGAAATCTGCTTTTGTGAGGTTGCCCTAGATACCACAACCCTACAAGAATAATTCTGTGTGTGAAAGAGGTCAAGCATTTATAAAGTTCAATTGTGCAAAATCATTTGATCAAAACTGTTAAAAGATGTAGTAATATGCTCTAAAAATAAAAATAAATAGATAACACTCTACAACAAATCACTCACTCACTCTATTACACTAAGTACTAAGCCTAGAGCAAAGAGTCTGTTTATTGTCAGCAAGAAAATTAAAGAGCATGACAATGTCAGTAAGGATGTGAAAGAATAATTTACCATAGATAATCAGGTTAGCTTTTGTTATGATTGTTATATGCTCCAAATTTAAAATTAATGTTAGGTTAATATTCAAAATGCAGTATTCTAATGCATAATTCATGTCAAGTTTTTATTTTGAATGTGACGGAAAAATACTAGAATTGTGAATTTCAAAGAGATAATCGGATGTGATGCAAAGCCTACCATGAAATCAAGATACAGTGACAAATTGAGTTTTAAAAAGCAACAAAAACTGATTAGCTCCATTTTCTTGACTAGGTAAAACCAACACAGGATAAACCCTGTTTAAAGTGAAATTAAATTATGATCAAGGCAAGAAGAAGGTTGATGCTCCAAAAACAAAATGAAAAAATAATCTAGGGTTTTAGTGAAATAAAATCCCCTAATTGTATTTATAGCAGGTGCTGGTTGGCTGCCAGTTAATGCAGAGACAGTCAAAACAGCAAAAAGTTTGTATTTCCAAATTTCAGTCTCTATTTCATCACCATCGTAAGCATAAAATACGGACTTAAGCTAAAACTCTAACTATAGCATAGAGCAGATTACTCTATTTAATTTTGAGATGCAAAGGGAGGAAAATGAAGCTCCGTATTAGCATACTTTCATTAGTGGGTTTAAGCAACTAATTCTGGGTCTTACGTTTTGCTGAGTTGTGCTTATGCAAAAAAAAAAAAAAAAATCTCTTAATCTACCAACAGACCCCAAGTTAGAATCTACTACTAGGAAGGATCTAGTTTCCCTGAACAACAGCTTATGGATTTAGTCATTGATTTGCAATGGACAAAAAAGTCACAGTCAACTGTGTAAGCGGGGGACATGAGGACACATGGCTAGCCTGTCTCTGATGACACAAGTCTTCATACTTCCAAGTCCAGAGGGTGGAGGGGTGCCTGGCTAAATAAGGTGCTCCAGAACCTTCATACTCGCTGAACCTCACCGAGATGGCTGTGCAGAGTTTGTTCTGGTTGCCCAAGCAGTCCACAGGAACCCCACACATGAGACGGCCTCCTCAGGTCATAGCACAGAGCAAAGGACACTAAAAACTGTCTTAGGCATGGTCTTCCACCAGCGCTGTTTCTAGAGGTTCTGAGTCTCTAGAATTTATTTGAGGATAAATCAAAGTGTTGTTAAGTTCAGACAATGAAAGAAAAAACTGTTAGATTCATAATGTTATCTAAAGAAGCCCCAAGGAAGGGACCCAGGGTCTTCGAGCAGTGCCTCTCAAACTTCACCATGCATCCAAATCACCAGGGAGTTGTTCCAATACAGGTCTAGGGGAGACCTGAGACTGCACATTCCTAACAAGGTCCCAGGTGATTCCCCAAGATACTTGTCCAGGGGGCACACTTTTGAGTAGTAAGGTTTAGAGCAGGTAGGGGTCCAGAAGACTGCCAGGGCTGAGTGTTGAAGAACCCCAGAGTTTTCTAGAGACTTGGGGGTAGGGCAGGTTTGAAGAGTAGCCCAAATAAGAGACTATGTGTCCCCCTCCCAGCCCACGAAACATGAGACCTCACTGGACGAAAAAGGTTTGGAAACTACTGCTGGTCCAGCCCCCTCACTTTACAGATGAGGACACTGGAACCCAGAGAAGCCGTGAGACTTGACTATACCCTCTCCTGAGAATATTCCATAGCCAACACCAAGATGATTCCAAAACTCCAAATGCCAAAAGCCAGTTTTAAAACACCATTAGGAAAACTTCCCTTCAGTTTTGGCCCATACCTTAAAAACTGCAGTTTGCATTGGTTTTCTTTTGTTCTGTTCCCATTAGTGATAAGGTACAGCTACCCATTGGCCCTTTGAACATATGGTTACATAATATATTACTTGAATGTATTTATACTCAGCCTCATTCCACAAAGGATTTGACATAACTTATATAATAAAATAGAAAATTGAGACAAGCAAGAGTAGGTGGAACTAAGAAACAGGGAAAAGAACACAGATATGCTGGCCAAAAATTGTTGCTACAGTTGAACTTCAAATTTAATTCCAAACTTCTTAGAATGTATGATGGTTACCATTGCTGTTACTATTGTTGCTGATATTAATGGTAATGTCAGAGGTGCAAGTTTTGCCTATGACAAGAGGGTATTTCAGTCTTTGGATCCTTTATGACATAAGCCAGTTTTCAGTTTAGACACAAAGCAGTGGAGGTGTCCCCAAGGCGGACGTCAGTGATTCTTTTAAATAGAACTCACTCAGAAACAGAATTCCAACTTACACATGGACTAATGCACTTTGATGTCTCATTTAAGAAAAGCTTCTCAACTCTTGCCTTAACTCCAGTTTCTATAGTCAGTACATCTATATAAAGCACCTGCACTGTGCAAAACATTCTACTTGTGTGAGGCACAGCCTCTGCCTTTGAGAGGTTTGCAAGCCAATGGGAGGAAGACAAATAGTTACAAGTTATAAGAAAGCAGCATGCACCTTCAAAGGATGAAATAAATATCCCAAAGAGAGAGCCAAAGGCCAAGATATGAGATAATCATAAGAAAACCTCCAACTGCTAAATAGTGATACTGGTGTTAATTATGACAATACCAAGTGCTATAGAAGGGCCAGTTATTCGGCGGTCTGCATTGTGCTATTATAATCCTCACTTTTGAAATGAAAAAACTGAGACACAGACAGGTTAAGAACTTCATTTAAAGGCACATGGTCAATCAAGTGGCAAATCACACCTAGTAATGACGAAACGGAGACCCCACTTCTGAATCCTGGGTACCTCCACACTGTGGGATCCTGCCTTCTGAATTTACAAAGTTAGACCCAAACGAACTACAACTGAGAACACAACTTGAAGATATATTCTCTGCACCAAGGTTGATAATCTGAATAACCAGGAAAAAAGGGAGGGATGTCCTCCTGTTCCCCACCCCAGCAAAGTACATGTTCCAGTTTTCATGACAAGAATCTTTCAGAAATTGTATAGCAAGAGGACTGACATGAATCTCTGGCAAAGTTGAAGAAATGATGATTAAACAGATGGCTTGTGAGCATTTATAACATGAAGCAGTGGCCAGCAGGGGCTCACATGGGCTTATGGAAAATAAACCATACTAAATTAACCTAATTTCTTTTTGTGAGAGGGTTATTTGATTGGTTGATGAAAGAGAAGCAATTAGTCATGGTATATCATGATTTCGGCCCATCTGAAGAAGTCATGTTAACAGATGTCAGTGAGATGAGTCTTGTGATATCCTTTTAATATGGGAGATATGGAATCTTCATGTGGACTCATGGCTGGTTGAGCAAACAGACCAATCATGCTGGAGTCTTGGGTCTCTGGCCACTTTGCAGATGTTCCCTCTTATGATGCTATCAGGATCCATCTGTAACACTATTCTCACCAACATTTTATCAATGATTTAGATGAAGATCCAAAAAGACATATTTACCTAGTTTGTAGAAGCCACAAAGGCAGGGAGCATAACTAACAGACACAGGCAGAGTCAATGTTTCAAAGTGACTGAAAGAAGTCGAAATGTGAGCTGGGGAACCACCCAAGTTAAATTTTGCAAGACTAGACCTTAAGTTCCATAGTTACAGGTGGGGAAATCAAATTCTCAAATCTAAGATGAGTGAAACCTGGCTTAAGAGTAGAATGGCTGATCCATAAAAACTCTGATGGTAGTATATAGGAAGGAGAATAGCTGACCCCAAGACTCAATATGAGACAACAATATGATGTGACTCCCCAGAGCTCCTGAGATTCCAAGCTGATCCTGAAATATACGAAAGGTTGTGGTATCAATATACTTAGTTTCATCAGGCCTGGGAAACTCATTTCAAAAAGAATATTGTCACCAAAGTTAGACCAAGGAATGATGACTAAGATATTTAAGGGTGCTAAAATTAGGTTACCCAAGGAACAGAGAAATGAGAGGGACAGAGCTAATATATTTTGAGCAATGACTTGTGAAAATGGGTTAGAAATGTTTGCTTTGTTAATATTCAATATTTATAACCACATAGATATTTATTATTCTCTCCATCATACAGATGGGAAAACTGAGACTGATAATTTATAGGTAATTATCCAAAGTGAGTGGAGAGATTAGGATATGAATGCAGAAGAGTCTGAATTAAAGCCAAGTCTCCTTCTACCTCATTATTAATTAAACCTCTACCCAGTAATTAAGACATTGATAATATTGAGAGCAGATTAGATTAACAAGGGACAGGATAACAATGTCATATGATTCTTGTACATGCCACGATTTTGTGCCTTTACTCATTCTATTTCCCCTGCCTGGACACCTCTATCTACCAGGTTCATATTCATCCTGTGAGATTTGGCCTCTATGTTCTGTCTTCTACAATGTCTCCTCCATTCTATAAAAATGGGATAAGGGTACCTCCATCTAGCATACCTACCCTGCAAGCACCCGGAAAGGCCTATTTACATCCTGGTTTACATGACTGGTCTGTAAGTTCTTTGAAAGCAAGAGCCATGTACAACTAGTTTTTATTTGTTCTTCACAGCAGCTTTATTGAGATATAATTCACCTACAATAAAACTCACACTTTTGAAGTGTACAATTCAGTGGTTTTTAGCAGTACACTCCCAGAGGTTTGCAATTATCATAACCATCTAACTGTAGAACATATTCATCATCTTTGTTATGGACTGAATTGTATGTCCCCCACCCCTCAAATTCACATGTTGAAGTTCCAACACACAATACCTCAGAATAAAATCAGTTATTTAGAGAGAAAGTCTTTAAAAAGATGATAAAATTAAATTGGGGCCATTAGGGTGGGGCCCTCATCCAATATGACTGGTGTCTTTATAAGACAGCCACACCAAGGGCACACCCGACAGAAAGGCCATGTGAAGTAAAATGGAAAGGTATTCATCTATAAGCCAAAGAGAGAGATCTCTGAGGAAACCAGCCCTGATGGCACCTTGATCTTGGACTTCCAGCCTCCAGAACTGAAAGAGAATACATTTCTGTTGTTTAAGCCACACAGTCTGTGGTTTTATGACAGTCCTAGAAAACTAATACAATTCCCAAAGAAACTTCTTACCCATTAGCAGTCACTGGTCCAGGCAATCAATAATCTATCATTTCTGTCTCTGTGGATTTGCCTATTCTGGATATTTCATATAAATGGATCATATGACATATGGTCTTTTGTGACTAGCCTCTTTACCTATCATAATGTTTTCAGGGTTCACCCATGTTGTGTCAGTACTTCATTCCTTTTCATGGCTGAATAATATTGCATTGGATGGATACAGGCACATACACTACATTTTGTTATCCATTTATCAGTTGATGGACATTTGTGTTGTTTCCACTTTTTGGCTACAATGAATAATGCTGCTATCACCACTTGCGTACAAGTGTTTGTGTGGGTATATGTCTTCTTTTGCTGTACAACTAGAAGTGAAATTGTCACCAATTGTCACCTGTGCATGATTTCATGCTCTGCTGTCACTGGCTTGAAATTCTTAATAACTTTTAACAAAGGGCCCTGCATTTTCATTCTATACTAGGCCCTGCAAATTATGTAGCCAGAACTGCCTGTGTAACTCAAGCATAATAGCTATTTATAATGGACTCTTGCTAAACAAACCAACCTCATTCTTGGTCACTGGGTCAATTTTGCTTTTAAACATCTGATTAAGCTAGAGAGGGTTCAAATATACTAATCCTCTATGTGTCTATCACTGCTATAAATGTTCTTAACACAGAAGGGGTACAAGACCATGATGACAGATGAGGAAGTCAAGAAGCTATGGGAACATTTAGAGGAACTGAAACATCTTTATCTGTTGAAGCCAATCAGGTGCTCAGAGCAATGCTACCACCAGTGGGGCCACATAAAAATTAATCTTCCGGAGTCAGTACAAAGCCAATCAGATGGGAATCAACTGTGTGCATCCTGTGATACAAGTGCTATTAACATATACACCTCATGCCATGTGGACAGATCTTAATTTGGTTCAGTTCCCGAAAGGGCTACATGGAAGAGTTAAATGCACATTGACAGTTTTGGTGAATGGCAAGGCTCACTCATAGGATTTTTATTACATTTTAAAATCAGGTTTATTTCTTGCGAGTTACACTCCTAAAATTCTAACTTATGTCCAGGAAATATGGCTCTTAAGTCATAATGGTTTGACTCTCTTTAAGGATGTATGTAAAAAAACAAAATTAACATATATAATAAAATTTCCTCTTATATTTGAATCTCCAGCTCCAGAAAAACTACCCTAAAATAAAATTGAAGCAACTCAGTGCTTTCAATGAGATAAAACATACTTTCACAAGAACCAAGAAAAATAATGCTTCTCCTTAAAATAACCTGAAAACACATTTCAGTGTTAATGACAAGTTCTCCCGAACTAGAGATCAGTATACTTTGTAGTTTACCTGGAATTTTTTAAAAACCTTTTCATTTGAAGCATCCTTACAGATCAAATAAAACAATTCTGTTGAAGTACTTTTTCTTTTTAAAAGATGAAGTTGGGGTACTGGGTGGCTCAGTCAGTAAGCACCCGACTCTTGGTTTTGGCTCAGGTCATGATCTCATGGTTATCAGTTCAAGCCACACTAACAGTGCAGAGCCCGCTTAGGATTCTCGCTCGCTCTCTCTCTCTCTCTCTCTCTCTCCCTTCCTCTCTGCCCCTCCCCTGATCATTTTCTCCCTCTCTCTCTCTCTCTCTCTCCCTCCCCCCCACCTCTCTCAAAATAAATAAACTTTAAAATAAATAAAGTTAAAGTTATATTATTATTGATGAGAAACAATATAAAACGACAGATTTCTGCGATCTTCTGGATCAACTCTCAACAATTTTATATTCATAGAAAACTAAGACAAAAGAAAATTTAAAACTTCATCTTTCATCAGTTATAGAATTTGTTTTTAAAATGTAATGGTTAAATCCTTAGTGAAGATCCAGGAAATCTTACTTTCGGTCTCAGTTTTGTAGCAACCTTACATTTGAACTAATCACCTCTCTGCAACACCTCAGCTGTAACCCAGGAAAATTCCTGTCACCCAGACAGACATATTTGTGAGGATCAAGGGGCCAACAGGGATGACTGTCTTAGAATCTAAAGTTGGGGGTGATTTCCCTCTCTTGTTCATACTACACTATAACTTATTTAAGGAAACTGTGATGGAGACTTTGAGACATCAAGAGACAGAGATGAGTCACTGGGTTTTATTTACATAAAATAGAATGATAAGCTCTATCCAGATATTACACCAACAGCATTCAGACCTCCAAAGAGGGGATTCTTCAGGATCTGAAGAGACCTGATCCAGGGCTGGTTATGCTTTCCCTCACACTAGGGGTCAAGGACAGGAGAGGGTTCCAGCCTTTGTGGAGGGCATCTGCTCTGACCCCTTTGTTATCTTCTCTCAAGGAAGAAATTGGGGGCCCTTAATGACCCAGCTCTACATCTGGACGTATAATAGCAAGCTTCTCTCTGTTCCCTACTGGAACCAAAGATAGCACACTGGCATGATTTCTGACAAAGAGGGACATCACTCATAGAGAGTTTCAAACACTATACGTTTTCCCTCACTGTAACACATAGCTTATCTTTGGGGGGGGCACCCGTTCTTGGGGTAACACTTAAGAATAATAAACAGTAGTCACTGCACTTTAGATCCATCTGCTCTCAAAAAGAAACCATTAATGAAGATGTCTAGAGACTTTCAGGCCCCAACTGAAAGAACTTCCTGAGGGCCTCCATATCATTGACTCTGATGAGGGGAAAACACACAAAGTGTGCTGGCCACTGAGGGAGGAACAAAATCTTCACAGGAAATGAATGAAGCCTAAGCCTGGAAAACTGAATGTCTGTCTGAAAATACCTAACTCCTAACATGTCTAGGGTGATCCTATCTGCAAGGGCAGGAACAGGGACAGCTTTCCCCTCCGAGATCTCCCCATCCCAATACCATGGCATCCATTCATCCAGTATGAAATCTCTTCTGCAGAGCAGAGAAAGCTACACAATGAGACAGACACAGAGGGCAGAACTAGCCAAAATTTCAGAAGTCTCCATTGACCTGCAGGCAGTGAAATGAAGTTAAAGCCCGTCAGAAGAAAACTTGAGCACCTTTCAACACACAGTCATCCTTATGCCCCTGAAAAATGGCCCCAGCTTTCCAGAGGAAGGAACCGAATAACACAAAGCATAGGTGGTCTCTCTGCACTGTTGCCCACACACAGAAATATAAGCATATGGAAAAAGGTTGTCTCCTTCTGCTACTGGAAAAACTAGAGCTTTAGTGATAGGTTTTGCTCCAAAATTCCTTCCAATGATCTTTTGACTTAGATATTTTTGATATCCAAGAGGGACTATTTACTATTATTTTAATGCCAAACATAATACAAAGTATCAACTAGCATTTATTAAATAGATGCATACCCACCCTCCCTGTCCTCTTTCCTGTTTTATTTTTTCCATAGCACTTAATCACATATTAGTATATGATTTTACTAATTGTCTAATCTCTCTCCACAGCCCCACCAGAATGTCCTCTCCCTGAGGACGACTTGGTTGTATCTGCTGCTGTGGCCCATGCCTAGAACAGTGCCTGATATTGTTAGCAATCTATCCAATGACCAAAGACTGAATGAAGACGTTAGCATCATAGGTTACTTAAGGTAAAGGCTGCTTCCTAATTGTTGCTGACTGAATGATTCTGTTGCACTAAGTACTTGACTGTTATAAACTGGATCCCTTTATTTTATTTTATTTTTTCCCTGCAGGACATGGAGTAAAAGATCTTCAAATCAAAAAAGTGATTCCTTCCCCACCCAGGGAACAGCAAGATGTCACGACTCTCCTGTTCCCATGGGTGGCATGGCCTGGCCAGTTTATTAAGATATCACCCTTGGCTGAGGCTGGTCTTTCTGCTACAGTAGAGGTAAAGCAAGTTTAACCTTGGAATGGGGAGGTGGCAGGGTCAGGGTGCAATGCTGCCCAAGTGCACCTCTGAAGGGTCATTTCAAACTGGGGTTTCACATACATCAGGACATTCATCAGTCTAAGTTATAACCCCCACGCCCCACCCAGGGCCATCTTCAGCAATTCCACATCCGTCAAGTAGGTCCAAAGGTCCTTCACTAGAAGAGCCTCCTCTCCCTGTAGCTCCTCTAGGTTTATCTTCTGCATTAGGTTTATCCCAAAGTGGCCAAAATGGCTTTTTATTCAGTGCTGCACATTCATGAACTTTTCAAAGGTCGACCATGACAAGAGCTCCAAGTCAGATTATACCCTCTGTCTCACAGACACGCTGACAATTAGGAAAGAGGTTCCCCATACAGGTTTAAATGTATTTCCCATCTCTGGGCCATCCCAACTGTGATACACTAAGAATTAAGATTTAACTTAATTCCATAATTATCCTGTGAGCAATACAGTCACAGTGCATTGCATTTTTGCATATTAAATTTTTTGTTGTTAAATTTACATTTAACACATACCCCATTTTTTGTTGTCCTATTTTACACAGTCTTACATTTAAAAGACCTCAGTGGGAGAGCCTGGGTTGGCTCAGTCAGTTAAACGTCCAACTCCTGGTTTTGGCTCAGGTCACGATCTTAAGGTTCGTGAGATCAAGCCCTGCATCGGGCTCTGTGCTGACAGTGCTGAGCCTGCTTGGGATTCTCTCTCTCCCTCTCTGTCTCGGCCCCTCCCCACTCATGTGCACACTCTGTCTCCCCAAATACGTGAATAAACTTTAAAAAAAAAGTTTTATAATTTAATATACCTCAGAAGAATGGAAGTGATCCATATCTCTCCCAGCCTCAAAGAGACTCTGATCTCTCTTACTCCATGGCCCTTCTAAAAGAGCTGTTTGCATTCACATACTACTTTCAGCCCAGATGTCATTTTCTGGAGGACAAAGACTGTGGCTGCTTCATCTCTTTGTAGCTATCAACTAAATGCTTGTTGAATGAAACTGCTCTTTGCCATTCTCATCTACAATGGAGAGTTAAGTTTGGCTAAATTTATGGCTTTTTCTTTCGAGACAGAGCACACATACATCTTTATGTACTCACAAACTAGGAGATGTCCATCTAATACAAAGATAACAACAACAAAAATCAACAACAAACCATGCCAGTTAAAATGGTCTGTGGAAATAAAAAAATTTTCCCAAATATATTTCTCAGCTGACTTGTGCTTTTCCTAGGAAGAAGTTAAAAGTATATTAATGAGCTGTTTTTAGCCTTTTATTCATCTAACTAGTGAAATTAAAATATTGGCAGACTGTAATTAAATGAAGACGACATTATGGACCCTGAATTAATACTGTCATTGGAAATACTGCTGTGTATTACTAGTTGGTCTGCGTGTTACATTACCACCATCTGCTGTTCATGATGGTCAGTTTCAGAGTAGTGACTTTCCTTCTCATTCCCCTTACTAAACCGTTGGTAAATTTAATACCACATATGCCGACCACTAATTTCAACGTGCACCCTGCTGTCCTGGGTAGTATTTCCTAAGTTGAGCTCCTCAGTACACCAAGCTAGTAAGAGCCACCTGGAAAGAAAGGGAGTTCAGTGGTTGAAGGAGTTTGGGAAAAGCTCTTGAAGGGTCACATTTTACCCCAGCAGATTGAAGTCTGTCTGTCAAGAGTCCCTCAGTTTAAAAAAAAAAAAAAAAAAACTGATTTAACTTTGTGGAACCAAGTGTTTTCTAAACTTGCTTAATCATGGAACTCCCTTTTGATATAGGACACCTATTAACATTTTCAGAGGTGCCAGCATTTGGTGGTTCATAGCTGTAAATGTTGCAAACTAGGCAATTTTACAACACGACGTTTGCTTATAAATAATGTGCCACCAGATTTACACATGTCGTCTTATATCACCTCCAGAAAACACAGGATGGCAAAGTAACGTTGTCACTATCACTTCATAGCAAAGTTATTTCAGAAAATGAATCCTCCCACTACTAGGCCTCAATAACAACTTTCCAGCAGTGCTTCTTAAGTTCTTCCAGCAAAATACCTCTAATAGCAAAGAAGCATAAACTCACACCCCTGGAACGGGACTGTCAAAAACAGGATATGTCTCCGAAATCTCATGCTTTGCTTTTAAAATTCGTGCAAGAAATAGTGCCATGTTGGTGAAGTGACAAATGTTCATGATTATCCACTGCAGCAGTGTTTTTAATTACAAAACGTTAAAAACAACCCAAATGTACATCAACGGGAAAGTGGATAAATTATAGGACAGCCATATAATGGAATATACAGCTGTTAAGACAAAGAATGGGAACATTCTCTACATACTAACATGGGAAAAGCTCCAAAATAGTTAGGCCTATGAAAAAAGCACATAACAGAACTGTGTAAAATGCCAGTTTTTATCAGAAAGGGGCAAAAATCAGAATTTCAGAGTTGCTTATATATGCATAAGGCAACTTTGGAAAACTCCGTAGGAAATTCTTAACAATGCTTACCTTTTGGGAAAGAACGTAGGAACTCAGAAAAAGGAAGACAGGGATAAGAGACTTTTAACAGTATATCATTCTATATTTTTGAGACATATGAATGTGTAACCTATTAAAATTATATTAAACATTCAAAAAGCATACAAATTTTCATTCCATGACATATTCACATCTGTACTAATTTTTTTTAATTCCCATATATTTTTACAATAGTAAAACTAAATCCATCTTTAAATTCCTGTTTGCTGGGACATCTAGGACATCATATGTGTGGTTCAGTGTGAAAGGCATGGATTTAGGCCATTTAAAACTTGCTTAAACATTTAGCTTTCATTCCAGTTGCAGAACCAACATCAACACAAAAAAATCTGGAACCTCAACTTAAAAATACTTGCTCAAACAGTTTGGGATTTTTATCTATAAGCTGGAGTTAGAGCGCTGATGCTCAAAATCAGTACTAACTTGCTTTTGGAAGTGACCACACAGAAAATGCCACAACTCAGAAATGGCAACCTCGAGTGTGAAGCATCACAGACTGCTGCCCATTATTCAATGCCAGAGTGCTCAAGGGCAAACCTCTGCTTTACTGCCCAAAGTAACTGGAATTTCAAACTCTCCCAACTATTTTCAACACATTTTTAAAAGCTTGGTGATTACGAAGCTATACTACAAAGCTGCACTCATCAAGACAGTATGGTACTGGCACAAGAACAGACGCTCAGATCAGTGGAACAGAATAGAGAACCCAGACATGGACCCACAAACATATGACTAACTAGTCTTTGACAAAGCAGGAAAGAATATCCAATGAAATAAAGACAGTCTCTTCAGCAAGTGGTGCTGGGAAAACTGGACAGCGACATGCAGAAGAATGAACGTGGACCCCTTTCTTACACCATACACAAAAATAAACTCAAAATGGATGAAAGACCTCAATGTAAGACAGGAAGCCATCACAATCCTCGAGGAGAAAGCAGAAAAAAACCTCTTTGATCTTGGCCACAGCAACTTCTTACTCAACACGTCTGTAGAGGCAAGGGAAACAAAAGCAAAAATGAACAACTGGGACCTCATCAAAATAAAAAGCTTCTGCACAGTGAAGGAAACAATCAGCAAAACTAAAAGGCAACTGACAGAATGGGAGAAGATATTTGCAAATGACATATCAGATAAAGGGTTAGTATCCAAAATCTATAAAGAACATATCAAACTCAACACCCAAAAAACAAAGAATCCAGTGAAGAAATGGGCAAAAACATGGACAGACACTTCTCCACAGAAGACATCCAGATGGCCAACCGACACATGAAAAAATGCTCCACATCACTCATCATCAGGGAAATACAAATCAAAACCACAATGAGATACCACCTTACACCTGTCACAATGGTTAACTTAACAACTCAGGCAACAACAGATGTTGGCGAGGATGCAGAGAAAGAGAATCTCTTTTGCCCTGCTGGTGGGAATCCAAATTGGTGCAGCCACTCTGGAAAACAGTATTTTTAGTCCTCAAAAAACTAAAAATAGAACTACCCTAAGACACAGCAATTGCACTACTAGGCATTTATCCACAGGATACAGGTGTGCTGTTTCAAAGGGACACATGCACCCCCATGTTTATAGCAGCACTATCAACAATAGCCAAAGTATGGCAAGAGCCCAAATGTCCATCGATGGATGAATGGATAAAGAAGATGTGGTATATATATACAATAGAGTATTACTCGGCAATCAAAAAGAATGAAATCTTGCCATTTGCAACTACGTGCATGGAACTGAAGGGTATTATGCTAAGTGAAATTAGTCAGTCAGAGAAAGACAAATATCATATAACTTCACTCATATGAGGACTTTAAGAGACAAAACAGATGAACATAAAAGAGGGGACACAAAAATAATATAAAAACAGGGAGGGGTACAAAACATAAGAGACTCATAAACATGGAGAACAAACTGAGGGTTACTGTAGGGGTTGGGGGGGATGGGTAAGGGGCACTAAGGAATCTACTCCTGAAATCATTGTTACACTACATGCTAACTAATTTGGATGTAAATTTAAAAAAATAAAAAATTAAATTAAAAAATGGAAATGAAATAAAATAAAATAAAAACTTGGTGATTATGTAAAAAATAGTAGTAATCAGTCTAGCTTAAGCCAAAAAATTTCCCATTATACTTCCTAAAAAAATAATAATAATTAGGATTCTTTTGGTTATACCTTCACAGCAATTTTATAAAATGCTTTTTATATATGTGAAAAGCATGTGTCATTTCTTTATATTGAAGATATAGTCCAGGAAGCCTGGGTGGTTCAGTCAGTTGAGCATCCGACTTCGGCTCAGGCCATGATCTCACAGCTTGTGGGTTAGAGCCCTGCATCGGGCTCTACGCTGACAGCTAGGAGCCTGGAACCCGCTTCGGATTCTGTGTCTCCCTCTCTCTCTGTCCCTTCCCCCACTCATGCTCTCTCCTTCAAAAATAAGTAAATATTAAAAAAATTTTTCCAAAGATGTAATCCAATAAATACATAAAATACAACACAGATATTACTCTAATGGAACAAGCAAATGCAGTATGACTAATGTCAATAAAATGTACCATAGTGCCTGCATTTTATACCATGAAAGATATTCTGAGGACAAGTTTTGTACCCTTATTTACTTCCTAAGAGTGGTTTAACCAACCAACAGTGCCATAGATGTCTTCTAAATTCTCTTAAACTGAAATTTTATTTCTAGGTATAAATAAGGCCAGAGTAAAAAGACAAACAGTGTGAATAGATGAACCAATACAGCACAACCAGCAGGGAGTCATTTGTTACCACTTTCATTGATTCTGATTCCATTTTAGAAGCTGTTCGCTCTGGAATCCCTTCAGAGAAACAAACAGCCAGTGGCGACCTCACGGACTTAAAACTCTACAGCAATCTCCTGATGATCTGTTGGATATTCATAAGTGGCAGAATGATCCCACCTTTAGGTTTTATTTCAGTTGTAATAATGAGTTATGAATAATTGATCACTGGGTAATAAATTATTCAGGCAAGCAGTCAGTTTCCAAGGAATCCTGGAGTGAGTCTAGCTAATGGCATAATACAAGTCAGTGGCAGCTGCTGAGGGGACACCCCACAATTACCCAACGCTGCAGAGGCATGGGTAGTTGGTGCCTCTCAGCGTGGGCTTTCCAATGAGGAGCCACACTAATACCATCTGAATTTTCATAAAGTAGAAATCCCCATAGAGTACTCTAGTGTCTTTCCAAGTATGGTTATGAAGTATTGAGCGTGACTTCTTCATCCATCAAAGCAGGATATTTGTTATCAGCTGAGTACAACCTTGGCTGCTGAAACTAGTGCTGAACCAAAAAACTGTGAAATCAAGAATGTATGTCTACATACATGCACGCACGCACACATACATATGCATGCACGTGTGTGTGCACATATACATATATATAGTTTTCAGGTATATTATGTACATGCAGACGTACACACATACACAGAGTTTTTTTTTCAATATATGAAGTTTATTGTCAAATTGGTTTCCATACAACACCCAGTGCTCATCCCAACAGGTGCCCTCCTCAATACCCATCACCCACCTTCCCCGCCCTCCCACCCCCCATCAACCCTCAGTTTGTTCTCAGTTTTTAAGAGTCTCTTATGCTTTGGCTCTCTCCCACTCTAACTTCCTTTTTTTTTTTCCTTCCCCTCCCCCATGGGTTTCTGTTAAGTTTCTCAGGATCCACATAAGAATGAACACCTATGGTATCTGTCTTTCTCTGTATGGCTTATTTCACTTAGCATAACACTCTCCAGTTCCATACACGTTGCTACAAAGGGCCGTATTTCATTCTTTCTCATTGCCACGTAGTACTCCATTGTGTATATAAACCACAATTTCTTTATCCATTCATCAGTTGATGGACATTTAGGCTCTTTCCATAATTTGGCTATTGTTGAGAGTGCTGCTATAAACATTGGGGTACAAGTGCCCCTATGCATCAGCACTCCTGTATCCCTTGGGTAAATTCCTAGCAGTGCTATTGCTGGGTCATAGGGTAGGTCTATTTTTAATTCTTTGAGGAACCTCCACACTGCTTTCCAGAGTGGCTGCACCAATTTGCATTCTCACCAACAGTGCAAGAGGGTTCCCATTTCTCCACATCCTCTCCAGCATCTACAGTCTCCTGATTTGTTCATTTTGGCCACTCTGACTGGCATGAGGTGATATCTGAGTGTGGTTTTGATTTGTATTTCCCTGATGAGGAGCAACGTTGAGCATCTTTTCATGTGCCTGTTGGCCATCCCGATGTCTTCTTTAGAGAAGTGTCTATTCATGTTTTCTGCCCATTTCTTCACTGGGTTATTTGTTTTTCGGGTGTGGAGTTTGGTGAGCTCTTTATAGATTTTGGATACTAGCCCTTTGTCTGATATGTCATTTGCAAATATCTTTTCCCATTCCGTTGGTTGCCTTTGAGTTTTGTTGGTTGTTTCCTTTGCTGTGCAGAAGTTTTTTTATCTTCATAAGGTCCCAGTAGTTCATTTCTGCTTTTAATTCCCTTGCCTTTGGGGATGTGTCAAGTAAGAGATTGCTACGACTGAGGTCAGAGAGGTCTTTTCCTGCTTTCTCCTCTAGGATTTTGATGGTTTCCTGTCTCACATTCAGGTCCTTTATCCATTTTGAGTTTATTTTTGTGAATGGTGTGAGAAAGTGGTCTAGTTTCAATCTTCTGCATGTTGCTGTCCAGTTCTCCCAGCACCATTTGTTAAAGAGACTGTCTTTTCCATTGGATGTTCTTTCCTGCTTTGTTAAAGATTAGTTGGCCATACGTTTGTGGGTCTAGTTCTGGGGTTTCTATTCTATCCCATTGGTCTATGCACATACACAGAGTTTTTATGTAAGCTAGCCTTTATGCAAAGCTCGCAAAATAATGCCAAAATAAGCTTTACCTGGAGGAAATTATCTGTTTTTCTTGGTTTTCAAAACCCTTTGAATATAACTCACACCTTAGGAGCTCAAAACTCAACTTCTTTAGAGATAGTAATGTTTAGTTAAAAGGCAACTTCAGTTAGGTGTCAGATATCAAATATCCAAATGCTTTACTTCCTAAGCATTGTTAAACTGCCTGCAAATCACATCAGTCATCGATATAAATCTATAAATCACAAGTACCAAAACTATGATTTTCATTTGTAAAACAGTCCTAAAACTAATAAAACTACTCAATAATCATTGTGCTGAAATATGCTTGAAAGAACATGAATTAAAAACAGATGATCAACAAATGGCAAATCCAATTTTGTAAAAAGCAGACTGGTTGTCTTTCTCCCAAATCCACCGTATATGCATCTGTGCAAGACCAATGAGATGGGAGAGAAGGGAGTGAGGCAATGGAGGACTTTTGGGCCAAAAATCTTCCTCAAATCCCCCCTGAGGGAAGGCACATGTAACTACCTGATTAGGTTTTTAAGGGTTTCTCCAAATTCAAACTAATAGGGAATGGAAATGTCAATCAAGCTGTCATTAAAATACTGAGTGCCCACCAAATATTGGAGAAGCTGAGGAAACTGACACCCAAACACATTCTAATCAAAGCTTAATATTCCAAATTTTTGACTCTTAGAAATTGGGAAACCTAGCATACATGATAAGAGTATCAACATAAACCTTAAACTTCCTCATTTGCTCAATAAAGGTCATGAGAAGCAAAGACTATAATTGTTCTCTTAACTAAAAAAAAAAAGAATATTGATTGCTCTGAACCTGAAGATTAAAAAGCAACATTCAGGGGTGCCTGGGTGGCTCAATTGGTTAAGTGTCTGACTTTAGCTCAGGTCATGATCTCACAGCTCCTGAGTTTGAGCCCTACGTCAGGCTCTGTGCTGACAGCTCAGAGCATGGAGCCTGCTTTGGATTCTGTGTCTCCCTCTCTCTCTGCCTCTCTCCGCTTACAGTCTCTCTCTCTCTCTCTCTCCATCTCTCTCTCTCTCTCTCTCTCTCTCTCTCTCTCTCTCTCTCAAAAATAAATAAACATTAAAAAAACATTTAGGGGCGCCTGGGTGGCTCTGTCAGTTAAGCATCTGACTTCGGCTAAGGTCATGATCTCACAGCTAGTGAGTTCAAGTCCTGCGCTGGGCTCTGTGCTGACAGCACAGAGCCTGGAGCCTGCTTCAGATTCTCTGTCTCCCTCTCTCTCTCCCCCGTCCCCTGATAATACTCTGTCTCTCTCTCCTCAAAAATAAATAAAAACATTTAAAAAATAATAAGTAAACAAATAAATAAAAAGCAACATTCAGCTTAAACTACCAAATTTCACAATGACTATCACTGGCAACTAAAAAATCAACCAGTTAATCATCTTAGAAGTTTTCATGTATCATGGTCCAGGATTTACATTTTCTAAACACATTTATTAAGGTATAATTGATACACAGTATACTACCCATATTTAAAGTATATAATTTGATAAATTTTTACATTTGCCCATGAAACCATCTCCACAATCATGATAATGAACATGCCATCATACCCCAAAGCTTCCTCATGACCAAGGTTTTGCTTTTTCAAAACTTCAGGTGGATTTTTCACATAATTACGAAATAAAAGCACTGCTGTACCAAGTACGTCCTATAGCATGTCAAAGGTTTCATAATTATTCATTCATACTTATGAGTATCAGGTATTAGGGTATTATGAAAGCACCTGTGGAACAAAAAGTGGTTGAGTCCTTATTAAACTATGGAACAGAAATTCAGTGTCATGGTATTTTAAAGCAATGAAAGTCACATAATATTAACTGCTTATTCTTAATACTACATGCAATTTTTTATACAATATACAATTAGTGTAGCACACAAACTACTTTTAGAACTTTGCATTGTCAACTATGTCTATTTCTCACATAAAGATAAATTTACAAATTACTAGTTCTAAAAACTAAGAAATAACTGACTAAGAAGCTAACCTAAGGGTCATTTTTCTCCCTTGTTGACTTATAAGTCATCTACATCACTCTAAATTACTATTTAGACATGGATGTCATGGCAACTAAACTTTTTTTGCATTGTCAACTATGTCTATTTCTCACATAAAGATAAATTTACAAATTACTAGTTCTAAAAACTAAGAAATAACTGACTAAGAAGCTAACCTAAGGGTCATTTTTCTCCCTTGTTGACTTATAAGTCATCTACATCACTCTAAATTACTATTTAGACATGGATGTCATGGCAACTAAACTTTTTTCCCAGGAAAGTTGGCAGTAATAAAGTAAGCCAGAAACGAATCTCAGTCTGAGAGTTTTCCACTTTCTCATTTCTTTGATGTTTACTTTATAGATGTATCTTATTCCAAGTTCCTTAAAGGTGAATGATATCACAACTCAAATTTTCAGTTCAAAATAGTTATAAGGATGAGTGCTAGCCAAATTGCCCATACCTACTCCTGAGTCAATGCATGTGTCAAAAAAGGAACCAGATCAGTTCAGAAAGGGCAAAACTGAAAAAAGAAGATGCCTCCCTCAGGTGATCCTGTTGGAGTGACTGATGGTACAGGGGGACTGCCTGCTGTGTGTCAGGCAGAGTGCTGGGCTGCTTGACCCACCAAAAACTACTGGAGCCTTCACAAGATAGCTGCTTGAAGGCTACTTACGCATGTCATGTTTGCTTTGGGTCAAGAAATTAAAGTTAGAAATTATATTGAAAAATATTCTGACACCAGCCATGAAAAACCCTGGATTTGGTTATTGAGGTTCCTCTGGAATCCATAAAAAATTAGCTCATCTCTCTGAAAAAAGTCCATTTTTGATTGGGGAGGGAGTGAAAACTTGAATTAGTCAATACCTATAAAGTTTTGTTCTTATATATTATGCACTCATCCTTAAAATATTTTGTTTTACCGGGGCGCCTGGGTGGCTCAGTTAGGTAAGTGCCCGACTCTTGATTTCAGCTCAGGCCATGATGTCACGGTTCGTGAGTTTGAGCTCCACATCAGGTTCTGTGCTAATAGTGTGGTTCATGAGATCAAGCCCTGTGTCAGGCTTTGCACTGATAGCATGGAGCCTGCTTGGGATTCTCTCACTCTCTCTACCCACTCCCCGGCTCTCTCTCGCTCTTTCTCAAAATAAATAAATAAACTTAAAAAAATTTTTTTAAATATTTTGTTTCACTTATTGAATAAATGAAACAAAACAACATTTAAATAGTAGTAGGCTTAAACAAATCTTACATTTTAAAAATTGGGAGCCATCAACAAGGACAATGTAAAGGGACCAGCCTATTTAATCACATTTTTAAATTATAATTCACCAAAATAACTTATATATTCCCCACCATCTCATATATTTAAATGAATAATATTCCTTATTTCCTAGGGTATTATTCAGTGTTGACAAAACCATTAGCTTCCCTATTCACAAATCCAGCAAAACATTAGAACAGAATGGGATAAGTAAAGAATGTAAAAGTCTAAAAATCTAATATATATACCATAGTAATTTGCCTACATTCTCTTCCTGTCAACAGTCTACTTGTGGTATTTTCAATAATTCACTTTTATTTTCTTTCAAACAATAGCAATGCAAGAAAAAAAAAGCATTAAAAAAAAAGCCTTTTTGTGTACTGTTGTCTTCTTTCTAAATGTTTCTCAGTGATTCAGTCTTCAAAGCAGCCTTTCTGGCCCCTTGCCCTGGCCAAAATGAAACTGCAGGTTTCCCTGCATCCTACTCATCCTAAAATATTTTATTTATTAGTCATCTATCATCTGTAAATATTAAAAACCAGATTATAAGCTCATGGCTTCTTTTATGCTAATACATGCAGGAAAGGAGCCTCAGGATAATGTAAATCACTTACCCCAAAACATCGTCGACTTCATTACCATGATTGAGGCAAGTCAAAGTAACTGTGCACCCTTGCATTTTATTCTCTTTTTCCTTCCTACCTCCCGAACCTTCAGTGTTGTAAGATGGCCAGAAGCTCAGAGGCTTGACTTTATTACAGACAGAGAACTGGCAAAGCCCAAAGTGAAGTCCAAGTTCAAATTTTCCCTTCCCGCATTTAAGAAATTTTCCCTTCCCGCATTTAAGATGAGCTGATGCACAAAATCCTCTAGAATGTGAACTGCTTTAAAAGAAACTTTAATATCCTTTCAGATTACAATGTCTCTTAAAGGATTGAAGATTAAGGGGAACATGATCACTATGTGAAAACCTAATGAAAACTGTTTTCTAGCAGGGCAAATTGGAAAGAAATCATTCGTTTCCTCCAAATTGTTTTCATGACTCCATTGCAAAAACCACTGAATCCTATTAAACTAAGTCAGCCCACTCAATAACCCAATCCTCCCATCACAGATACCCACTGGGGAGAAAGCCCTGGTACAATACAGGAATAATAGCTTTAATAAGAGTACATAAAATGGGCTCAAAGTTGGACTCATTAAATTTAATGTTTTGTTTAGAATGAGTCAAAACTGAAAGTACAGATATGCTAAAATGATTAAATAAGTCAGACAAATCCACAAATAGGTGCTCGTGGTGCAATATATGCATACTAGCTTTGCAAAAGGCTACCAGCTATTAAATAGCGGAAAGTACTGTCACATCCTGAATCACCGAAAGCTTGTTTCAAGTATTCTAAAACTCTATGCATACTGGTAAGAACTACTACTCATTCTTAATTATTTTTTGACACTGTCAGGCTACTATAATCAATTTATTAATTCACTAAGAGGAAATAATGTCCTGTCTTTTTATAAATTTTTTTTTCAACGTTTATTTATTTTTGGGACAGAGAGAGACAGAGCATGAACGGGGGAGGGGCAGAGAGAGAGGGAGACACAGAATCGGAAACAGGCTCCAGGCTCTGAGCCGTCAGCCCAGAGCCTGACGCGGGGCTCGAACTCCCGGACCGCGAGATCGTGACCTGGCTGAAGTCGGACACTTAACCGACTGCGCCACCCAGGCGCCCCTCCTGTCTTTTTATAAACAGTGAAAACTTATACACAGAAAAGACAGCTTTCAATGCATTCCTTACAATATGAAAACTGATTTCTCCATTTCTCACTGTGTCAGAAATAAGCTTGAAAATGGATGAAGTCCTTTTTTTTCTAATTACAACTGAGTGTGTCAGCATATGTGGCCATAATTCATAAGTGGCCCAAACATGCTTCAGAATGGAACAGAATGCCCATCATTTCTCAGTGATTGAAGCTTGGTTCTTCATTAGTTTTCCAGGGTGATACCAATGACAGAAAGGGGATATGCTGCAGTGATCATGATATCAAATCTCTGAGGATGCTAAAGGGCACAATAGTTTTTAACTCCTACTTCAGAGAGGTTACTAGAACCAACTACAGGGAGCCAATTGAGAGTAAAGCCATACAGCGGACAATTATGCAAGCATTTATTTTTTCTTAATGTTTATTTTTGAGAGGGCGAGCAAAAGCGGGGTGGGGGGGGGCACAGAGAAGGTGACAGAGGATGCCAGCGGGCTTTGTGCTGAGGGCAACGGGCCCATGTGGGGCTCAAACTCACAAACTGTGAGATCATGACCTGAGCCAAAGTCTGAGGCTCAACCAAATGAGTCACCCAGGTGCCCCGCAAGCATTTTAAATGATGCTATTAAGGGGTGCCTGGGTGGCTCAGTCAGTTAAGCATTTGACTCTTGATTTCAAATCATGAGATCAAGCCTAGAGGCGAGCTCTGTGTTGACAGTGAGGAGTCTGCTTGGGATTCTCTCTCTCCCTCTCCTCCCACTTGTACATGTGCACACGCTCTCTCTCTAAGTAAATAAGTAAACATTTACAAATAAATAAAGTGATGTCTGTAAGAGGACTTAGTAACATGGGAAAATACGGGGTTCCTAGGACATTTAAAAAAAATATGTGCCATGTCACAAATTTCTAAGAAAGCAATCGGTCAATGTTTTAAACTTAGTTTGAAAGCTTCAGAAACCAGTGTGGATTTGATTACAACTGGGGACTTCATGTCCAGGTTTTGTTCCAACCTTTGTCTTCTTAAACAAGTACAGATGGCACCTACACACATAGCCCATAAAGCTGTGGAACTGGACTTGGTTCCTGGAAGGAAGGTTCCTGGTATCTGTGGCAGTGGCAATCATTTACATGGCCTCACAGGCCTCCACTGAGAAGAGGACCCAAAAAGAAATTGGGGATATCGTTGGTGTTGCTGATGTTACAATCAGACAGTCCAACAGGCTTATCTATCCTCAAGCTCCAGATCTGTTTCCTAGAGACTTGAAATTTGACACCCCTGTGGACAAACTACCACAGCTGTAAATCGAGGCAGCTGATGTCAAATTCTTATGAACACTGAACTTGGCCTGTTGTACATAGTCCATAGCAAGTGCTGGATTGAGCCTTTCGTTAGTAAGGAAAAACACATGGTAGGCATTCCAGGGCTAAATATTAATTGCATGGCATTCTATATGTATACACGAGTGAAACATATTTAATGATATAAATTACTTATTGAATTTGCTTTCTTTTGTAGCAACCTAGGAAGTTGTATTTTGGAAGATATTTGAAATTAAGTAATTCTCGGATAAAACGTTTTTCAAAACTAAAAAAAAAATAATAACATGGGAAAATACTTATATCTTAGTGCTTCAAAAAAAAAAAAAAGATGCAAACTTATACAGACACTGAGCAGAAGCGTTCTCTCGCCCTTTTGCCTAGTTCGGTGGTCCTGGAAGTGCAGTCTTCAGGTTGGCAGCAACAGCTGGTAGAGATGCGCCTTCTCAGACCCCACCCAGACTTGCCAAGTCACAATTTTGGGAGGAGAACCCAGCAATCTGTGTTTTAACAGCCCTCCAGGCAATCTTCTGATGCCCAATAAAGTGAGAAAACCACTAGCTGGTTCCTAATCATCCTTCAGGTCTCAGCTGAAACAACATGTTTCAGCCTTGCCTGAAGCCTTGCCTCCCCCAGTGCCACCCTGCCAGCTTAGACGGGTCTATCATACCTCAGAGCAACCAAGACTTTCCTTTCACAATGGTTATGGCAGCCTGTCATTACTTTTATGATTATACAATTAGCATTATTCCCTCTCACTAGACCAATATTCTAAAGCCTAGCTGCACATTCAAATCACCTGGAAGCTCTCAAAAATCCAGATGCCTGGGGTGTGGTCCAATTAAAACAATGTACTGGGGTAGGGCTCAAACATGTATTTTTTTTAAATATCGTGATTCCATTCTTTGGCCAAGGTTGAGAACCACTAAACTCAAGCTCCTTGAAGAGCAGGTGACCAGCAAATAGTGACCAACATCTGTTGAATAAACATGTGGAGTTATTTTTTTTTACTTTCATTTATTATGTGGGTTTTTTTTTTAATCTTGCACATGGTACAAAATTACAAATGTACAAAAAGGGTTCAGTGAAAAGTAAGTCTCCTCACTCTCACCCTCCATCTCTGAGGCAACCACTGTGACCAATGCCATATGTTTCCTTAGAAGAGTGAATATTTGTCAACACGTACAGAAAAGACCAGCAGTTGGATGGCAGGATTATACATTTTCCAGCTTTATGCACACCTGCACTTTTTATTAAATGTATGTATATTAGTATCAATACAGGAAAAGGAGGTACCCTAAAGATAACTGAATGTACGCGTATCCAGAGCTATTTAGGAGATATACCCTGGGTCTGACGGTTCTGAGAAAAATGGTCACTTTGGAATGATGTTCTGTGTTATGAGGAAGAGACCCTTTATTTGGCTTAAACAAATAGCTGTCTATTCCACCCACTTCATTTTGTTTTATTTTCACTCCTGATTAGATATTCAGCTTCTCCAGAACTTGCATCAGAAAATGGTTGAGGGCACATGAAAAGAGATACTATTCATTCTAGGCCCTGAATTAAGAAGTGGCATCAGGGGGCGCCTGGGTGGCGCAGTCGGTTAAGCGTCCGACTTCAGCCAGGTCACGATCTCGCGGTTCGTGAGTTCGAGCCCCGCGTCAGGCTCTGGGCTGATGGCTCAGAGCCTGGAGCCTGTTTCCGATTCTGTGTCTCCCTCTCTCTCTGCCCCTCCCCCGTTCATGCTCTGTCTCTCTCTGTCCCAAAAATAAATAAACGTTGAAAAAAAAAAATTAAAAAAAAAAAAAAAAAAAAAAAAGAAGTGGCATCACAATTTGCAGATCTGTCTTGCCTGAATTTAGTTAACAGGAAGCCCTATCAAGACTCACCATGACTAGGTATATTAAGATGAAAAGCTGAGGACTGGATCCTAGTGTGGTGGCTAACTACGGTTCTGTCCTGCAAGGCCCTGACCTCCTCAGCTCCATCCCTACTGATGATTGTATCTCAACACCACATGCTGGAACCGGGGTATAAATCTGAGATGCTCTCAGAAGAGACTGCGCTTAGGAGAGCTATCTTCCACTAATGGACCCAGATTGCTGTGGGTTTTATTTTTATGATTGTTGTCACCCTTTTATGACTTTTCACCTCCCTTATTTTAAGGTCTAAGACCTCTCCCCTCTGCTGTCAGTGCGACTAATTCTAGCAGCAATTCTTAGCCCACTCTCCTCAATCTTGTTTCTGTGGCTGGGCGGGAAATCTGCCTGTTAGAACTTTTAAAAATCTGCTCTACTACGGGCCAAAAGCTCTCCTGGGAGGCAAGGACCTGGGCTTGAGGCCATTTCTCTAAGGACTTGTTAACCTTTCCTACTTAACTCCAGTCCTTATCTCATACTGTAGATATATGATACTGGGAAGAAATGCTCTGTGGAGAGAGAATGCATTTGCATGTTAACCATGTTGGCCATATTTAGGCAAAGGCCAATGTGTAGGTGCACAGATAAAGAAATATTTGGATATTTACACCACGGGACCAAGAGGGGAAAAAATGAAAGCTCTCTATAATGCACAGAAACTAGCAAAATAAAGACTGTAGGTAGCTAGGAAGGGATCTGGGCATTGGCCATTCCAACATCTCTGAGAGCAACCTGCCACACAAGTGTTTAAACCCCGTACCATTTACTAGTTGTTTTCTACAGGTTAATTCTATCCCTCTTCCAGACTGGAGGCTCCTGAGAGCCAAGCCTTATCTCCTATTGCTTCAGTCTCCTCGCTGGTGTTCAGTACAAAGCAAAGGTTTAATATATAAATTAAATACTTATGAGTCGACAAACTTTTACAAAAGACGACAGCACAAAATCAACTCTAAATAATAATGTCACTGTATTTTAAGTTGATGAAACTTAAAACAGCATTATAACCAGCATTCAATGCTAAGATGAAAATTCTAAATTCATTACAACTGTGGCCATGATTAATCATGTACAACTAATCATGTACAAGTTTAATCATGTATCTTAGGGTAAGGTAAGATTACTTCCTTAACATCTCTTTTCTATTAAGTTACATGCACTATGCTAAGAACCAAAGACCTTCTTAGCTCATCACTTATGGATTTGCTTTTAAAGAAAAAGGTCTGACAGGGGCGCCTGGGTGGCTCTGTTGGTTAAGTGTCTGACTTCGACTCAGGTCATGATCTCACAGTTCATGTGTGAGTTTGAGCCCCACGTCGGCTTCTGTGCTGACAGCTCAGAGCATGGAGCCTGCTTTCAGATTTTGTGTCTCCCTCTCTCTCTGCTCCCCCCACCACCCCACTCACATTCTGTCTCTCTCTCTCTCTCTCTCAAAAATAAACATTAAAAAAAATTTTTTAATTAAAAATAAAGTCTGACAGCTTAACAAAAATATAAAATTATGAAGTTGAATTAGAACAATATTTAGGAATATGAATTAACATTATCATATCCCCACATTCATTAGACCAGAGTTTCTAGAATTATGAAAGAAAATATTCCCAAATATTGGTTTATAAATTTCATGATACAGAATAAAAAAACCCCTCTGTGTCATTCAATACTCATTTAAAGTTTAATTTCATACTACTGTGATAACCAAAAGAGGAATGCCCGATCTTTATGCCAAAGAGAAAACTCTCTCCAAACACACACTAATCAAATGTCATGGCTATAGTTTTTTGTTTTTTGTTTTATCCCATAGCAAATGCAGAAAGTCGATAAAAATGTAAAGGAATGTGGTATTTACACTGTAATTAAAATTCACAAATTCACAGAATATGAAAAATGTCAATGGTAGAGTGATGCCCCCAAGTGGCATAATGATAAACTGCAATACTTTGATGGAAAAGTTAGAATAGCTATTCCCTTTTGTCAAATTCTTCAATTAAATCTAAAAGTGCATATTATGTAAACCTAGATTTCATAGGGGCTAGTAATAAGTGTCCTGTAGACCACCTCAGACTCATAGTACACCCAAGTCACTCTTTTAACTAGAGAAGAGATAGTCTGGTATATAAAGGTTATGATATACTTTCCTTATAATCTCAAACAGTTAGGGGTATGTCTGCAAAACAATGAAGGGAGTCAGATCTACTTTGATTTATTAAAGGAGAAGCATTCACAACATTATACAAATCTTTTCAGAAAGTATTATTTTCTACTCATCTCTAATATTAACCAATTCCCTATGTTTATAGCCCAGTATGTAAAGTAGAATCTAAAATTTTATGTAACCAAATTGCTTGGACAATGGGTAGTGCTAATTTCTCACTAACTAAAGATTCAATTGTCAACACTGTGGGGAAAGAATCTTTAAAAAAATGAGTTTAATTTCTGCCTCTGTAACATGTATGAAACATAATCACTGATAAGTTGCTATCTTATGTAGCTAAAAAGTCAACATTCTGAGGATCAATTGCTTTTGGACAGTCATAGAGATACAAAAGAATATGACAATAGAATTGTTACAATCTCAAGAAAGATTCTTGAAGAAGATTTTAAAATCACATGCCTGATAGCAGATTGCTTGGAGAGATTTCTCTGTTAAAAGTGGAACACAAAAGAAAAACTTCCTGTTAATAGAGAGTAAAGTTATTGGGTCGTGACTATATAAAGTTTTGGTAGGCTTCCTTTAATTATTCCTATAACTTGGATTGTTTATAAATAAGATGAACCTCAACTGTTATTGAGTGATAATTATATATAAGGTAATGTGATATTCTATATTTTATGCATATATTTACAAATATATCTTATATTTGTTTTTATATTATATATTCCTTATTAGATAATATATGTTTATCTGGATGTTTTATACATACATAGATATTTTATTTAACCCTATTTCAATCCTATGAGGTTTAATACCCATCTTACACATAAGAAAACTGAAGCTCAGATGAGGAACCTGCATAACGACTGGCTTTACATTTGACCTGTTCACCTCCAAACCCTGTGGTCTTAACTGTGACACTTACTGACTTCCTTCTAGCCTTCTAGGATTTTGTGAGCAGCCACAGCCATGAATCTTCATGATTTTAGCAAAGGTGTAAAATCAGATGTCTACAGAGATAGGCAGTGGGTATAAGAGACAGTGAAGAGTGGTAAGACACGGCTAATTGAAGAGTACAGGTTCTGTCTGAAGGGGGCAGCTGCTACCCAGCTCCAGCCCATATTGGCTATATAGCATCAATGTTAGCAAATGTTACCAAATCTTTTTTTTTTTTCCAAGAGAAGATGAAAAGCTCAATCTTTATGAGAATGTACATTTTTAAATACTGGCAACTAATTTAGACTAAAAACAAAAACCCCACTATGCAGGCCAAACAAAACACATCTGAAGGCTGAATGTAGCTTGTATGTAATATGTTGTAGAGATTCTGATGATGAATGATTCCTTTTCAAGAGATTCTACACCAGACTTTTCGGTGTCAAATAATTTGTCAATTATCCTCACTGTTGGATTCATTCCACAGACTGAGGCTTCATCTGCCATCTTCAGTTCAAATCAGGTATTTTTAGACCAATGCAAGTACAGGAAAAGTTATTGGCAAATCACATCCCAACCAACCAGCCCCCTCCTCTCTCATTTCTGCATCCTTCCTCCAACACACACATATACACTACACTCCCATATACTATGGGTGCATATACACCCATCATCTCAAGTCTGAAGCTTTCAAGTTTGGTCTTCATATATCTTATTTTACATTCCTTTAATCAACTTTTTAGCCCTTCTGTGAATTTCCTTAAAATTCTTCATATTCCTTACTCATTAAAGAAACCAAAATTGGATATGATCTTTATGATGAGAGACAGAAGAAGAAAAATGTTCACTTTTAGCCCTTTTAGCCCAGAAGACTGATCTATAGCCTGCATAGTTCCAATAAGGATCAAAGACGTACTGGTTGCTACATTTTCAAAGGGTCTCATGACTGCCTGCACATCTCACGAATAGTTAATATCGAGCTGAATGATAAGCACCAGAGAAATCTTGTGAAAGTAGTTTTACAAGCAGAAATTTGAAGAAAACCTTTATGATCTACTACTCCCTGCACATCCCCTCCCCCTTGAGCAGTAGGCATGTAACCACCAGCTTCATACAACAAAGGTGCAGCTCTTTCTGCCCACAGGTCCTGTCCCTGTGCTATAATAAAAGCACCTTTTTGCACCAAAAACGTCTCAAGAATTCTTTCTTGACTGTTTGCCCGTGGCCCCACCTCATTTACAGTATGACGTACACAAGTCCTGGGTCAGATTTAGGTCTTACTCTCAATGTTTCCATAAAGGTACTCTGATAATTTTCAGAAATTTATCATCCTGTTCTACATGGCTGGAAGAGCACCTCTAGGATTTATGGAAAAGAAGTCTTTGATAGGAGTCGTGAAACCTGTTCTAAGGACACTGTCATCATTCCTCATAGAGGAATTCAATGAAAACTATGGATTCTTGATAATTACTTTGTAAAATTCTGGACACAGAGACCATTTAAAAGGTTGAGTTTGAAAATAAAATAGCAGCACCAACATTTACTTTTCTAATCCCTATGTAATATTGAGAAGTAGAAAATGTTTATCACACTGATATTAAATCCAATGAGCAAAAGCTAAAAGAATTTTGAGTTGACTTAAAACCTCCAAATAAAAGAATAGATTACGGGATGGAAATTTGTTTGCCTAGAGTTAAAGGCTGACATCTTGGATCATTTTTACTTCTGCCTTCTCTTTTTTCCTGTTTCTGACATACAAGACGTATAAGTTTTTTATCCTAACTCCAATTCCAACTAACTTTTCACTGTAGCAAATTCAAACAACTTCAAGCTAAAAATGAAGATTGATCCTTATCTGTAGCAGACATTTTCTCTACCTTGACAGTTTAACAGTCCCATCAAAATCAAAGAAAAGGAAGTAACCAGAGGATCCTCAATATAAGTTAATTTTAGATGGGAGCTCCTGTTTGATTTAAATGTCCTAATTTGATAGTTGTATGACTACAGACTGAAAAACTCCTCCATAGAAGAAAGCCAAAAAAAATTAATACCATATTTCCTTTTAGTACACCCTATTCACCTCAAGTGTGAATTATCATTTATTTGCATTTCATAACATTTCTAAAACTGCCTTCATTATAAACAAGTCTTACTTTCTCATTCAAGAAGTCCCAATCAAGTTAAGTGGAAGCAACGTTGTAATTGAGACTCTGGTATGCATAAAAATCTTATATCCACTTAATCTACTCCATTTCCCACACCTACTGAAATGGCTTTAAAAACCTTATCTGGAGACATCATTCAAGAAGCTTTTCTGTTGCTTATTCAATTCTGACCACCTTAAATGCAAAAAGCAAACGGTACTCCATATTCTTAATCAGCTAAGAGCTACGCATACAAGGCAGCCAACTCAAAATGCGTATGAGGTATTTTTACTTACAATTCCTCTCCTTGTTTTGCTTTCTTGTCTGAGACCAGATAGACAGTTCCAAAACTTCCACTACCAAGTTTCTGTTGAACTACATATCTTCTTGCAATCAAGGTCTTTGGATAAGCAGAAAGGGCTCTTGGTCCACTCACACACTTAGCAGCCTCTTGGAACTTCAGCATTACTCCAAATGAGAGAGAACTAGTTTATTTGTTTATAGAAATTTAACTTCGAGTCTCTTAGGAGATCGTCAAATTAATCCAAGTAGCGTCAGTCAATCCCTGAAAGATGAAAAGTCCAGAGATCAGGTCTAAAGAATGTCGACAGATTCCTAACTATGTGTATGTTTCTGATCGTGATACTTGCACCCTGAGTAATGGATTCAATGACACCACATTTAATGACTTGAGAGAAAAATGTTAAAAGGTAGAGATATTACAGATTCTAATAGAAGACAGTCACAGGAAGAGAGCCTTCCCTCATACATCTGAATGAACATAGCAAAACTGTGTTACAGTTAATCTGTTTAAGATTTATACCCCCCACTTACTTAAAAAAAATCTAAATTTAAGAACATTATAATTTCCTTAAATCTATACATTTGCATTAATCTTTTTGTAATTCTTTTTAAAAAAAAAATTTTTTTTAACGTTTATTTATTTTTGAGACAGAGAGAGACAGAACATGAACGGGGGAGGGTCAGAGAGAGAGAGGGAGACACAGAATCTGAAACAGGCTCCAGGCTCTGAGCTGTCAGCACAGAGCCTGACGCGGGGCTTGAACTCACGAACCGCAAGATCATGACCTGAGCCGATGTCGGACGCTTAACCGACTGAGCCACTCTGGTGCCCCAATCTTTTTGTAATTCTTTCTTCCTACCTTATGTCTGTTTTGATTAACAAATAGTGAGTTAGGATTCGGGGCACCTGGGTGGCTCAGTCGGTTGAGCATCCGACGTCGGCTCAGGTCATGATCTCACGGTTAGTGGGTTCCATCCCCACGTCGGGCTCTGTGCTGACACCTCGGTGCCTGGAGCTCGCTTCAGATTCTGTGTCTCCCTCTCTCTCTGCCCCTTCCCCTGCTCATGCTCTATCTCTCTCTCTCTGTCAAAAATAAATAAACATTAAAAAAAAATAGTGAGTTAGGATTAGACTAGAAATCAGCATAGAATTTCTTTCTGTAGACATTAAACCATTGTATTTGCATCTATTAGAATACATGTGAAGAGGAAGAAAGACTTCGGAATAAATTCTTTCCCCTCCTAAACAATTTCTGATCCAGTTTCTGAAGTTATTATACACACTATGTAGAGAGTAATCTCTCTGGATTGGAAACAAGAAGTGTCACAAATCCAGTTCAAACCAAAAATTGTATTTTAATGATAACTGAATATAAATGTGTTGTAATTCCTCAAGAAACTATAAATGCATAGCAGGATTATGAAAAGTAGGGCTATTCCATATGAGTGTGTGCCCAGTAAAGTCATTTCTATTTCATCAAAATGTAAATGTCTTTAGTAATGATGAAGAGTGGGTTTTGTTTTAAATCTATGAAAATATGATTTTAAATTGAAGACTGTCTATGCCTTGGAGTCAAGTTTCCATATGCAACTATTCCAAAGCTGTAAGACAAAAACCACTTGTGTGTAATGATAAAACAAGATGTTATCTGTGTTTTGGGGTATATGACCAACAGGCTTCACATGGTGGTGGCAATTACAAAAATCCTCAGAATAGAATATAAATGGTAAATGTCCATTTACAGCATTTTTCTTCTTGAAATAATGCATTAATCAGTTCAGTTTTACCTGATGCCAGTCAGAAGTATTCTAGTAACCAGCTTAAAAAACAAACAAACAAACAAAAGAGACAGAGAGAGGTGCTTGGCTGGCTCAGTCAGTACAGCATGTCACTCTTGATCTCAGGGTTGTGGGTTTGAGCCCCACAATGGGCGTGGAGATTAGTTAGAAATAAAATCTTAAAAAAAAAAAAAGGAAAAGAAAGAAACCAAATTATCCTGCGGCTGTGTCTCATGACAATACTAAAACAACATTAACATTGGGTTAGAACTTCAGAGCTGGTGCCTATACCTCAAAATCCCTGAATAAATAAAAAATTATGTCAGAGTATCAAGATCACAGAAAATATTAGTGAAGTCTACTACTGAAAAAAACAACTGGAGAGCAGGCCTCCAGATGTGCATTTTATTTGCTTTCTGTGCTCCCATAAAAGTGATACTTTCTGGCCAAATTAAGCTGTTAAGATAAATGTATGGACTTAACAGCTTTTTCAACTGAAAAGGACCCTTCAAATCACCCAGTAATTCTCCTTATTTTAGAGGTGAGATGAAGGTCCCTGTTTAGTGAGAGACAGAATGGTTCTGAAAGTCCAATTTCCCAGTGGCTCCTATTTGTAAATGAGCTTTTAAACCCAGCAACTTCTAAGCAGTCTGGCCTGGGCCACAGAGTTTCCTTTGGCCCAACCTCCCAGACTCAGCCCTGCCGCCCCCTTCCCCAGGCCACCTTTAGACCGTCGACTCCATTAGTCTCCTCTCTTCAAACACAGAGCTACCCTAGTAGGTAGAGGGCTGTCTAGATTCCAGAACAACCTGTTCTCTTGTCAACGTTCCCTCGCGCCCACCTCAACGAAGGTTGTGAATGAACTTGAGCGCCAGGGACACACTTCTTTATCTCTCTTTGGCGCCTGTCATCTAGTAGGTGTTCAATAAATTTTTTCAGGGCAAACAAGCGTCCAGCCGACCGACTGTTGCCCAAGGGAGAGGGGGAAAAGTGTGCGTGGCGTGAGGAGGAAAGAGATTTACAAAGTTGGATGGGAACGGTGAAAAGGTGAGATTGCCTCCTTGTGCAACTGACCCTTAGACAAAAGACATGAGAAGGAGTGTTTATCATAGGTTGAAGTCAAATAGTTCTCCTCCCTGAAATGAGAGGGAGCAGATTTGACACCAGATTCTGCTAAAGTACAACGCTAACCTTAAAGGTAAACTTTAACCTTAAGTTTAACATTCCTTGCCTCAACTTCTTTAAAAAAAAAAAAATTACACTTTCGCAAAGCAGGTTAACACATTTCGAGGAGGCGCCGGCAACCGTTATTCTCCGGAGACTGGAGCAGATCCGTGAGGAAAGGAGCTGAGGGGAGTGAAGAGGTCGCGGGCATGGAGGCCCAGGGATGCGGATCTTGGCTGGGGCAGCCCGACGCCATCACCTTCCCCGGCTTTGGGGAGCCCGGCACGCCCCGCGGAGCGCCCTTTGCCTTTCGCATACCTTTCGCTGTCGAGGGCGCAGGAGCGGCGGCGCCGGGGGAGGCCCACAGTCCCACCCGTAATTGGGACGTACGTTGGGCAGGTCCCTCGTAGGCGCAACAGCACCGCGGAGCTCTAGGGCCACCCGGCGAGGTTGTTGGGGGCCGTTGCCAGGGAGACAGCGTGAGGCATGCTGGGAAGCCGGGGCGAGGCGGCACAGAGCCGGTCCCCGAAGCGGAAGTGTGCACCGACCCAAATGGGCGGGGAAAGGGGAAGAGGCCCGACCCGCCCGGCTTCACTAACATGACAGCGGCCATTTCGGAGATTACTTCCCGGCCTTCCTTAGCGACCTGACGTCTCGGGGCCCGGGAGCACCTGTTCCCCCGGCGCGGTGTGGCACCCCTGGCTTCATGGAACCGAGCTTCCCAGTGACGTCATACGCGGAGGCTTCCGGTTCCCGCTCTTGAGGTTGGACTCACGTGCAGGCGTTTCCAGGACTCCCTTGGCTCCTCCAGTCTTTTAGTGGAGGGGCTGGTCCTCTGGGGGGACCGTGCAGGTGGGCTCTGCCGCTGGTCCGGGTAGCGGGTTGTAAGGGCTGGGGTGGCGTCACGTACGGAAGCCTGTGTTTGACGACTTACAGCAAACGTTTTGTGCGCCTTTCTCCCATCCAGCAAGCATTTGTTCAACAGCTATTGCAAGGTCCTGTAATTAGTTTAGGATGAGTTGACACGGCCTCCCTCTGTTCGCATGTATTTCACAAGACCCACTTATAAATAAATGACTACTATACTGGATAAGGAAGGGCCAAAACTGGGGTGAATTGAATTGGGCGCAGAATGCAAAGAGGTGCCCCCGAAGTCTGTAATCCAGATACATATATTTTAATGCAGTGTATTTAAACGTCAAAAATAATGCAAAAGAAATACATGATTGACAAAATCTCATTATTTTAAATAAAGACAGAATCGGTAACCATGCCATGCTGAGCTGTATTGGAGCGTGAGGCCAAAGGAAATACTAGTAATACACACCCTATGACTTCAGGTAGCCAGATGGGGAACGATATTCTTGGTACTGAGCCGGATAATGCAAAGATGAGAAGATGAAAAGAGCCTCTGGTTAAGGTGAAACTGGAGAGTTTTAAGTTCTTCCAGGCATGAAGCAGTAATTATCCTTACTCAAAACATTGCCAATTAAGATGGGACCACAAGCCAAGGCCTAAAAGAAATTCCCAGACCCTGATTGTCAGTAAAGAAAAACTGGATCCGTATCATTGACCCTACACACTTTAGTTAACTGAAGCCTTGTGCTCCCTGATTTATTAATTATGAGATCGAGGAGGGTATCATTTTTATAGCTTAAGACGTTTTACCTTGACCCCACAAAAATATTCTTTGTTGGAAGACGGTGATGGTTATCTATCTCAATATCAAAGTCCACAGTAGTCTCTATTAGTCTGTCAGTAATGGACTTTAATGGATTCTCTTTTAGAGCCCCCGTCTCTATCCATAGGTTAAAGTCCATGAAACCATTGCACTTGTGCCTTGTAACATACGGGGAAAGCAAAAGAGAATGAAAATGCACTCAGCTAGTCGGTGGTGCCTGAGCATCTAGGTAAGAACTGAGATGCTGATACCTAATATATTGGTTAAAGAGCTGTTCGTGACATTTGCTGTTGATTTTTGGTGCTGGGAATGATAACTTGGTCCCCAGTAAAGAGCACCAATTGAAAGTGTGTTCCGTTGTTTTAATTAGGCAGTTCTTCAGTCATCATGGGTATCCGAGGACTAATGAGTTTTGTAGAAGATCATAGTAATGAGTTCTTCACTGATTTGAAGGTGCGGGACACAAAAATTGTCATTGACGGCTATGCTCTCTTCCACCGGCTTTGCTTCAACTCAAACTTGGAACTTCGATATGGAGGGGACTATGACTCTTTTGCAGATGTTGTACAAAAATTCTTTGAATCACTGTTTGCTTGTAATATCTGTCCATATGTTGTGTTAGACGGAGGATGTGACATTTCAGATAAAAAGCTTAAAACTTTAAAGGATCGAGCCAGAGAGAAGATCCAGATGGCTCATTCCCTTTCTGTTGGTGGGGGTGGGTATGTGTGTCCCTTACTCATCCGGGAAGTGTTCATACAGGTTTTAATCAAGCTACAGGTGTGTTTTGTCCAATGCTTTTCAGAAGCAGATCGGGACATTATGACACTGGCTAATCATTGGAATTGCCCTGTGTTATCGTCAGATAGTGACTTTTGCATTTTTGACCTAAAAACTGGGTTTTGCCCACTGAATAGCTTTCAGTGGAGAAATGTGAGCACTATCAAAGGCACAGGAGACTGCTATATCCCTGCCAAATGCTTTTCCATTGACGCACTCTGCCGTCACTTCAGCAATATGAATAAAGCTCTCTTACCTCTCTTTGCGGTGCTGTGTGGAAATGATCATATCAATCTACCCATCATGGACACATTCTTAAGTAAAGTCCGTCTGCCTCTTGGAGCTACCAGTTCAAAGGGGAGGAGACACCACCGAGTTTTGGGACTTCTGAATTGGTTATCTCATTTTGCCAACCCTACCGAAGCACTAGATAACGTTCTGAAATATCTCCCAAAAAAGGATCGAGAAAATGTGAAGGAAATTCTCTGCTGTTCCATGGAAGAATACCAGCAATCCCAGGTGAAGTTGCAGGACTTCTTCCAGTATGGTACTTATGCCTGTCCTGCCGCCTTGAATCTGGATTTACCAGAATGGGTATTAGTGGCATTGGCCAAAGGCCAGCTATCTCCTTTCATCAGCGACGCTTTGGTGCTAAGACGGACCATTCTTCACACACAGGTGGAAAATATGCAGCAACCAAATGCCCACAGAATATCTCTGCCCATCCGTCAAATCATCTATGGGCTTCTTTTGAATGCTTCCCCACATCTGGAAAATGTGTCCTGGAATGCGTTGCCTTCTCAGCCTCCAGCTTTCAGCGAAGTGGAAAGGATTAATAAAAATATCAAGACATCAATTGTTAATGCAGTAGAACTGCCCAAGGATTATTCTGACTTAAGCAAATTGACTGAGGTAAGCGTTTGTAACACTAATGTCATTTTTGTAAAGTACTTCACGGGTTAAAACGTGCTTTCATGTATACTATCTCTCGTAATGTAACCAAATGAGGTTGGTTGCTACTCCCCCCGCCCCCCCCCCCCATTCGTAGCTGAGAAAGCTAGGACTCAAAATAGGTGAGTGTGTGATACCTCAGCCAGAGAGGTGCAGTGCTAGGACCCAGTTGTAGGTCTTTTAGCTCCCAATCTGCCATTTCCACTCTACTTCAGTAGTCTGTGTTATCTGTGCAGTTATTACTACTACTCTGTTGACATTAGCTATTCATAAATTGGGGGTGTGTGCCTTTAAAAAAAAAGGCAAAGGAAAAAATTCTGAGCTACAAAAACAGTGTGCGTTGGTAGGCATTTGTCATAGGCGTAGCTGATATCTTAGACTGCATCAGGTTTCAACTAATAAGATTAATATGCTTGGGTCTTAATTTTTCATTTTTATCTATGAGGACCTGTTTTTTTACGCATTAGGTTTATGGCCTCATGATGATTAGTTTGATATTGAAAACAGGATTCTTTGCCTAATTCAGTGTTGTTTAAACCTGAGTAACACTCAGACCAACCCCCTTTTGAAGGTTAAAAAAAAAAAAATTATGGATCCAAGCGTTTATTTTTTTGTTTACATAAATATATTGAAAATTGCAAATATATATGGAACTGCTTAGGCTAACACAATTAAATGTACAGATTAAATGCAGATAAATTTATACCAATTGCAGGGCCTATTTGGAGTTTTTTCTTTTGTTTTCGTTTGTTTGTTTTTTGAGAGAGTGAGCGCGAGCAGAAAGAGGGGCAGAGGGAGAGAGAGAATTCCAAGCAGGCTCCATGTTCAATGCAGAGCCTGACATGGGGCTCGATCCCATGATCCTGGGGTCATTTGACCTGAGCTGAAATCAAAAGTTGGGCGCTCAACTGACTGAACCATTCAGGCACCCCTATTGGGAGTTTTCTTAAATCCAACTAATATTCCGATTCATGAGACTGTCACAGACCACTCCTGGTACCAGTCTACTCAAGGATATAGGATAGCAACCATTGCTTCCCAGCAGGTTTGAATGAAGCTTTTCTTTCCTGTGGGAGTTTTTTGGAACAGTCTACACCACTGGTTCTCCGCTGGGGTGATTTTGTCCCCTTACCCTGCCCCCCCTTCCCCGGGGGGCATTTGGCAATGTCTGGAGACACTTTTGATTATCACTGCCTAGGTGGTTGGAGGAGGGGGAGGGTGTTGCTACTGGCCTCTAGTGGGAGAGGCCAAGAATGCTGCTAAACATCTTAAAATGCACAAGACAGCTGCCCACAAGGAATTATCCAGCCCAAAATGTCAGTAATGGCAATCCCTGGCCTACAGTGCTGAACAGAGAATAACCTCTCTAGTCTCCCCATTAGTACCAGCTCAGGCAGGAGGAAATGACATCCATATTAGCTGGGTACCAGAGCCTCCTTGGCAATGGGGAATGACTACTAAGGGGAACAGGGTTTCTTTTTGGGGTGCCAAAATGTTCTGGAATTAGTGATGGTTGCACAAGCTTATAAATATACTAAAATCACCTTGAAAGGGTGAATGTTAAAATATGTGAATTCTATCTCACTTAAAGAAAGAAAAAGTCTCACTGGCCTCCTTTCCCCACTCCTTTCTTCTAACAATTCCATAAACACAGTTTCCGAGCTATGCCCCTCAAGGGCCGTGCCTAATTACAAGTCACTGCACTCAGGGAAGCCCTGTGATATGATGTCCCCATCTGGTGTTTATGGTTCATTTATAGTTCAAATCTAGATGCAGTTTTACAAGAGTCCTTTTTACCATGCTAAGTAACACAGCTAACTTTATCACATTTCTAGGGTTTCAGAACTAGAAAGTTGAGCGTAAGTCAAATTCCAAACAGAAGGGATTTGTTAAAACTTTACCCACAGCAATAAAATTGAAATTAGCAGAATTCTAAAGGGTGACGTTTGTTGCAATTACATTTCTCCTCACAACATAAATGGTGCTGTGGAGAGTTTTTCTAAAACTTTTTATGGCTCTATTGAAAAACGATGTACAGTGAAGGGCCCATGTTTAAAGTGTGCACTTTGATGAGTTTGATGTATGTTTACGTCTGTGAATCCATCCTTGCAATTAAAATAACGAACGTATGCATCACTCCAAAAAGTCTTCCTCCCTGAGTACGAACACACAGCGAAGTACACAGATGAGTGTAGAGCTTGATGAATTGTCACCAACTTGACACTTCCATGTAGAGAATGTCCAGATGAAGACTCATTATCAGCATCCCAGCAGCTTTCCCTAATGTCCATTTGCAGTACCCCCTCTCCCACCTCCTGTAATCGCTATCCGGACCTGTAATAACACTGAATAGTTTTAACTGTTTTTATATTTTTATAGATATGGAATCCTGTAACGTGAATCCTTTCATCTAGCTTCTTTTATTCAAAGTTCGTGAGGTTTAGATCACTGTGAGTAGCTGCAGATCACTAATTTCTCATTGCCGTGTTACCACATTGTGGGAATTTACCACAATTGATCTTTCCATGTTGCAGGTGATGGGCATTTGGGTAGTTTGCAGTTTGGGCAATTATGAATAGTGCTATGAACATGCTAGTGCACATCATTTCTTGAAAATATGGATACTCTATCTGTTGCAGATACTACTAAGAGTGGAATTGCTAGGTCGTGGGATATGCATGTTTAGTTTACAAGAGACGTTGCCAAATGGTCTTGCAAGGTGGTTTAACCATTTAGTATTCCCACCAGCAGCTTATGAAAGTTGCTCTTACTTTATACCCTTGCTGACACCTGGTATTTTTTATCCTTAAAAAAATTTTTTTTTTTTTAGCTATTCTGATGGTTGGATAGTGGCATCATTTTAACCAATTTGGTGGGTGTTAATTTGTATTTCTCTGATGACTTATGTGAGCACCTTTTATGTATCCGTTGGACACGTGAAGTTTCTGTTCAAGGTCTTTTGCCCATTTTTCTGTTGGCTTTTTGCTTATTTCTATATATGTGTCCTTTGTCAAATAATATGTATTGTCAACAGACTCTTGCATAGTGTAGTTGTCTTTTCACTGGAGTATGTTTTGATGAACAGAATCTTAATAGAGTCCAATTTAAATTTTTATTATTTATAGTTATCACTTCTATAACCTACTTAAAAAATTATTACCTACTCCAAGGTCATGACAGTTTTTTTGTCTTTCATATTTAGATCTACAGTCTGTCTACAATTTATTTTTTTGTGTATGGTGCAACATAGGATCAAGGCACTTTTTCCCTCATATGAAAGAAAATCCAGCTGAGTCCATGAGTGTAACATGCTGATTATACTCTTTGCTAAGTGGAGATGACAAGTGTTCTCATCACTTACCTGTATTCAAAGTAGGGTGAAAGTCTGGTTCACTTTCTTTGTGGTCGTATCTTTCAGCTTTTCCTAGGCATAAACTAATCAATCCTGTACTTAGTTCAGTGTTACTAGCTCTAATTAGCCCATGATAATTCTTTTTTCTTATTTATTTTTGAGAGCAGGAGAGAGGCAGAGATAGAGGGACAGTGAGAGAATCCCAAGCAGGCTCTACACTGTCAACACAGAGCCTGACGCAGGTCTCGAATTCACTAACCATGAGATCATGACCTGAGCTGAAATCAAGAGTTGTACCACTCAACCAACTAAACTACTCAGGCACCCCAATTCTTTTTTTTTTTTTAAGTTTCTTTGAGAGAGAGAGAGAGAGAGAGAGAGAGAGAGGATATGAGTGGGGGAGGGGCAGAGAGAGAGAGAAAGAGGGAGAGAATCCGAAGCAGGCTCCATGCCATCAGCCTAGACCCCAACGTGGAGCTTAAAGCACGAACCATGAGATCACGACCTGAGCCGAAATCAACAGTCAGACGCTAAACTGACTGAGCCACCCAGGCGCCTATAGCCCAGGATAATTCAAAATGGTATCAAGTGCAAATGTGATTCCAAAGACAAATGCAGGTATAAGAGAAATCTTGTGATAGTTCTCTAGTCATTTTGTTTTTCTTAACATGAGGCAGTAATAATACTTTATCTGCTTTGTGCCAACGGTTGTAATAGCAACTTTATACTTATTTAATTCTCACAGTAACCACATAGGATAGGGTTTTCATTTGGTTATTAGCTGCAGTGGATAGAGATCCATTCAAGTTAACCAATGAGAGGCTAATTATAAGGAGAGATGCAAGTGGGTCTTTCTTTGGGAGTAAGCGCCACGACCAGCCTCTCTCTGGGTGTCTCTGCTTCTCTGTGGGATCTTCTTCTACCGGCTTGTGCTTTCCTTCCCCTCTGGGGTAAGGGGAAGTTGTCACTGGGCTAAAACCTAACCAAATTTAAGGGCTGTGAGCAGAGTCATTCCTCTTTTGGAAGGGGCTAAGAACTGGTGGGTTCCATGAAACATCTTGTGTAATTCATTGTAATGCCCATTTACAGATAATCAGATTGATGGTAGAAAAGCTCAGAAACTTGCCCAATGCTGTACAGTTAATGAGAGACAGAACATTTCTAAAGTCAAAGCCCAAACCCTACTTTGTTCATAAAAATTGTAATTTGTAATTGAATTGTAGACAATTCAATAATTTAAGCATTATATGTCAGAAAAGAACTCATGTATTTTTTTAGCTTTACTTGGTGTATTTTCCTACCAGTTGAGATCATAAAGTTTTTGTTTTAAGTACTTGTTATTTCCCGTAAGAGTGATGGCTTAGACTGTAAAGCATCTTGCATATTTCTAATTTTAAAAAGTTTATCACAGTATCGGGGTGATACTGTGGTTCAGTCAGTTAAGCGTCCAACTCTGAGTCCGCTCATATCATGATCACAAGGCTTTGTGGGTTGGAGCCCCATGTGGGGCTCTGTGCCAATAGCACGGAGCCTGCTTAAGATTCTGTCTCCCCCTCACTGTCTCTGCCTACCCGCCCCCCCCACACTCACGCTCTCAAAAAAAAAAAAGTTTTATCACAGTATCAAAAGTTTAAAATGAGTTTTATAAATTATATTTAATGCTTTCATGCATCGATGGTGAAACTATTTTATCAATTATGATGTTTTATTTCAGGTTGCCATGTCCATTCCCAGCTGTCAACACACTGATTTGACTACAAACTAGGTTTTAGGTACTGAGAAATGTGTCTCATCCTTACATAAAGTTAAGAAAGAAATCCTTTTCTGGCTGCATGCAGACACTAGGAACACCAGTTTTTTCTTTTTTTTTTTTTTTTAATTTTTTTAGTGTTTATTCATTTTTGAGACAGAGAGACAGCATGAGCAGAGGAGGGGTGGAGAAAGAGGGAGACACAGACTCTAAAGCAGGTTCCAGGCTCCGAGCTGTCAGCACAGAGCTGGACGTGGGGCTTGAACTCATGAACCACGAGATCATGACCTGAGTTGAAGTTGGACGCTCAACAACTGAGCCACCCAGGCGCCCCGTTTTTTCTTTCTTAAAGTTTGGTGGTAAAGTCCTCCTGAAGGTGCCCTGTTAATAGTACAAATTTCCTTATTTGTTTAAGTGTGTGACCTAGAAGGTCCTTAAGATTCATTAAGGTAAAGTTATTTCAAGAAGCCCAAACCCCTCATAGCTGTTAACTCCCTTTTATTTGAAGTGTACTCTAACGCATGGAGTAGAAGTGAGTGGGGTGTGTTAGTGCAAGCACAATGCAGGTAGTCCTTAAATATTCCCATCTCCCTTGAATATACCTCTCACCTACAAGCAGCCACCCTGGAACAAGCCCTGTGTGGGAAAACAAAAAGACAAAATAAAACATTCAACTGGGTAGGGACATGAGACAAGACCCAAACAAATAGAAGGCTGTATGATATGCCACAGAGGGTGCATATAATCTAAGTTTGCCTTCCAGAGGTGATCAGAAATGGCATCGTGAAGAAGGTAGGGCCTCCGTAGTCACTGGCAGTTAAGAATAGGGTTGAGTATAGATCTTTGTCTCTCAACGCAGAATAGTTAAAATGCAGATTCCTTGGTTGCTCTCACATTTACTGAATCAAAATTCAGGGTGTGGGACCTGAGGACTGAAATTTTTAAGCTTTCCAAGTGACGTGCACTGAAGATGTTCACCAGCCTACATGGAGGGTGGAGTGACATGAGCAAGGGCCGTGTAGTGGGAGTACACAATATATCCATTCAACCATATTTTTAGGCACCCAGTGTTTTTAAATGCTTTGAGTGTGGCTAATTTCTTTCTTTCCACAGGAAGGTAAGAAACTGACAGAGCAATTCATCTGCACTAAAGTCTCTTTATACTTGGGGTGGGGGAGACATTCCCCAAAGTAACTTGTGGGATGTTCGGTATGTATTTTCAGCTCTCCTTGGCCAAAAGGCAGATACTTCTGTTAGAAACCCTGAAGGTGAAACAGACCATCCTGGAGCCAATCCCTTCTTCATTGAAGTTGCTCGTTTCAGTCAGTTGCTACTGGTTGCAGCACACAGAGGCCAAGGCAAAGCTACATCACCTGCAGGCCTTACTGCTAGGGATGCTGATGGGGCCCTTACATGTCATAATCAACAGCCCTGGTAGGTATCTGGAAATTCCAGGAGTAAAGTTTTGCACATTGCTTGCATATAATTGCAAGTTTAAAGAAACAAACAAAAATATTCTTCGTTGTTTACTCCCATCGGTTGTATTCAGAACTTAGGGGTGGAGCCACCAAAATATCATTCATTCACTGGCAGATGTTTTTGAGCACTTCTGTGTGCCAGGCTCAGTGCTGGAGTGCTTGACTCCAAGGGCACAGCAGTGAAGGTATGCTGCTACTGCCTCATCCCACACGAAGTGTGCATGTGTAACGTGCCAGTTACATTCTGGACTCCAAGTACCCTATCCCTATTCCCGAGCATCAATACAGCGGCAAGATCATCACTAGAAATTTATGTAAAACTGTCCATCGGTAAAGCTTCTGAATTCCTACAGCCATAGTAAATATTCGTGCTTGTGCTGTTGTTTTACTTTTTCTCCACTGTAAGTTTCAATTAGTGTGTTAGTGATGACAGAAATAGTAACTTTTTTTTTCTGTTAGAGAAATACCCTTTAAGGTAGTTTCAGCTGCATGTAAGTATCAGGTGAAATAAATGCTGATGTCTTGGAGCACTACAATTCTTTAATAGAATTATTCCCTTTAAAAGATTATGAATGCTGTAACTCCTTATCTAAACACATATAACAATCACCACACCCAGAACAGTGCTGTCTGATATCTAATCTATGCTGTCTGATATCTAATCTAATGGCCATTAGCCACGTGTGGCTCTTTAAATGAAAACTTCAGCTTCTTGGCCACATTTGAAGTGCTCAGTAGCCACATATGGCTAGAGGTTACTGAATTGGACAGCAGAGACACAAAACACTTCCGTCATTGCTGAGAGTTCTGTTGGACAGTGCTACACTGGAGTTTACTTTTTTAAAACACATTAAAGGAAAGAGTGAACTGGTACAGACTCCAGGACACCCCAAGTGTGAGAACAGTTGTCAGAAGCGACTCTTCTTATAAGAGCCAACTGAATGAGTTAACGCCCACTACTAGTGAAAACACAACTTTAGGGTATTTCCACCCATTGAATAATACTGTAGTTTAAGAACATTCTCAGAGCACAAGCCTGTTAACTTTTTACCTGAGTCCAACAGAAGGGGCACGTCAAGGGTCTGTTTCTTTTCTTTTAGGAATTGTGGACCCTGCACCCAGGCAGGCTCAGTGCCTTGCTGCTCGCTAATGGGTAAAAGGTGGGCCTCCTTTTCATTACTTTCAAGTTGGTCCAACATCATTTTGCACGCCCCTACTCAAACCTGCAGGAGCTTACAGCTGAACGCAAACAGCACTCCTCATTGCCTAGGCTTGTTGCTTCTTGCCTCTTAACCTCCGCTATGTGAAGTAGATGATTTGCCATAGTCTCGAGTCAGTCATGCTTTTGTTTTCCTCCCATAAAGCAGAGGTTAAAGTGTGCTTTGAACACAGGCTGTGTAAGTGCACTACAGCAAGGGGCGGGTCTCCATGGAAGGAAACTTAGTGAACGAGAACAGTGAAGAGAAGGATATTTAATAGTAATTTGTATTTTTCAGAGAGACAGATTTTGGGTTTGGAGAGTTCAGAAGCAGATGTATTTTAAGTCAGAGATACTATTTTAAGGAAAAAAATAAATAATTTAGGGTTGAATGAAGTTAGGTTGTCATTAAAAAGGCATTTCAGTATAAATATTTCAATGTATACAGCAAGGCTTTTACATTGACGTTAAAATAGTAAAGAGCCAGAAGAGAAAAGCATTTTGGTTATTTAAACTAATTTTTTTCTTTATGGAATTCAAAGTTTTATAGAGAGAGAAAATTACAAGCTATACAGTGTTTTTGGAAATACTGCCCTCGGGTTGTTTCTTTGTCTAGATAAGGAAGATCTGCGGGAGGATGGTGCTAGGATGTTGTATGAAGAGTTCCAGAGAGTGAAGGAGCAGACACGGCCGGGCACGAGACTGGACTTAGACACAGCTCACATCTTCTGTCAGTGGCAGTGCTGTCTGCAGATGGGGATGTATCTCAATCAGCTGCTGTCCGCTCCTCTCCCGGAACCAGACCTAACTCGGTAAGCACCACGGGAAACTAGTTCAGATGGCTGCACACAGAAGTAAATACTTTTATTTATACTTAAAGCAAATAAATTTCTAAAAATTAATCTTAGTATAATTGGTCTTGGATCGCTATTATAGCTGAAGAGCTGGAAACATGTAAATTTTTGTCCATATTCCCAAAGAAAATTGCCATGATTAGGTCAAAGATTAAAAAGCCAGTCCCTTAAAGTAAAAAAAGAGGCAGTTGTTGGTAGGATAGAACTCTTTCCTTCATTTCTCTCAGGCCTTTGATCAAGTATCACTTTATAAAGCCTCTTTCTGATTATCCTCCTGGAATATTACTCTCTACTTCCAGTCACTGTAGTCCTATTACTCTTTTGGATTTTTGTATTTGCATTTCTTAACACATGGCATACTGTTCATACACTTGTTCAAATATTTATTAAATGCCTACTCTGTGGTAGGGTGTAGTGAACAAAATATTTCTTTTTAATCTCTGCTGTCACGGAGCTTTTATTCTAATAAGATGACTCCTAGACACTTAAGTGGACTTTATTTAGGGTTTTTGTTTTGCCAGGTGAGTATGAAGAAGGGAGAGGCAGCCTGTATGCCGGGAAGGGATTATCATGTTTGAGTATGGAGTTTAAGCTGGTAAGAAAGAAAGGATAGCAGTAGGGTGTGGGTACTACGTTCAGTGGATTGGACATCCAGGAGATCCCAGAGGGAGGGTGAGAGGAAGAATAAAGGGGAGATTGTTAGCAAATGGAGTGGAGATTAGAGATACACTTTGTCTCTCTCCACTTGAATGGAAGCTCTGTGAGGAAGGCACTTAGCTATTTACTTTTGTAGCCCCAGTGCCTAGCATTTAGGGAAAACTCAAATATTTGTCAAATAAATGAATGATGTATGTTTGGAGACATATAAAATCTGCTGGTGTGACTTTTAAGTGTTTTAAGGTATAAAGCTTCCTAGCAGTAAATAGTGTTAATACATCTCTGGACCTGATAATCTGAGTCAACCCTAGAACCTTCTACCCAATAAGATTAACTAGCCTTTGACCTATGGATTCTTTATGCCTTTCCTTTTTATTTATTTATTTTGTCTTTTTTGTGCCTTTCATTAAATAATTGAGGTCATTCTAGACTGGATCCTCTCTAGCTACCACAAATCCCTTTACGACAAAACAGGGGAAAAAACAAGACCAAACAGTTCTCTTCATAATGATTTCAGCAGGACTGTTTTTGCATCTCAGCTTTACTAAAGCTTTTTAAATGATGGTCTTACACTGATTAAATGATGGTTCTGCATTAGTTGCTAAGGCACCAGTTGATCAACTCTGGCAGTAAGTTATGTATTAAATTTGTGGCTTCCAGTTAACCACATCTTACATTCCTGCAGTAGATTCTCAGTGCAGGTGAATCAGTGAGCTTGCAAACGATGCCACTAAATTTTCTCATATTTCAGCAGACTGCCCATTTGGTTTATCAGACGTTTTTAATTCCTTTTCTTTGAAGTGGTAAGAGGCCTGCTCAACTTTCAGCTGGTTGCAGAACCAGCAGGCATCTGTCTCACTTGTTGACAAAGAGTTTTTAAATATCACCAGCCAAATTTGTACTAACAACTCAGTTCCTTCCTTCAAGGAACAGGTTTTTAAGTAATTTTAGTACTAATTGTATTGAAGAGCTAAGTGTTTAGCTGCACTTGTTAAAGCCATGTTAATGAGCAAAAGTTCTCCACTGAATATATGCTTTAACAACACTCTTTTCCTCTCCCGTGAGACAGACTGTACAGTGGAAGCCTGGTACACGGACTGTGCCGACAACTGCTAACATCGACTTCTGTAGAAAGTCTCCTGAGCGTGTGCCCTGAGGCGAAGCAACTTTATGAACATCTGTTCAATGCCACAAGGTCATATGCCTCTGCCGAATTATTCCTACCAAAGGGTAAATCAAATTCAAAAAAAAAAAGGCAGAAGAAACAAGGTACCAGCTGGTCAAAGAACAGAGTGGGAACCACCTCAGACACTAAATGCTGGTACGAGGGAAGCAATCGGTTTGGGCTACTAACGGTTGAAAACTTGGAAGAACATATTGAGCTCTCAGAGCTTGAATAAACTCGGTCTGCAACAAGATGTACAGTTTTTTCTTTTTTTTTTTAAAGTAGGCTGCACACCTAATGTGGGGCTTGAACTCACAACCCTGGGATCAAGAGTCCCAGATGCTCTACTGACTGAGCCAGCCAGGCACCCCCAGATGTGTAATTCTTAAAACTTTGATTACCTCCCTTCAAATGATTAACTTTTTTCTTTACAACTAATCTGTTAGGGGATAAACATTGTAAGAGGCGATCTTTGAATTCGAGGGTATTTTGTATTCCGTTTTTAATAAATACAATCTGATTTAAGAAACTTCTGTATTTTCTTAAACACACTTGAAAGCATGTTTGTACTTCTCATTCCGTTTTAGGAAGTTAATAAGTCTATAGCCTTAACATTGCAGCAACTCAGCCAGCTATGTTTTCAAAAAGAATATAAGTTCTGCTTCAATTATTTCCCATAAGCAGAAGCTGGGTTATTATCATTTCAAAACATTTTTTTCCCAAATGTTTCCTCTTCATCCTTTATACTGAAAGATCTGGGCCTTAGAAGAGAGAAGTTGAGGATGCCAGACAGAAAGTAAACACCTTTAAGTACTAGGAAAATGAGACCCATGGCAGGCTTGAGGAACACTTTATATGCTCCAGGTTTTAAAGCAGAAGCTGAAATTGTAATGGCTCCAACAAATTAAGAAATAGCATCGTGAGCTCCTAGATCTAGAGGAGAAGGAGGAAACACTATGAAGAAATTAAAATATTAGTGATATATGCAGCAATACCAGAATCTTAGGCCATTTTTTTATACTGCAATTATTGACCTATTAATGGGATATGAAACCAATGAGTCATAACCAGTATTTTTTAAATGGAAATCATTAGGCATGCATATCATATATTAAATGGTTGTACAAAATGTATTTCTTACTGTGGATTGCAGTCAAAAGACTTTGAAAGGCACCGCTCTGGAACACACTAGAGGCTGCTAAAATTACAACTACCAATAGAATTGGGAAAGTGCTGGCCAGTTCCAAATAAAGAACTTGAAAATAAACAAGCAAGTGGAATCAATCTAATTGGGCAAGATCTAGAGATCTGAAGGTGTATTCCCAACCTTTATTTTATTTCTATGCATACAAATTGTGTTTTTCCTTTCTTCTGTACTGTCTCACTGGGTACATTCCATCAGTAAGAACCCTAAACACAGTTTTAAGCTGCCATGTTGAACAGGCCTATATTCAGTTCCTAACATCTGGCAAACAAGTCTTTCCACTTCCCTAGTGAGAACCATACTCTTAGAGGAGTACGCCTAGCATCAGCCAGTGTTCTATACACACTTTCCAAGTGTTTGCTGGCTTTAGCCATTTATAAAAGACAAAAACACAGTCTTATTTGTTCCTAAAGTTTTCAGCCCTAAAGATTGGCTTCTGTTTCAAATAAAGAGTTCTTGAAATAAATTTTTTGTTTATTTTAGGAGGAGTGCATGGGGCTCTGTACTAAGGTGGTTTTTATGTCTCTAAAGAGCTGATTCTTCACAGAATAATCAAAAAAGCAGTCATATGCTCTATTATTGATACATGTTTTTCCAACAACTAGATCTAGGCACATCTAATTACAAGCATATTAAGTCCTTTGTTGTATCAAAATTCTTTTTCTTGATTCCTGCAGTTGGGGGCCAATCTGGAAGTTAGACCAGTATGAATGTCCTATTTCCTGGCTTTATCATCAACCCTGCCTTTGCAAACAACCAACCTTGCATGAAAGACTATTTCTACCTCCACTTTGGCAAATAAATGGTTTGATAGGTACCCAACCGAACAGTGTATAGGCTACAGAGTTTAATTACAAGTCAACTTAATTCTATCATTCATCTTTTTCTTTCATTAAAAGGAGTTTTTCAAGCAAAGGGGCCCTCCTTCAGTAGACCTAAGAGGTCAGGTTCCCTTCTCTAGCCATTATAATCAGGGCCATTTACTTAAAATTATCCACCCAGCCTTCCAGTAAAGGAGTTAAAATGTAATAATGTCCATCGACTCTTACTCTCTGGAATTAAGGCATTACCCCACCCCATTATATATCTTATCTTGGATGTATGAAATGAGAGGTCATAAGCATTCCACAGGGTATCTCAGGGGTTTACCAAAGAAATACGATATAGAACCTGATCCTCAAAGTCATGCTTGTGCAAGCTGTTTGGTGAGACAACATACAATGAAATAACAAGAACATTTTATGAAGCAATCTGTCAACTACAAAATGGCAAAGTGAAACTAAATGCTGCGATAAAGAGACAGGAGTCACCAGGATGAGGAGAGGTTAAGTCACAAGATTCTCAGCTTTGGCTTCTGAGCTTGGCTTTAAGAGACAGGGATGTAATTCAGAGGAGACGCAGGGGCAATGGAAACACCTCTGTAGAAGCAGAATGTTATACATTCCACATTCCACTTGGAAAATTTGTTCCCTGTTTTTAATTATGTCTTTAGGTCTTGCTCTTTCTGATTCAATTCTAGCTAATCAAAGCTCACCCGAGGCTTTGGAAATTAAGTCTTCAGTTACCAGTTTAAGTATGAAAGGAACTCTGGACAGCTTTTTTAAATGAGTAAATCTTAGGAGTAAAGTTGGAAGAAAAACACTATAATATAACCATGTTCTGTGTCTAGTTGTGATAAAATTATACTTGAACTTTATTGGTACAACCCCTTTTTAAGATACCTAGACCTAGAAAGTTTAATGTATGTATCTTGTAAATATAAACCCTAAAGGCATTTCATGATTGATCATGACAAAAAATTCAAATTAATTTTAAGATTTAAGTTTGTATTTGTAATTCAAATTAATTATAATTTTAGAAGATAAAGACCTTTATAGCTAGAAAGATCTTGGAATTATCTTTTCTTCCTCTGTGCATAAAATAAATGAAGAACTATGCCTCAGTTACCCTATCTATAAAATGGGGATCAGAATACTTTCAAGTGTCACATAAAGATAAAATGACATGTACTTTTAAATTACTAAGCACAGTGCCTGACACTAACAACAGTAGTAAATGATAGCCATTATTGTTACATCCACACAAGAAAACCAACAGCAAAGCAAGGGCTCTGGGCAGGAGTGAGAGAGGGCTGAGCAGAAAGATCACCACCATGAGACCAATGGCTGCCAGAGATAATGGCAGAAATTCTGCAGAGGCAAGGAGGTCACCACTATCAAATATGGTGAGAAGGGCAAGAACGTGAAAACAGCAACTTCAGCAGAGATGTCAGGCTGAAGCCAAACTAAAAAGAGAAGTGCCAAGAGAATGTGAATAAGCAGCCAAGCTCACTCAACCTCAGAAAACAGGGGGGAAAGACCAGAGGAACAACGATCCCTATGGGTATTTGTGCCCTTCCTGCGCTTTTTTCTTGCTATCGAGGAATTTTCTATATTGTTTTTGAAACCGAATTTGAAATATACTCGGTTTTAAAACTATGTGTAAAGACAGGAAAAAATGAATAGCAGATATGCCTTACCCCATAATCCTAAGGAGGCCAAAGTCAGTTTCCCCCTCTCAGTGAGATTTCCAGACTTCACTGGGTACCACCACTCCCTAGTACATGGTACTTGGCTGGCTGGCACACCATGAACCCAGAGGAGCCCCTGGAAAGCAGTCACCTCCAAGACCAAGAGAAGCAATTTCACTTCCCTAAAAGGACAAACTCTGTCCTTTTAGTATCTGACTCCAAATATAGTGACCTTGTATTTTTAGTGAGGTGGACATAGGGTACTTGGTATTTACTGCATGTCTTACATTGATGCATTTCAGTCAAGACAGCTGAAAATGATTCTGCACCTTGTATCTACTTATAATTAAATACTATTTATTTTATAAAGATTATTAAAAAGATGCCTCCCCACTTTCAGCAACAGCTTTCTGAATAAAACGGTAAGCTGCTTTGGCATTTCTCTCCAGGTCTGAAATATGCTAAAATTCAAGTTCATTCAACTATAAAAATTCTAAGATGAGGACCTCATGCTGAGGAAGAATGTTTTTTTTTTTATTTATTTATTTTTTTAATTTTTTTTTTTTTTCAACGTTTATTTATTTTTGGGACAGAGAGAGACAGAGCATGAACGGGGGAGGGGCAGAGAGAGAGGGAGACACAGAATCGGAAACAGGCTCCAGGCTCTGAGCCATCAGCCCAGAGCCCGATGCGGGGCTCGAACTCACGGACCGCGAGATCGTGACCTGGCTGAAGTCAGACGCTTAACCGACTGCGCCACCCAGGCGCCCCGGAAGAATGTTTTAAAATTCAGAGGCATGACTGCACCAGGCCATGTATCAGTCTGTTAAGAGGGGAAAATAGATGAATGAGGTAATACATGGAAAAGAATTTCTAGCTTGTTTCATAGGATCTAGTTTTCAGAAAGAAAAATCAAACTTCACAGGAATGTGTTAGAATACACATGCATCACTTTTATTCCTACCTAGTCTTGATAACATTTTAGATATCTGGTTAAAACAGATAAATCATTTTCTCAATATTTATATGTGTACATATATGTATACACACATACATATACACATATACATATTTTAACAAATAATTTTCTCATTATGACTTTGGAGACACTTGGGAGATTTCTTTGTACAATATAATTCACTGTCGTCAGAATCAGGAAACACCTAGGAATATTTTTGTAAAAAAAACAAAAAACAAAAAACTGATCAGAATGTATTAATATTGGAATTTTGATAATTTAGAAGACTGAAACATTTGACTGTGAAAAAATTAAGCCAATGTGATCTAGCATACAAGATTAGGAAATCTTTTCCACTGTGTTTTTTCATATAATTGCTGCTTTTTGGAGGATGAACTGAGGTGCTGTTTCTTCCAGGCAAACTGCTATATGTCGATCTGGGCATTACCCTCCCCATAACTTCTGTCTGATTCATGTGTGTTACACATTATGGGGGGATAAATCAAAGGATGTTGATAGGGAAAACAGAAAGTCTCCTTTCCAGTGTCTCAATGCTTGCTAACATGGATACAGAATAATAAACTATATTCAATGATACGGAGGGGTTATATGTGGATTAATCTACCTTTAGAAGAACTTGCTCTGATGTGGGAGCTTTTTTGAGTGAATACTTACTAACATCACTCTGAAAAAACGGTGTTTATAAATGTATCAATGAGGGGTGCCTGGGTGGCTCAGTTGGTTGGGAGTCCAACTTCGGCTCAGGTCATGATCTCGCAGTTGGTGGGTTCGAGCCTCACTTTGAGCTCTGTGCTGACAGCTCAGAGCCTGAAGCCTGCTTCAGTTTCTGTGTCTCGCTCTCTCTCTGCTCCTCCCCTGATCATGCTCTGTCTCTCTCTGTCTCAAAAATAAATTTAAAAACCTTAAAAAAATTTTTTTTAATAAAAATAAAAAATAAATAAATGTGTCAATGAGAAATGCTATAAATTATATGGTAAAATTATTATGCTAAAATTGCTATGGTTATACAACATTTTTGTGCCTTCATAAAATACTGGCAGGAACCTCTCTGTTTTCCTATTTCCTATCCAGTTGTGATTCATTTGTGTAGGATGAGATGTAGTTGGGAATTAGGGAGCCAGGGGTGCTGTTGTGGATATGTTAAGTTTTAGGCGCTTAAGTGAAAACATCTGCTGGGCAGCTGGATCTATGTCTGAAGCCTACGTTAAAGTCTTTGGGTGTTGAGATTATAAACTATTTTCCTCCTCCTCTATGTAAAAACACCCCCAGTGAATATGTTGTGCTATTTTATGATCAGAGAGAGGCAGTAGTTGATGCCTCTAGGAAGGATGGCATCAAGAGAGCAAGATTCTGGGGGCGCCTAGGTGGCTCAGTCGGTTAAGCATCCAACTTCAGCTCAGGTCATGATCTCACAGTCCATGAGTTCGAGCCTCGCATTAGGCTCTGTGTTGACAGCTCAGATCCTGGAGCCTGCTTTAGATTCTGTGTCTACCTCTTTCTCTGCCCCTCCCCTGCTCATGCTCTCTCTCTGTCTCAAAAATAAATAAAAACATTAAAAAAAAAAAAAAAAGAGAACAAGATTCTGACGTTGCCTTATCTTGTCCCAAGAAACTATGGAAAACAAGAGGTAAAAATGGGGGTGGGGTGGGAGCCTTTGTTGTTGAAATCTGAGAATGGTGATGTCCACAAACCTAAGTTTCCAATCACAAAGTACTGTAGCCCTTCAAGGTATAAGATGTATGAACTGTGTTTTAAAAGACGAACTAAAGAAACTGACCCTATTATAATAACCATAATCTATTTCATAAAGTGGTAAGTCTGACCTTTCAGAGGAATCCACTAAGAAATATTATAATTTTACCTTCAAAATATGATAAATACTATGCAAATATATTTTGGTTTGGAACGTTCTGTTCTAAGAAAATGAGAGTGTGCATTTTCCTCTAATACTGCGCTGACAAGGGTATTTTGGTTTCTACCATTAATAAAATTCGTCTTCCCTAGCAGGATGATATACAAAAGTCTACTCAAATTAAGCTTGTTTCTGTGTATGTGTTAGGAAGAAACAACCAATGAGAAGGAAGTCCCCACTTGTGTGTGTGATGAAGAGCACAACTCAGATGGGACAACAGATCAGAACTTTCTACCCAATCATCATAAGAACAAGGAGCCTTGGTGCTGAGGTGGGACTGATTACAGTGGGCACATCCTCCCTGTTGATGATGATGTTCTGAGAACAGACTAAGACTCTGACTTCCTCCACATAGGAGCCTTGATGGAGACTCAGAGGAGTCAGTAACATCAAATTTGCTATCAAGTTCATCCATCCCAGAGATAATATCCTGTTAGAGGTTAGAAGGTAGAGAAAATTGACGCCACTTCCTTGCTAGTCCAATGAATGCAGTGCATAGGCCTATTTGCCTCTTTTTGAATATCTATATGAATAGGCAGCCTTTTTCTATAAAGGGCCGGAAAGTAAATACTCTAGGTTTAGTGAGCCATATGGTCTCTGTTACAACTACTCACTTCTGTTGTAGCATGAAGCAGTGATAAATAATGCATAAATGAATGTATATAACTGTGTTCCAATAAATCTTTATTTACAAATCCAACAGCAGACTGGTTTAGTTTGTCAACTCCAAACTAAATCAACAGCCCATGTGGGTGACTTAGGCAAAGATTAAAATAAACTGTTTCCCTAATTTGTAACACACTGGCTAATTCATGGGCCATCCAGACCTGCTCCCTATATAAAGACAGTCATAAATTCTAAGGCAATCCTATTATATAACCATATTGATGAATATGAGAAACATGAAAATATATTCAATTATAACTCCCTACAATTGATCTAATAATGCTTAAATATAAAGTTTGTCATGCTTTCCTATCAAGCAAACATTTTTTACAATCATCTATTTGGTTGGGGTCTGTATAAATAGCTTCAAAGATAATATTTTGGCAGACTCACATAAGTTGTTTCATATTGTGCTTTTAAAATGCAGACTTAATGAAAAAGAACAAATGGTCAAAGCATTACAGTATTTTCTTTATGACCATAAGATGGCACCAAATTGTTACTATTCAACTAACAAGCACTTCGGCATACTTATCATAGGAAGGCCTTAATAGAAAATTGTTTTTAATGTAGTTGAGTAGATTAGTATTTTTTAAAAAAGCACTGTATTAAAAAAAAAAAAAAAAAGCACACTTTGTTTACAGTTAAAAGCTAGAAATACTTGGAACCCAAAATGGACCTCCAGGCTCATGCAGAACCACTCGACCAATTTCTGGCACTATGTGCTGTTAAGACTGTGAGATACGGTTTCTACCCAAAGGGTTAGAACAATTCAATTATTGCTGAAGAAATAATGGTGATGGGGCAATCCTGATTTTGATACGAAAGGCAGTTCTGCCAGGTCTAACAGCCATGGGACCAGCACAGAAATGTGGTCCTTTGCCCAGAATATTTGTCAATTTGGCTAGATTCCAACCAAAAGGGAAAGAAACAGCAAGGTCAGGTGTGTTCAGTGATCTGCACATGAAACACTGTCTACCTGGGGCAGCTGTACAAATGCAGGCAGGTACCACACTCGCAAATACTCAGGAGCACTACCAGGTTTAGATCAGAAAAGAATTTATAAAGATCAAAACTAATGGCTCAAATCCTTTTTTATTTTCCTCCCCAAACTTCACCACTTAAACTTACTTTGAATGAGGAGGAAGATTATATCAAATTTCTGTCTAGATTTATCAATCTAGAGGCTTGGACTTGAATTTTTAATGCTTTCTAAAAAATAAAATCCAACAATTTTATGCCCAATCTTATGGATGGATTTATTCTTAATAGTATTTACAAGAAACTGCCCCCCACCCCCCACACACATATCTTTAGAGTAATCTATAAAGGCCAGGATGGCGGGCTCTTCAGCTGGGCTTTGAAGAACAGGTAGAAATTCTAATTCTCAAAATTGAGGCAGAGGAAAAAGGTTCTTAAGTTGAAGGAATACTGTCCCAAAAGATCAGTAAGTAGATTGTGTTAGAACACTGTGTGAGGCAGGAGACTAGAAAGATCCAAGGAAGAATTATGACTAAAATGGAAAAGAAAAAACAAAACAAAACACTGTTTTCTATTCTTCCACCACAAATCGTTAGGGGCAAGCAGCTAATAACTAATGTTAATGCAATTCACTTAGTGAATCCACAAACAGCAAACTTCAATCTAAGCTATGCAGTTCTTTGCTGTATATTCTCTCACCTCTTAAGAGAGTGTCTTATACTGCAACTATTAAAAAGATGTGCTCCCAATAATTCAGATGGGTGCCTTCCTGTCAGTAATCTTAATAATAACAGATTCGTTTTGAAAGCTCTGTAACAAAGCTAAAATGTTATCTTTCCCCCAGCACTTTAAATTTATGTTTGCTGAGTCCTACATAATAACTATACTAAAAAAACTATTTTCAAAAAAGTTTATTCTGTCAAAGCCAAGTTTACATTCATTTATTGCTTTACTTTTAGCAAAAGAAAAGATAATGCCTGTAACAAGAAATGATTTTCCTACATTATACTTGGTCAGCCATGGCTTTTATTTTTTTAAGTTTTTCTTTTACTTTTTATTTTAGAAAGAGTGGAAGTGGGGGAGAGGAGCAGAGGGAGGGAGGGGGGAGAGAGAGAAAGGGAGGGAGGGGGAGGGGGAGAGGGAGGGAGGGGGAGGGGGAGACGGAGACAGAGAGAATATTAAGCAGGCTCCATGCTCAGCACAGAGTCCGACAAGGGCCTCAATCCTATGACCCTGGAATCATGACCTAAGCCAAAATCTAGAGCTGGACACTCAAATGACTAAGCCAGCCAGGTGCCCTAGTCAGCTGTGGCTTTAAATCATTCTGGGCTAAAACCTCATCTAACATGTCTACTGGGAAATAAGGACAGCAGAAACTTCCATTTCAAATTGACCTGTGTCCCATTAAAGGCTGCTCAGCTTCAGTAATTCTCCAACAGCTCTACCTTCCAAGCCAGAAAGCACGAAACAGGTATTTTCCACATTTTTCTTTTCTCCCATGTCAATGCTCTCTCTTAGAAGATAGAAATGCCATGCCTTTCTTTCCATACTGACTGCCACAGCTCAATCAGTCCCTCTACCACTTAAGCGTCTACAATTCTCTTCAGCAGTCTCCCTATTTTGTCTTTACAATCCACCCTCTACGCTTCCAAGAGTGTATTACAAGACAAAAATCCAAACTCACATCATACTTCAACTTGCTACCAGTCTAATATGTCTTTACCTTCACCACTAGGCTCCTATCTGTCCAACCCCTTACATTATATACCTCCTGCCTTAAAAGGCCCAAAATCCTTGTAGTTTTCACCTGTTCCTTCCAGCACCACATCCGCCCACCCCAGCCAACACCTCTGTAGAGGCTGTGCACTTGATTATAATATTCTGCTGCTTCTAAGCTAGAGATTCCTAATTTTTTAAGGTTTGATTCAGATGCTACTAGTTCTAGGAAATTTCTTTGACAACATCTTCCCATGAAGTTGTTTATCTCCTTTGACTACTGTAACATTTCAGCATTTACCACTGTGCTGAATGTATCTCATATTGCTCTCCAGGGTTAAGACTGAGAACTCCCCAAAGGCAAGATACTACCTCTTATTTCTTTATAAATCTAAACCTGTAACAATATTTGCAGCCTATTATATCTACATTAATATCAAGGACTGGTTAGCCATTATCCATTATCAACAACCAACTCTGAAAACCAAAACCAAAAATAAGGTTGTCCAACAAGAGTTAATCTTCATACCAAATTCTAACTGACCTCAAGGAAGCTTAATGATGGGGATAATCTGCTTGTCCAGTCACATACCAGTTAGGATTAATATTTACCCACTCTGTTTTAGTATGCAAATCAGCTGTCTGGACTGCATCTTAGTCTAAAAAGGCATTTCAAAGATTTCCAAATGCCAATGTCAAGGGAAACTTCCAGTAAAATGTGTGCTGGGTTCACCTTAATGCATGTGTATTTTTAAAATAAATGTGCAAAGGGGCACCTGGGTGGCTCTGTCGGTTAAGCATCTGACTTTGGCTCAGGTCATGATCTCACGGTTCGTGGGTTTGAGCCCCGCATAGGGCTCTGTGCTGACAGCTGGGAGCCTGGAGCCTGCTTCAGATTCTGTGTCTCCCTCTCCCTCTGCCCCTTCCCCCACTCGTGCTCGCTCGCTCTCTCTCTCTCTCTCTCAAAAATAGACCTTAAAAAATATTTTAAAAAATAAAATACAATAAAATATAATAAAACAAAACAAAATAAATGTGCAAAGACCATTACTAACTTTCATGAAATAGCTTGTTAACAGTTATATACCCTGCTAACCATGTCCATGAGCTCTTAAAGGGCAGGGATGCCATCACCTTTTTATTCTTAGCACACTCTGGGTACTAAGTAAAAGTTTACTAAAATGACAATTCATCCATCCAAGTTTTTGCATGAGTCATATGTGGAAGTCAAATGCAAATGAACTGCCCAGTGACAAAGGCAGTAAGTAAGGTAAAGTTAATTAAGGTTCTCAGATACGGTATTTATGGTTTGCCACCAATTCCTTTCACTGAGAAACTATTTGGAGTATGGCCAAGACTCATTTTACTTATGTTCTATATAAAAGAGATCAAAATTTAAAGTGATTTCAGAAAGACTACCAATGTGAAAGATGTACCCTTTTATAACGTAAACAAAATGTGTTTATGCTTTCTGAGTGTGGTTACTATTAAATAAAGCCTGTATCCTGAAGGCAGGGTGGGGGGAGGGGGTTTAGGTTGCCTGATTTCATCTCTAGGTCATGCTATGCCCAGTACAAATACTAGAGAACATTGTAAGCCTTGTTTCTTTGTAGTGGGGAATTATCTAACTAATTGGTGAATTATTTCAAGTTCCTTTCTTTTCTTCCCAGATGTGTAATCACTTGGGATCAAATGACTCCATGAGGTAGTCTTACAGGAAAAAAAAAATCAAATAGGTTAGTATTATTAAGGGCTCTAGGAAGTCCTAGGGCTAGGAAATGGGGTAAAAATTTTAAATTTAGATACTAGTACATTTAAATAAGCAATGCTAATTTGATGATATATTATGGAAGATATATATACAAATATTCTAATTTGTTGTCATACTATGGAAAATTGAAACCTGGACGTAGTATATCTGTACTGTACATTTCACTTCTTTTTAAATCACAGATTCTACGCACTATGAGTAGTGCCTAATTTCTGTATCTTCAACATCCCTAAGATTTTAATGTTAACAGCCCCGACTGGAAGGTCAGTAACTTAAGAAAAGAAATAATTTTTTCCTTGTGGTTTAAAAACCAAATGAAAAGATAGGCACATTTATTTCATACAAGTCATACTCTGAACCTAAAATGGAAAGCAAAAGATTGATATGCACTTAACATATTTCAAGTCTTTGTAACAGCCAAAAAAAGTCATACAAAATTTAGGTATGAGACCACGTCACTAAAGATAAAGTTGACTAGACAATGGCTTCTATGTTCTATCTGATGAGAAAAATATACACTTGACTATTGAGCCTTAAAGAATAAAGTAGAATAAATTGAAGACATCTCAGCTCCTTATACTCAACTGTTTCAATTATAACTCAAAGAACCAATATTTTCCCTGTCATTAACAACAATATTTCAGTGCTAACACTGGCAGGTTAATATTGGTGATAAAAACTGGAGAGTGGTTTATCCTGACAGTTTAAAAAATGGACAATAATTATAAAATACAAAACTAATTTCAAGAATTAAACATGTAAGAATTTGAAACCCATTTCTGTTTCAGAGAGAAATATTCAACAGGAAAATGGACTTCAAATTTTGAATTTCTGCCCATATTTGCCACAACACACTAAAAAAAATTACCTACACTTCATCAAGCTAGTATAAAAACCGATGGCATTTCAAGAGTAAGTCCAACTATTTCTTCAGCATGCCCAGTGAAACAGAAGGCAGGGAGAGAACAAATGATAGAAGTACGAAAAGGGACAGGCTCAGGGCAGTGCTGCAATCTAAGCCAAAAAAGATGCAGATTCACGAAGAGCAAGGCAGCACAGAATCTTCCACACAAACCCTGGTTCATGAACCATCTATTTGAGTTTAGGACTCTTTGAAGTATAGCACTCTATATTTCCTAAGAAAAATTCTTAAAAACATACATAAAAAGACGTTAAGAAAAATAAAATCCAGTTATTCATGTGAGGTACTTGGATTTATATTTAAGGGATGACAAAATGATACTTGACAAAGTGCATATTTATATTTAACTCAAAAAAGAGGCATAACATGTTAATATAATCTGTTATAAATTTCAGCCCCATCACTATTAAATACTTTTGATTCTATAACTAAGTGTTAATTATAGACAAAGCTACTCTACCTAGAATGCCACTTGATAACCCTGTAGTAATTTTGCTAGACCAAAGACTCGTAACTTAAAACAAAACAAAACAAAACAAAAGCAACCATTTACACTTACTAAGAAAAGCAAACATTTACTTCAAATTGCAGTATAGGCTTTTCAATCACAAAAAGAAAGAAAAGAACAGTGATCTGACAGTGGTCACATCCTGTGCAAAAAACGTGATACAAAACTGGTAACACAAGGTATCTGTGCTGCTTACATTGCAGGAAAAAGGAAATACAGTAGCTGAAATATGGCACTCCTGGGAATCAACTTCTAAACCAAAAGAATGCCTTTGAAATGACTAAATTTATTTGTGTATTAGTAAGAAAGCCCCACCACCATAAATAGTACAATATTTAAAAATTAAAAAAAATTTGTATCTATCTAAGATAGATAGTGTATTGTTAGACCTCTTTAAGTGCAGAAGGTGGTTCAGGTTTTGTCTTTTTTTTTTTTTTTTTTTAATTAAATAACTGCCCATATGCTTTATAAAGTTCCACTCAATTGCAAAAGCCAATTTAAATCAAGAAATATGTTATCAAAGTTGCATAATTTCATTTGGGACTGCCAGCAGGTTAAAGTCTCAAATCAAGTCTTTAACATAACACTCATTTTTAGTCAATGGAAAGTTAAAAAGTTCTCAAATCTTCATTATCCTCTGGAACTTGCCCTTCTAAATGATCCTCAGACTGCAATTCCTAGTTTGCAAATAAAAGAATGCAATATGCATCATACTTCAAGAAAAGACGACGATGTCGAACTAACATGCTTCTGGATCTTTTCCCTGCTCCTTTCCACCTTCTTTATAATTTCGGCTACTATGCATACTGACGAGGTGAGACCCAAAAGAAACAGCAGATCTGCAAGAGAAAATAAGGTGCATCTTACAATTCTTTGAAACACAGTTGCAAAGTGTAATAGCTTACATTTTTCCAGCATTTTACCAGAACTTTTTAAAATACACTGTCTCACAGCATTCCACGGGGTACATACAATCAGCCTCAGTTTAAAATTGAGGAAAGTAAGGCCCAAAACGTATTAATCCCAAGTTATATAGCTAGAAAAGGCAGCAGCCAGAGCTAGAACCCAAGTCCTCGGACTACTTTCCCAGAACCATAACCTCATAACCATAACCTGTAACTACAAGAGGCCTTTTCTATTTAATAGACCTTATACAGCCTTTTTAAAAGGCTGTTCAAGCAGTGGGAACTGATTTGACTGAAAAATGCCTATATCAAGATTACTTAGAAATTTCTATCTATTCCATTTGAGACCCTAGAATTCTACTCATCATTTAAAGATCATGTCTTTACAGTAGTATCCACATTATCTCATTCTTATTCATTGCTTGAAAAACTGCAGCTATCTCCTTAAGACTCCACTTTTTTTTTTAAGAGGAACAGTGTAAATATGAAATTAAAATACTAAAAGCCAGTTCAACTTTAAGGTAAATTGTAACTTATAGCATGCAACACAGTGAGACTTCAGAACTTATTTTCATAAATACCCAAATTAACTTTAAAATACATCAGCCCTCACACTTACATAGGAAGATTTATTTTTAAATACACTGTATCCTATACGTTTAATACATAGTATGTGAAAGAATAATGCCTATCTTCCATACGATCTGATTAAAATCTCCTTTCAGGGTCAGACTGTTATTTTGTAAATAATGAATTAGCAAGTAAGAATAGTGAAATATTCGTTTAATTATTGAAACTAACTTTAAAGAAGAGCAATCTGGTTTTCAGTGAGCTTAAATCTAGATTTTTCTTCATACAAGATTGAAAAGTTATAAACTACAATTACTCCATTACAAGTTTTTGTTTGCTATAGTTCAGAATCATCAAATACAATCTGACAACTGATAATCTATAAAATATTACAGGAAAAAAATTACAAAAAAGTTTTAAAGTCTAGAGTAAGGCAAGTGTCTCCCCTAAACTTGCTTAAATGAACAAAAAATAGAATACAAGTCTCTCACTTTTTTATCTCACTTTTTAAAAGGCAATTTTTATTCAAACAAATGCATTAGAAAATACAATACTTCATCTAAAATACATAAATTATAAAAAGATAACATTTTCTTTACCCAGTATACTTAGGCTCTCGGTCTGAAAAACTTTTTGAAGTGGAGGAAAGTAAATAACTAACAACTGTCCCATGATGGATCCAAGAACTGCGTAGCAAAACATTTTATTACTGCAGAGTCCAATCTCAAATACAGACTTGGTCTGTTGGCAGAGCAAAGAGATAAATATTATTCCTTGGTCCCTGAAACAACTTCTTTATTATTACAATCATCTCCAATTATTAATAAGATGGACTGAATTTCACAATGGCAATAGCACGAAATCTCTTAATTTTAACTATTATTTTGGAATAATTCAGATGGAATAAGGGTACAAATTAAAGCAGCTTCTCTTCGGAGCGCCTGGGTGGCTCACTCAGTTGAGCAGCCAACTCCTGATTTTGGCTCAGGTCTTTTTTTTTTTTCTTCAGGATTTAAAAAAAATTTTTATACGAAATTTATTATCAAATTGGTTTCCATAAAACACCCAGTGCTCATCCCAACAGGTGCCCTCCTCAATGCCTATCACCCACCCTCCCCTTCCTCCCACCCCCCATCAACCCTCAGTTTATTCTTAGTTTTTAAGAGTCTCTTAAAGGGGCGCCTGGGTGGCTCAGGCGGTTGAGCGGCCGACTTCAGCTCAGGTCATGATCTCACGGTCCATGAGTTTGAGCCCCGCGTTGGGCTTTGTGCTGACAGCTCAGAGCCTGGAGCCTGTTTCAAATTCTGTGTCTCCCTCTCTCTGACCCTCCCCCGTTCATGCTCTGTCTCTCTCTGTCTCAAAAATAAATAAACGTTAAAAAAAAATTAAAAAAAAAAAAAAAGAGTCTCTTATGGTTTGCCTCCCTCCATCTCTACTTTTTTTTCCCCCTTCTCCTCCCCCGTGGTCTTCTGTTAAGTTTCTCAGGATCCACATAGGAGTGAAAACATCTGGTGTGTCTTTCCCTGTATGACTTATTTCACTTAGCATAACACTCTCCAGTTTCAGGTCTTGATCTCATGGTTCAGGAGATGGAACCCTGCATCGGGCTCTGCACAGACAGTGCAGAGCCTGCTTGTGATTCCCTCTCACACATACACACATTAAAAAAAAAAAAAAAAAGATGCTTCTCTTTATCATGGAAGAGTTTTCTCTAAAAGACTGAAGATTAACAGCAAGACCATAGAAAGAAAAGAAACTTTAGCATTCCACAATATAAGAAACTTTATTTGTATGATTACTTTGATAAATCATTTTTTAAATTAATTTATTTAAATTTTATTTCATTAACATACAGTGCAATATTGGTTTCAGGAGTAGAATTCACTGATTCACCACTTACAGACAACACCCAGTGCTCATCACAACAAAAACCATTTCTATCCATTAAGGTAGATAATCTAAAAGCTTTTTTTTTTTTTTTTTTTTAATGTTTATTTGCTCTTAAGAGAAAGAGAGACAGAGTGCAAGCAGGGGAGGGCAGAGAGAGAGGGAGACACAGAATCCAAAGCAGGCTCCAGGCTCTGAGCTGTCAGCACAGAGCCCGATGCGGGGCTCAGACCCTCAAACTGCAAGATCAGGGGCGCCTGGGTGGCGCAGTCGGTTAAGCGTCCGACCTCAGCCAGGTCACGATCTCGCGGTCTGGGAGTTCGAGCCCCGCATCAGGCTCTGGGCTGATGGCTCAGAGCCTGGAGCCTGTTTCCGATTCTGTGTCTCCCTCTCTCTCTGCCCCTCCCGTGTTCATGCTCTGTTTCTCTCTGTCCCAAAAAAAAATAAATAAACGTTGAAAAAAAAAATTAAAAAAAAAAAAAAAAACTGCAAGATCATGACCTGGATTGGGGTCAGACACTTAACCGACTGAACCACCCAGGCACCTCCTCTAGAAGTTTAGACCTAATTATGTATGTACTAAAAATGTAAAACTGCCTTTCAGAAAACAAAAAATGTAGCTTATTCAAAACTTAATCTAAATTAATGATAATTCATTACACTTGGAAAGTTCCAGGATGGCAAATAGTAAAAGACGTAACTGAGGATTTATAAGGTATTCTAAAATTGAAATGAATGGTCAGGCCTCAAAATGGAACCAGTTTTCAAAAACAATTATGCTCAAAAGTACTACTGGGTTCTAGTCCATAGCCCATTATTTTCTATCAAAACACTTCAATCAAGAAAAGGCAATCACATCTTAACATACAACATGGGAAGAGGGGCCCCTGGGTGGCTCAGTCAGTTAAACATCCAACCTCGGATCAGGTCATGATCGCCCAGTTTGTGGGTTCGAGCCCTGCATCAGGCTCTGTGCTGACAGCTCAGAGACTAGAGCCTACTTTGGATTCTGTGTCTCCCTCTCTCTGCCCCTCCCCCGCGTGTGTGTGTGCATGGTCTCTCTTTCTCAAAAATAAAATAAACATTAAAAAAAAATTTTAAATGGGGGCACCTGGGTGGCTCAGTCGGTTGAGCGTTTGACTTCAGATCAGGTCATGATCTCACAGTTTGTGGGTTCGAGCCCCGCATCAGGTTCCGTGCTGACCACGGACAGCTCAGAGCCTGAGGCCTGCTTCAGATTCTGTATCTCCTTCTCTCTCTGCCCCTCCCCTGCTCACGCTTTGTCTCACTGTTTCTCAAAAATAAATAAATGTAAAACAAAATTTTTTTAATTAAAATTAAAAAAAGATACAACATGGGAAGAAAATCAAATTTAAAATGTCCTAAGCTCTGACACACTGACAGAAGTAATGGGAAAACATTAATATACACAAAATTGTTCTTGTACTTCTAACAACACTTTCTTCTAAAATGAGACTAATACCAGGGTGCCTGGATGGCTCAGTCGGCTAAGCATCTGACTTTGGCTCAGGTCATGACCTTACAGCTAGCTCATGGTTCAAGCCCCGAGGGCTCTGTGCTGACTGTTCAGAGCCCGGAGCCTGCTTAGGATTCTGTCTCCCTCTCTCTCTGCCCCTCCTCCACTCACACTTTGTCTTTCTCTCTCTGTCCCAAAAAGAAACATTAAAAACATTTTTTAAATGAGACTAATACCATCTTAACAGAACCCATGAGTTTTGTCTAATACTCTCAGATATGTTAATTCGAACCTATCGTAAAACTACAGATAATAAGAGAATAGAGGGGCGCCTGGGTGGCGCAGTCGGTTAAGCATCCGACTTCAGCCAGGTCACGATCTCGCGGTCCATGAGTTCGAGCCCCGCGTCAGGCTCTGGGCTGATGGCTCAGAGCCTGGAGCCTGTTTCCGATTCTGTGTCTCCCTCTCTCTCTGCCCCTCCCCCATTCATGCTCTGTCTCTCTCTGTCCCAAAAATAAATAAACGTTGAAAAAAAAAATTAAAAAAAAAAAAAAATAAGAGAATAGAAAGAAGAAAACACCAAGTGCTGACACCTATGATTTTCTTGGATCTTCTGGTCAAAGTTAAGGCTATCATCGTCTCAAATGCCCCATCCCCATTATGACATGTTTGTGGGTAGACGTATCTGTATCTGGGGCTGTAATCTGTGGTGACAAAATCAGCTAAAACCCCACAATCCTTGCCTACTTACAATTAGTATTCTACCAATTCAATCAGCCAGCTAAGATCACCTAAGCTTACCTGGGATCTGGAACTTAGTGCATTGAACATATCGAAAAATACAAAGCACGTGAACGTCATTGTTGTGTCTCGAGGTGTTATCACATTGTCTCGTAGCTGTCACGAGGAAAAAGAATGATTTTCAGTGGGTGAATTTAATGGACAAATACTGCATGCTTGTAAAAGGTTAGTATTTTCTTTGCTTTAAAATGAAAGAGCTGTAGTCTAAGATATAAAACATATAAGCTGGCTATTCTTCCTATATGCCATTTAAGAAAGTCACTAAGGAATAGCTGTAATTTAAATAAAGTAAAAAGTCTTCTCACAAACCACGTATTGGATATTAAAACAACTTTCTTTTTTGATGTAATAAAATAGCAGTAAGGACTCAGATTTTCTAGTTTCTCCCCAAATTTTAATATATTAATTTTTGTTGTACTGGTATGTCTCTGCAGATTTAAACTAGTCTAATAAATGAATAAGCAATTCTATTAACCCATAAAGCCTGAAATCAAACTATTTTTAAATGTTTTTGTTATCATGTTTTCCAAAGAGCTCTCTTAACTTTCCAGGCTTCTATGTAAAACACCAAAAAAAGTGAATCCTATCATACAGAATGCATGTTATTAAGGCAGAGCTTATCAAGTAACTATACCTCCCGCCAGAAGACAAACAAAGTCCCACAAACAATGATTATAGATGAAACAAGTATTTTAAGTATCAGGTTTTTGGTCAATATGCTGTCCTTCCAGTTTCGTGGAGGTTTACGAATGACATCTTTATCCACTGGTTCTACTCCAAGGCTTCAAAACAAATAGAAAAGTGAATTACTTCAAAGTTTTAGGTTTTGATTTGTTATTTTCATAATCCCATTAACCTCAATTATCTAGGAAATGAAATGTTTTCTTATGGAAACAAAATGTTGACCATAAAAACCTTGGCTATAATTTCTCAAAAATAACCATGGATTTTATCACTCTTCCTTCTTTTACTCTTGTTTGTTTGGTATAGTTTGAAGGGAGATTGATGGTCAAATTTCAAAAAAAATTGTCCAACTGCATTTACATATAAATTTACTTATTTCAAATATGGCCTGAAATACTAAGCTACCACGTAAACCCTGAAATACCTTTTCAGGCAAGGAGATTTTAAGTAGGATGACTTATTGTAATGGCTGCTGACATGCATCAGTCAATTATTCTTTCTGCTGGGAAACAGCATCTAAGGCCCCATTACAGAAGAAAATACTTACATGCTTAAGTCTCAATACTTTCCCAAAGTCTCTAAAATTGACAAAAGAACCCAGGTAGTAACACTGAACTCAGGATTTCTCCATTACATCCCATTCTTAGAGACAAAAGCTTTCTTCCTGAGAACAGGAACTGTACCTATATACCCTGATCTGTTCTCAACTTAAGAATGGGCATCTAACACAGTGCAAAAGCTCGGTCCATGACATATCAACAAACACCCAAAGAGAGTAAATGATATATGCACACATCACACAATGTATAACAAACGTGTTGCTGCATGATAGATTTCCAATCCTATCCATGAATAAAATATTAAAACTTAATCATCAGGATATCACACCTTCCTTGTCTTTCTACTAGCTCATGAATAAAAAAACTCTTACCTCTGAGCTGGAGGTCCATCCATAATTATATTGATCCACAAAATCTGCATGGCATTGAGAGGATTAGGAAAGTTCATTAACGTAGCCAATGAGATTAAAGTTAATGCTGCTATACTCCTGTTGAAAAAAAGTAATTGAAAAAAATCTGTCAGCATAGTATACTTCCTACTACTTTTATAGCACTTCCTTAGCATTTGAAAATCTCATTTTACTACTGCGCTTTTAAAGGAAGTCTGTATATTCAATTACCCTATGCTTCATTCGGGTGTGAATATTCTGAAGCTAAAGTTAAACTTTATAATCCACAGCATTTAAATAAAGGATTTCAAGATGTTTAGATAATAACAAATAGAGGAAGATTCTAAACACTGAGTTCAGAATAGCTGTTACTACAGTATAGTTAACAGTTTCAACAATATTTTGGCAACTATTTTTTGACTACAGAAAAGCCCTTCTACTTTTGGAAAAAGATACCAAGGAAACACACTAAGATTTGACACTGCTTCCTTGGTTATTTCTGGAGCTAGTAAATAAACCACAAAGGTTTATACATTTTGATGATGACTTAGACATCATCTCTTTATCTTGCCATTTTTAATTTTAGGATAGAATTAATTTTCATTTTGGAAAAGTTACATATGAACAACACTCAGAAATAGCCAAAAAGCTTCTAAGCATTCTGCTTGAATTCTACTTGTCACATAATTTATCTATAAGACCCATGGTGACAAACTTCTTATAAACTTACGTGCTCAGTTGGAATCTAACAAAATTTTTAATGTTATTATAAATCCCTTTACCCTCTTCAATTGCAGACCTGAAAGTTAAAAAAAAATAAGTGATAATTATCATACAAAAATAAAGATATATCTACTCTAAAACACCATAGACCTACTTTTGAAAACAAGTTTCCAACTGATATAACACATCCATCATTAAAAAAGAGTCTGTTATTTTCTTCACATATTAAGATTAGAAACAAATATGGAAACATTATTCTGGTAAAGAATTAAAGTCACATCTGTGAAGCTCTACCTGAACTAATTTCATTATACAATATTAAAATTCTTATTCTTAAAGATATTTCAACATTACAATCATAACTGTCTTTTTACACAACAGACAATAGTACAAATTTATAACACTAAAATAATGAGCTTCTTTACCCCTTCAATTTTATTTTTCTTAAAGGTAAAGACGCATGCATGGTAAGGAATTAAATTAATGTATGTCAGGAATTAAATGGCAATAAAATATATTAGAAATCTAGCACATAAGCTACTATTGTTCCTACATACAATTAGAAATTCTGCTTTAGCAGAATTATATAAAGAATATGGTTTACAAAGATTCATTTAAATTCTCATTTGGTTAAATCTAGGAAAATACATGTTTTTTAAACAACTTCCCCTTCCTTTCAAGATTTTTCTACAAGTCTCAGAATGCAAAGAAAAAAAAACCCTATATCCCTATAGAAGTGTGGCAATTCAGAGCTCCCACATGCTCCACTTCAGGCCTCGATGGGTTAATGAAGTACCCTGGACATATAGTTAGAATGTGTCACTGAACTGAGGAGGACTCAGGTTATCTAACAGGTGATTATCAAGTAACAAGAGTCAGGGGACCCCCACATGAACACTGTGCAACTGACATTACCAGGTATATAACATAAGAATCTTAAATCAATTAGAAACCATGGCTGAAGGACACAATGCTATTTAAAACATAATCACTTGCATCACTGACAACAGGGACAATTACAGACCGAAGGCAATAGGTATGGATAGAGATTTGATTATTTTAATACTTATTGTAAAGCCACAAATATGCATATTTCTAATAGACTGAATTTAAGTAGAATAAAGGCTCCATTAAGTTTTACTGCTGTGCCACTACACTGGTGGCCAGAAAAATGTGACATCTGGCTGGCACTCAATAAATATTTCTTAAATGAGTGACTCTGCCATTTATTATATCCTTTTCATTGCATACAAATAATTTTCTTCGAAACTATACACTAGGCCATAAATAAGATTAATTAATCCTAGTAAAATAGTTCATCCACTGTGCACATATTTAAACAGTGACTATACTAATTCTTTTCCAGTTGAACTGTCTAGAGATGGGTACAGAAAAAGATGGGAAAAGATTCTCTGATGTGCATTCACTGAAACAAAACTTACATTATGGTTTGGAAATCATCATCCACAAGGATCATGTCTGCTGCCTCTTTGCAAACGTCTGTGCCAGTCTGACCCATTGCAACTCCAATGTCTGCAGCCTTCAGAGCAACTGCATCGTTGACTCCATCTCCTGTCATGGCTACAACTGAGCCGTTCTTCTGTAGAGACTGGAGTGGGGGGGGGGGGGGATTCTGATAAAAATGTTGCTTCCACAAAGATAAAGGGATAAATAACTCCTATTTTACTCATATAATAAAGACTGGAAACAAGACAGACCACCAATTTTTCAACAACCTTCAATATATGGAGGTGTTAAGATAAAGTTTAGAAAAAGTTTTTATTAATAGTCTCATGTGTGAGAACCATGTCTAACGTCTGATCTAGAGTTAATTATACAGTGGCTCTCAGGGGCAATTTTGCCTTGTAGGGGACATTTGGCAATGTCTGGAGATATTTTTTACTATCATGACTGGATGCTACTAGCATCTAGAGGGTAGGGGCCAGGGATGCTGCTAAACATCCTACGAGGTACAGGACAGGCCCTCACAACAAAAAATCCAGCCCAAAATGTCAACAGTATGAAGGCTGAGAAACTTCTAACTAATGCAATGGAGGGCTATTGTGATTAAGAACTTAAGCCCTTTAACTAATGGATACTACGTCAGTTGCTTTGTATATATTTACTGATTAATATAAATAACCATAAGTTTTAAAATATTATTCCCTCATAATATCTCCTTTTCTTGCTCTATTTATTCAGTTTCTAAGCAATTACTGCTAATTACACTGGGATGATTTGGCTATGGACTCCTGTCAGAACATACAACTACAATGTCAATGGTTTAAAGAAGGTTGTACTTGCAGATATTTCATTCAAGGTTTCTTCTACATCTTCCTTTGCTAACTACATTCTCTATTAATGCTTCAATTTCAAGCTCTAAAAAAAAAACCAATAATCACCTCTTCTGCTTCACAATACCTTTTACTTTAATGTTCTATCAACATTCCTAGTAATGCAATCATAATGAAAGACAAGAAGTAGCATTTTGGAGATAGCGATAAAACAATTGGATTTTTAGAGACCCACCTTAATAATTTTCATCTTGTGCCTGGGACTAGCTCTGTAAAATACCGCAACCTATAAAAACACAGGATACACTAAAAATCTTCAATGTTAAGAAATATCATAATAACTCATGCATTTATGACCCAGATTTTTAAAAATTATCTATTTAAAGTATATTTACTTTGCCACAGAGATCAAGCTTAAGCAACAGGTCGTATCTGTTAAGACACTCATTTGACAGGATCATTTCAAACTTTACCAACAGTAGCACCGGAAATACACAATCTAAACAAATTATCCAATTTAACCCATTATGTTTAAAGTCTGAAGACAAACAGCCTTATTTTTGAAATGTTTCAGAGACAGAGAAGGAAGAATTGACCTCCATGTTTCTTCATTACACTGGCAAACAACAAAAATGGCCTTTTCCCTTCGTTCTGTCTTCAGGAAGGATAAAGAACAGCTGCCTTTTTTGCTGTTGTTGTGGTTTTGTTATTGTTGTTGTTTATAAAGTGTCAAGTGTCGGGGAGCCTGGGTGGCTCAGTTGGTTAAGCATCTGACTTCGGCTCAGGTCATGATCTCACGGTTCATGAGATTCAAGCCCCGCATCGAGCTCTGTGCTGACAGCTCAGAGCCTGGAGCCTGCTTTGGATTCTGGGTCTCCCTCTCTCTCTCTCTGCCCCTCCTCTGGTCAAGCTCTGTCTCTCTCTCTCAAAAAATAAATAAACACTAAAAAAGTAATAAAAAATAAAGTGTCAAGTATCTGCTCATTCTCCCTCTTCATTTTAATTCTTTAGGTTCTCCTACACTATATCTCCAACAGTTTATATGCTCTTACCCCTCCAAACCATGCATTTAATTCCCTTTTCTGATGCCATCTCCTGGTCTCCTCAAACCCCTTCACTGTGCCCCAAAGGCAGACATCAACAACATCCCCTGTATCCTCCACTTTTGCACATTGCTCTAACCTAATTTTGCACACAGCAAAGCCATCCCTAGGGTGCTCTCAAAGAGTACCACCAGGAGAGCCTAGACAGGGGTAGGTGTCTTTCATTCCCCCTTTCTTATTCATAAAACCTCAGTTTTGAAGGTCACAGGATACTATACTTCCTACTAACTGCAGGCATTAACTGCTCCAGGTCACTCCCCCATGTTTCACAAAATGTTTTTCAGATTTTTTTTTTAATGAATACAATGTTGTATTAGTTTCACGTGTACAACACAGTGATTCACAATTCTATACGTTACACAATGCTCACCATAAGAGTAGTTACCATCTATCACTACACATTATTATAACACTATGGACTATGTTCCTTACACCGGACTTCTCATCCCTGTGACTTAATGAACTTCTGCTTCACTGTCACTCTTTCCAACAACACTCTTTCCAACAACACTTAAGTCACGGCGATTTTAATAACTACATAATATACCATTCTTCTCCCTACTGTCCTAGAGGATTAGTTCATACTAAGTTTTCTCTCCTCATACTTCCAATTTATCACCATCTCCAACCCTAGGCTCCGTTGACAACTTTGCTTCCCACTTCAAAGAAAACAGAATGAGGTAAGAACTTCCGTAATTCCCACCATCCAATATCTGTATCCAAGCACTATCCTTTCCTTCTCTCCTTTTATTATAGATGAACTAAATATGCTCCTAGCACACGGGTCAAATATTCTACCTTCTGACCTATTTAAAGATCATTGCTCCAGAAATTCTATCTCTCTTGCATCAAAATCTTTTCCTCACTGACGCATCATTATCATCAGTATACAAACATTTGATTATTTCTTCCATTTAAATAAAAACAAAACCAAAAACTTCCCTTCTTGTTTTGGGCACTACCCTACATTTTCCTCCTTCTTTATAGCAAAACTCCTCTGTACTTGCCATCTCCCATTTCCCCTCTTCTCATGCTCTCCTGACTCCATCCCAGTTGGGCCGCTGCCCCCACCACTGCGCTGAAACCCCTGCTGAAGACTATGAAAGACGACCTGCTTTGCTCACACCAGTGGTCCTTTCTTTTCTGACTTACGCTCTCAGCAGCACGCTAACGTAGCCGGTAATTCCCTCCTCCTGAGATACTTTCTGCTCTTGGCTTCCATGATCACCCTACAGTCTCCTGGTCTTCCTCCTACCTTTCTGGCTGCCCCTCTTTTGCAGGCTCCTCCGGACCTCCCTGAAGTCTGAATCTTGGAATATTTCAGGACTCAGTTCTTAGATTCCTCTCTACAAAAGATCTAAGAATCTCCACCTGTCCCTAGGTGATCTCATCCAGCCTTAGAGATTTAGATTTTATTTTTATGCATTTTTGTCTTCAGCCCCAGTATCTCTAAAATCCAGACCAGTGAAATTAATCCACCCACCTATTCCAAAGTTCCTTTTGGATGTCTCATCTAAGACTTAAAAATATCACAAACTGAACCCGTTATTTCCCAAAATACATGTCCTTCATATCCTCTGCTAATGGCAAGTATATCCTCCTAGTCGCTCCGGCTCAATTCCTCCTCTTCTCTCACATGCCACAAGCAGTTTAACAGCAAATCCTATTGGCTCCATCCTCAAATAAATCCAAACTTCAACCTCCTTACTCTAAACCCATTGCCAATACTCTGGGCCAATATATGAACTGATTTTTTATTTCTGCCCTTGTCTCCTGCAGTCTCTTCTCAACGAAGTGACCACAGTGAAACTGCTAAAACAGAAGCCAGATCACATCTGTCTTCTGCTCAAAACCCTCCAATGACTTCCTATCTTCCTCAGAATGAAAGCCAAAGCCCATTACTACCTACCCCTTCCTCCTCATTTGTCTTTTTTCACCTAAACTACACCTACTCGGCCTCCACCCTGTTCCTTAAACACACCAGGCACACTCGCCTCAAGGTCTTTGAACGTGTGTTCCCTCGTCTGGAGTGCTCTTTCCTCAGATATTACATGGGCTGCTCCTTTGTCAAGCAGTTTCTCGGTAATAAGGTCTTTCCTAGTCATGTTATCTAAAAATTTCAATTTACCTCTTCAATCTTTCCTCTCTCTACTCCCTGCTTTTGTTGGTGCTCCTTAGCACTTATCTGACACAATGTATATATTTACTTATCTTAGACTATAAGCTCCCTGAAGGCAGTCCTCTATAAATACATATAAAATGAATAAATCACTGAATTTAGTACCATCAAATAGACTGTACCCAGTTTCTCTCCCGATTTTAATAAAGGTCTAAAACAAATGAGGATTATTTTCTTAGGCAAAAGACTCAATCTAACTGTAACATCACATTACTACTTATGCCTAGGGCCTTTAGATACCATGAATCACATAAATCATATTTGGAGAATATATTTCCTTTTTAAAAAGCTCAAAATCCTTTGGACTCTTTAGTAAGTCATTAAAAAGGACTAAAGGACATCTGTATTGAAAGTATATTGCTACCTTCTGAGTGACAATTCAATATTACTGCAGAAATTAATCATATAGCACACAGCATTGAAATACAGGAGTATTTAGCAAAGACTGCATATTTTCCAGAATATTTAAATCAAAGGCTAATTACCACCACTCAGGTTGAACAGAGTAAAATTTTGCCTTTGTTACACTCACTGCACGTCATTTGAACCATGGCAAATCATGCCATTATATCACTGACAATGGCAGCCACGAGGACATGCCAACCGTTGGACTGAAAGCATATTTCTTTTGTACACTAACAAGTTACTTGACGTGCAGTCGGTATACCTACGACCTGATATAAGATTTTAGTATTTCAAAGGTTTGATGGCAACTCAAAAATAAGAGCAGCAGTTTTGAGACCAAGCAGATTTTAATGAAAACTCAGTTGGTGCTTTGCATGTGGTACAGAGTAAAATTTGTTCTTAAAGCAGCAGAAGAGCAGATCAATCTTTTAGGTGACTAAAAACACTAAATTTAGTGACTCAAAATTATGGCCTAAAGAAATAAGATTTAAAACAAAACAATATGGAAAGGACTAGAGACTGAGCTACATCACTGTATCACAGAGCTAAGATTAGACCTGGGGGTAACTGAATTTCCTCTATTCATAATCTTTTCACCTTTATATCTGTTTCTCTACTTAACAACAAAAAAAGAATATACGGATTAAACGTAAAGCACACAATAAAATCATGTACCTTGGAAGCAAGAGGGAAAAAGATAGGATGAGGACAGGATGGTAAAAGGACAGTGTAAAAGAAATAGAACTTTGAAAAGGAGCAGGTTTAGGGAATAATTTTTTCTCTTCTCATTGGTCCTTCTTTACAGTGTCATATTTGCAGTTAGCACTCACAGGTTTGTTTTTTTTTTAATGTTTATTTATTTATTTGAGAGAGAGCGAGCAGGGGAGGGTCAGAGAGAGAAGAGAGAGAAGGAATCAAACAATCCCAAGCAGGCTCCACGTTCAGCACAGAGCCCAATGCAGGGCTCAAACTCACAACCGTGAGGTCATGATCTGAGCAGAAATCAAGAGTTGGATGCTTAACCAGCTGAGCCACCCAGGCACCCCATCACTCACAGTTCTCTTGATCAACATTAATAGACAAGGGTGCTAGCAAAAGGAAGTTAAGAAGAATACAGGAAAATACTAAAGGAGAAATTAATGAAAAATATTCCTGGAATGAAAATAACCTGCTGAAGTTTCCCCAATCTTCCAGGAAAGATATAAAGATACCAGATGCATTGAAGAAAAGAAAAAAAACAAAAACAAAAAACAGGTGACTGAAATAAAATATTTACAACCTACCAAAAACCAAACAGCACACAGATTGGGGATTCTATTACAGGAATTTGATTAATAGTTTTGGTAGTAATACAAATGAAGGTACTGCTATTAAAAAGAACAAAAGAGGATGTCCACTTCTATTGATGGGAAATATAGGACACACTACAAGAAATCATACACAAAAAACACTGAGAACTCCTAGATGGACTTTCTACATAATTACACAAAATTGAGTTTCCATGCTACTCTTTTGTTGGCTCTAGGTTAAAAGGACAGAGTAATGTTAGAAATGAAATATGAGACTGAATTATGGAAAGAGGAAGCTAAAAAACATTTTAGTAAGGAAAAGAATTAATATGATTTAGTACATGTGGGGAAATCTCAGTAAGCTGGCAATTTAGAAGTTTTTTGCTTTTAACACTAATAAAAGAAAAGCCATTCAAACTGGTATGAAGTAAAAGCATTAGACCAAGTATATATGTTGGCTGTAAGAGAGTTCCATAAACGTAAGATGAAGTGGGGAAAAAAACAAGTTACAGGATAAGGGCAGTCCACCTAAGCTCAAAGAGCTAAAACAATTCATTAATAGTATTTGCAGAAAAGATTTAGGTATGCAAAAGAAATACCTCGAAGGGAGCTCTGGTATTTATGGAATTCCTCCTTAGAATAGGACAAGGTGAAGCAATTCAGTAAGCTTCTCACAAAGCTTAGGTTTTATATTGTTTTAGTCTCTTTGGAATAGCATCAGGGTATCTGCCATAATTAATGCATAAAAACTGTTATCTGGAAAAGACGTAATTTGCCCAGGCTGATGGTGTAATTTGTAATTTGCAATTTGCCTCTTCCTTCTCTAAGTACCTTGAAGTTGGTTTCCAGAGTTCATTAGCATTTTTATCAGAGAGCCCAGAGAGTGAACTAAGAAAGCAAATAAAATGAAACTTCAAATCTGTCAATTTCACTGCTTGTCACCATCTCTGGGAATAGGTTTGGAAGAAAAGGTTGAACAAAGGTCTAATGGGAAAATGTTTAATTAACTGCAGATTTCACATATATTGACTAATGTACACTCTGTCCCAATACCCCTAGGTAACCTAGTACAGAATTTATTCTTTCAGAAATAAATGTCAGGAAGAAACTATCACGAAAGGACACACACACACACACACACACACACACACACACACACACACAAAGTTGTGTTCAAATATGGAAACAGCTTCCTCACTAAATGTAAAATAAAGCAAACACACACACTGCTCCCAGATGCTCTGAAAACAGCATTCATGAGTAACTAGAGCTTCAGCAAGAGAAAACAAATGAGTAAAAGAGCGCATTTCTACTAGTTACTGTATCTAAAATCTAAGCACAAGTGAGGCTGATGGCCCAGGGACTTAATGCTACTGTAAGAAGCAGTTTGTGGAAATACAAGCTAAACATTTTCAGAGGACAATTCACCAATATGTGCTAAGCATTTTATAAATGTGTTGGTCATCAGTCCAATCTTTTCACATGAAGAAATTTATTCTACAGAAATAATCAGAGATAGGCACAAAGTCATGTACAATAATATTTAATGAATCAGTAAGCAACAGATGACAAAGTCAGAAGTCACACAGACCTGGACTCCCAGTCCCAATGCCACTGCTATCATTTATCAGCTCTGAGATTTCAGATTAGTATCCCAAATTCTCTGGGCCTCAGTTTCTTCATCTGTAAAAATGGGTCTGCCCATCTCTTATAAGATGGCTATTAGAAGTAAATATATAACGTATGTAATATATGAATTGCCTGGTACATGGTAAATGGTTGCTTACTCTTATTATCCTTGAAGCATTGTTTAGAGTAACAAAAAATAAATGGAAGTTAAAATTTCAACACGAAAATGATTATATAACCATGTATTTGCTGTGTGTTTATACACACATAATATATCCAAGCAAAATACTGTGCACCCATTAAAAACATGTTTTATAATGATAAGTTATGATTACAGAAATGCTGATGTTAAATGAAATGTTCACATTTATAACACTATTAAGTTCCAACCAGGTTTTGTCAAAACACATTTTTAAAAAAACACATGGGTTGGGGCACCTGGGTGGCTCAGTCACTTAAAGCAGCCGACTTCAGCTCAGGTCATGATCTTGCGGTCTAGGTGTTCGAGTCTCATGTAGGGCTCCATGCTGACAGCTCACAGCCTGGAGCGTGCTTTGGATTCTGTGTCTCCCTCTCTCTGCCCCTCCCCTGCTTGCTCCCTATCTCTCTCTCTCTCTCTCAAAAATAATAAACGTTGGGGCGCCTGGGTGGCGCAGTCGGTTAAGCGTCCGACTTCAGCCAGGTCACGATCTCGCGGTCCGTGAGTTCGAGCCCCGTGTCAGGCTCTGGGCTGATGGCTCGGAGCCTGGAGCCTGTTTCCAATTCTGTGTCTCCCTCTCTCTCTGCCCCTCCCCCGTTCATGCTCTGTCTCTCTCTGTCCCAAAAATAAATAAACGTTAAAAAAAAAAAAAAGTTTAAAAATAATAAACATTAAAAAAAAAAAAAGACATGGGTTAACTTATTTTATTATTTTGGATGCTCTGCACAACCTTTGAGTATCTGGATTGTTTGCAGGTAGTTTCCATTCTAGCTCTTTTCTAGGTTTTCAGTTTTTCTACAATGAACATATACTACTAATGAACAAATTTTCTAATCAGAAAATTGTATTATAAAAGGCTTTGAGTTAAGATGTGGAATTAACCTAAGAAAATTCAGTGTTCTAACTATGTAACTTGCAGTTTTGAGTGTAAAATAAGTGAAGAAGGTAGCACATTTTATTTCTGTCAATGAATAAGTAGAATATGCCTAATAAAATAAATGTCAGATGATAAGCACTTATTTTAAAGGATACATAATTACATGTACATAAATAGGTTGAATAACAATGAGGACAAGAAATTCGAACTGTCAAGACCTTAGATGTAATAATGCTGCCTATCCCTTATGGGGCGCTTCCTACAGGACCTGTGTACCCACAAATCAGTCTTTGAAGTCCCCCGGAAAACATCCTAAGATAATAAAATAATCTTACACTTGAAGGCTCTGAAGAAGTTGCCTGTGTTATAGAAGAGGAGATACTTTCCCTAAAAACAATTTGTTAGAAAAGCATTACAATCAACGGTAAAAAAGGCATTTCAAAGAAAAAAAGCAGTCTTTTTTTTCCAATTTATTTAAACAAAAAGAAAAAAAAAAGAGTCTTTTCAACAGATGGTGCTGAATAATTGAACATCCATCTGCAAAAAACTGAACCTTAACCCATTTCTCACAAAATTCAAATTGGATCACAGACCTTAGTGTAAAACCTAAAAATGTAACACTTTTGGAAGAAAATATAGGTAAAAAAAAAAATCTTTGTGACACTGGGTTAAGCAGAGTATTCTTAGAGAAGACATCAAAATCATGATCCATAAAAGAAAAATAAATTAGACTTCATCAGAATTTGAAACCTCTGCTCTCTGAAAGAGTGCTAAAAGAATAAAAAAAATAGGCCACTAGGAAAAAATATTTCAAATCAAATATCTGGTAAAGGACTTGTATATATAATATATAAAGAACTCTCAAATTCAGTAAGAAAACAGACACAATTTTTAAAAAAATAGGCAGAGCAGACACTTCACTAAACAAGGTATCTAAATGGCAAATAAGCACATGGAAAGATACTCAACATCATTAATTGTGAGGGAAATGCAAATTAAAACCACAAGAAGATACTACTATAAACCTATTAGGATGGGGTGTGGGGGAACTAACAATCCCGTGTGCTAGGGAGGATGCAGAGCAATCAGAACTTGAAAACATTGCCAGTGGGAACGCAAATAATAAAGCCACCTTAGAAAACAACTTGGCAGTTTCTTACAAGGTTAAGCATATACTAACCATGTGACCCAGCAACTACTCTTAGGTATTTATCCATGAGAAATGAAAATTTATTTTCATACAAAAATCTAAACACAAATGTTTATAGTAGCTTTATTAATAATCAACAAAACCTGGAAATAATACAAATGTCTTTAAACCGGGGAACAAGTAACATTCCCCCAAACACTGGTATACTACTCAGCAATTAAAAGAACAAACTATTAATACTCACAACCAACATGGATAAATCTCAAAGCATTATGCTAAATAGAAGAAGAAATTCAAAGCCTCATACTATAGGATTCCATTTTTAGAGTATTGTGGAAAAGGCAAAACTATAGGGACAGAAAACAAATCAGCAGTTGCCAAGTGCTAAAAGTAGAGAGAGGAGTTGACTATAAAAAGGCACAAGCGAATTTGGGAATATAATGGAACTGTTCTATATCTTGATTGTGGCTGGTTGCAAGACTGCACGCATTTGCATTTGTCAAAACTTAGAACTGTACGTTAAAAGGGGTAAATTCTACTGTATGTAAATGATACCTCAATTTTTCAAAAAAGCATTAAATACTCATGCTACAATTAAATCAAAGGGGTAAGAAATACAAAGTAATGGTCTCTCTCCACTCTGTATTTTTTACATACAATACAACCACTTAACCTTCATAGCACCTTCCTCAGAGGAAAGCTGGTTCCTGCTAAAGTTAACAAATGTGTGCTGGTATTCATAATGATCATAAATAATAAATACTCTCAATACATCATAAATATTCTCAATGATAAGGCTGACTTCAGTGCTAAGATTTAATTTCAGGATGTGGTTCAATAAATTTGGTGGTCCTGTCTCCATTGTTCCCAAACAGTTTCATTAAGATAACAGTAGAAATGTTGACACTTAGAATAAGGTTTTTCCACCTAAAAGGTGGCCTACCTTTGGTACTATCTGGGAAAGCTGCTGGACATCCATTGCATCTATTTCTTCTCCTGAGACTGACTGGGAAGTTTTGGAATACAATCCCAGACGACTAGCTAAAGTAAAATGGGAGAGAAAACATAATTGAACAAATTAGTTTTGCTTGGGGCCCCTGGGGGCTCGGTTCAGCATCCGACTCTTGATTTTGGCTCAGGTCATGGTCCCAGGGCCATGGGTTCAAGCCCATATCAGGCTCCATGCTGAGCATGGAGTTGGCTTGGGATTTTCTCTCTCTCCCTCTGCCCCTCTCACACACCCCCCCCCCCCCCACCTCCTGCTCACACTCTTGCGTTCTCTCTGTCTCTAAAACCAAAAACAAAACAAAAAATTAGTCTTGCTTGCTAGGCTACTCAACATAATGCTCACTTAATGTGATTTGTTATCCATTCTCTTTTTAGGTATAAAATGTCTTTGTATCAAGGGATCATAAGACAAATTACTAGTAAGGCAAACCTATATGAATTAGTAAAAAGTCTGGCGTTTTCTGTTTGTTTTATTTTTGTTTATATTTAATAAAGAATTTTCACTATTTAAACTACTATACCTAAGAACTGAAACAAGGCCAATGGCTTTTGCTTAGCAGCTCAATTTTTTTAAATTTTTTTAAGTGTATTTATTTAGAGAGAGAGAGAAAGAGAGAAAGAGAGAAAGAGAGAAAGAGAGAAAGAGAGAGAGAGAGAGAGAGAGAGAGAGAGAGAGAGAGAGAGAGAATCCCAAGGAAGCTCCACACTGTCCGTGCAGAGCCAGACGTGGGGCTCGAACTCATGAACTGTGAGACTGAGATCATGACTGGAGCCAAAGTCAAGAGTCAGATGCTTAACCGACTGAGCCACTCAAGAGCCCTAGCAGCTCAATTTTAACATAGATCTGAATGCATTTTAAGTAAAGTATCCAAAGCCAGACAAAACAGTGGTGGATCTGTGATAATCATGTAGTATATGCAAGTGAAAATAAATGTTAAAAGGTTTTTCTAGGTATAACTTTCCCAACAATGTTATGTTTCTGGCGACATATTCTTCTTAGCATAAAATATGAAACTCCTATTCCAGGCTCTCATCATAGTATTAAAATCAGAATTAATGGACTTAGCAAGCTTAAATTTATCAGTATGAATTATAGTTTACAAACTCCAGAATATTAATTTTCAGTGTCCTTTTTTTCCTCTTATTACTTCTTAAGGTAATCTTAAATGGCATTCAAGCGACAAAAGCATATACATAGTGTAATAACAGAAATATTTATATAAGCTATTTTCTTTCAAATTAGGTCCAAGTCAAAGTCTGCTTTAAAAATTATCCTCAAGTTGAAAGGGAAAACTAAATTTCATTTCCTTTCATGTGCATAATCTAGTACTTTTATCCACAGCATAGTGGATTATGAGATTAAAAATAATAAACTATTCTTTTGTGAATAAAATACATGTGATTTCCTAACAGTTTAGCTATGTATTTGCAATTAACAGCATTACTTTTGAACCTAAAATAAATTTTTCCCACAATTTTATATAGAATATGAGCAAATTAAGAGTCCATTTTAATTGCATAATGTCAATATTACGTGTACATGCTTCATACCTAATGGTTCACAAAGCTATGTGCACTGCAGTTAATTTCAGAAAAACTATTTTTTAAAAAAACAAAAAAACCAAAAAGGCAACAGCCTAGTTATACCAATTGCAACTGCAGTCTCCTGTGAGTCTCCAGTAATCATTTTTATTGACACTCCTGAGGCAATGAGTGTTGTGACAGCTTCTTTCACACCAGTTCTAGGAGGATCAATGATTCCCACCAGGCCAAGAAATGTCAGCTGTCCCAGTTCTGGACCAGAAGCTAAAGCTAGAACTGAGGAAATAAAAAAATCGAAAAAAGGAAATGTGAGTCGCACAGCATTACAATTTACTTGACAAAAGCTAGAGACAAATCACTTAAGACTGTAATCTCATAGTTATTATATAATCATTAAATAACCAAATTATTACATGTTAAAACATTAATTTAATGGTTCTAGAAAATGGGGTTGCTTTAAGCTATTAAAAATTAAAAGGAATCAGACTAAAGAATAAGTAGAGATGGCAAGTAAGAAGTGAAAAAGAATGTTTTTATAAAGTGACTACGTGTGGCTCCTCTAAATATCACCTATTAGATCTTTAGAAAATATAATTAGTTATTTGGAGAAACTATGGGTTTGCTGAGCTTTGAAAATAGTTTTAAACAGACACCTCAGAGGGGGGTTGCTACTAATGTATCTTCATCTTTCCATTTTATAGGTCTCCAGAACACTGAAGGCTTGGAGAGAAGACTTATTAATTAATTATACATAACATGTAACAATTTCATACATGACAAACCCTGGGAGGTTAATTTAATCTGTAAAGTGACTGTAAAACCACTAATAACAGTAGTTTGATTTCTCTCACTCTTTTCATAACATTGACAGGTATGTCTTATTTGTAACTTTGGTTCTCTAAGAATATCTAAATAACACCACCATATCATTATTTGTGTCATCGCTGGACACTTAAGACACAACACAAACTACTATTCATTTCCAAATATCATTTAGCTTAGTCTCACAACTCTGGTAACTACCTTATGAGCCAAAGAGATGTGTCTCCATCTGGAATATTATTAGACTGAACAACTTACAGAAAAAAAAAAAAAAATACACACACACACAAAAGCACACCAACTGAACATATGTATCTCCTGGGGAAACTGAAAAGTCATAACCATGATCACGAACAGTATCCATTCTTATTTAAGCAGAAGGTTCAAAGGATTAGATATATTTGGAAAACCAAGGTTAGAGGCAAATGACTTCTATTTTTCCGATGTCAGAGTCATAGACCTAACTATGTAGATGTGTGCCCCAAAGGCTTTCACCCTGGAGACAATGAGCCTCCTGACAGTCCCTGGTGTTGGAACAGAGGCAGAAGACAACAGAAGGAGATAGTGAGTACCAATTCCTATGTCACCAAACCCTAAGAAAGGGAGATCAGTTCCTGGCGCTCTCAGTAGAGGGGTGGTATTAGCCTAAAGGTTAATATCCTGTATTTGTTTCCTCAGCACAAATGAAGATGCACTGCTGCTGTTCAGGACAACGGTAGGTAGACTTTTTTCGTGTGGAGGGTCCCCGACTAAAACATAAAAACAGAACAGACTCTGACTTCAAAATTAAGAACCACGTGTATTTAAGAAACTTAAATTTTGTAAGATGTAACCTAAGTATGTATCAGGTTAAATCTGAAGTCTTCCTATTCCCCTTATGTTAATTTCAGAAGGAGGAGAAAGCGGAGCTTAAGCACAGGAAAAGACATGCAGCAAGAGGCAAAAGACCAGAGTGTTTCCTAAAGCCCTGGGAGAGAGATTTTCTCGCTACCAACTCTGGTCTGTTTCACAATGTTACAACACCAAACCACACACACACACACACACACACACACACACACACACACACACACACACACACACACACCAACAAAGACCTCCATAATCCTTCAGATGAAAAGAGTCCAAATAAAAACATACGAAACCTCTGAAACTTCTTTAGGGTCCCTAAATCCAAGCCAACTTTGGACCCTCTTGTTAAGAATAACAAAACTCTGCCTTCAAAGCCACAAGAATACCTTTCTAAACCTAGCTTATTGTAAGAGCAGAAATCCTGTAGACCTATCCAAATGTTTTATACCCACAGAGAGCCCTTGCTTAAGTGAACCGTGAATAAGAGGAGTATCTTTTTACATTAAGTTGCTTTCTCCTCCCAGGATTGTACTTGACTTCTATTTTGTAAAAATAATAAGACTAAGGAGGCCAACTCTTCCAGTTTCCTTGTAAGAGACTACAAGCCAGAGGACTATTGAGAAGGTAAAAACCAGGTATGGCCTCAACCCCTGACTCTTCAATCCTACACATGCTGTCCCTAGGAGAAACGGCCTAATGTGTGTGTGTGGAGAGCAGACCCTCTCTCTCCATCACTGTTCAGTCAGCAACACGGACATAAAGCAGAACGTGGGCACTTCTTTACCTGTCTGGTGAATGGTAAGGGAAGGTCAGCAGAAGAGGAATAAGTAAACAATCACCAGAGTTTAAAGGACAAATCAGAGACTTAACATTTTAATATTTAGGGAATTATTTTAGATCTTGTAATAAATAAAACAGTTAAAATGATAAAACAAAGAAGGAGTAATATCACTTTCCCTTCCTCCATTTCTATTCTCACAAGATAAGTTTGTCAAAAATAAAATTTCTATCACCTACTCAGAGACCACTGCACGTCTGTAAGAATTAGAAATTTCATATTTTGCTACATTCCCAACCTCCCAAATTTTGGGGGCCAAATAGCCAACTAAAACATAAAACTTCAGAAAGGACAGTGTTCTATAAATAAACCCTGGAACAGAATGGGGCAGCTCAGATGTGAAGCACAAATTCATCTACAATTAAAAGAAGGTCTCACTGGGGTAGGGGTTTGGGAGGGATGGGTCAAACAGTTAAATGGGATTAAGAGGTACAAACTTTCATTTATAAAATAAAGTCATGAGGATGAAAATTACTGCATAGGGAATATAGTCAACAACACTGCAACAGTATTACATGGTGACAGATAGTAACCATACTTATTGTGGTGAGCATAGCACAATGTATACACTTGTCAAATCAGTATGTTATACACATGAAACTAACATAACATTGTATGTCTGCCTCAATAAAATACAATAACAGTTACTTTTCCACCCTAAGGAACTATGTTAAATGGCCTTACCTCTGAGCCCTGCAGAGCCCATTCGTGCTTTCTCCTGTTGGTACAGATCTCTTTGTTGCTGGGTAAGTGCCAACATCTGCCCTTTGCTATAGTATGTAGTACAATACTTAATCACCTGTTCATAAGCACCTTTCATAAAACAAATCTCTGGTCCATCCTAAGAAGAAAAAACATTGCAATTAAATTCAAGTTAATGCCAACTTGTATGTATCTGTCACTGGAGTCAACAATACATGGCATACATTTCTCATAATAACCAGGGCAGTTACTCAAAGCTAAGGCTTTGAATGGCACTTCAACTCTGAAGATTAAAAGTTCATATGTGGAAGCTTTTTTTTACCCTCGAGAGAAAACAGCATCTACTCCCCAACCACCCTCACCTCCACACACAGAAGGCAATGCTACCCTAAGCCCTGGATTAGCCACTCTGGGATTTGGGGAGGGCCTTACAACGTAACAAGAAAAGGAAAGAGATCTATCATCAGCCCACAAGCAGTGGCTCAGGCTTTCCATCAGCTGCTATTATATGCGCATTATGTATGTGATCCCATTTAATTCCCAAAGCTACCTTGTAATTATGGGTATTATCAGAACCTTTTACTTTTTACCTTAGCAAAGCATTATACAAAAGCTTACAATGAAAAACTACAGTCGCCTGCCCAAATTTTCACACCTCTAGTCCTACTCTACTAGAACAAACCAATTTTAACTGTATTCCTTCCTACTTATCTCCATATTCTGAAATGCATTTACACTGCTACTTTTTTGCTGATCAATTTTATACATGGTCCACTGTGACAGGTGATAGTTTGGCCACCCTACTATCTATTCCTCCTCTCCCCATTGTTACAATGAAGTTAAAGCAAAAGTTGCCAGTATTCTGTGTACTTTAGGGTTTCCCACCCACTGAGCAAAGGAAAATAACTAAGAACAGTTCACAAACATCCCACTTCTTGCAGGTACATGACAGGAGTGTATTTCTCTGCCCTTGTCTCCCACTTTGAAGTCAGAGGTGACTTGCTTTGACCAATAAATATGAACAGCACTGAATCACTGGCAAATGCAAATAATGTGCTATTCCTCTGGCCCTGCTAGGACAGTGTATGCTCACACTGAGACGGAGCCTTCATCTGCCTTGGGTCCCCAAGTAACTACTGAGCAGATATTAGGAGGTAAGGAGGCAAGAAGAAGGTATGATGCGGTTTCCATTAACTCAAATATATTTCTTTTCTTATTTAACTTCTTATTTGTTTAGTTTTATGTACGCCTATTATATTATCTCCAAACTCTTCCATGCAATATAAAGCCCTTCTCAATGATATTTTTCATATGATTAAATGAGCAGGTAAACTATTCCTTCCACATTATTACTGAAGACCTCCTCCTTGGGTATTGTTCTCCTTTCCTTTCTAGTTTGAGTTGGCCAATTTCTAAGCCTGCTACATGACTGGTATGCAGGACTTCCCTTCACCTCTGTCCTGGGGATTCTTTGCACCCTTCTCCTGGTTAGAACTCTCTGGGTTCAAAGTCTTCATTTTCCTTAGTTGTGTTTTCTCTTGGAATAACATATCTGCAAGTATCTAAGAAAAGGTATGTGGGATACACATTTTGGGACGTGGAATATCTGAAAACATTTTTATCCCATCCCCACATTTTTTAAGTTCAGTTGAGAATAAATTTCCTCTCAATGTGAAGACATTCCTCTATTATCTTCCAGCCTCCAGAGTCCAATATGACATTTGAAAAGTCTAAGAAGCTACTTTAATTCCTAAACCTTTATATAAAATCTCTCCTTTGCCTCCTCTCTGGCCCCAAAAACCAGTGGAAGTTCTTAGAATTCTCCTTTAGTGTCCTCAAATTTCTTGATTATGGGCACTGTGTTTATCCCTTCACCCCACCCTTCTTTAATATAACTCATTGTGCTGAGCAGCTGGTGGGCAATTTTATTCTAGAAGTTGAGGTCCTTACTCTGGAAAATTTTGGTGTTATTTGATAAAACCTTCCCATTTTCTGTTCTCTGTTACCACTGTTGGCTATCTTGTTTATATTCTAATTTTTGTACCTTATCTTTTATATTAAGCACCTCTCTGACTTTTTGTACCCCTTTCTGATAGATTCGTTGACTTTATTTTCAAAACATTCTACTTAAGGTATTTTGTTGTCATTTTCTAGGGTCTTTGGAAATTTTCTTCAGTATCCAGCATTATCTTTGTCTTGTTGAGACCCCTTTCCCTTTTGGTTTGGTCTGTGTCTTTCATCCTGAAGACAAATATTTAGCAAACCTTGACTGTCCATTTACTTTAAGACTCAGGAAATTAAAGATCTAGAAGCTCCATGGGCACTGATAGCGTTTATCAACTGATAGCCCTTGCTGTAGGGTGATGAGATGATGACCAAGAGTCAGTAAGCTCTACCAGTGAACAAAGAGCTTAGGTAAGAATACTCCGTATTACTGGGATCTCCCTGAGACCAGTAAGCTTCCCTACAACTCTTCAATTTTTGGCATCAGCGAGTGAGGGTAGGAAGATACCTCCCTGCAGGCATTCTAAGAAAGTGGAGTTAGATGCTGGAGGCATGCTCTTCAGGACAATGACTTGCCCTTAATCACTCTGTTTTCAGTTATAAGCCTTAATTCTGCCCTCCATTCTTGTTCCCAAGATGGGATTGCTGATATTCTACTGGGGTAAAGAAGGGCTAATGGTTGGGCCTCAAGAAACAGCGAAGGTTCTTAGGGGATTTCTACTGGTTCCTCACTCAGAACTTCAAACTGATCTCTTGCTTTTAACCTTATGTCTTAATCCCCACCTTCAAAGATACCTATCATACTGAGTCTTTTCCATCCTCTTTTTTACATCCTTTACTGACTGGCTGTCATTTTGACAGGTTCCAGGAAGAGAGTATAAATAAACGTATACTGACACACTCAAATGAAAGTCCTCTTAAGACAAACTATTCGAGCCACTGGGGTTATCTTTATGGTAAGTCTGCCATATCTGTGCCAGACTGACCTCTTCTAGATCCTGAGGCACATCAGTGGGTTTGGGTTTTGTTACACTGGTTGGTTTTGTTTTGTAAGAGGAGATTTTCAGATCAGCATATGAGAAGAACAATCACATACATCTTTCAAACTTATACCCTGCTGCTACATATCCCCCACTCCCATAACTGAGATCAGTTCTCAAGCTGTAACATTAATGTACAACTTCCAAAGAACAACTCTGGTGAAGTTAGACTCAAAATTGCTGAAGTCAAATCATTAAACTTTACATGAGCCACATCATCTTGAAGTACTGAGTGACCATATATAAAACATAAAGAAACAAACTTTCCATATAAACTCATATACGTATTCTTGCGGTCAAGGGACTCCTTTAGTCCAGGACAACAGGTGAAAATTATTTAACTCTAATGCAATTTGTGAAAGCTTTATGTTACAAGGTTTAAAGGCATTTTATTTTTACACTTTTATTTATTTACTTGTCTCCCTTCCCAGGAGTTCATAAAAGTTCCTTTAAAGATCAGACAAATCTTTTTTCTCCTCATGAACAGAGTTCCTGGCAGACATCTATTGACAAGTTCAATGTTGGCCAACTTGGCCTTTCTTTTAAAATCAGTTATGTTTCCTATTTATTATGAGTGAGAAATCCTCTCACTCATTCCTGTCTACAGAGATGTAATGGCTTCAAACTATTTGCTCATAGGGGAAATCACATAACCAATTATTAATTCCTAATAAAGAAAATACTAAAATAACATATATATTTTTTAAGGGCATGGCAAAAGTTTAAGCATCAAACTGGTAACAGCAACTATGAGTGACATACTTTGTAGATAACTAAGAAGTCTTATTACACTAACTTTATAAAAATTTCTAAAGCACCCAGGGACAAAGCAGTAGCTTGAAATATCACTGCATGTCATTTTGCCAGTTTGTAAGCTGGATCAACTAACATGAATTGTACATATTTGGTAACCACTTTTCCACAAAATAATGTGGTTTTGTTTGTTCTGAAGACAAGGCATTCCTTCAGCGAAAGAATACTGATTGACACCAGAGAGCAGAAACCTATAATACACAGTCATCAAGAACAAAGATGTTGATAGAATCTGATGTCACAAGTTCTAGGACACTGAGACCAGGCTCCAACTCATTTTAAGCTATTTGCTCACGCAGCAAAACCGGGTATCCATATGCATGAAATCAAAGGGAGCATGAGAGCAACAAGGATGAGTTACTACGAATTATATACACTTTAAAGAAACAGGCCTTTGCTTTGCTCAATGATCACTTAAAGCCAAAGGGGGATAATGAGAGCAACACGGTCATCTACGTTCAGCAGGATTTAGTAAGCACTCGTTACACAGAAAGGTACCTGCTGTGTCCGGTGTACACACTTAACAGCCATCCACTTTTGCTCAGAGCTAAAAGGATATTCAGCTTTTCTGATATAGTCCTGTTGAAGCCCATCAAGACCCATCTGTATGACACAAAAAGAAAGTTAATTCTCACCAACATGGGACTATTTTTTTTCTTTAACACAACTTACAGCTAGGCTGGCTAGAGATATCTGTGGAGTATTATTCAAATAATGGTGACAGAACAGCAATGCTCCTTCCATTTATACTGTATTTTTCTGAATGACAGCATACGTGATCAAGATGAAAGCCTTGGTGTGTACAGACAGTGTAAGGCATGCTCCCTGGACAGTATGCAGACCAAATCTTCAACAGTGACTATATGAAAATCTCTGCTGGCTCAAATTCTGGAAGGAAGCAGGGTACCCAAACCATAAAGGTACCCAACTGATACTGAGTATGTACTTTTGTAATCAACAGAAGCTTCAGATTCAATTCCTTACTTCCTCGGGATCTAAATCCATCTTTCTTGTTGCTACCATCCTACTCCCGTGTACCTTACCGCTTGATATTCTACCACTACCAGGGTCATGTAGCTGTTCTCCTTCCCAAAACCCTCTGCATTTCCCTCTACATATTCAAACTACTCAAAAACCTAGCTTAGTGCTTTTTGTTCTTTGTTATCTACTGAAACATGTTCAGACTTTTCTTCCTGGCTTTCAAAGATCCTCTAGAAACCCACCGTGCAACCTCTTTAACAATCCTGTGGGTTACTCAAACTCCCTTCTTGTCATCCAGGTCACCAATACATAAGCCACCATGCAATCCATGCTTATTTATTCCTCCACGCTTTTATCCTTGCTCTTTCCCTAGCTTACTGCCTTTCCAAATCCTGCCTATCCTTCAAAACCTAGGTCTCCAGTCTGAATGTGCATTGTTCTTATATGTGGCTCAATGTCTAAGACTTAACTATCTACTATATTGGTCTACCTTCTGTTTCCAGTATGTCAGTGTCAACTCCCTACCCTAAAATGTGAGGTCCTCAGTCATACGGAGGTGGTTTCACACACTCTTAAAAGTTAAGAATATAAGGTTAAGTTTAACACAGTAAATAACAGATAACAGATTCAACTTTTAAATATCCTTCAAAAAGCTATACAATGCTACTTTAGTTACAAGAGAACAAATGATAAAGAAATGTAGCTTTCTGAAAGTTAAGAAAACATATATTCTAAAAATACCAATTTTATTAAATACAATAACCTAAATTTCTATACTGGATCTCAATTCAAACAACCTCATTTAGAGGTATCCTGTTTCACACAAGTCTCAAAGCTTTCTAAGACTGCTTTTAAAAGTACGAGTTTTAATTTTTGTTATGGAAGTGACAGAGTGGGCTTTAGGTTTCATATTTAATCAAAGGTAAGACTTAGAAGAGGAGACCAACTGGGAAAGACAAAAGGGTCACAAAGAACAGCACCCTATCTCCCCAACACAGATTCTAACTCTATATTCGTTTTAAGAAATTGATAATGGAGGAAATGGGAAGACTGGAAAAAGAAAAGCTATGTCTTAATATCTTCACATGGAAATACTTTAAAGAATGTTTCCTTTTACTCATTTGAATGTTATAGTACTTCAGCAATTACACCCATTTATAAAGCTTTTCACACGAAACTCTAAATATTATGGAAAACAAAAACACTCTTCATAAGAAGAAATCCAGTCACTGGTCATTAATTTGTTTCTTGAACGTAAGGCATAAAGCTATACTGAACAGGCTGTATTGGCTCTGTAGTTCCAAGAAGAATAAAACTAGTCCCCAAAAGGCAATGTAAACAATGAAACATTGTGAGTTGTCTTCATTCTACACCTAAAAACTAGTAATACTGAAACTGATAGCCTCACATTCTCTTGTGAGGGTAGTATCTTGTATACTGAAGAGAGATCAGGCACATACCTTCATTGCAAGAGCGATTAAAGCTCCTTCCGTTGGCTTCCCCATTAGAGTGTTGTTTCTAATGACAGCATCATTGCATACACAGCCCGCCTAAAAGAAATACATGGAAACTATGAACCCATCATTGTGTCCTAAATCATTATGAAAAGTCACCTTCTTAGGGAATAAAGTAGTTACCTCAACAATTCTGCTAACAGCTGGGTTATAGAATCCATGAACTACATCACCATCAACAATCACTTCCCCAAATGGATTGTAGCCAACACCAGTAACCTAAGGAACATAAAGTGGGGTCAATAATTCAGCCAGAAGACAATGACAATACTCATGAAAACTGAAAACTATGGTGAGTTATGTTCATTTAATTTTATACATTACGATACTATTAGTGTATATATTTAGAAAAGCACTTGTCTGTAAGAATACTTAACAGTTAAAAGAATATAGATTCTAATTTTTACCATAATGACAAACCTATAATTATACTAATAATTAAATTAATAATTATGACAATGTACAGGATAAGAAGAAATATTGTTAACATAATCTTACATTGTTTCTACTTATACTATAAAAAAAAGATAAACCATGAAAATCTCTATATGTAAGTAAGCTTTAAATTTATGTAACATTATATTTATGTAACATACTAAATTTTCCAAGAATTCAAATCCATTTCCACACCTAACATTTGTGACAAACCTGAGACCCAGAAAACAGCAGAATTCTTTTTGCAAATATGCAGGAACAGAGACATTATGTGATTTATCCCAGCACTTACAAACTACTTTAACATAATATATTACACGCCAGTTTTAAAAATCAGAGGTCAAAACAAACCAGATACTTATTCTGTATGGCTAGAGCAAATCAAGTTAAATTTCACAATAAAATAAAATTAAATCAACAAAAAAAGATAAATCAACAGAAGTTAAATTTCACAATAAAAATAAGACAGTTTAGAGAATGTTAACCAATTAACAAATGGTTAATGCTCAACATATCAAAGTACGGGCTTAAAACAAAACAGCAACTTATATCCTACCTTCCATATCTGAACCATAGAAGCACATGTAACCCCAATGACCCAGAGTCATCCACAAAAGGCATATTCAACAACAGAGTATCAGGTATCCTTCCTTAACCAAATCTAATACCCTAAATAAGAACAGTCTCATTTCAAAGCCTATGTAAAATGGAATTAAATAAACCTAAATGCAACTTCTGTCAATTTGTCTAATGCTTACTTTGCTCGGTGAATTGGATATAAATACAATTTAAAATACTGTACCCATCCTAAGTGGTGTGAATGGACACACCAGTCAGAAATCCAGTAAAGACTGGGGGCGGGGGGGGAGGGGGTGGAGACTGGAACTTGTCCTCATCTAGCTTCAAAATTAACCAATGCACATACACTGACATGCACTTAAGAAACTGCCAAAATGTAAGTTTTAAAATAAAGTAATTCATCTATTCATTTATTCTTTCAACAAGTATTTACTACTGTGAGGCAGGCCCCATGTTAGGCAACTTAGTTCTGCTCTACTACAACTTCTAATATTTTAGAAAATTTTATCTGGGCTAAAAACTAAGAGGCACGGAGTGCTATGAAAACAAATAAAATAGGACCAGTTCTGAGTGGTCAGCAAAGCTTTTCTAAAGAAGTAGGGTTCGAACTGCAGTGCAAAGGATAGAGAGACATTAAACTGTCCTGTGCAGTGAGAACAGCAGCGAAGGTCCTGAAGTAGGAGGAATTTTGTCACACTGAAAGAACATAAAGCCAGTATATCTGGTGCACAGAAAGTGAAGTGGAACATATAAGGCTGAAGAAGGAAACAAGGAACAAAATACGTACGGCCTCAAGAGGCCACACTTCAGGATCCTGGTCGCAATGGAAACATCTTAATTAGGGAGTGACTTGCTCAACATTTGGTTCTGAAAGATCTCTCAAGCTGCGTATAGAGCAAGAATAAGAGTTTGGTAACAAATGGCTGGCAGGGGTGACTGGAAGGTGCTAAGGATGATGCAAAGTTTCTGGTCTGTAGAGTGTACAGCGTGTGCAAGTGGAGCGGGATCAAGACTGGTAAAATAAGGGAAAGACTCTGCTGCTGCTGAATTTATAACCCTTTTGAAGATAAGACACTAGAACTGTGAGGAATGTCTACACACCAAGTTTCTTAACAAAGAAATGCTGTTGTTAAAAAAAAAAATCTATAGAGTACCTCAGCATGCAGACCGTCTGAAGTAAATATGTGAGTAACAGTCATTTCATTCTTTGTCAGTGTTCCAGTTTTATCTGAACAAATCACATTACAGCAGCCTAAAGAATAAATCATTACATGTCACCAATAGAGTCAGAGGGAAATAAACAAGTTCACATTGAAAACAAATCAAAGACTCTGAAGCCTGTCCTGCTGCTCTGAATTTTGAACAAATCAAGTTCACTGATAATTTTAGATGTTTTCTCATTATGATTTCACCATAAAGTGATTACTCATGTTAAAATTAAAAAAACAGATTAACTGATAAATGTTGACTTTTTCTTATTAATTTGCAGTTGAATTTCTACAAAGCTTCTCAGTATTAGCTTTATATAATAATTCTAGAAAGTTTAAAGGTACCTAAATTTAAATCCATATAATTGTTTCAGTCAGAAATTTTAAGATATTTTGCCTTCTCAGTACTGTAATGCAAACTAAAAATTAAATTCAACATTTTTAGAATCCTAAATTAAAAAAAAAAAGATATTTCACAGCATACAGAAAGTTACTGCAATTTTCACATCACACATAAAGTTGTTACGGCAACACTTAGCAACTGTTGTATATTTACTGTTATCAGAAATTCAACTGAATTACGACATTCTGGGATCTATAATTATCTTTCTTGAGATGTCAAAGGAAAGTAATTCTACTAATTTTACTCTAAAGTTTCACTGGTTAAATAGATTTTTTTTTTTTTTTTACATCATTTAAGCATTACAACATCTCTGATACAGAAAGATTTCTCTGAAAGTCCCCTATCCTGAATGATACGCGTTTTTAAGTACCTTTTCTGGTTGTGAAAACCATACTTAACTTTGCCACAAGTCAAATACCACCACTCAAGCCTCTAAGACAAAAATGGTAACAACCTGCAGATGATTCACTATTGATGTAAACTCACACACTATTGCATAAGTATGCTCACATTACCACATACTTACCCAGAGTTTCGACAATAGGCAGTTTTTTCACAATGGCCCTTTTCTTCACCATTCTCATAACACCAAGAGCTAGAGTCACTGTGACCACAATGGGAAGACCTTCAGGAATTGCTGCTACAGCCAAACTGTAACCAATATATACTTAGTATTGAAGCATAAATTAAATAGTACCTACAGCAATCAGTTCAATTGGCTGTGACTTAAAACTGAGGCTAATAAAAACACAAAATCAATATTGTCAATACTCAAAAAGTGGCCTCAAGAAGAAGGGAAAGTTGATTACCATTTATTGGATAACCTACTAACTGCCAGGTTAAGTGTAGTGGTTGAAGAATACAGGCTGTGACATCAGATTACCTAGATCTGTACCCCTGGCTTCCCCAATTTTTACCTGTTTGACTCTGAGCTATTATCACTCTACCCCTGTAGTTTAGTTTTCACATCTGTAAATACAGATAACAGTAACAGGTATTCAGACAAAAACTTACACATGACTGGCCATACCAGCACTATTTACAATTACCAAAAGATGTAAATAGTCCAAATTTCCACCAACTGATAAATGGGAAATTGTAGTATAGCCATACAATGTAGTATTCTGCCATTAAAAAAAAAAATGAAGTACTGATACATCCTACAACACGGATGAACCTCAAAAACATTATGCTAAGTGAGAGAAACCAGACACAAAAGACACATGTTGTTTTGGTTCCCTTCATATGAAATATTAACAGTAAGCAAATTCTGAGACAGGAAGCAGTTTAGTGGCTGCCAAAGGCAAGAGAGAAGGAAAAATGGTGCGTGATCGCCCAGTAGGCACAGGGTTTTCTTTTGGGGTGATGACAAGTTCTGACACTTGATAATGGTTGTAGCTGTACAACACTATGAATGGATTTAATTCCACTGAATTGTACATTTTAAAATGGTAAACTTTATGGTATGTGTATTTTATTACAACCAAAAAATGTACTTCACGGTTTCCCTCTGCAATTTTTTAAAAATCAAATTAAGTCTCGGGGCGCCTGGGTGGCTCAGTCGGTTAAGCGTCCGACTTCGGCTCAGGTCATGATCTCGTGGTCCATGGGTTCAAGCCCCGCGTCGGGCTCTGTGCTGACAGCTCAGAGCCTGGAGCCTGTTTCAGATTCTGTGTCTCCCTCTTTCTCTGACCCTCCCCTGTTCAAGCTCTCTGTCTCAAAAATAAATAAATGTTAAAAAAAAAAAAAAATCAAATTAAGTCTCTATGTTTTATCCCACACCAAACTCCCCTATAGGTAAGGACATATGTGTTCCTGTTCCTCCTTCTAACATTGTTCTCTCCACTGCTTCTGCTTCCCAATTTCTATTACCTACCTTTTCTTCAGAATGATCTACCTTGACATCATTAGCATCCTGTTCTATAAGCATTATTAAAGGCTTTCATGCTCTGTTTACAGGTTAATTCTAAAAGGTGAAAGCCAATGAATGACACAATACCACTGGCTAAACAGTATACACTAAAGTCAAGAAATATGTGCGGTCATTAATGTTCCCTTCTCTCTTTTGAACTATTCTATGCTCAAATAGAACCCTCGTTTCTTATGCTTCCATTAACCCTCACTGTATCAGGAAAAATAGGCATCAGTTTACAATCTACATCTAGTGGACCTTTCCCTTCTTTTGTGTCTAAGTTTCACTTTATAAATAATTTGCAAAGGAATAAATGGATTATGAAAAACTTCAGAAATTTTTAATTTTTAAAAATTTTTATATATTGTTTAAATTTATCTTGAGAGAGGGAGGGGCAGAGAGAGAGAGACAGAGAGAGAGAGGGAGAGGGAGAGGGAGAGGGAGAGGGAGAGGGAGAGGGAGAGGGAGAGAAAGACACAGAATCCAAAGCAGGCTCCAGGCTCTGAGCTGTCAGCACAGAGCCCAATGCAGGGCTCGAACACATGAACCGGGAGATCATGACCTGAGTCAAAGTCAGACACTTAACTGAGCCACCCAGGCACCCCTAGAAATTTTAAATTTTAACCCCAAATTATATTTCTGGATTTGAAGGTATACATATATCAAAAATATGCAATGTCCTTTGGATGCAACTAACTGCTTGTCAACTGTCATGAAGGAACCTGGAATATATTCACTTTACAAAAAGTGATTTCAGATTCAAAAAACATTTCCCATAGGTTATATAGGCTTATCAATTCTGGTTTCACTTTTCGCATTTGTACCTTCAAAATGCAACACTTCTGAAATGTTGATGGTTCATAACTTTGTTGAAAAGATAAGTCATCTCTGTAACATAATTTTTAGATTAAAAAACACCAATTACAAGGGGTGTAAATGAAGTTTTTCATTTCCATATCATCTATTTCCGTTTAATCACCTTTATATTAATACCAGCCTTCAGTATTTGTCCACTTATAAATGGTATAAAGTAAAAGCTGGCATACAAATATCAGAAAAGATGAAAGAAAATGGTCACACATCCTTTTAACAAAAAAGGGGTGGCCTAGGTTCTTGTTGTAAATGCATGATAAATTCCTTGATGTAGAATGACTAACTGAAAGAGAATACCTGTCCTTCCTTTTTGTCATAAGAAATAAACTTTCACTCATTAATTCAGGAGTTAAATTAAATTGAAGCTACCATCACCCAAAGAGTCACAGTATTAAGATTTCACATATATTATTAAATTTCACCCTCATCATTAGAGCCTACAGTAGCACTTTGTCTCTTTGCATTTCATCTTCCGGTTTGTCCAATAATTTTCCTGTCAATTACTCTTTGCCATTATGTGGGAAAATGAAAAATTACAATTCTTAATTTTAATGAGTGCAAAAAAGGGGCGGAGGGAGAAGAAAAAGACAACAACAAATATATCTCTGGACTTCTTTTATACCTTTGTAAATGATGATGTAATATTTTGGGCAACATAATAAAAGAATTAAAGGATAACAGAATAATGATGATTTACTTTATTATTACATCAACCTTGTAAGTGATCCCATCATCCTTCTGCATTCTTGTTTTACTGGTTTTTAGCACAAATGGAAATAATTATTACAATAATTGCTATTTCATTTGCTACAATGAAATAGCAAAATGTTTTAAGACATAGGAAAAATAAGGTCACTAATATCTTAGATTTATAAAAGTACAATGGACCCATATAATTATTACAAAATAGAATGAGTTTTATTCTATTAAAATATATTTTTTAATACTTTGTCCTTTGTAAGACTTTGAAGTAGGAATAAAAATCATGATTATATCAATCTTCACAAAGAGAACTGCTCAAAAAAATACTCAAAATCTAAAAATGAGTCCAACAGCTAATATGCTAATGTTTATTATCTCATCCTCATGCCCAATGTTAAATTTCATATTTAACCCATCTTTTTTATACAGATTTAAGCCAAGAGTTTCAAATTGTATTTTTGCCCCTTTTAAGAAAAAAATATACTCCTTCACCCCATCACAAATGTCTTTTAACTTTTTACTCCATCTACCTACTCCTTGTAATCCATTTGATTTTTTTTTAATACATTGTTTTTGTTCTAATATTTGAACTATGACTTCCTATGCCTACCATAGAGCTATCATCTAGAATTTCTTTTCCTTATTACGTACCTAGGTGAATTCCACTCTTACTTATATCCCATACATGATCATCTTCCTTTTTTTCATCTTTGTTTTGCTGGAATTCATACAGGATGGAGAAGGAATAAATTTTCTGATTACCTGCCTATTTATATTTGTAATAACTGGATCAATACTTTGGCTAGGCCTAGATTTACTGACTTAAATTCCTTTCCCCTCATACTTTGATAGCATTGCCCCCACTATTTTCTAATGTAATCCAACGTTACTATGGATGAAGGGTAGCTCTGTTCCCCTTGTGACCTGGCAAGGGTAGTATATCAACTATGTTGCCAGGCAACACTGCTTATGATAAAGGGATCTCCTGACTGATAAATTATCTATGGACTGGAAGAATTATAATTTATCTTATAGAAGCCACTGCTTTGGGTTTCCAGATCGTAGGTGACTCTTACAACTGGACATGTTTCTTGCAAGCACCCTGGAAAGTGTATGTTCCCAGAGATGTTGGCTCCTGTGGAATATGAAACAATTTAACCCAGGGTAGCCCCTGCACTCACAAGGCCATCCCAATCTTCTTGTACCTAAAGCTAAACTACTGCACAGACTCTCTCATAAGAGGCATGCCTTAAGTTGCCCTGCTGTTCAAGGCACAGGTGCCAGATAGGACATATGAAAGTCTTGTGCAATGAAATGTTTAATAGAGTCTAAAAAGACCCCTTGGTGGAAACTGCAGTTGCTAACAAGAAGTTTGATACCAGTCGAATTATCCTTCCTTTATAGACAACCTGACTGGTTTTCTTTAATTTCATATGATGTATCTAGTTTGGAGTTTTTTTCATCTTGTTTGGCATTTACAGAATCCATATAAACTATAAAGATTTCACGTCTTGCTTCAGAGACAAAAAATATTCACGTATCATTTCTTATATAATTTCTTCTTACCTCTTTTGAAACTCCTATTAGTTAGATTGGCATTTATTAAATTATTCTTCATCACTTTTATTTCATTCTCTGTTTCAGACACTTTAGTCTATTTTTAGGGAACCCTTTTTAACTTTATATTACAGCCCTTAAATTGAATGTTTAATTTCAACAGTCAAAATTATAATTCCTAAGAACTTTTTTTCTCTGATCCTCTTCTACAGCAATCTGTATATCATAAATGCAGTTTGTCCACAAATCTCTGAAAATAAAAATGCTTTCCAGTTTTAATTTTTCTGCTATTTCTTGAAATTTTCATTTTCCTCTGAGATTGTTTATTCAGTTTCTATTATTATGGTCTTTCATGCTGCTAGTTTTCAATTTGGCAGTCCTTAACTGTCTATTAATATATAAAATTGCAATATTGGGGGCACCTGGGTGGCTCAGTTGGTTAAGCATCTGACTCTTGGTGTCTGCTCAGTCATGATCGCCCAGTTTTTGTGGGATTGAGCCCCATGCCAGGTTCTGCACAGTGCAGAGCCTGACTGGGATTCTGTCTCCCTCTCTCTCTGCCTCATGTGTGCACTCTCGCTTTCCCTCTCTCTCAAAAATAAACATTTTTTTTTAAATGTAATATTGGACAGATAACACCAGACATCTAGTGTGCATTTTCTCCACTGCTAGACACATGGTTTTCATTTTTCTAGACTTTATTTCAATACATGCCTATTAGAGAAGTAAGAGAGAGAAAAAAGACTTCAATTTATAAACAAATGATTATTAGAACTTACCTTACACTAATTGTAAACATTTCCAGGATATCTTTTCCTAGTAACCAGCCAACCAACATGATGATACCTGGAAAAGAATCAAATAGCTATTTCTCCCTTTTATATAAAATCACATCAGTATAAATGGGATGCTGAGGGCAGTCAAAAAGTTCCATAACATAAAGGAGAAGGTATATCAGATCACAGTTACAAGATTTTAGAAAAATTCATTAAGCAGGGGAGATTAAAATTAATGCTGCTTAAAGATAATGTTGTATATGTGAACATGCGTGCACACACACACACACACACACACACTTTACCTTCTGTTGCCACTGCTGCCACTCACCCCTTAAAGCAATAATATCTGAGAATTACCACTATAAGAAAACATTACCAGTATTCTCTCACAATAGGGAAAAAAAAGAAGGTAGCATAAGACAGATAGGTCCTCTATTTATTATCAGCTTTGCAAAAATAAACCTTGGAACTTTACTTCTCATCACGAAATATCCAGGCAATACATATAAAGTTTATACTGCAAACAAAGGAATACTTAGGACTTGGCTGAAAGAGTAATACATCTTACTTAAAATATCTAAAATTACATTATAACATTATACATATCTAAAATTATACATATACATTATACATATCTAAAATTACATTATAACATTATAATGTATACATTATATTACATTATAATAAAAATTAGCCGGGTGCCTGGGTGGCTCAGTGGGTTGAGCGTTAGACTTGTTTCAGCTCAGGTCATGATCCCAAGGACATAGGATCAAGCCCTGTGTCCGGCTCCACGCTGAACGTGGACCCTGCTTAAGACTGACTCTCTCTCTCTCTCTCTCTCTCTCTCTCTCACTCTTTCTCTCTGCCCCTCTCCCCAACTTGTGCAAACTCTCTCTAAAATTAAAAAGGAAAAAAACTACTTTTATGGCATTTACAAATAAGAAATCAATTAACATGAACCAAACAATATAGTCTCTTGCTTTGACCTTTGCCTCTGAAAAGAAAGGGGGCAAGGAGTGCACCACTGGTTTTGTGAGAAAACACACACAGTATCATCACAGTTTTTTTTTTTTTCAACGTTTATTTATTTTTGTGACAGAGAGAGACAGAGAATGAACAGGGGAGGGGCAGAGAGAGAAGGAGACACAGAATCGGAAACAGGCTCCAGGCTCTGAGCCATCAGCCCAGAGCCCGACGCGGGGCTCGAACTCACGGACCGCGAGATCGTGACCTGGCTGAAGTCGGACGCTTAACCGACTGCTCCACCCAGGCGCCCCATCACAGTTTTAATAAAGTATAACCAATTCAAGATTGTATTCTAGAGTAATATAAACATTTAAAAACAGGTTTTTCTTCTTTCTATAGCTACAGGGGCACACCTGGGTGGCTCAGTCAGTTAAGCATCTAACTTCAGCTCAGATCACGATCTCACGGTTCATGAGTTCAAGCCCCACATCGGAGTTTGTGCTGACAGCTCAGAACCTGGAGCCTGCTTCAGATGCTGTGTCTCCCTCTCTCTCTGCCCTTCCCATTCTCTCTCTCAAAAATAAAAAAAACATTAAAAAATAAATAAATAATCCAGACTGTGATTCTCTAACATTCTATCCCAAACACTATCCTGACAAAAGAAATTATGTCCAATGAACTATACCAGAAGTCAGCAAACCATAATCTGTGGGCCTCCTGAAGGCTTCTGCAAATAAAGTTTGTTGGAACACAGTTATATCTATTTGTTTAGGTACTGTCTATGATTGCTTCCCTGCTGATGGCTGAGTTGAATATTTCCAACAAAGAATATCCGAAATACTTTGGTATGGACCAAAGGCTAAAATATGTACTACTGGGCCCTGTACTCCCCCACCCCCCAAAAAATCTGTTGACCTCTGATTTTGACCTTGACCCTTATCCTATTCCACATACTATCCTAGCAACAAAAATTAGGTCTATGTATTAAATTAAAACCAGGTAATGATAAAGTTGAAAGATTTTATCACTAAAAGTGAGGTGGTTTCATGGTACAATGTTAACATAAACTGAGATTTAATTGGCTAAATGCCCTAACAGTTACCAAATTCCCTATAAATTCTAGAAAATAAATAGCAATAATCAAATTAAGGGAGCTATGACAATATACACACCAGTTAAAAAAGAGGAATGAAATACCTTTCCATCTTGTACTTTATGATATAGACAGACAGATCAATAGAATATTTAAAAAATTATTTAACTGAAACTGTGTAATGCAAATCTATTTTAATTTAGAACTGCATTATTGATTTTGAAATTTTAAGCTAGCAAAAATAATTAAAATAACATCATGGAAAAACTAAAGAAAAGGAAAAAAACTCCAAAATTTATTCAAGTATTTAATATATGATAAAGATGTCATTTCAGGGGCTCCTGGGTGGCTCAGTCGGTTAAGCGGCCGACTTCGGCTCAGGTCATGATCTCGCGGTCCGTGAATTCGAGCCCCGCGTCGGGCTCTGTGCTGACAGCTCAGAGCCTGGAGCCTGTTACCGATTCTGTGTCTCCCTCTCTCTGAACCTCCCCCGTTCGTGCTCTGTCTCTCTCTGTCTCAAAAATAAATAAATGTTAAAAAAAAAAATTTTTTTTTTTAAAATATCATTTCAACTGAGTGAATAAAAGAATGGACTATAGAGTGCACGGTGGCTCAGTCGGTTAAGTATCTGACTCTTAATTTCAGCTCAGGTCATGAACTCAGAGTTTGGGAAATCAAGTCCCATGTCAGGCTCTGTGCTAACAGTGCAGAGCCTGCTTGGAATTCTCTCTCTTTCTCTGCCCCTCCCTGTGCTTGTGCTCTCTTTTGTTCTCAAAATAAATAAATAAACTTTAAAAAAACATGTTAGGGGCGCCTGGGTGGCGCAGTCGGTTAAGCGTCCGACTTCAGCCAGGTCACGATCTCACGGTCTGTGAGTTCGAGCCCCGCATCAGGCTCTGGGCTGATGGCTCAGGGCCTGGAGCCTGTTTCCGATTCTGTGTCTCCCTCTCTCTCTGACCCTCCCCCGTTCATGCTCTGTCTCTCTCTGTCCCAAAAATAAATAAACGTTGAAAAAAAAAAAAAAAAAAACATGTTAAAAGTAGAATGAACTAGAGAATTAATGGTATTGGGATAATTAACTTTTGAGTAAAAATGTTATAACTCTACCTTAAGTTTTTTTTTTTTTTTTTTAATGTTTATTTATTTTTGAGAGACAGAGAAAGAAAGCACATGAGCGGGGAAGGATCTGAAGTGAGCTCTGTGCTGACAGCAGCAAGCCCAATGTGGGGCTTAAACTCACAAACCATGAGATCATGACTTGAGCCCTGAAAATCAGGTGCTCAACCGACTGAGGCACCCAGGTGCCCCCACCTTAAGTCTGATACTAAAATAAATTCTAAATAGTAAAATAAAGTGTCAAAAAAAAAAACTAAGCTGTAGACTGATGTTTAAGTAAATATGCTTATAAAGATAAACACTCTTCACAATATGGGGTTAGGAAAGCTTCTATGAATAAACCAGAAACTGTAACTGCAGAGATTATCAACAGGACAGTGCTATCACAATCTCAGGACAATATATCTCAATCACATCTCCCTCCTTCATAACCAAGTTTACTATATTTATCCCTCAAAGGGAATTTAAAAAGTGGGGGAAATAAACTTAACAAAAGGGATGGCTATCCAAATTATACAAAGAGCTGTTACTGATCTAAGACCCAAGCCACAAGAGAACAAGGGACAAAATAAATAGACTGGAAGGTCATAAAATAAAAAGGACCAACACACATATGACAACTGTTCAGTTTCTCTATAATGAGCTGTGAAATAAAATAATGAGAAGCCTTTTATTCATCTGTTAATGACAACAAAGTTAGCAAGAGCGCTGGAAGAGGAACACCTTTACCTTACTGATGATACTATTTAGCAATATGAAACAAAAACCTTCAAAACGTGCCAAAAATTGAAAAATTACATGCATATTCTTTGCCCCCAAAATTTTACTTCTAAGAATTTTTTTCCCACATAATGAAATACTATACAACCATCTATTTCGTGACATCTATATAAAGAGCATCTACTTAATGGCAAGATGTTCATGAAGAAAATATGAAACAAAAAAGGAATAGTAGTCCATAAAACATTACTATCAATTTGTTGAAAACCAGGAAGACAAATAAATACTAAAATGTTTATAGAAATGCTATATGATTACGGGAATTACATGAAGTTCTAATTTATCTTTTCAGAAAAGGACAATGGCTGGGGGCTAGTTTTATAATTTTTAAAAAGTAGTAGTAAATTAGGGGCGCCTGCGTCGCTCAGTCAGTTAAGTGTCTGACTTCGGCTCAAGTCATGATCTCGTGATTCGTGAGTTTGGGCCCGTGTCAGGCTCTGTGCTGACACCTCAGAGGCTGGAGCCTGCTTCAGATTCTGTGTCTCCGTCTCTCTCTGCCCCTCCCTGACTCGCACTCTGTCTGTTTCTCTCTCAAAAATAAATACACATTAAAAAAAAATTTTTTTTAGTAGTAAATTAAAAATCAATTAAATGAATAAACAAATGTATCTATCTAAACTCCCCCTTCCCCTTAAAAATAAAAATAAATAAATAAATAAATAAATAAAAATAAACCCTAAGTAAATATATGAGATATACATACTCACTCTTCTCTTACCTATTATACCAAAGGAGTAGAAGGAAAGTTGTTTTCCTAAGAGGTCCATGCTCTTCTGCAGAGGGGTTTTTGGTGCCTTGACAAATTGGAGAAGAGTTTATCACAATTAGCTAAATTTAGGAATATATACTATGTGCCAGGGACTCTAAGTGCTTGACATACCCAGGTTGGTTCTTAACATACCCATAACATACACACCTCTCCCTTAAAGATAAGTCTCATCCCCTTCAATGAGGAAACTGAGGCTGAGACTTTTAAAAGCCTGTTTAAGGTCCATGTTCCCTATGCCTATTTTTGAGAAGGAATCTATTCTCCCTATCAGCTTCTCCAGAACTTCATTACCATCAGCTGCCCCTCACTTTTCCAATCTTCTCCCTTCTGTATCCACAAACAAGCTTGTAATCCCAGTCTTTTTATCCAGTTGGCTCCCTGATCTGCTAACTCCCTTCTCTAGCAGTCCCCTCAGTGCCAAGCTCCTTGGAATGGTTTTATACACTGCATCATGTACTGGAATCTTGGCAGGTTACCTGAGAAATCCAGATGATTTGGGGAGAGTATGACATTTGTAGAATGCAACTTCTTTTTCATATGTAAGAAAGTATTTTAAATGAGAGAACTAATCTTCAATATTCTTAAACAAGAATATCTTCCATGTTATTTTACTTTATAATCTTTTTTTCCCCATTACTTGGAATTAAATAAAGTTGGGAATTTTGGTAGAAGACAAATATGCCATTTAGTAACCATTAAAATTAATATGATAAAGTTAATTTTAAAAAAGAATAGGCCCTATAAATAATTGGCTATAAACCTTTTTCTCCTATAAACAATGAATAAATATAAAAATGTTTTAGAACATTAACAATGTCAACTAAAGCTCCAATTATGTTTTTAAGCACAGACAACTGAGTGATATTCTGAATAAAACACCACTTCAATAGTACATAAAATAACCCACCATTATTTTCTTTTCGTTTACTTACAATGGAGAATTTCAGATTTGAAATTAAACATCATTAACAAAGAACTTACTTCTTCTGCTTGCATCATTTTAAAAACCTCTCCAAATTCAGAATTTTCTCCAGTTCCAATGACAATACCCTAAAGAGAAAAACAGGAAAATACATTTACAGTCATATGTTATCACCTTTCTCAAGCAAAGTAACAAAAACCCTTCATTCCCTTTCTCCAAAACTTTGCCCACAGTCAAGATGACTAACATACATATCCAAATTTCCCTTAGCAAATTAACTTTGTGATATTACTATAGATCATTAGTATTTATGCCTTACTATACAAACCTTGGCCCAATTCTGAGGCCCATTCTTTGTCTATATTAATATTTCTGAAATTCAAAACTGTCTTATCCTTGAGAGACATTCAATGTAGCTTCTCTTTCCCCCTCAAATGCTACGGGATCATGCCTTTTACGTTTGTGAAATGTTAGAATCCAGTAGGTGAATGATATGTAGTTGGAATATTATAGCCAGTACCATATCGACTAAATTAAAATTTTAACTGTAATGAACATATCCATGACTCACTGTTTCTATCTAAAACAAAACAAAGAACAGACACCGAGGACTATGCTTTTTTTTTTTTTTTTTTTTTAATTTTTTTTTCAACGTTTATTTTTGGGACAGAGAGAGACAGAGCATGAACGGGGGAGGGGCAGAGAGAGAGGGAGACACAGAATCAGAAACAGGCTCCAGGCTCTGAGCCATCAGCCCAGAGCCTGACGCGGGGCTCGAACTCCCAGACCGCGAGATCGTGACCTGGCTGAAGTCGGACGCTTAACCGACTGCGCCACCCAGGCGCCCCACCGAGGACTATGCTTTTAAAGGCTTCATTATCTGGCAAATGGCAGAAATATGGACATATTCTACCTCAGGGACATAGTTTCTCTTTAGTATCAAAAATAGATGCTATGAGTTAGGTTCAATTCTGCCATTTCTTTGTCATATATTTTTTTTAACTTCATTTATTTTTGAGAAAGAGACAGCACACACATGCAAGCAGGGTAAGGACAGAGAAAGAGAGAAAAAGAGAGAGAATCCTAAGCAGGCTCTGCACTGTCAGTACTAAACCCAATCCTGAGCCGAAATCAAGAGTCAGACACTTAAACGACTGAGCCACCCAGTTCCCCTTATATATATTTTTTCATGTTTATTTATTTTGAGACAGAGAGAAAGAGCACAATCGCACATGCAGGTCGGAGAGGGGCCGAGAGAGAGAGAGAGAGAGAGAGAGAGAGAGAGAGAGAGAGAATCCAAAGCAGGCTCTGTGCTGTCAACGCAGAGCCCAACATGGAGCTTGATCCCATGAGCCATGAGATCACGACCTGAGCCAAAATCAAGAGTCTGACGCTCAACCGACTAAGCCACCCAGAGCCCCTCTTTGTCATATATTTTTAAAATAGCCACATAAAATTAGCCACATCGAACTAAAATAAGGTTGAAAACAAAGGAGTTGCTATTTTCAAAACAAGAGAAAAAAAATTACCTTAGCTTTGCCACATCTGACCAGTGTTCCCATGAAGGCAATGTTACTTCTTGATGCAAGATCTCCATTAGTTGCAGCTGGCTGAGGAGCTGTCACCTTAGAACAAGGTGTTGTCTCTCCTGTCAAGCTGGACTCATCAATGGAAAGATCCACAGCCTTGGAAAACATAAAGCATCCCATTAAGTTCAAGAATGAAGACTCTCTGGGCTCCATTCAATATCTAAAGAGTTTGTAACCATCACTTCTTCCTCAAATATCCCCTTTCTTAATAATCACCCAAATCTTTTATTATATCCATTACTCTAAGAAGACCACAATAAGTACAACCATATTTAAAATATGAAGTAAACTTGGGCCGCCTGGGTGGCTCAGTCAGTTAAGCATCCAACTCTTGATTTCGGCTTAGGTCATGATCCCATGGTTTGTAGGATCAAGCGCTGCATCAGGCTCTGTGCTGACAGTGTGGAACCCGCGAGAATCTCTCTCTCCACCCCTCCCCTGCTCACACACTCTCTCTTGAAATAAATAAACATTTAAAAAAATAAATAAAGAGGCACCTGGGTGGCTTAGTTAAGCGTCCGACTTCAGCTCAGGTCATGATCTCATGGTTCATGAGTTCAAGCCCTGCATCAGGTTCTGTGCTGACTGATGCCTCAGAGCCTGGAGCCTGCTTTGTACTCTGCGTCTCCCTCTCTCTCTCTGTCTCTGCCCTCCCCTGCTCATGCTCTGTCTCTTTCTCTCAAAACTGAACATTTTTTAAAATATATTAAAAATACTATTAAATACAAAATAAATATTAAAAAATAAATTAAAAAAAATAAAAATACAATACAAAGTGAAGTCAACAAAATCCAACATGCAAAGTAGAATGCTATGAGACAAGACTGGCCTAAATTTCAAAATATAACCAGAGAAAAGGAAACATTAGCTGAGACATAATCTTTACCTAGAGAAAACAACTTTCACAATAAAATGTTATTACTTCCTAATTTTGCCATCCCCTGAAGTTCTGAAAATGTATTTGGCAGGTTAAAAACAGGTATCCAGAAAGAGAAATATGAATAAAAGGTATATAATGTACTGAGAAAGAAATCATTTCATCATTTTGGGTTCAATTTTCATGAAAGTCTGCTTTCTATATATACATCCTTACATTGATCCCAGACGTACATCAGCAAAAATAAAAAACATATATAAATGTTTCCATGCAAATCATGAACATGGTATTATCTTCCAACTGTGCAAAAAGAATCAATTCTGAGGGTTTCATTCCTAAGACAGTTTCAACTCCTAACAATTAAGTTTTTACCTACCTTAGCATGCCAAAAAAAAAAAAAAAAAAAAAATCATTTTACATGTGGAAAACACTGCAGATGTTACCTGGCTTTGTTGCTAAAAGTATGACCCACAGAACAATAGTTCCAAGGATGTGAATAGACACTGAGTATAATGTGACAGACGGAGGACTGATAGACACACACACACACACACACACACACAGTAGAGGTACTAAAGTCAAATATGTTTTGGAAATACTGAGTTGAGTTAAACAGCTTCCTCTATTTAGGCAGTGCTTCTTTAAACCTTCACTAGATTAGTGTGAATCACCTCAATTAGAATACAGATACAACAAGAGTTGTCAAAGTGTGGTCCCAGCAGGACCAGCATCACCAGCATCACCTATATCTACCTCCTCAGAACTTTTTAGACATTCACTACCCTCCTCCCAAAAAAAGAAAAGAAATTCACTATCCTACTTCAAATGCGTAGGTGGGGAGGGTGAACCTAAAAGACTGTATTTACAAGCCCTCCAGGTGATTCTGAGGCACACTCAACTTTGAGAATCAATGGAATACTGTTTCACAAATTTCTTTGACCCATTTTATTCCAGAAGCTCTTATTCTAGGGTCTTTAGGACACTTTGAGAAACTAGGACCTAGTTCATGATTTTACTCATTTTACATGTTAATTCACTCACCGAACAAACATTTATTGACTACCTTAACTATGTACCAGGCACTGAGCTAGACCCTGGAAAATAAACAAGATAAGGAAATGAACCTAAAGCAGTTAAATGACTGTGCATTCCTGCTGCTATTATAAACTGACCTGGTGTTCTCAATCAGGTCTCTTGATTGGCAGTCCATATTATATACAAAATACTCTAAATCCTGCTGGGGGAGAGGTACGAGTGTGGAAATAATCTCATCTTTTCTTTTTTTAGTTTTAATTATTTTTTTAACATTTATTTATTTTTGAGACAGAGAGAGAGCATGAACAGGGAAGGGTCAGAGAAAGAGGGAGACACAGAATCTGAAACAGGCTCCAGGCTCTGAGCTGTCAGCACAGAGCCCGACGCGGGGCTTGAACCCACGGACCGCGAGATCGTGACCTGAGCTGAAGCCAGACGCTTAACCGACTGAGCCACCTAGGCGCCCCCTTTTTTTTAGTTTTAAATGTGAGTTTATTTTGAGAGACAGAGCCAGCATGAGTGGGGAAGGGGAGAGAATCCCACACTGCCAGCCCAGAGCCCAACGCAGGGCTTGAACCCATGAACTCTGAGATCATGACCTGAGTTGAAATCAAGAGTTGGTCACTTAGCCAACTGAGCCACGCAGGTGCCCCTAAAGCTCTTCTTTTTAAATGGTTCATTTATCCATGAGCATAAATTATCTCACAAAAAAAAATATATTAAAAATCAATTCATATCATATCATATCAATTCCCATCTACACAACAATACAGTATTTTAATTTGATCAATGTCATTGATCCATTCATTTAACAAATATTTATTAATGCCAGGTCCTGTACTATATCACACACAGAGGGAATCAGCAGTAAACAAAACTAAGTTCCTACCCTCCGCTCTTATTCCAATGGGAAAGTGATCTAAAAATAAACTAACAAGGGTATGTAATATAATACCTGGTAGTGAGGAAAAAATGCATAAGGATAGAAAGTAACATTTTAGATAAAGGAGAGAACCTCTCTCAGAAGTAAACAACTCTCAAAAAACAACTCTTTTGCAGAGACACAATTGACCTGAGGGCCCCAAAGGTGGGCCACAATCAGGATGAAAGTATTCTAGGCAAAGAAAGCAAAACGTACAAAGACTATGGGGGTAGGAACATGCCTGGTATGTTCATGCCCTAGGCAGACATAACTTTACAAATATAATCAAGAGTTTACAGATTAGATCATGAAGCTGAAAAATGTTCAGAATGAAAATATACTGTACCCCATAATTTCAAGGAAACTAAACTATGTTATCTCTGGAAGGTTAGTACCATGTAAATGTTATAAAGCACAGATCACCAATCCTTGAGTCTTTAAAAAGCTTCCCTTTTTCTATAATTATGTATGCAAAGACAGGCCAGGTAAATCTGGGTTCATTACCTCAACCCAACTACAGAGTAAAAAAAAAAAATCCACCATGTTCAAAGGCAAAGGAATTTTTCTTTATTACAGGAAGATATCTATTTGACTTTTCTTTCCAAGTTAAACTTAGGACTGTATAATTTTCCACACTAATAAATTCCATTACCAAAGTAAGAAGAAAAGTTTAGGATGTTCTTCAAAGATGATGCTAGTACTAAAAACAGTTGACACTTCGTTGCTAACTATCTGCAAGGCATTTTGCTAACATACATATACTAAGTTTTCTATTAACAACCACTAGCTAGTAACAATCCAATGAGGCAGGACTGTGATTTTCATTCCCTCTATTTTACAGACACTTTGAAAGGTTAAGTAAGTCACCCAACATCTCCACCCAACCTGTGGAGACAAAACCCAAACACTGAAAGATCAACTACAAATTCTTATTAATTATTTAGAGAATCAATTGCAATCAATTTGCAATTAACTATTTAGAGAATCTCCCTAGTTTTGTAACTACTTCTAGAAAACATTAAGAAAAGATATATTTAGGGGCGCATGGGTGGCTCAGTCGGTTAAGCGGCCGACTTCGGCTCAGGTCGTGATCTCACGGTCTGTGAGTTCGAGCCCCGTGTCGGGTCTGTGCTGACAGCTCAGAGCCTGGAGCCTGTTTCAGATTTTGTGTCTCCCTCTCTCTGACCTTCCCCCGTTCATGCTCTGTCTCTCTCTGTCTCAAAAATAAATAAACATTAAAAAAATTAAAAAAAAAAAAGAAAATATATATTTAAAAATTATATATTTTTCTGAATTACAAGTCAACAAAAAATTTATTTCATTTAGCAAGCTCCTCTTTAATGCTTGTTATAAAAATCAAAACTGCATGTCATCTTCTGAGCTCTTAATTAAAAATGAGACCTGCTAATATTGAAAACATTACATTGGGGTACAAGTGTCCCTATGCATCAGCACTCCTGTATCCCTTGGGTAATGGATAAAGAAATTGTGGTTTATATACACAATGGAACACTACTTAGCAATAAGAAAGAATGAAATATGGCCTTTTGTAGCAACATGGATGGAACTGGAGAGTGTTATGCTAAGTGAAATAAGTCATACAGAGAAAGAGAGATACCATATGTTTTCACTCTTATGTGGATCCTGAGAAACTTAATAGAAGACCATGGGGGAGGGGAAGAGGAAAAAAAAAGAAAAAGTTAGAGAGGGAGAGAGCCAAACCATAAGAGACTCTTAAAAACTGAGAATAAACTGAGAGTTGATGGGGGGGGAGGGGGGGGTTGGAGGGAGGGGAAAGTGAGTGATGGGCATTGAGGAGGGCACCTGTAGGGATGAGCACTGGGTGTTGTATGGAAACCAATGTGACAATAAATTTCATATTAAAAAACAAAACAAAACAAAACAAAAACATTACAGAACTCCTTCTCTCTGAGAAAGGCAAAATTAGCATTTTCTCATTGAAGACTTTCAACTTTAAACAAAAATCTTAAATATGGATGAATACTAAACATTTGGTGGTTGTCTATCAAAACAAATAATATGAAAATAATCTGACTTTTTAAAAAGAGAATAAATGCATAGCTTTATTGGCTGTCAGTGGCCTAGCTCTTCAGTGTCAGCCTTAGCAGTTTAATAACCATCCAACCAAAAATAGGAATTTTTGTTCAAATCAGGTATTTTCTATGAAAAAGATATCATTTTTAGCAGAATAGCAATCAGCTCTGTCTAGTGAGAAAAAAAGAGCTTTAGATCTTTATTTTATATACATATATTTAATATATAATTATAAATCTGTAAAACTCAAATCAAGAATATATTATTGATGGGGTACCTGGCTGGCTCAGTCAATAGAGCATGTGACTCTTGACTTCAGGGTCATAAGTTCAAGCCCCACATTGGGCACAGAGCTTACTTAAAAAAAAAAAAAAAGAATATTGATAAAAATTAGTCCAAATCATATAATGTAGCAAACTGCACAGATCTCAACTGTCTGTTGAGTAAGGGTATATTTTTTAATTTATTTATTTGTTTGATTGTTTAATCTCTACACCCAGCATGGGGCTCAAAACTCAAGACCCAGAGATCAAGAGTAACATAGTCTTCCAACTAAGCCAGCCAGGCCACCCAGAGTAAGAATATTTTCTAAGTTACAACTTATTTTCTCTTAATGATGATTACAAGAATTTCTGCAGGAAGTCAGTTTTGAGGGAGTGAGGGGAAGGAAGTCATATCTAAGAAGGTGGTATTTAATGAATTAGGCCAGCATATCACAGTTTAACAGTCATAGTTTAATTCATCCAGAAGACAGATATTAGAGTCATTTATCCATTGCATTTATGAGGAAAGATAAAGGTAGGATAAAATGAAATCAATGAACCAGCCAGCTCCATGCCTTCTACCTAAAAGTTTAAACATTAAACCTTCAGAAGAGCTGTTCATAAATAGGGAAACTGATTATGTTTCACTTTCTCTTTATTATTCTTCAGGTACTTTACTGGTGTGAATAAGACACAGCACAGTTCAAAAGTCAGAATATAAATAAGAATCTAGATGCATACATAATCTACAATCTGAATATTTAACACCTATAGAATAAAAATGGTTGGAAAAACTTCACAGGACTATTCCTACAAAACATTAGGCAGAAAGAAACTAGATGCCAAAGTCAGTAAGTTTTCCTGAAAAGCAAAAAATTTTTTGCTTTTCAGGAAAATTTAAAACTGCTTTAAAAAATTACAGCTAATATAGGGGCGCCTGGGTGGCGCAGTCGGTTAAGCGTCCGACTTCAGCCAGGTCACGATCTCGCGGTCCGTGAGTTCGAGCCCCGCATCAGGCTCTGGGCTGATGGCTCAGAGCCTGGAGCCTGTTTCCGATTCTGTGTCTCCCTCTCTCTCTGCCCCTCCCCCGTTCATGCTCTGTCTCTCTCTGTCCCAAAAATAAATAAACGTTGAAAAAAAAATTAAAAAAAAATTACACTTAATATGAAAAATTGGCAGCTACATGTAAGTTCTTAAACTAAAGAATGGCTTAGCGTACTGTATGCCGCTAAATCAATTACCTCTCTAGTCTAGAATGAAAAGCAAATCAAAAATGGATTTCTTTCCCCAGAAAAGAATTCCAAATTATCCATCTGGCAGCTACCTGATAATGACAAAATGTCTTACTTTTAGTCTCAAAAATTAAGATTCCTATTACTGTTTATTCAAATGAAGGAAAATGTAATTAAAACGTTTTCATGAGTTCTAGCTTATTAAACATCAAAGCCTAACCAGCTGAAGTAAGTAGGAAAGAAGTGACTCCATTTTAGAAAGGCTCCATCTCTGCTGTTTTTCTGTTAGGCCTCACTTGCTCATGTTCTGAATTCTGTCTCTGAATCAGGAAAAGAAACTATGTTCACACTGCAAGGGTGAAGTAGGAAAATTTAATCATTCTCTGAATTTTGTCCCAGGCCACAAACACCTAACAACATCCAAGAAGAGTCAGATCCTGAACACGTTCCAGGACACTAGCTTTGAACAAACCTCAGATAATGCTGGCATCAACACTCCCACCTTCAGTAACTTATGGTATAACAACTATTGTTCATCTGACACTGGCCTTTGATTAGACCCTACCCTGGATTTCTGAAGGAACGTGTACCCTAGATCTCTTTCCAATATAAACCCCTAACCCCCCAAAATGCTGAGACTCATTCTCCTTTCCAAGTCTCCCAGACACTCCCTCTGCTATTCTCTATCACTCACACTCTTCAATAAACTCTGTTTTCACTTTCTCCCAACTCACATTTGATTTCTATCCTGCATGAAGCCAAGGACCCTCTTGGCTGGTCCTGTGGGAGCCTCCCCTGGGTTAAAAACACCTACATGAAATGGATTTTATCCCATGGTAAATATTTACACGAATTGTTAACTTTCTGACTTAAGTGCATAGATTCAATTTGACCAAGTTGCCAATAACTTCAACACCAGTATTCAGTTAACAATGATTTCTAGGATATTTCTCTAAGACAATGAAAAGAAACCAAATTTCAAAAAGGGATCTACTTTTGCAACAGTCCTTTCCTACCAGTGTGAAATGACAATCTTAAAACAAAGAGACTAAATTTCATTTCAAACCCTCCCATGCTGTATTTTTAAATTCTAGTGACTTAAAGAGAAAAAAGTTTTCAACGTTTTAAACATAAACAGCATTCCTCAGTTCACACTGCTTTTTACCCAATGATCTATCAAACAACAAAACACTAAGCATAGCTCAAGCTTATACAATGTAACAGAACCAAAACTCCCAGTGCTCTACACATGGAGAAATTCAGAAATATACTACTACAGAAATAGACCTCCTTTCCAAAGCCAAAATGAGTGATTATATCAGTTTTTAGTAAACGGGAATGTCTAAATACCACAAATACAGAATAATCTACTCAATTTCTTTTGATGGCTAATTTAAAATCTCTACTTCCTGCAGCACCTGAGTGGCTCAGTCAGTTGAGCATCTGACTCTTGATTTCAGCTCGGGTCATGACCTCACAGTCCTGAGACTGAGCCCCAGATTGGGTCTGTGCTCATAGCATGGAGCCTCCTTGGGATTCTCTTCTCTTCTCTTCTCTTCTCTTCTCTTCTCTTCTCTTCTCTTCTCTTCTCTCTCTCAAAATCAATAAATGAACTTTAAAAATTAAACATTAAATCTCTACTTCCTAAGATGTTTATAAATTGTTCTTTTTTTTACAAGTCTATCTGTAAGTTTAATAATTCAGAAACTTTTAAAACCAAAGTTTCAGTGATAAATTACAATAAGAGGTGGAGTAAGACACCATAAATTAATCAGATTGACCTATCAAAAAAATACACTGAAATCAATATAAACACTTGTGGAATAGGGCAATCAAAGATTTGGTCCCTCTACTAAAATGATCATGGGCTGGCAAAGACTGACAGACAACTCTGGAATCAAAAACAACCAGGGAAGTGCTTAATAAAGAAAAAGGCAGCTAAATTTAGGTAAGAAGGCACCATGGCATTTTTGTTCACCTGTCTACTATTCACCACTGCCCAGAGAAGCAGTGCTGGTTGTGGGGACAGAAGTGAGTCTTCTTGTTGCAGATTATGGGTAGTCAGGGGCTAACAAAGACCTTGTTCTTAAAATATTGTAGCTGCGTGTTTTGACCTGTCTGGCAGTTCCCTGGGGGACTAGTGCAAAGGCCAATATTTATCTCACAACCTCACGCCAAGCCAGCTACAGTGACTTTCCAGGTATCTGCCAAAAGATTAAGGACACCTACTAGCAGGCCAGGGACCAGGAATAAGGCAAGCAGCAGATACAACCAAAAGACTGGGAAGAAAAAAGCCAAGGAGGAAGTTCTGTGAGGGAATAAAGTTTTGTGAGGGAAGTTTTGGAAGGGCCACCACTTATGCCAGGCAAGACAGAGGGCAAAATGCATGCCCATAACCAGAGGCATGCTCAGAAAGCCCTGAGAAGACCCGAGACTTGCACCTCTGACAGGTCTGTGGATTTGGCACAAGTAGGTGAAGGTGCAGGCAGAGTTGTAGGCAGATGATCAATGATCAAGAAGTGCCCCAACTCAAAGACAAGCTGCAAAGACCAGGAGAACAGTATTTCATTTCCGTCTTTGGCTCCAGACAGATAAGACTGACTGCTGAGATAATGGAACAGAAACTTCAGTGACCATACACACATGGAAGGGTCTTTGCAAACCACCACCCTCCCCCCACCAAAAAAAATTCAACCACTGCAATCCTCAACAATCAAAAATAACAAATTTTGAGGAAGGGCACAACCTCATTTACAGAATTATGACAGCATAATATTCAAAATACAAAGTTTTCAACAAAAAATTACAAATACAAAGAAACCAAAAAGTATGATCTATTCACAGGAAAAAATAAACTGACAGAAATCATCCCTCAGCAAGGCCAGACACTAGACTTACTGGAAAGACTTTAAATCAACTGTCTTAAATATGCTTAATAAACTAAAGAAAACCATGGACAAAAAACTAAAGGAAATCAGGAAAACAATTTTTTAAAAAAGCATTACAATGAAGAGAAAGAAAATATTTGCAAGAAATAGAAATCCCGATGCTGAAAAGTACAACCACTGAAATAATAAGTTCACTAGAGGGGTTCAACAGCAGATCTGGAAAAGGAAGGGGGAAAAATGAGCAAACAAAAAAACAGGGCAATTGAAATTAACTAATCTGAAGGACAGAGAGAAAAAAAAGAAAAATGACAGAGCTAACGGTACCTGTGGGACATCATCGAACATACCAAAATAAGCATAAGGTAAGTCTCAGGGAGAAAAAAAGAAATGGGTAGAAAGAATATTTGAAGAGATAATGAATGAAAACTTGCCAAATTTAATAAAAGATATGAAATCTATGGATCAGAGAAGCTCAATAAACTCCAAATAGGAAAAACTCGAAGCCATCTAGACTGAGACATAATCAAACTGTTAAAAGACAGGGACACAATCTTGAAAACAGCAAATGTGAAGCAACTTGTCATGTACAAGGAATCCTCAATAAGACTAGCAGCCTATTTCTTATCAGAAACCACGGAGGCTGGGACCAGTAAACCTATCTAAAGTACTGAAAGAAAAACAAAAAAACTAATGAGAAGAAGTCTACATCTAATAACACTATCTTTTAAAATGAAGAGGAATTAAGACATTCCCACCTAAACAAAAGCTAAGATAATTTATTTCTAGTAGACGTGCCCCACAAGAAATGCTAAAGGAGAGTCCTTCAAGTTAAAACAAAAGGAGAGGAGAAAGTAATTCGAAGCCATATGAAGAAAGGAAGAATTCCAGTAAAGGTAACTACACAGAGAAATACAAATGCCAGCATTATTGTATTTTGACTTTGTAACTCCTCTATTTTTCCTATCTGATTTATATAAAGCACTGACAAATTTATGGTCAATGGGCACAGAATGCTTAAAAACGTAATTGGCGACAACATGAAGGTGGTGGAAAAGTGAGCTGCAGAGGAGCAAAATTTTTGCGGGCTATTGAAGTAAAGATGGTATCAATTCAAACAATTGTTCTAAACTTAAGATGTTAATTGTAATCTACACAGTAACCACTAAGAAAATATGTAAAAAAATATACAGAAAAAAAAATTTCAGGAGGTACTCAAAGCATATTTTTTTTAAATAGCAAATACAAAAAAAGGGATTGGAGGAACTTAGGAACTTAAAAACTATATATAGCAAAATGGCATTAGAAACTTCTCTATCAAAAATCACTTTAAACATACATGGATTTACAATTGTATGGTATACACATACAATAGAACACTATTTGGCAATAAAAATGGATGAAATATTGATACATGCTACAACAGAGATGAACCCTGAAAACACCGTGAACTGAAAAAAGCCACACACAAAAGACTACAATGTATTTAATCCCATTTATAATGAAATGTTCAGAATAGGCATGTGTATACAGACAGAACAAGCAGATTAGTGGCTACCAGGCTCTGGGGCAGAAGAGAGAATATAGAGACTACTAAAAGGTAAATGTTTCCTCTTGGGAGTGATAAAAATGTTCTATAGCTAAGATTGTGGTGATGGCTGCACAATTCAGACTATAGGGCAAACCAATGAATGATACATTTTAAACGTGTAAATTGTTTGAATGTGAATTATATCTCAATAAAGTTGTTTTTGTTTTTGTTTTTTTACCTTTTTATATGTGGTAAATAGACCAGCAGTTTGGGCATGGACTAAATGCTAGTTAAGAATGCAGGATCTTGTGCTCAACATCACTCATCATCAGGGAAATACAAATTAAAACCATGATGAGATACCACCTCACGCCTGTCAGAATGGCTAAAATCAACAACACAAGAAACAACAGGTGTTGGCAAGGATGTGGAGAAAATGAACCCTCTTACACTGTTGGTGGGAATGCAAAATGGTACAGCCACTGTGGAAAACAGTATGGAGGTTCCTCAAAAAGTTAAAAATAGAACTACTCTACAATCCACCAGTTGCACTACATATCTACCCCAAGGCTACAAACATACAGATCCCAAAGGGCACATGCACCCCGATGTTTATGGCAGCAGTGTCAACAACAGCCAAACTATGGAAAGAGCCCAAATGTCCACTGACTGGTGAATGAATAAAAAAGATGTGGTATACATATAATGAAATATTACTCAGCCATCAAAAAGAATGAAATGTTGCCGTTTGCAACAACATTGATACAGTGTATTATGCAAAGCAAAATAAGTCAGTCAAAGACAAATCATGCAGAACTTACATGATTTCACTCATATGTGGAATTTAAGAGACAAACAGGTAAACATATAGAAGGGGGGAGAAGAGAGAGAGAAACTAACCATAAGATACTCTTAAAGATAGAGAACAGACTGAAGGTTAGTGCAGGAAGGTGCGGGGTGGGGAGGGGCAGGGATGGGCTAGATGGGCAATGGATATTGAGGAGGAAACTTGTTATGATGAGCACTGGGTGTTCTATGTTAAGCGATGAATCACTGAATTCTAATCCTGAAAACAATATTAAACTGTATGTTAACTAAATAAAATTTTGACAAAAAAATAAAAGAGAGAATGCAGAATATTGGACCCACACCTGAGCTGCCAAAACAGAACCCAGATGATTCTTTTTTTTTTTTTTCCAATATATGAAGTTTACTGTCAAATTGGTTTCCATACAACACCCAGTGCTCATCCCAACAGGTGCCCTCCTCAATACCCATCACCCACCCTCTCCTCCCTCCCACCCCCCATCAACCCTCAGTTTGTTCTCAGTTTTTAAGAGTCTCTTATGCTTTGGCTCTCTCCCACTCTAACCTCTTTTTTTTTTTTTTTTTTTTCCTTCCCCTCCCCATGGGTTCCTGTTAGGTTTCTCAGGATCCACATAAGAATGAACACATATGGTATCTGTCTTTCTCTGTATGGCTTATTTCACTTAGCATAACACTCTTCAGTTCCATCCATGTTGCTACAAAGGGCCGTATTTCATTCTTTCTCATTGCCACGTAGTACTCCATTGTGTATATAAACCATAATTTCTTTATCCATTCATCAGTGGATGGACATTTAGGCTCTTTCCATAACTTGGCTATTGTTGAGAGTGCTGCTATAAACATTGGGGTACTGATGCACAGAACCCAGATGATTCTTAAATGTAATGCCCTAGGGCAACTCTCTGTCACAGTTGGAAAACTGAGACCCTAAAAATAGTTAAGTGGCTTACCTAAACTCACATAGTCAATTCATTTCATAAGACACATTTTAGTCTTTGAATCACAACTGTTTGCAAGTTGAGGTCTCCCAGCAGAAAGGACAAAAACTGTACCTTTTTCAGTCCAAGCCCTGAAGCCTGGTACAGTGTTCTACACACAATACTCAAACATTTACTGAATGACTAAAATGACCTCATAACACAGACTGATATCCAAAGGGAGAGATTATATTTGCCTATATTAGCTTCATTACCAAAATAAGTAAATTTAACATATCATGACATGTTTGTATTCTAGAAAATGTTTGAAAAGATCCTTTTTTGAAAAAGCACAGCAAACAATATTAGAATTGAGTTTTACCAGAAAATCAAGGCTTTCATTGAGTAAATGGAAATTTTATTCTACAACTCAGGAAGTCAGAATGCTCTAACACAGAAAGCTCTTCTAATGAAATTAGCCAACAAAGAGGAAGGTGCTTGTTAGTAGTTAACAAAAATATGTGAAAGAGTGTGAGCTTTACAGAAAAGGATATAACAGCTAAGTAAAGTTGCAGTCAAGGAGACTATCTCTGACTCCTTGAGTTGGTAGTTAGCCAAAGTAGATCTGTGCTCATTATCTTTGTTTTTTACTTGGGAAGGGAGAAACAGGGAGGAACGATCATAAAGACACCAATAACTACTCACTGAGCTGAACTGCTATTCTATAAGAAAGTATATGGATTCGTGAGGTTAAAAGGCTCACTATATAATGCCAACCGCCTTGTTTTAAGTTTGGACTTCTGACCATGGCCCCAGTAGACTACGACTCCTAATAGAGATATCTTTCAGAGATTTAATTGCTCTGATAATCTAGTGTCCTAAAAATGGCTAATTCTTGGCTCTCGGGCATATAAGTGGTAGTTCTCTTTTAAAAGTTTGATACATTCAGGCGTGCCTGGGTGGCTCAGTTGGTTAAGCGTCCGACTTCAGCTCCGGTCATGATCTCGCGGTTCGTGAGTTCGAGCCCCACGTCGGGCTCTGTGCTGACAGCTCAGAGCCTGGAGCCTGCTTCGGATTCTGTGTCTCCCTCTCCCTATGCCCCTCCCCTGTTCATGCTCTGTCTCTCTCTGTCTCAAAAATAAATTTAAAAAACATAAAAATAGATAGATAGATAGATAGATAGATAAATAAAAAGTTTGCTACATTTAGAAAATCAGCATATCAAAAACTGGGTTCAAAAATAGAAGGCAACTGTACCCAATACCTAGATCTTGAAGACAGTTTCAAAGAATGACCTAAGCTAATCACGAGCACAAGAGCCACAAGAGAAAGTGTCAATGGACTTAATCATGTAGAACTTCAAGTAAAAGAAAATCTTGCTACATTTCAGGCAACATTTTGGGCCTAGTTAGAAAGTTAAACCTGACAGAGGTAAAATATTTTCAATAGAAAAAAGAAACTCTTTTCCTCTGATTCATAGATTGTTTTCTCTTACAAAGAACTCTTTGTTCAAATATTGATACAGACTTTACCTGAAACAGTAAGAAAAATATGCTGTGTTTCCAAAAAGGCGAAATGTACTGTTATGCAGACGTGGTCTAGAAGACTCCTTCATCTAAAGTCATTGTCTGACCAATCCATTGACTACCACCAATTAATGGCCAGTGGTGCCTCTTCTCGAATACTACTAAACATTAAAATAAAAATTCTCAGAAAAGTACTGAAAAACATACCCATAGTTCAATTCTCTAAGTTTTACTGGCCCAGCTCCATGAGTAACTCTAAGGCTAAGTCGACAAGGTTAGTGCCACCAACACATACTGGCTCATTCCTTGGTTATGGAAAATGACGCAGGCCAAGAAACAAAATACAGAATGCCTTAAGTTATCAATATTAATCTTCTTTCGAAAGAAAGAAATGGTAGTCTCAGACTGCTATGGACTGAATTATGTCCTGCTAAAATTCATGTTGAAGCTTTAATCTCCAATTTTGGCAATCACCTTGGGAGGTAATTAGGGCTAGATAAACTAGTCTGGATGAGGCCTTCACAATGGGATTAGTGGCTTTATAAGAAGTGGAAGAGAGAGAGCAATCACTCTCTCAACCTGTCCAGTCTATGGTATTTGATTATAGCAGCCTGACCTGACTTCAGACACAGCTTATAAACAGGTAATACTACATAAAAGTTGTATAGCAGTCAAATCTCTGAACATGCAGACCAGATGCAACTGAACACCCAGGCAAGATTTATAGTCAAAATCTGAACCATCAAAATTTACGACAGGAACCCTAGAGTAGCAGCATGACAACACTAAAGTGGCAACCTTGGTCTTAGACCACACCCACAAGAAGAGAACTCTACTGCAAAAGTCCAGATGTTTGCTTTTTCTAAAGTGAAATCCACGTTTTATTTTGAGAAATTAATAGTATCTCAAGGTAACTGAATTTTTGGTTTCTTTTAAATCTTAATGAAGAGCTTATTTCACATAAGAATATCAAACAAATGACCAGGTAGCCTTAAAAAACCATCCAAAGATCGCCATAGCCTAATTCAGCAAATAACACTCCAAAAAGCCAACTTAATTCCGAAAATAGCCTCAGTGGCCAGAAGAACTGACCTCAACAGCCTTATTATGTTGTAGGTTAATATGTTTAAATCCAGAAGCAACACAAAAGTTTCAAATCTTTTTAGAAAATTGTTAGAAGTCTGCTTGAGGTACCAAGGTTATAGGTAAATTGAGTAGGGCAGAAAAGTGATAAAGGATTCAGAGATGTTCAACTATATACATAAACATGGATTAACTAGAAGAAAATCAACCTAACTATATATAGCACTGCCAAATCAAATATGTGCTAATGAAAGTGTCTGAAAAGTTAACAGATTGGGGGAAAACATTTAACAACAAATTACTCCACAAAGCATATGCTTTCAATTGTTACATCAAACTTTAAAAACGTCAAAATCTCCCTTAACAAACTCACAATAAGTCTTCAAAGTATATTTGCTGAGTGGATAAAATACATACTAATCCAGAACTCTTGACTAGTTTTTTTCCTACTTGCACATAAAATTTGAAATAATTCTTAGATCAATTAACCCTTATTTAAGTAAAAACCCTAAAATACTTTATCAAGTCAAATGGTGTTTTGAAGTTGCTATGTCATTATACCGCTCAAAATGTTCAAACATTGGGAAACACCATCTTCTGACTATCCCACTGAGGAGGTCTGCTTCTCAACTGGAAGAGAAGCACTCAAGTGCTTCTGGACATAAACTCCACGAATTCAAATTAGGACCCTTTGGGGAAAGGGAAAATGATTTATATCAAATGACAGGCCTACCATATCTCTAAGGAAGAATAATCCAAGGTCTTGTCATAAACTAGGTATTAAGGATAGAAGGGAGAAAGAAGAAATGAGTACAAACAGATATAACATAAAAAGATAAACTAAGGGCAGAAATAAAGCAAAATTCACAACATTCCCTATACTTGCTATATTATCAATTATTTCCACTCACCAATTAAAGCAGTATGTATCTTCTTAAGGAAAAATTTTAAGTATTTGAAAAAAAGACCATTACTCCAGGATTAAATGAAGTCTGTTCTGACTCTAGTTCAAAAAGTTTCTTCAGGCTTTCTTACCTCTGAGAACACTCAAATTTGGGGATACTATAAGTACTCAAAAGACTGACAGCTCTATAAGTGTTAATGAACAGCCTGTTTATTCCAAAAGTAGATGAGACTGGCATGCTAATAGGCTATAAAGGCCTCTTAAACTAGGTGCCAAACTCTATTTTCTAGCCCATCAATCTATTCTACATACTGCAGCCAGATTAAGGGCAAGATTACTTGCTGGCTGCATTATACCTTGAAAGCTAATCCCTAATCAATAAAATCTGAAGTAGAGCTTTGCATCCAAGGTCCCCTGAATCTTATTCCACCATACATTTTCTACCCTTAACATATTCTAGCCTGGTCCTACACACTGGGACATTCCCAGTGATCTGAATACTGTTGCTTCATTGTCTTCGTCATCTCTGGGCAGTACTACCCTTCAATTCTCACCACCAAAGCCATGTTGTCTGAAGCATTATCTGACTTGACTGAAATCAGAAGTAACCACTCCTTTCTCTAAATTTTCACACTCCATACTTTGTACTTCTCTTAGTCACTTACCAGGTTCTACCTTATTTTATGGTGAGTGGTTTATGTACACAAATAGTATACTCCCTGATCACAAGAATTCATTACATCATCTTTGTGTCTCCCACAAGGCCTAACACACATTTCTGTAATGATCAGCTGATTCACTAATGGACACCTCAAAAGACTCTGTGGTTAAGACACATTTATTTTAAGAAAACATGTTATATATGTCATTTTTTAAACTCGAAAACCGAATGTTCAAATTAACTATATATTAATATTTTTTAGATACCAAGAGAGTGAGGGGCGAGAGGGACATAAAGGGGGAAAGGGAGAGAGAGAGGAAGGGAGGGAGGAGGGAGGGAGACAGAGGGAGGGAGAGAATGAATCTTAAGCAGAGTTGGACCCAGGACTCAATCCCACAACACTTGGATCATAACCTGAGCCAAAATCAAGAGTTGGACACTCAACTGACTGAGCTACCCAGGTGCCCCAACTATGAATTCTTACAACTACTAATGTCTATCCTTTAATCTACATCCGAGTATTTGCTCTGCTCACACACAGATCACCAAATGCTATGGTCTGAATATCTGTGTCCCTCCCAACTTTATATATTGAAATACTAACTCTCAAACATGAGGTATTAGGAGGTGTGACTTTTCAGATGTGCTAAAATGAGGGTGGAGCTCTCATGAATGGGATTAGTGTTCTTATAAAAGAGACTTCACAGAGCTCCCTCACCCCTGCCACCATGTGAGGACAGAGAGAAGGCACCAGCTATGAACCAAAAAGATGGCCCTCACCAGAATGCAACTGGGCTGGCCCACTGATCATGGATTTCCCAGCCTCCAGAACTATGAGAAATAATTTTCTGTTGTTTATAAGTGACCCAGTCTGTAGTATTTTGTTATAGCAGCCCAAAGAAACTAAAACACCAAACTTACCTCAAACAAACGTAAGTCAGCAGGAACTCTGTCCCCAACAGAAAGGTAAACTGTATCACCTGGAACCAAGTCTCGAGCCAGCGTATGTTCCAATTTTCCTTCACGCACACTGCAATATGAAACAGAAACAACCATGGCTGAAAAAAGAAAGCCATGCCACTTACATAAAATAATTCTAGTGGGCTTGCCTAAGGAAAAATATATTGTAGTATTACTACTTCAAAGAAGGTAAGTCAAATATAAGAAACCCCAAAATAATTATCTTTCTACTCTTGGTAATGAAGATGTCCACATGACAAAAAAAAAAGCACTAGAAAAAGTGACCAGTTATTGTCCAAATTGAAGATGTGAAAACTGAAGCAATCTTCTTATTCATCTGAGTCTGACTGAGCATTACTGCACCCATGACAGTGTTTAGCACACAGTCTCACACAAAAACAACTCTGTTGAATAAATCCATGTCTCAAGAATCTCAATATTAGTACTTTAAAGTTGTAATATTACAACTTGCTACACTGAACAGAACATGAAGTTTTCATGTTAGATTAACCATTTCTACCTTATTGTCAGACACATCTGGTGCCAAAAGGTATACTATACTACTCACAATCAATTCCTAAGAGTGGAAATCCATTTTCATTTGTCTCCATGTATTTTTTTATTTCCTCTTGGATTTTTTGGCTGGCCCATTCTTTAGTAGCATGTCATGTAGCTTCCATGTATTTGTGTTCTTGCCAGATTTTTTCTTATGATTTCTAGTTTCAGACCACTGTGGTCAGAAAAGATGCATAATATGATTTCAATCTTTTTTAGTTTATTGAGGCTTGTTTTGTGGCCTAATATGTGATCTATTCTGAAGAGTGTTATCTGTGTACTTGAACAGAATCTGCAATCCACTATTTTTGGATGGAATGTTCTGAATATATCTATTAGGTCCATCTGGTCTAATGTGTCATTCAAAGCCACTGTTTCCTTACTGGTTTTCTAAAAAAAATCAAAGGTCCAAAATCTTTGAGACATAGCAAAAACTGTTCTATGAGGGAAGTTTATAGCAATATAGGTCTATCTCAATAAACAAGAAAAACTCAAATAAACCTAAAGAAGCTGGAAAAAGAAGTACAAAGCCTAGAGCCAGCAGAAGAAACAAAATAATAAACATTAGAGCACAAATAAATTAAATGGAGACCAAAAAAAACAATAGAACAGATCAATAAAACCAGGAGCCAGTTCTTTGAGAAGATCAACAAAATTGATAAAACCTTTAGCCAGATTCCTCAGGAGGACTCAAGTAAATAAAATGAGAAATTAAGTAGGAAAAATAACAACTGACACCACAGAATTACAAAGGACTATAAGAGAATATTATGACACAATGTATGCCAACAAACTGGACAACATTGAAGAAATGGATAAACTCCTAGAAACATATAACCTTCCAAGACTGAATCAGAAACAAAGAAAATTTAAACAGACTGATTACTAACAATGAAATTGAATCAGTAATCAAAACATTCCCAACAAATAAAAGTCCGGGACTGGAGAGCTTCACAGGGGAATTCTACCAAGCATTTAAAGAAGAGTTGAAGGGGCCTGCCTGGGTGGCTCTGTTGGTTAAGCGTCCAACTTCGGCTCAGGTCATGATCTCACAGTTCGTGAGTTTGAGCCCCACATCGGGCTCTGTGCTGACAGCTCAGAGCCTAGAGTGGGCTTCAGACTCTGTGTTCCTCTCTCGCTCTGCCCCTCCCTTGCTCACGCTCTGTTTCTCTCTCTCAAGAATAAATAAACAAAACAAAGAAAGAAAGAAAGAAAGAAAGAAAGAAAGAAAGAAAGAGTTAATACCTATTCTTCTCAAACAATTCCAAAAACATAGAAGAGAAAGAAAAGCTTTCAGGTTCATCCTATAAGGTCAGCATCATCCTGACACTAAAACCAGATAAAGACACTACAAAAAACAAAAACTACAGGCCAATATCTCTGATGAACACAGATGTAAGATCCTCAACAAAATATAAGCAAACCAAATCCAACAACACATTAAAAATATCCTTCGCCACAATCAAGTGGGATTTATTCCAGGGATGCAAGAGTGGTTCAATGTTTTCAAATCAATCAACATGATGCATCACATTAACAAGAGAAAGGGTAAGAACCATATAATGATCTCAACAGATGCAAAGTAAGTATTTAACAACCTACTCGTGACAAAAACCTTAAAAAGGAGGTTTAGAGTGAAGACACATTAACATTAACAAAGGCCATATATGAAAAACCCACAGCTAACACCATACTCAATGGTGAAAAACTGAGACCTTTTCCTCTAAGATCAGGAACAAATCAAGGATGTCCACTCTCACCACTTTTATTCAACATAGTACTGAAAGTTCTCACCACAGCAATCAGACAAGAAAAAGAAATAAAAGGCATCCAAATTGGTATGGAGGAAATAAAACTGTCACTATTTGCAGATGACAAGTTATTATATACAGGAAACCATACAGAGTCCACCTATAAACTACTGGAATTGGGAACACCTGGATGGTTCAGTCAGTTAAGCATCCAAATCTTGACTTTATCTTAGGTCATCATCTCATAGTTTGTGGGATCAAGCCCCACGTCAGGCTCCAAGCTCACAGAACAGAGCCTGCTTGGGATTTTCTCTCTCTGCCCCTCCCCTGCTTGCATGCTCTCTCTCTCTCTCTCTCTTTCTCAAAACATTAACATTAAAAAAAAAAAAAATACTGGAACTGAAAATGAATTCAGTCAAGGCACAAGATACAAAATTAATATACAGTAATCTGTTGCATTTCTATACACTAATAAGGAAATAGCAGAAACAGAAAACAATCCCATTTACAACTGCATCAACAAGAATAAAATACCTAGCAATAATAAACTTAACCACAGAAGTGAAAGATCTACACTCTAAAAATTATAACACACTGATGAAAGAAACTGAAGCTGATACAAATGAGAAGACAGACACAGACCAATGGCACAGGATAAGAAAGCCCAGAGATAAACCCACACTTATATGGTCAATTAATCTACAACAAAAGAGGCAAGAAGATAAAATGGGGGAAAGACAGTCTCTTCAACAAACGGGTACTGGTAAAACTGGAGAGCTACATGTAAAAGAATGAAACTAGACCACTTTCTTACACCATAAATAAAAATAAACTCAAAATGGATTAAAGACCTAAATCTAAGACCTAAAACTATAAAACTCCTAGAATAAAACACAGGCAGCAATTTCTTTGACCTCTGCCATAGAAACAATTTTCTAAATGTTTCCTCAGGCAAGGGAAACAAAAGCAAAATTTAACTATTGGAACTACACCAAAATAAAAAGCTTATGCACAGCAAAGAAAACCATCAAAAAAACAAAACAGCAACCTACTGAATGGAGAAGATATTTGCAAATAATATATCGAATAAAGGATTAATATCCAAAATATATAAAGAACTTATACACCTCAACCAAAAAAACCCCACAAATAATCCAATTAAAAATGGGCAGAAGAATAAATAGACAGTTTTCCAAAGAAGGCAAACAGATGACAACAGACACATGAGAAGATGCTCAACATCACTAATCATCAGGGAAATGCAAATCAAAACCATAATAAGCAGGGTCCCTCAGTGGCTCAGTTGATTAAGCATCCAACTCTTGATTTCGGCTCAGGTCATGATCTTATGTTTCATGAGTTCAAGTCCCACACTGGGCTCCGCACTGGCAGTATGGAGGCTGCCTGGGATTTTCTCTCTCTCTCCATCTCTCTCTGCTCCTCCCCATTTGCACATACACCCACTCTCGCGATCTCTCAAAATAAGTAAACTTAAAAAAGAAACACAGTAAGGTATCACTTTACATCCATGAGAATGGCTACAATCAAAAAGACAAGAAACAATAAGCGCTGGTGAGCATGCAGAGAAGAAGGAACCCTCACGCACTGTTGGTAGGAATGCAAACTGGTGCTGCCACTGTGGAAACCAGTATGGAGGTTCCTCAAAAAATTAAAAAATAGAATTACCATATGATCCAATAATTCTACTACTAGGTATTTACCCAAAGAAAATGAAAACACTAATTCAAAAAGATATATGCATGCCTGTTTATTGCAGCACTATCTGCAACAGCCAAGATACAGAAGCAACCCAAGTGTCCATCCACAGATGAATGGATAAAGATGTGGCATGTACATACACATATGTATGCACACACACGTGCTGGAATATTACTCAGCCATAAAAAAGAGTGAGATTTCACCATTTGCAACATGGATGGATCTAGAGGATGTAATGCTAAGTGAAATAAGTCTGAGAAAGACAAATACCATATGATTTCACTCATATGTGGAATTCAAGAAGCAAAACTGATGAACAAAGAAAAAAGAGACAAAAACAAAACAAAACAGACTCTTAAATACTGAGAACAACTTGGTGACCACCAGAGGGAAGATGGGTGAGGTTAAGGGTGAAACAGATAAAGGGGATTAAGAGTACCTTACATGATGAGTACTGAGTAATGTATAAACCTGCTGAATCATTACACACTTGAAACTAATGTAACACCGTATGTTAATTATACTTCAAGTGAAAAAAAAGAGGGGCACCTGGGTGTTTCAGTCGGTTAAGCATCCAACTTCGGCTCAGGTCATGATCTCACCATTCATGGGTGTGAACGACGTGTCCAGCTCCGCACTGACAGCTCAAAGCCTGGAACCTGCTTCAGATTCTGCGACTCCCTCCCTGTCTCTCTCTCTCTCTCTCTCTCTCTCTCTCTCTCTCTCTCTGTGCCCCTCCCCGACTTGTGTACACTCTTTCTCTCTCTCAAAAATAAACATTTCTTTTTAATTTTTTAATTAAAAAAAAAAGGTAGAACATATCAGAAACAAGAATCATACCAATGGCATTCTGGTGGCATAAGTTTACTCAGTTCTTCAAGAGATTTTTCTGAACGATATTCCTATTTATAAAAAAAAAACATAGAACATAATATTAAGAGAAAACATTTATAAAGAAATACAAACACATATGTTCCTATGTACATGTTTCATGTTAGACTTAAGTAAATATTAATCTCATTTTTTAAAAACTTCCCCCAGTTCTTACCTTTTCCTTTACTTGCTTTTATATTCCTAACACATAAAAGCTTGTCCCTTACTAAATGTTAAATTATAGTGACCAATTTTGATAATTAAATATTCCCAATTTTATATGTTAATATTCAATATGAAACCTAGGTCAGTTTATTTATAAGAAAATGAACAATACTCATTAGTGTGTCCAAAGAGTATATAATTTTCAGTCATTAAAAGTTAAGATCACTGACCTCAGGATTAAGATAATTTTACTTTTAGTGTTTAATGACTAAGAAGTCAAAGACAACTGCAAGCAACATCTGCTTTGAGGATTTAAACACATGCTAACTGCAGAGGTTTATGGAGTAAGTTTGCTTAGAAAGAACATCTGTTCCATAAGAGTTAGTTGCGGCTGGCATTACTTTGACAGACACCTTTCCCATCACCCTGAATTATCCAAAAGGGAACATTCTCAGAAGCCCTTACTCTGTGATGCTCCAGCCTTCCTCTGTCCATATAATGAAAGCTGAGGGTCAGAAACATCCCTCCCCTCACCATACTATTTAGTCCACATTTCCAGGGGCAGTCTTGCTTTACCCAACATCACTGCTATTTTTGTCTCCTGTCTGCACTGAGCACACCAATCTTTTGATCTAAGTTTAAGAAGGGAGAAGGGAGTGCTCTGAAATGACTGCAGTGCTAATACTAATCAAAACTTCACACCCATCACAAACTTTTTCAAGTAGAAAATACAAAGCTGTGTAAGAATAACTGAGGATTAAATCAGTATTCACCTAGACAAGAGGAACAAGTGTGAGTAACGTAAATCCATAAATATGGATTTATAAATTGTAAGATACCCCCCCAACCGTAACAAGGATATGAAGGAATTTGAAAGTTTTACCCAAAAGTTCCACAGAAGGGTAGAAAACACCAATTCTAGATCCTAGTAATAAAGGACATAGAAGCTGCCCAATCTTTACCTCCCCTTTCAGACTTCTTAGGCTTTACTCCCTACAACTAGAGATACTTCTGTATCAAAATGACCATTTAACACATCACCAAAAACCTGACAGCCATATATAAAACAATCAGCTATTTTCATGGCTATGAGGGTATACAATGGGGTAAGAAATGGAGATTTGAAAAAGACAGGGAAAAAGGAGTAAATATAAAAACATAAAAGTACTCTCCTAGAAAACATAAAACACAAAACTAAAGATATAGCATTAACAATTTCAGATAGAGTTTGGTAGTTTTCTGACAAAGCATTATAGTAAGTTCAACTGGCAACAAATAGGATATTTTTAGAGAGGGGTTTTAACTTCTGTTTATACAATATTTTGTTGGTTTCAAGGTACATTTGGGTAAAAGGCTCATATCTGTATAATGAAACTGGGCTTTTCATAAATGTTTTGGATTTTTTCTTGAGTTTTCCATCAAATGAACCTACCACCAAGATATTAGCAGTTTCTGCCACTGCATTCACAGTGTATATAACACACTATCTTTGTGGAAAATTCCACACTATGTTAAAATCGCAATTTTGTGGGGTTTTTTGAGGAAGGCATTTTCTACGTGCCAACAGAACAACTTACTACAGACTTCCTATAGTGATGATACCGTAGGAATCCTTCTGCAGAAAGTCACTCCATATTTCTTAAGCGTTATTAAAGATGCAAAAGGTTCCAGTTACTGGTCAAGTGGGTAGTACCACCCATATGGCTGAATGAAGAGATGCCTTGAAGGAAGACCAGCCTGGAATGACCTCTGCTAGACTAGCTCCACCTCCCCAAGGCAACTTTTATCTGTTCTAAGCAAGATGATTCCCTGGAAACAGAATCCCTGAAGGTCCACTGATGGAGCTACAAATTTGCTACAGATAATCTGATTCCAACTAACTTTTCTAAAGAGGATTACTGTAAAACTAAGAACTTACTAAATTAGAGATTGCCATAGGAAGCCTGGATAATGATAGCAAATACCCAAGTAACTAACCGTACATAGGAAAATAACCACAATCACTTAAAATAGTCTGAAGATTCAAAATAACATGAACTTGAATATCATATATTACATTTTCCCTAAACTAGAATAATCCTTCTATTCTAATCCTTTAACTATGCTTTAAGACCTTTAATGAGTCTTGCCAACACTGTTCTAAAATATGAAGTTATCAGATATTAAACATAAAAGCCTACATTTTTATCTATGCCTACACTTACAATAAAAATCCTGACATCATCTCCACATTATTCACATTCATTTTTAAAAGGGGTTCTTCATCATGTTTTATTTACTATTTCAATGTCTATGCTGAATAGGAAGTTTGATCCAGATTAGGATGTTCTTTCTGTGGAGGAAATGAGGAATTTAACCCCTGGCCCAATTTTCTAATTGTAAAGAGTTTTTAAACCTGTTGCTAGATTTTATTTCTATTACTGTGCTCTTTGTTTCCATCTGCTTCAATTACCTTTAACTTTGTCAAATAAAAAGCTACACTTTTTTCATGCTACTATCTAAATCAAAGCAGTTAAGTTAGTCCCACAAATCTCCTTGGGGAGTTGACGGTTTCTGAAATCATTTCAAAAACAATAAATTGTTCTACCCAATATTATCATCTCCCAATAACCACAGATTTTACCATAAGCCACCTTAGTTTTTTTTAAGCAATTAACTAAAATACCATTTTCATGTTGACAAAGTAGGCTGCCTACTCACCTGAACAAAGGCAACTGTAACGACGATAAGTATTGCCTAAACAAAACAAAGAAACCACCTTTTAAATGACACATTTTAACTTCAGAAATAACTGTTTATGGTGTTTTATTTTTCTAACTCTGTCCGCAGTCCCCAGATACCAGACTCTAAGCATGGAGATCAACTGGGGAAGAAATCACAACTTTGCCTTGGGGGAAAAGACTGACAGCTGACAGTGGCTTGCGTTCCCTAGGAAAGCTTCTCAAATTCGATCTCAAGATCCAGATTCGCTCTTACAAACTGAAGGCCAGCTTTTGTTTATGTGGGTTATAATCTATTGACATTTACCATAATCAATACTTTCTCAACTGCTCAGTTTTAACTTCTCCTTGTATCTAAAAAGTAATAAACCTATCACATGTCAACACATATAACATTTTTTATGAAAAAATACGCTTTTCCAAATAAAACAAATTTGTGAGAAAAGTGAAGTGTTTTCAATTTTTCTATCTTTAATGTCTGCCTTAATACAAAACTAGGGGCACGTGGGTGGCTCAGTTGCTTAAGCATCTGACTTCGGCTCAGGTCACGATCTCACAGTTGGTAAGTTCGAGCCCCGTGTAGAGCCTGGATTCTGTGTCTCCTTCTCTCTCTGCCCCTCCCCCGCTCTCACTCTATGTCTCTCTCTCTCTCTCAAAGATAAATAAACAATAATAATTTTTTTAAGGGTGCCTGGGTGGCTCAGTCGGTTAAGCGTCCAACTTCGGCTCAGGTCATGATCTCATGGTTCGTGGGTTTGAGTCCCGCTCTGGGCTCTGTGCTCATGGCTCAGAGCCTGGAGCCTGCTTTGGATTCTGTGTCTTTCTCTAGCTCTACCCATCCCCCGCTCATACTCTCTCTTTCTCTGTCTCTCAAAAATAGATAAAACGTTGAATAAAAAAAATTTTTTAATCTTAAAAAAATAATTTTTTAAAAAGGTAGACTCTCATATTTGCTTCTGCATTCAATCTATTATCGTATGTTGATTAGGATGAAATATATGAAGAAAACCTAGGCTCATACAGATATTGCTGGAAAAGGAAGGAGTATTTTAAAAGCTTTTTCAGATGACTATGGATATTCCTCTTAGCTACTATACCATAATTAAACAAGTGTTAGTCACTTAGAAGTAATTTGCAATGTGGAATCTAAACTACTTCAGTGAACTTTTCATAATCTATGATAGTAAAATCTATTGATCTATTTTGCATTTTGAAAGGATCTTTTATCATTGAAAATATTGTAACATCTTGCATTGGTCATTTAGAAAATATTGATTCACTCGGTTATTCAAATCTTTAAGTGACGACACATTTCATAATAGAAAAAAATCATATTCATTGAAATCACTACTGATCTCATTAAAATAATCTTAAATATCAGGAAGCTATCTAGCACATAGTAACTCATAAAAATTCTGCAGAATTCTATCACTTGAATGCTTGAATTTTATCACTGGCAATAAATGCTGTCAGTTATTTTCTTGAAGTGACAGGTTCATTTCACTCACTCTCCTTAAAAAAAGTATGCCAGTTATCTAAGTTTTAATAACCACAGCTTGTCAGGGTGCCTGGGTGACTCAGTCGGTTAAGCGTCCAACTCGGTTTAGGCTAAGGTCATGATCTTGTGGTTTTATGGGTTTGAGTCCCGCATGGGGCTCTGCACTAACAGTGCAGAGAGGGATTCTCTCTCTCCTCCTCCCCCACTGCCTGTCTCGCTCTCAAAATAAATAAAAATAAAAACTTAAAAAATAACTATAATTTGTCTATCATTCATTCTTTCTAATAAAAGTCTAGGTCAGCTCACCACAACTGCCCTTCTGACACAACCGTTGTACTTCAACATACATAAGTCCTTTATGCATATTTTCCATTCAATCACATAGAATATTCAAAAGGTGTGTACTCAATTGTCAAGATTTAATGAAATTAATTTTTACTGCTTTATCAAAAACACTCCTGGGGCGCCTGGGTGGCGCAGTCGGTTAAGCGTCCAGCTTCAGCCAGGTCACGATCTCGCGGTCCGGGAGTTCGAGCCCCGCGTCGGGCTCTGGGCTGATGATGGCTCAGAGCCTGGAGCCTGTTTCCGATTCTGTGTCTCCCTCTCTCTCTACCCCTCCCCCGTTCATGCTCTGTCTCTCTCTGTCCCCAAAATAAATAAACGTTGAAAAAAAAAATTAAAAAAAAAAAAAAAACACTCCTAAGAGAAACAATGAAAGAAAACGATGACTACAAATATAGTTTGGTGCCATTATTTTAACTTGAGCCAACACTCTTAATAGTTTTACCTGCCACTGCTTTGCACCATTGATGCAAATATCCATAGCAAAAATGTTTTAGTATTATGAAAATAGTTTTGACCTTGCACGCTCCCTGAAAGGGTCTGAGAGACCCCTGGGAGTCCACAAACAAGAGTTTAAGAACTGCAGCTCTAGAAGCACCAGGGTGGCTCAGTCAGGTAAGCGCCCAACTCTTGATTTCAGCTCAGGTCATGATCTCATGGTTCATGGGATTGAGCCCTACACTGGGCTCTGTGCTGACACTGCAAAGCCTGCTTGGGATTCTCTCTCTCTCTCTCTCTCTCTCTCTCTGCCCCTCCCCTGCTCTCTCTCAAAATAGATAAATAAACATTAAAAAAAAAAAAAAGAGGGGCACCTGGGTGGCGCAGTCGGTTAAGCGTCCGACTTCAGCCAGGTCACGATCTCGCGGTCCGGGAGTTCGAGCCCCGCGTCAGGCTCTGGGCTGATGGCTCAGAGCCTGGAGCCTGTTTCCGATTCTGTGTCTCCCTCTCTCTCTGCCCCTCCCCCGTTCATGCTCTGTCTCTCTCTGTCCCAAAAATAAATAAATGTTGAAAAAAAAAAAATTAAAAAAAAAAAAAAAAAAAGAATTGCAGTTCTATATTAATTTCTACTGTGTTCTTAAGCACAAACAGGTTGGCTTTAATCAATGCTTGTACTTGTTATAAATTTTTATACTACCATAAAACAGGACAAGAAAAAAAAAGAAGAGGAAACTTTCAGTGAAAGCTAAAAGAGCTTAGCCAGAAAGAATAAAATCTTACATACTAAATATAGTGTTCATGTTAAGTAATATTTTTAATTTCATAATCATCAGGCTTTAGTTCACAGTTAGTCAAAACATTCTCAATTAGAAAGTAAAATAAATTGAAATTTTAACCAGAAATTACTATAAGATATTTCATATCTGTAAAATCAGAAGGTTGTTAAATAATTCTCATGCATGCCCATCACAGACCTTGAATATCATCTGAGATTGTTGCAACAAAAAGCAGAATTTGGATATTAACAAAAAACCCTGAAGTAACATTAAATCATTTCTCAATTCATTTTCCAAAATAAAAGCCAATCCTAATTTAAATGATTATCCAATAGTTTAAAAATATACATATTTTTTCTTACCACAGTGATACTGACAGCATCATCAAACTGATGCATTAAAACACTGATGACTGCAGAAGCCAGAAGCAGCATAATAAGGGGATTTTTAAACTGAAAGTGAAAACAAACAGCAATTCAACAGTTTTGTATGAACGGCAGTCGTAGTCCATCACAACAAAAGCTTATAAAAATAAACTGCTGAGGCATGATTAGAAAATTACGGAGTCTACATCTGAATGAGATTTTATAGGTCTCTTCAATTAACAAAAAAGTATTTACTTATTTAAAAGTCACCACTTGATACCAGTTCCTTTTCAGAAGAAAATTAAATATCAATACTTAAAACTAAGAATTTACCAATTCCTTATAGTACACACATATTTTTAGCCTATTATTTAAATAAATAGAGCTGGTTTGAATTCTACCAAGGCTAAAATAAGTGAAAAATGATTTTGAAGATAAAGATTTAAGTTAACACTGAGTAGGAACACCTAAATTATGAGACTCAAACATTCCTATACTTAGTAAATTAGCATAGATCACAATTCGGTGGTTGACCCACATGCCACAGGAATAACCCCTTGGTCAGTTAAAAGCAGACAATTAAAATCCACTCCACGGAAGCTTAAGATTTTCCCAGTGCTGGTTTTCCTGATATCTATCTAGAAGAGCCAACAGTATCTAAAGAAACAGAACCACGTGGACCCAACCAGGCAGCATTTAAATGACCAAGCACCAGAGCCACCCTAAAAATGTCAAGAGCTTCTGGCAACAGAAAAAGCTTCTGTTGCCAGAAGCTCTTCCCCTGATAAAGTGGTGCCAATCACTAATCAAAGTTGCAGAGTAACTAGGCTACAAAGAATTCATCCCACTGGAGAGCCCAAGCCCCTAGATACCACAGCTCTGAGATTACATGCCATCACCTCCCACTACCTATATGGCTCCATTCCCTGGCACAGTGGTTCCAACCCTGCTGCACATCAGAATCATGTGAAGAACTTCTACCAAATGCCCAGGTTCACACCAGGCAAATTAAATCAGAATCTCTGGGCATAGGGCCCAGACTTCAGCTTTTTTTAAGCACTCCCAAATGGCCATATTACTTTTAAAAATATTAGCATTCCTTATAATAAAACAAGCATAAAGTAGACATCTGTAAAGGCAACTACTCTTCATAGTATCACTTCCATGTTATATGTCCCTCGGTTCTTAAAGGTTTGCACATTAAAAATTATAGAAATTCCAACTTAACAACAAACCCTAACAAAAAAATGTAGGTTAAAGACGTTTGTAAAAATTATTTCCTTTTTCCAAAAAAAAAAAAAAAATCACAAAAGTGAACAACTACACTGACAAAAATATGTGTAAATTACACAGCAGAGGCACAAATTTAAAAAAACCTCACCTGAGAAATATACTTCTTCCATAGTGGCTCATCTTCACTGATATCAAACTCATTCCAGCCATGGAAGGCTCGCCTATGACTTACTTCACATTTGTTTAGACCATTCTGAAGATCAGCCTATTAGATTTTACACATACAAGTTACTGAAAATGTTAGCAGAGGACAAAAAAGAAAAACAAATGTACATATTGTACGTTCACATTTAAAAGAACTTCTACAACAGTCAAAACTAATCTGTTGTAACAGAAAGCATTATCGGTGATTGCTTGGGGCCAAAAATAAAATCTACTTAGAAAGATTAACTTGCTGAGGGACCTGAAGGAACTCCTAGGAGTGATGACAGTGTTCCATATCTTAATTCTGGTGGTGATTACATTTGCCAAAATGCAAACTGTTCATTTAATATGGATACATTGTATTTCATGCAAATTACACCTTGATGAAAAAAAAATTTATTGAAGTCAAGTAACATACAATATTATATTAGCACTTTAAAAAATTCTATAAGCAAAAAGGCAAAGTTTAGTAAAGAAACTTAACGACTCTCTCTGGGAAAAGGGGAATAACAAAAACCAGCCGCAAAACTTAGAGAAAGTGAAATATATATACATTTTAATGAACTTTCTTTGCTTTATTCTATTTTCTAAAATTAGTTTCTCCAAAAAAACATTCAAAGGACCATAACTGCCTTTCTTGTTCTCTGAGCCTAACAAAACCCGCAGGTTGGTATTACTCTTTGCTCCTGGACCGTATAATTATTTCAAACAGATAATTTGTGGTTCCTAAATTACTGAAAATAATTATGTTCTATGAACACCACCTACATTCTTCAGTCACTGTGCTATTGTGATTTATAAGAAGTATATACGCATCTGGTCATTCAGATGACCAAAACATATTTCTCAGTTGTATCTGGTCTTCCTCCAGGGTTGCTGACTCTCAGCTCCTAAAACCCTAGGAATTTCCTGCAATGATGGCAATAAAGGTGTCTTCTGTTAGGTTAATGAAGGTCACTTTTGAACCCCACCTAAGAGCAGCAGCTGGTAGCTAAGAAGACAAACCATGTGACTAGAAAGTTAGAACTTCCAGTCCTAGAACCCCCACCACCATCCTCCCTCACCTCTGGGGAAGAGAGATAAGATGGAGGTTGAATCAGCCAAGGGTGAATGACTTAGCCAATCATGACTAAGAAATGAAGCCTCCATAAAAGCCCCAAAGGGCTGGGTTTGGGGAGCTTCCAGACTGATGAACACATGGAGACTGGGGTGAGTGACACACCTGTAGAGGGCATGGAAGTTCCAGGCTCTTTCTCCATACCAGACCTACATATGTCTTCATCTTGCTCTTGATTTCTATCCTTTATCATATCCCTTTAATAAACTGGTAAACCTAAGTGTTTCCCTGAGCTCTGTGAACCACTCTAGCAAATTAAATGAACCTAAGGAAGAACCTCTAATTTGAAGTGGGTAGGTCAGGATCATAGATAACAGCCTGGGGTCTGTGACTGACTTCTGAAGTCAGGAATGAGAGTGTTCTAGGGCTGAACTCAACCTATGGAATCTGATGTTATTTCTGGGTAGTAGATATTGTCAGAACAGAGCTGAATTATTCAGTGTCCAAGAATTGTTTTGTGTTATGTGTGGGAGAACCTGCCCTCAACCCCCCAGCCACCATGTTGGAACTGGGTCTGTGAACCTTAGAAGAGTCACTGTCTCTCATGATTTATTATAGCTATCATTAAGGAATAAAATTACTTTCATCCCTAAAATAATCAGTTTCTCTGGCCAAAAGCTTTATAATAGAGTTTAATAACGGAGTCTTGCAACACTTAAAAATATTTAAAATACATGGTTTTAAAACAGTATAAATACAACCACCCTGGAAAAAAATGGATATCCCATGTTTTTAATGCCATCATTTAAATACATGAATTACAAAAGAAAAATTTTAAAAAACTGTATTCCTGTTACATTAGATTGTGCTTTTTAAAACTAGGAAAAGATGAAATTAAATAAGCAGTTAAGGTTTACTTGCAGTTCTTATCATGTACATGGCTTTTACTTAACTTCAGAAAATACCTATTAAAAAAATGATAAACTCCTAACTCTACTTATGCTAACAATTGATTATTTTATAATGCAACTAATCCTTACACAGCACTAATAGTTCCTGGCAATGCTAATGACCTAAAGTTGCCCTGTCCAATCAGGTACTAGCTACATGCAGCCATTTAAATTTTAATGAATGAAAATTAAATAAAATTAAATTCAGTCCCTTATCTAAATATCCACACTTCCAGTACTCAGTAATCATGTTTAACTATTGACTACTGTTCGAACAGTGTAGAACATAAAAGCCCATGTTTTTTATGGGCTTTACTTCATCACAGAAAATTTACTTCATCACAGAAAATTCTATTGGGCAGCAGTTATCCATAGAGTCTAATAAGCAACTGATTTTACTATCTACTCCCTTCCTCCCACCAAGTACTTACTTGGAGAATGCTTGCAACTTCGCTGACTGGTAATTCACTTGCTTTTTTTGATGTCAATACAGGAATCATTGTCTCATTTTCAGCATTAGGAATTTTTTGAAAACGTGCAACCTAGCAAAGAAAACAAAGGCAAAATATTTGAATATACAAAAAAAATTCAAATGCAGTCTAGAATAAATGAAAATCTAAACGTTCACAGAAACTTAGTTTCCAGTTACAAAACATTTTCAGAATAATAAGTATCTAGTTCTAAGAAGATAATTTTATATTAACCATGTGCTATTTTTCCAGAGAGCACATTTCAAAAATTAAGCCACCAGTGCCAGCTAGAATACAAAATCATTTTCACATTAAATAAAAAAGATGCTATTTTTATACCAATGTAATGAGTAAAAAGTAAAACAGATGTCCCGTCTCACAGATCCTAATAATTACATGTAGTCATAATCCTCTAAACTCATTATGTTTAACAGCAAAGACTGAGAACAGCTAAGCTTTCTCCATTTTAACTATTCCTGTTAGGGTGCCCGTTTCTTAACTGTCCAGAAAAACACCTATCTACTCTACATAAGCACCAAGACAGCAAGTCAGATTTAAAAATCTATTCCCAAACTAGCAGAAAAACAAAGAAAAGAGACCAGACAAGCAGAGGATGCACAGTTTAGTGAAGGGGCTGTGAACAAGCAGAGATGGTGGTAACCAGGGTACCTACTTCATGCAGCTTCATAAGCAAGTATCTAGAGAAAAGTTTTTATTTAACACACTTCCAGAAATAAATCTCCAATCCAGACTTGTCTTGGGTCCTAAGCTGACAGATTCTTAATAGACAAAAAGTTTTGAATAAGTAGGAGAAAGTAAGACAAAAGTGAAACTTTAGCGAAGAAAACTTTTCAGTTGCTATACTTCCACTGATTAGAATACTGAAAGTGAAGTGATCATCTTACTGCCAAGACACAAGTCTTTAAGCTTTCAGATGGAATGTCTTCAACCTTAGATAATCAACATTTTTAGGATAAAAATATTCCCCCCAAATTTTTTTGACACAACACTTCTTTAAGACAACAAATGACACCGATCAAAAAAGAAAATTTTAAATTTCTATTATTTTAAGATAATAACAGAGGCCTGTGTGCTGTCATTATAGAATCTTTACACTTACTCCAAAAATTAGTAAATAGCTGTGGAAAAAGTATTCACTCAGTGTAACTGAGTTCTGGAACAATCAAATACATGTTTTCTAATTTCACTTATTAAAAGGCACTGCTGAATGTTTAAGTACTTTAAAGCAAGAAGCAGAAGTATTTTTCTACTTTTCATGATAAGATATTAGTGACTAAAAATTCTGAGGAAATTGGGAGACAGATTACCTTACTTTCATACAAAACAAAGCCTTGAAATTATTTAAAGCATATTTTTACATAATTAAGAAAGCTTAAACCTTAGAGAAAAAACTGGAAATTTCTTAAAAGTTCCAAACGTTTCAGAACCCCTGAATATCCAAACCTATAAAACAAAGTGGGACAAGGGAAAGATTTCATTGAACCACCCTTAAATTAAACACTGGAAAAAACCCTACAAAAATAACCAGAATCTTCTTAAAGCAATGAGAACTACAACAGTGTGATGCGGTTATTTATCTTGCGAGATGTTAAAGCAAAATTAAGAAGGATCAAGTATATTTACATTATCTGTGATGTCAACGAGACTAGTATCTTTTATTTCTAAGATTCCTGTACCTCAGTTTCTTCATATAAAAAATATGGATAATACTGCCTAAAGTTGTGTCAAGATTACATCCATTAATAAAGCACTTGACCCAATAGTAATAAGTGCTGAAATAGCTATTTTTCTCCAAAAAGTATTTAATACTTACATATATATTCAATAGTACAATTAGCTTAATCCAGAACTAAATTACCAATCGTGGCAAATAAAAGTTAGATTTGCAATAATTTTTCTATTAAAATATACTTTTCTATCACTGATATCTTAGAAATTGCCATCTCAAGAGCTCTTCTCATAAAATCTTTTTAAAGTAATCCTTTGGTAGTTGTTACATAAGACAGGGTCTATGTTGGAATATACTCTACATAAAATCCCTCAGGAGCATTCTGTGGGCCCAAAAGAGTTGAAAAATCTCAACAGAAGAAAGTGAGTTTCACTTAATAATGAGTAAGACACTGAAGGGACATGATAATAACTCTTTAAATATATGAAGGGCTGGCTGCCATGTGAAAGAGGGAAACACCAAAACCAAAGGGTAAGTTTACAGCCAACCAACTTCTGGAGTTAGAATGAAGAGCACTGGATGTGTTCTGGCAAAGCCATGTGATAAGACAGATTTCACTGAAAGAATATAGGAAATAGGAGGCTATAGCACAAAATTCTTGGCCAAAAGCAGAAATCTCATCTATATTTATGCTTACTGGATTCTATGTCAACCTACAATTATGGATATTATTGAATTTTAATCCTATTTTCTTTTAAGCAAATGTTATATTTAGTAGTTCAAATGGATCATTACTTCTATGGCTTATAAGAATACTTTGTTTATTCACTTACTCTTTCAACACTGCATTTATTGAGAATCTGACTCTGTGGTAGGCCCTTAGTATTAACAATGAGCAAAAACATCCGGAAGGGGAGGAGAGAGGACAAAGGGGACAAATGTTATCAAAGAATACCACAAATAAATGGAAAACGGCAAATGACTGCTATTATGAAGGAGAAGTCATCCAGGGGCATGAGAGCTTACATAGAGATTGCAATCGGGACAGGGAAGTTTTCACGAGGAAGTGATGCTTATAGAACTGAAAGACAAGAAGCTGCCTAAGGGAAGGAGTGGAAGAGCAGAGGGAAAAGAATGTGCAAAGTTCCCAGAAAAGGGGGTGAGCATGGCAAAATGAAGTACTAAAGAATGAGTACTAAAAGAAGACCAGCATTTATTCATTTACTCATTCAGTCTTTAAACATCCAATCAATGGTCCTGTATGTGCCACACACTGTTGCCAATAATGGGGACACAAAACAGACCAAAAATGTAAGAACTCCAGCCTCATGAAGCTACATACCAATTGGAAGCAAAAGACTACAAATAATGAATTAAACAATAAATGCTCCAGAAGGATAAGGGAGGAGTTGCTTCATTGTATACAGGGGTGGAGGGGAGGACCTCTCTAGTAAGGTGACATTTGGGCACAGAGACCTGAAAAAAAAAAAAAAACACAAAAAAGCAAAGGAACTATTATCTCTAGCTAGAAATGTCCAGGAGGTAGATGGGTATGAGCACATACAGGAGAGGTCCAGGTTGAAGATACCAATGTGGGTAAGTCATGAGCACATAAATGGTATTAAAACTGAGAATAAACCACACTGGCACAGAAGAAAGGGAAGAGGTCTATGGGCTGACCCTAGGGCATTATCTCAACATAGTGATCAGAGATGAGAATAACCAAGAAAAGAGACAAAGAAGAACCAAGCAGTGTTTCAAAGTGGGTGTTAATGGCTGGACTGAATGTCACTGAAAAGTGAAGGTGAGGACTGACAACTGACCACAGAAGTTGGCAACATAGAGATAAATAAAGAGAGTGGTTTCAGTGGAGTAGTGATGCACAAAAATCAGACAGGAGTGGGTTCAGAGAAAACAGCAGGAGAGAAGGTGAAGACAGCCAAGTATAGATAATCCTTCCCAGTTCTGCTGTAAAAAGAAGCAGCGAAATGCGATTATCATAGCCAGAATGGAGTATAGTTTCCAAGAGTTGGGGCTTTTTTTTAAATGGAAGAAATGTTTGCATGTTTGTATTTTGATCAGAATTATCTGATAGAAGAAAAACTAGTAATGCAGAAGTGACATGGGACAACTGATAAAGTGATGCTCTTGACTAAATGAGAGGGGATGGAATCTGACATATTTGTAGGAGGACTGGTCTTAGATAAAGGAATAGACCAGTTCATCCACAGTTACAGATGAGAAGGCAGAGTAACATGGGAAGGATGCACACATGTTGGCAGCTGCAGTGGAAGGAACATATGGAAATATTCTAAGAACTATCTGGATTAAAAAAATCAGGATATATAAAGCAAAAATAAGCTACAGAAGTAGGTGGGGATCCTACAGTGCCTCATGGGTCATATTATGGAATTTCTGTCTTAATCCTAAGAGGAAAAGGAAGACTTTGCACTGTAGTCTTAAAAATAGATAAATAAAATAAATAATAAATAAATAAATAAAATACACAGCTGGGAGGAAAACACACACACACACACACACACACACACACACACAATATACGTGGTGAAAATATACCAGTTTGGACACTATTACATACATCTAAATAAGATAAACATAGCTTGGACATGGGTGGTGGGGTGCAGAACAGATGTAGAGGTAAAAATAACAGTACATGATGATGAACTAGACACATACATTGAAGAATTACACTAGATTCCTAGCTTGTTTACATACTAAATAGTAATGCTATTCACATGGTAAAGAATATTAGAATATTCTTTGTAACAAATGGTGCTGTGACAACCGGATATGCACACAAAAAAGTACTGTATAAAGCTGAACCCCTCCCTCACACAATATATGGAGATTAACTCAAAATGGATCAAAGACCTAAATGTGAGGGCTTGAACTATTAAACTCTTAGAATAAAACATGGGCTTAAATCTTGACCAAGGTTTCCTAGACATGACACCAAAAGCACAAGAAACAAAAAAAGACTGAACATCATCAAAATTTAAAACTTTTGTGCTGCAAAGGACACCATCAAGAAAGTGAAAAAGACAACCCACACTATGAGAGAAAATATTTGCAAATATATTACAATTCAGTAATAAGACATAACTCAACTTTAAAATGAGTAAAAGATCTGAATATATATTTCTACAAAGTAGATATATAAATGATCAATAAGCACACGAGAAGATCTTCAATCATTAGTCATGAGGAAAATACACATCAAAACCATAATGAGATACCACTTCACATCTACTAGGATGCCAAAAATCAAAAAGACAACAAGGGGCACCTGGATGACTCAGTTAGTTAGGCATCCAACTCTTGATTTCAGCTCAGGTCGTGATCTCATAGTCTGTGAGTTCAAGCCCCACATTAGGCTCCAAACTGACAGTGGGGAGCCTGCTTGGGATTTTCTCTCTCCCCCCCCCCTCCCACTCCCTGTCCCTCTGCCCCTTCCCTGCTTGTGCGACCGCACGCGCACACACACACACTCTCTCTCTTAAAACAAATAAACTTAAAAAAAGAGAGAGAGAGAAAAGAATAACAAGGGTTGAAAAGCATAGAGAGAAACTGGAACCTTTATATCCTGCTGGTGCAACTGTTAAAAGGTGCAGGTACTATGGTAAAGTTTGGCAGCTATTATAGATATATGGATATGCAGATATGGATATATAGATATACAGATATATAGATATATAGATATGTATTATGCTATTATACACACATGGCATTTTAGCTGGCTAAATGAGGACTGTTTTCAACTTAAAACAATCTTTGAGTGATTTAATAATGTTTCGATTTTGAGAACTATAAAATACAAGCAAGATCACATAAGTTTAGTTGAAGGTAAATCATCTTAAGACGCAATGTTACTTCCTTCACGTGTTATTACAGAAGTTCATTGTGCGTGGTCCCAGGTTTCAAATATTAGGTATTATCTGTTCACCTCTTACCTGACCCTGAAGATATCCTGGGCTTAGCTATATCTTAATCTCCTCATAATAGCTTTACATTTGTTTCAAATAATGGCATTTATTAGGTCTAAACCTTGGATTATTTAACTTATGCAACCAATAAGCATTTCCTAAATAGACTACACATACAACCACAGTCCACAGTTTATACCTTGCAGAGATGAATAATTCAGCTGGACAGTCAAGTCATACCAGAACACACATCTATAAGAGTTGCCATACATTAGTCAAACCATCAGAATGCAAGTAAGTAAGTCAAAAAATTCATGAAGGGAAGACTGTTACAGCCCTCAGTATTCTGGGAAAACTTCCCTGAACTAAGCCATTAAAAATGGATAGCAGGGAATGGCTAACACCTGCCAAGGAAACAGTCTAAAAAAGAGACGAACACTGGTAAAAGGAAGAACAGTAGAAATCTAATTTGTATGTGACTCGCCCAATCTGGCTAGAATAAAGTAAGTGTTTTACTATGCACTTCTACTTCCATTAAATGACCCAGATCTAGCCAGATATTAAAACAAGCTATACAGGTTTTAATTGAGTACATTTAAAAACTGCAGAAACTTACATTTTTAGTACGTATCAAATAATTCAGCTAAATACAGACCCTTATGCATCAGGACCCATCACAGACCAACCATACCCAAATTTGCATTTTAACAAGAGTCCCAGGTGAATCACTCATATATTTTGAGTTTAAGCATGTTATAGATCAGTTCCCAAATCTGATACATATCAGAATTATATGGGGATTGCTATGGATCGAATTGCCCCCACCCCAAATACATATGTTGAAGTCCTAACCCCCAATTTAACAGTATTTAGATATGGAGACTTTGTGAGGTAATTAGGTCATGAAGGTGCAGCCCCTCGTGATGGCATCAGTGCCCTTACAAGAGACATCAGACAGCACTGCATGTACATGTCTCCTCTCCCCTTCTCCCTCTCTTCCTTCCTCCCCAGCCTTTAGAACTGTGAGAAATAAATAAATGTCTGCTACCTAAGACACCAAGTCTATGACATTCTGTTATAACAGCCAAAGTAGACTAAGACAAAGGGGGTTTTTGTTTGTTTTTTTGTTTTTTCATTTTAATCCAAGTGTCTAGACACCATCCCTAAAGAGTGTGAATCATTAGGTCTGGGGTGGAGCAAAAACATTTATTTTTAAAAGCTCCCCAGGGGCTGCCTGGGTGGCTCAGTCAGTTAAGCCGCTGACTTCAGCTCAGGTCACGATCTCGATGTTCATCGGTTTGAATCCCATGTCAGGCTCTATGCTGACAGCTCAGAGCCTGGAGCCTGCTTCCAATTCTGTGTCTCCCTCTCTCTCTGCCCCTCCCCTGCTCATGCTGTGTCTCTCTCAAAAATAAGTAAACGGAGCAGGAGGAGGAGGAGGAGAACAACAACTACTACTAGTAAAAGGGGCATCTGGGTGGCTCAGTTGGTTAAGTGTTCAAATCTCGATTTCACCTCAGGTCATGACCTCAGTCACAGTTTGTGAGACTGAGCCCCTGCACTGGCCTCTGCTCTGCTAAGACGACACAGAGACTGCTGAGATTTTCTCTCCCTCTCTGCCCGTCCCCACTCATCCTCTCTCTCTCTTTCAAAATAAACTTTAAAAAAAAGAAGAAGAAGAAATAGTGAATTTTCAAAAGGTGACCAAATGACTCCAAGTTTCTTTAATTGATCTTTTGGTTGAGAACAAGGCTGCTGGTACTTTTCTTCAACACTGTATATATAAGTCCACTTATATCCACATTTAACATGCTCAGCTGGATGGGGTGATAGTATAGTGCAGCAGACATCAAACCAAACATCACCTTCTGAGCTGGAAAAACAGGATAGGTCCCAGACCCCATTCCCACTTCAGACACAACAGCTTTCCTTTTATGTATTATATGCTTTGGCTTCAGAAAAAAAAAAGAAGTTAGTATTTAAACAAAGAGCTTTACAGCTTTAAAAGGGGGAAGGGGAGACTTAAACACTCCAGGACTGTGGTTTTCAATCTTACTAGTTAGCATCAGAATCACCCGGATGACTTGTTAAATCACAGGTTACTGAGCCCTAACCTCAGAGGTCCCAAATTAGCAGGTATGAGGTGGGTCCCAGAAAATTCATTCCTAACAAGTTCTCAAGGAATGTTGATGCTGCTAGTTCAAGTCACACATGGAGAACCACTGCTCTAGTCAAGGTCAGACTTGACTAGATCCTAATTTATAATCACAACTCTATGTCCTAACAGCTGTGTGACCCAGGACAAATTACGTAACTCTCTGCATGGTTTTCCTCAGTGGAAAACTGGGATAATACCAATTTGATTTCAAAAAGGGAAAAAAAAACTTATAGAAGTGTGTGCACAGTACCTACTATATGATGGATATTCAATGCTGGTTCTGTTCCCCTAAGATAATTATACTAATCATATAATTATGCATTTGCCTCACCCCTGCTTCACAAGGGTATAACACGGTTTCTGTCATCTTGGTATCCTCTGCAAAGTTCTTAATATCTAACACGAAAAGGACTATTAGAAAAAAAAAAAATCCTGGGATTTGTCTCAATGGACAAAAGAATAGCCCTGTTATCCTGAGATATACCCATGTCTTCTTTTTTTTTTTTTTTTTTAAGTTTATTTATTTGAGAGAGAGAGAGAGAGAGAGACTGAGTTGGGGAGGAGCAGAGAGAGGGAGAGAGAGAATTGCAAGCAGGCTTCGAGCTGTCAGTATGGAGTCGGATGCAGGGCTCAAACCCACAAACCAGGAGATCACGACCCAAGTCGAAACCAAGAGTCAGGAGATTAATCAGCTGAGCCACCCAGGGGCCCCTTTATGCCTTTTAAATGACCTTTCATTCAAAGAACAAAAATATGGCAGAACTGATTAGAAAAAGAATTTAATCATCCATGAATTCATCTTCTACAAGCACTAGTCAAGTCCATGTGTTTCACCTTTGAAAGTGTTGAGTTTAAAGTTTCCAATCTCCAGGGGCACCTGGGTGGTTCAGTTGGTTAGGCATCTGACTTAGGCTCAAGTCATAATCTCGTGGTTTGTGAGTTTTGAGTTCCGCCTCAGGTTCCTCGCTGCCAATGCGGAACCTGCTTGGAATTCTTTCTCTTCCCCTCTCCTACCCTCCCCTGCTCAAGCTCACGCTCTCTATCTCTCTAAAAATAAATTAAAATTTTTTTTAAAAAAGTTTCCAATCTCCAGACGTTGAATTTTATTGGCAAATGTAGCAGCCATGCAAGCAGGAAAAGCCAACCTGTCCCTGGATGAAGCATTTCAAGGATCAGACTGCTGGTGTGCAGCAGCCCTATCAACAAAGAAATGCTGGCGTGAGAAGGAAAAGGCACTGAAAACACATTCTTATAAAATATTGTATTACCAGAGGAGCAGGTTTAAGAACACTTGAAATACAAAGTGAAAAGTGCATATTGAACTAACATATCTAGGATCACATACATAAGTAGTCAGAAACCTCCACAAATGCCTCCCCTAATATGCAAGTTCCTACTTTTTACACCAACTATATCTGACAAAGTCACCAGCTCAGTCTTATCATCTAAAAGGCAAGATGGAATATGATCATTTTCAAACTTTAGTTTTGAGAATCAGCTGGGAATGAAATGATTAGGAATACAAGTATTCTCAGGGCACATGGGTGGCTCACTAAGTGTCCAACTCTTGATTTTGGCTCAGGTCATGATCTCATGGCTTGTGAAATCGAACCCCATATCAGGCTCTGCACTGACAGTGTGGAGCCGGCTTGGAATTCTCTCTCTCCTTCTCTTTGCCTCTCCTTCTCTATCTCAAAACAAATAAATAAAAACATTAAAAAAAATTTTTTTTTAAAGTACAAGTACTCTCAGCACTTTTATTCAGCATAATACTTGAAGCTTGAACTGCAGCCATCAGACAAGATAAAGAAATAAACGGCATCCAAATTGGTAGAAGAAAAACCTTCACTATCAGATGTCATACTATAGACAGAAAACCCTACAGACTCCACCAAACCACTAATAAAACTGATAAAATGAATTCAGTACAGTTGCAGGATACAAAATTAATATAAAGAAATCTGTTACTTCTATACACAAATAATGATATAGCAGAAAGAAAAATTAAAAAAATAATCCCATTTATAAATCCACAAAAAGAATAAAATACCTAGGAATAAACTTAACCAAGGAGGTAAAATACGTATAACTCTGAAAATTATAAGACACTGATGAAAGAAATCAATGATACAAATACTAAGACATTCCATGCTTATAGATTGGAAGAACCAATATTGTTAAAATGTCCATACTACCCAAAGCAATCTACAGATTTAATGAAATCCCTATCAAAATACCAACAGCATTCTTCATAGAACTAGAACAAATAAAACTAAAATTTGTATGAAACCACAAAAGACCCCAGTCAAAGCAATCCTGAAAAGAAAAACAAAACTGGAAGTATCCAGATTTCAAGATACACTACAAAGCTGCAGTAATCAAAACTGTATGGTACTGGCACAAACAGAGATACAGAGATCAGTGGAACAAAATAGGGAGTCTAGAAATAAACTCATGCTTAAATGGTCAATTAATCTACAACAAAGGAAGCAAGAAGATAAAATGGGGAAAAAGGTAGTTTCTTCAACAAACAGTGTTGGGAAAATTAGACAGTGGTAAGGAAAAGAATAAAAACTGGACCACTTTCTTACACCATACACAAACATAAACTCAAAATGGATTAAGGACCTCTGGACCTAAAACTATAAAATTCCTAGAAGAAAACCTGGCAATAATTTCTTTGACACTGGCCACAGAAACATTTTTCTAGATATGTCTTCTCAGGCAAGGGAAACAAAAGCAATAATTAACCACTGGAACTACACCAAAATAAAAAGCTTGTGTATAGCAAAGGAAACCATCAAAAAAACAAAACAGCAACCTACTGAATGAAAGAAGATATCTGCAAATGATATACCCAAAAAGGGGTTAATATCCAAAATGTACAAAGAACTTCTACAACTCGACATCAAAATAAACCCAAGTAATCCAATTAAAATGGGCAGAGGACATGAACATACATTTTCAAAGAAGACACACAAATGGCCAACAGACACATGAAAAGATGCTCAACATCACCAATCAACTGGGGAAATGCAAATAAAAACTACAATATCACTTTACATTCTTGGTTAAAAGCAAAAAGATAAATAACAAGTGTTGGTGAGGATATGGAGAAGAAGGAACCCTCATTTACTGCCAGTGGGAATGCAAACCGGTACAGCCACTGTGGAGAACAGTATGGAGGTTCCTCAAAAAATTAAAAGTAGAATTACTCTATGATCCAGTAATTCCACTACTAGGTATTTACCCAAAGAAAACAAAAACACTAATAATTTGAAAAGATACATGCACCCCTATATTTACTGCAGCATTATTTAGAACAGCCAAGATACAAAGGCAACCCAAAATGTCCATCCATAGATGAATAAATAAAGAAGATGTAGTACAGACATACAAAAGAATATTAAACATAGAAAAGAATGAGGGGCATCTGGGTAGCTCAATGGGTTAAGCATCCAACTCTTTTTTTGTAAATTTTTTTTAACGTTTTATTTTTTGAGAGACAGAGTGTGAGCAGAGGAAGAGCAAAGAGGGAGACAGAGAATCCAAAGCAGGCTCCAGACTGAGCTGTCAGCACAGACCCTGATGTGGGGCTCAAACCCATGAACGTGAGGTCATGACCTGAGCCAAAGTCGGACACTCAACTGACTGAGCCACCCAGGTGCTCTAAGCATCCAACTTCTTGAATTCGGCTCAGGTCATAATCTCACTGTGAGATAGAACCCTGCATCAGGCTTCATGATGACAGCACAGAACCTGCTTGGGATTCATTCTCTCTCTCTCTCTCTCTCTCTCTCTCTCTCTCTCTCCTTCTCTCTTTCTGCCTCTCTCCCAGTCATGTGTACAGGTGTGCAGGCTCATTCGCACTCTCTCTCTCTCACTCTCTCTCTCAATAAATAAATAAATGAACTTTGGGGCACCTGGGTGGCTCAGTTGGTTGAGTGTCCAACTTCGACTCAGGTCACGATCTCACAATTCATGAGTTCAAGCCCTGTAACGAACTCTGTACTGACAGCTCGGAGCCTGGAGTCCACTTTGGATTCTGTGTCTCCCTCTCTCTCTGTCCCTCCCAGCTCACGCTCTCCCTCAAAAATAAAGAAACAAATAAACAAAAACTTTTAAAAACATGAGACCTTGCCATTTGTAATAACATGGATGGGCCTAGAGGATATAAGTGAAATAAGCCAGACAAAGAAAGACAAATACCAGATGATTTCACTCATATATGAAATTTAAGAAACAAAACGAACAAACAAAAATAGAGACAAGCAAAAAAACAACACAAAAACAAAACAAAACCCAAACTCTTAAATACAGATATTAAACTGATGGTTGCCAGGGGGGAGATGGGTAGGGGAATGGGTAAAATAGATAAAGGAGATTAAAAGTACACTTACCCTAATGACCACTGAGTACAATGTACAGAATTGTTGAATTATTATATTATACACCTAAAATATAACAGTGTATGTTAATTATACTTCAAAAAAGAAAAAAAAAAAGAAGAAAGAACATAGGTACTATACAGGTCTCAGCAAAAAAGCTAAAGCTGAATATGACCAGTGGTAACCAGATCTAGAGCAATGGTTCTCAACCCAGACTGCACATTTATGTGAACTGCACATTAAAACCACCTGGGGAACTTTGAAAAATTCCTACAGCTGGAACTCCAGACCAATTAAATCAGAGTCCGTAGGGACGGTGGGTCCCAAAGATGTGGAGATCCCAGGAATAGGTCTTTTTTAAAAATCTCCCAAAATGACAATGTACAGGTAGTGCTCTTAATCTACCCATAAATTAAACAGGAAATACAGGAGATAGAGGAACATATTAAATTACTTCAAAAGAAGGTACTCAGCAAATTCCAGGCTATGGGAAATCGTACAGGACAAACAACCTGGTTTTGTCAATAAGTTACAAGGAAAAGAGGGGATTAAGATATTTAAGAGAAATGTTAACCAATTATTACAGTGTTTGGGCCTTATTTCAATCTTGATTCGATTAAATAAACTGTTTTCCTTTGTTTTGTTTTAATCAATCCAGGCTCACGGTTGCTTTTAACTATTGTCTCTAAGAGTCTCCTTAAATCTGGAACAATTCCTTAGTTTTTTGTCTTTCACGACCCTGACACTTTGGAAGATTAGAAGCAGGTTATTTTGTAGCATATCCCTACCCTAGAAATTACAATTTGAGACTGCCTGATTTTCCTAATTAGAGTCAGGTGACACATTTTGGGGGGAGGGGAAACACCACAGAACACTACATCCTTCTCAAAACATATCAAGAGGCATATGATGTTTGCTATTGACTGAACTGTCTCCCCAAAATTCACATGTTGAAGCTGTAACCCCCACAATGTCAGTGCATTTGGAAACAGGGCCTTTAGGTAGGTAATTAACAAGAATATAAGGGGTGCCTGGGTGGCTCAGTCGGTTGGGCATCTGACTTCAGCTCAGGTCATGATCTCGTGGTCCGTGGGTCTCAGCGCCTGGAGCCTGCTTCGGATTCTGTGTCTCCCTTTCTCTTTGTTCCTTCCCAACTCACACTCTGTCTCTCTCTCAAAAATAATTTTTTTTTTACATAAGAAGAACGTAAGGGTGGAGCCCTAATCCAGTAGGACTAGTGTCATTATAAAAGATAGAAACACCCCCAGTAAGCACACACAAAGGCCATGAGTAAACAGCAAAAAGGCAACAATCTGCATGCTGAGACCTCACCAGAAACCAACCCTGCCAGCACCTGATATTAGACTTCCACCCTCAATTTCTGTCTTTTAAACCACCCAGTCTATGGTATTCCATCATAGCAGCCTGAGCCGACTTAATACAATGTGGTTTGGTCCCATTAATGGCGATGTTATTTTCGAACATTTGGCTAAAGTGGTACTTGCAAGGGTTTCCCACTATTGTGTTACTATTTTTCTCTTTGTATGTTTTCCCCTACAGGTTCCTTGTAGGTAGATATCTTGAGATTAGTAAAATATCCTGTACCTTATACTCTTTCTTGCTCAGTAGGTAACTCTTGCCTGAAACAATTATTACAATTGTAGCTACCAAATGGTGATCTTTATAATTCCATCATACTGTCTACATTTATTAAATGGAATCCTATTGTAATAAGTAAGTTTCCCTTCTTCCCATTTATGTGTGTGTTTGTATATATATTCTTTTTATATCATGGATTCCTACTTTATTCTACAGGTTGTAAAATCCATTACTATTTTGTTGCTCAAATTGTCCCAGTTTGGGCCAGTGTGGAGCCTTGAATAGGCTGCCTCCTATGTCTTTGTGACATGTTCTCGACAATTTTAAGCACTTCCTCACTTTTTGGCACCACAAGATGTTCCAAGCGTTATCTTTGCATTTTCTCTGCCCCAGCATTGGAATTAGCCATTTCTCCAGGGAGTCTTGTTGCCTTTTACTGATGAATAGTATTCAGAAGGGTCATGGCTTCAAGGCCTTCACAACAGACTGAGTTAAGGAATGTATATGCATATAACACAAACATAACAATTTTAATATTTACCTGTAAACATGTTAAAAACATTTAGTGCATACTGAACCTACCAATTCTTTTTTCTTATAATTTTTTTAAAAATGTTTATTTTTGAAAGAGAGAGAGAGAGAGAGAACGAACACAAGCTGGGGAGGGCAGAGAGAGGGAGATAGAGGACCCAAAGCAGGCTCCACACTGACAGCAGAGAGCCGGATATGGGGTTCAAACTCACGAACTCGAGATCATGACCTGAGCCAAAGTCAGTTGCTCAACCAACCAAGCCACCCAGGCACCCCCTGAAGTTACCAATTCTAATCTAACTCCATAGAGGTCATTTCACCCTTTCCCCTTATTTGTAATTCTTTAACAGTGAAAAACCTGATTTTTGTTATCTCCATTATATATACTTGTTTGCTGTAATCTAGAATACGTAGAATAGTTTTGGAGTTCTAACCATACCCTTGTAAACAAAATTTTACTAACTAGAGTACAGTATTTGTATACAGTTCTTTTTGTCTCTAGTCTTAGGTCTGTTTACAGTTCTTTTTGTCAATAGCCTTATATAGTCAAAATCCTGTACTCCAAAATTACTTAGGTTAGTTCTTTACAAGCATACCCTTCAGTGGGATTGTCATTTAACTGAAATAGTTAGATTCACTTGTTTGTTTGGGATTTTCCTCCCATCTTTGTTAATTTTGAATATATGACACATGAACTAAGTTCTAATACTCAAAGATTTTCAAAATTGGTAGAATCAGATTAGTGTCAAACCCTATCCCTTCGATTCCTTCAATCTCTACCTCACCCTCTTTATGTTACCACTCACATTAGTCTCTAGTGTATTTTTCCTATGTTTCCTTTTGCACAAATGAGCAGCTGTGAGTCTATTTTATTTCCTCCTCTTTTCTTTAGAGTAACAATCTATAAATAATTTTTTTCTCTAAAACATATCCTGGAGATCAATCCATCAGTTCAGAGATCTTCCTTTTTTCCTTTCAGAGCTGTATAGTACCGTTATGTGGATATAACATATTCAACCACTCTATGCATGAAATTGCAAACAATGATCCATGAATAACTTTATGTATGGATATTCATTGTTAACATTGCACCTTCAGGGAAAATCCCTAAAATTGAAACTGATGGGCCCAAAGGCAAATGCATACGCAGGATTCCATTGGATACTGCCAAGTCTCGGGAGGGGCGTGCCCTCTCCTCAGGAATGTATGTGTCTGCTTCCTCACAGCCTAGCCAACAGGATGGATAATTATATTAATTTCTGTCGATCTGAAAACTAAAAAGTGGTATCTCAGTGTTTTTAAATTTAAATTTGCATTTTTCTAATTAGAAGTCTGAAATCATTTCCTGTTTAGAGGACATTTTATATGTTTTGGGGAGAATTATCCCTTATGTATTTTGATCATTTTTCTATCAGGTTACTGTACTTTATTCTCTTAATAATGGTTTTTGATGGATAACATGTTTTAAGTTTGATGAAATCCAGTTTTTCTCTTTTTGTTGCTTTTGTTTTTGGTGTCATATTTAATAATCCACTGCCAAGAATCCAAGGTCAGGAAGATTTATTCCTGAGGTTTTTTTATAAAGAGTTAAATGGTTTTAGCTCTTATATTTAGATGGTTGATCCATTTTGAGTTAATATTTGTATACTGTGTGAAGCTGGGGCACATCATTGAATTTTGGACACACTGATTTTCTCCTTAAAGATTCTGTATTGTTACGTTGGGCAGTTATTTTTTGAAGTTTACCTTGCATAATATTTAGTCAGTTCATCCTTAATTACTGAGTATCAGACAGTTCATGGAACTGGACACTGCAGCTCTTAGAACATGCTGTTAATATTGAGTCTTCAAGAATGATTCAAAATACACAGGGATAATAAGAGAAAGGACTGATACATTTTACTACCTAAAGATGAAACTTTCTTGCAAGGCCAAAAAACATACAGTCAAGAAGGCTAAGGGACTAAAAGAAAGTATCTACAACGTATCACATGTATTTGTATGCTGATGTTCATTACAGTGTTATTTATTCACAACAGCCAAAAGGTGGAAATCCAAGTGTCCACCCACAAATAAATAGATAAATACAATGGATTACTAATCAGCCATAAAAAGAAATAAAATTCTGATACACACAGAAAAATATGGATGAACCTTGAAAACATTTTGGTAAGTGAAATAAGCCAGAAACAAAGGGGCAAATACTGTATGATTCCACTTACATGAAATCTTTAAAAAACTTTTTTTTTTTTTTTTTTACGTTTATTTATTTTTGAGACAGAGAGAGACAGAGCATGAACAGGGGAGGGTCAGAGAGAGGGAGACACAGAATCTGAAAGAGGCTCCAGGCTCTGAGCTGTCAGCACAGAGCCTGACATGGGGCTCGAACTCACGGACCGCGAGATCATGACCCGAGCCAAAGTCCGTCACTTAACAGACTGAGCCACCCAGGTGCCCCCATGAAATCTTTAGAAAAGGAAAATTCATTAGAGGCAGGAAGTAGATGAGTAGCAACCAGGGGCTGTAATACAGGAGGAAATGGGAAGTTATTGCTCAATGATTACAAAGTTTCTATTTGGAGTGATGAAAAAGTTCTGGAAATAGTGGTGATGCTTGCAAACACTGTGAATGCAATTAATGCCATTGAACTGTAACACTTAAAAATTTTTTTTATTTTGGTATCGCCCCTTCCAATTTAAAGAACTAGGTTGTAACATTTAAAAATTAACCAACTGAATCTAGTTTATTACTCTGGTACACATTATTAACAAATATTTCAAAATCAGGGTCACCACTATGAATGCCACAGAGACTGATGGTAGGGCTAATTATGACTCCCTGTGGATCAAATGTTAATGCACAATTCATATACTATGGCTACTCTGACATCTTCAGGTATCTAAAAGCCTAAAGGTGAGGGTTCATTCTTCATGCATTCCTAAATCTGAGCAAAAATGCAAAGGTAAAGGTTGTTCCCCAAAATGAAAGCCCAATCTGAAACAGTGGTTTATATCCACGCCCCAGTATTTCCTCCTCTATCTCTATTCCTTCCACTTTAGTATTTTACATCTATCCTCTCAGTCTCAGCTTTTTTTACCCCACATATTATAACTGTCTCCCTCTTCCAAAGTAGACAGCTTCCCATACTTGTCTGCTAATTCATGCTTATCAGAACACTAAGGACTTCCTTAAAAAAAAAAAAAAGGTAAAAATAGTAAAAATATGACAGCTACAATTCCAACAGCTTTTTTACGTATTAATTAGTTCACCATACATTGAATAATGTTTTACATGGGGGCAACCGGACTTTTTTCTGAGCCATTTAGTCAATGTTTAACTCTGGCATCAATACTGGCAGCCCTATGCCACCTTCTAGCAACTTCTCCACTCTACTGGGCAGAAATCTTAGTTCTTCCGTACTTTCTTCGGCAAATATACTTCATTTCTTATCCGATTATGACAACACAGGAGTGAAGAATGGGATCACTGACCCTTTCCAAGTTTACCTGTATTTACCACATTATCTACAACTTGAAAAGAACTTCAATCTACACACTTCTTCAAGAGTAAAGTCTTTGAAGTGCCTTAAAATGTTAAGTTTGTACCTATTCCCCAACAATGCAATAAAAAATCAATCATACACGTTCTCTTGTTTAGAATTTTTTTTTAACGTCCAAGTCAAATAAAAGCCAAAGAGCTTCATTTTAATGTTCAGCACACAATACTCTTTAAGCAAGATTCAGAAATAGACTCTGGCATTTATTCCCAACTGTTGTCTGTTGAATACAATTGTAACCAATCTGTAATCCAAGTGACACCACAGCTTTACATAAAATGAACAACCCAATCCAAAGGGGCTCACATTTTTAACCTGCTGTCTTAAAAAATGCCCTTCACTCATTAGTTAAGGTATTTTCTGTAGAATACCTTGTTTCTTCTACCGATGACCTTAGCTGCTTCTAAGGACACAATCAGGGAAATGGATTCCTCATCAGTACATACTAACAAAAACCACATTTACAAAAACCAATCCTCAACATGAATAAGGATAGGCAAGAAAGCACTAGTTTCGTATATGGACAATAAAAAGGCAAAGAGAGCTGAGGGGTCAAATTACACAGAAAGCTTAGACATCATAGATCGAGACAGTTTCCCACTTTACTAATCAGGCAACCTAATCCACTGCACGGCCTGCATTGGTACCAGCTGTTTCAACTCTAAGTCAAAAGAAACTGGTATTACAAAGTAATACACAATGGTTTTGAAAAGCAAAGGAAAAAAATACACAAATCTAAGCCTCGATTAACTCTACAACTATCACATTCTGAGCCCAACCCCCAAGGAAATCATAGCTCCTACCTCACTTCAAACACTCACGTCACACTCCATGAGTATCTCTAAAACAAATGTTACCTAACAGAAGGCCATGAGAATCCTATTAGCTATAATTAAATATTTTGCTACTTGACACAAATAAGTTTGCTTTACATATCCTAATAATGCTATCCTTCACGTCACAGGTTGACTTATCCTCTATTATTAAGATATTTAACTCATTTGTTTAGTGACAATTGGATCTGAACTGACTTAGAAAACCTTAGAGATGGCAAAAGAAGTACAAAACCACACTATTGTAAGCAGTCTATGTCGGAAAATACCACTTGGTCCTACTGCCTGAAATGCTTGCAGAACATCTCTACAGAAAAGAGGGATCGGGTCCAGACCACACACTCCCTACCTTACCATTCAGGCTTCATTCCTTCTGAGTCTTTTTGTGACATCTCCCTGTGACTTCGCATTAGCTATCCACCCCCTCCCCCACCCCAGTACTCCACTTCGCTATCACAGCTCCCCCAAACACGACTTTTTCCCTCCGCTACGTTATCTCAATGGCTACAAGAACTAAGGGTTGCACAAACCAACACTGGCCATGTCAGGCACATACTTGGTTCTTGATAACTGTTAAAAGGATAAATGAATAACTAAGCTAACAGACTTTTTCCTTAACTGTTTCAAGTAACACTATGTCCCTAAAGAAAAACTGTACCTTCTTACAATTAAGAATTAATTAATCCCTGGGGGTGCCTGGGTGGCTCAGTCGGTTGGGCGGCCAACTTCGGCTCAGGTCATGATCTCGTGGTCCGTGAGTTCGAGCCCCGCATCGGGCTCTGTGCTGACAGCTCGGAGCCTGGAGCCTGTTTCAGATTCTGTCTCCCTCTCTCTGACCCTCCCCCGTTCATGCTCTGTCTCTCTCTGTCTCAAAAATAAATAAACGTTAAAAAAATTTTTTTTTTCAATTAAAAAAAAAAGAATTAATTAATCCCAAAAGTTCATTAAATCTCTTCTTTCCTGATTTCTATTGGGGGTGGAAAATACTCCTGTCATCCAAAGTACCTAATGAGTCAAAGGAAAATGCAATGATACAACTGCTTTCACTTAAATGTATGTGCTCAATTTGGTCTGCATTATATATAACTGCAGAGTACTTTTATGTTCTGATACTTGCTCATGAATAATTAGCTTTCTTTCTACTGAAATATATGTTCTCATGAAGAAGACAGGTAGAAGGGAAAAGGACAACCTAAAGTCGCTTCAGTCCAGCAAGCTACTTATTCCTCAGCATCTATCTGCGTAACAGGTAACTTATATCACTTCATCAGTAACTCACATGCGTATTTTTAATTCCTTGCTTCAATCTCCAATCCTCTTAACTTATTATCAAAGACACTAAAAAATGATACCATTAGCAATCCCTATCAAAATAACACCAGCATTCTTCACAGAGCAAGAACAAACAATCCTAAAATTTGTACGGAAGCAGAAAAGACCCTGAATAGCCAAAGCAGTCTTGAAAAAGAAAAACAAAGCTGGAGGCATCACAATCCTGGACTTCAAGCTGCATTACAAAGCTGTAATCATCAAGACAGTACGGTACTGGCAACAAAAACAGACACTCAGATCAATGGAACAGAATAGAGAAGCCAGAAATGGACCCACAAACGTATGGTCAACTACTCTCTGACAACGCAAGAAAGAATATCCAATGGAATTAAGACATTCTCTTCAGCATATGGTGCTGGAAAACCAGACAGCGACATGCAGAAGAATGAACCTGGACCACTTTCTTACACGATACACAAAAATAAACTCAAAATGGATATAAGACCTAAACATAAGACAGGAAGCCATCAAAATCCTCCAGGAGAAAGCAGGCAAAAACCTCTTTGACCTCGGCCACAGCAACTTCATACTCAAAACATCTCCAGAGGCAAGGTAAACAAAAGCAAAAATGAACTACTGGGACCTCATCAAAATAAAAAGCTTCTTTCTGCACAGTGAAGGAAACAATCAGCAAAACTAAAAGGCAACCAATGGAATGGGAGAAGATATTTGCGAATGACATATCAGATAAAGGGTTAGTATCCAAAATCTATAAAGAACTTATCAAACTCAACACCCAAAAACAAAGAATCCAGTGAAGAAATGGGCAAAAGACATGAATAGACACTTCTCCAAAGAAGACATCCAGATGGCCAACCAACACGTGAAAAAATGCTCTACATCACTCATCATCAGGGAAATAAAAATCAAAACAATGAGATACTACCTCACACCTGGCAGAATGGCTAATATTAACAACTCAGGCAACAACAGATGTTGGTGAGGATGCAGAGAAAGACGATCTCTTTTGCTCTGCTGGTGGGAATGAAAACTGGTGCAGCCACTTGGAAAACAGTATGGAGGTTCCTCAAAATATTAAAAACAGAACTGCCCTATGACCCAGCAATTGCACTATGAGGTATTTATACAAGGGATACCAGTGTGTTGTTTTGAAGGGGCACATGCACCCCCATGTTTACAGCAGTGTCATCAACAATAGCCAAAGTATGGAAAGAGCCCAAATGCCCACTGACGGATGAGTGGATAAAGGTGTGGTATATATATACAATGGAATATTACTCAGCAATCAAAAAAAATGAAATCTTGCCATTTACAACTATGTGGATAGAACTAGAGGGTATTATGCTAAGCAAAATTAGAGAAAGACAAATATCTTATGACTTCACTCATATGAGGACTTTAAGAGACAAAACAGATGAACATAAAGGAAAGGAAGCACAAATGATATAAAAACAGGGAGGGGGACAAAAAATAAGAGACTCTTAAATATGGAGAACAAACAGAGGGTTACTAGACGGAATGTGGGAGGGGGGATGGGCTAAATGGGTAAAGGACATTAAAGAATCTTCTCCTGAAATCACTGTTGCACTATATGCTAACTTGGATGTAAATTAAAAAATAAATTAATTAAAAAAATAATAAAAATTTTAAAAAATGATACTATTAAACCCCAAGTGGCCAAAAGTAATTTGGCATGAATAGTAATTTAAGTAAATTTTTTAAAATATTTTTTTAATATTTATTTATTTTTGAGAGAGAGAGACAGAGAGAGACAGAGTGTGAGTGGGGGAGGGGCAAAGAGAGGGGGAGGCAGAGAACCCAAAGGAGGCTCCAGGCTCTGAGCTGTCTGCGCAGAGCCCAACACGGGTCTTGAACTCATGAACAGTGAGATCATGACCTGAGCTGAAGTCAGTTGCTTAACTAACTGAGCCACCCAAGTGCCCCAATAAATTTTTAGTTGTAAAATTACATGGCTTTAGCCCTGAACTGTAAATAACAAAAATATCAAATTATGAAACTTTTACAGGGCATTTTCATTAAAAAAGATGAGCTATTTGTTTTCAAAAGATCTGCAAGAAACATGGTTATTTTTGACATTTTGAAACTTTGAGTTAAAATAAAGTCTAGGGACACCTGCGTAGCTCAATCGGTTTAGCATCCGACCTCAGATCAGGTCATGATCTTACAGTTCATGAGTTCGAGCTCAACATCAGGCTCTCTGCTGTCAGCACAGAACCTGCTTTGGATCCTCGGTCTCCCTCTCTCTGACCCTCCCCTACTTGCACTCATTCTCTTTCAAAAATAAAAATAAAAAATAAACATTAAAATAAAATTTTTTTTAAGTCTAAAGATCAGGATCCAGCATACTGGTAGTATAAGTTATCACAGTAGTAGTTTGAGGAAGCATAACAGGAAAAGAACTAGTACTAGTAAGAGGAAGAGATGAAGAGTTACACCTTTCACTTGCTAAGCACCAGTAGTGATACTGAGTACTTCTATTACTTCATGTAATCCTTAGAAAGCTCTTTGAAAGGGGCATTATTATTTTTCCTCTTTATAAATAAGGAAACTAAAGGTTGAAGAAGTAATTTGCCCAAGATAAAAAGAAACTAACAAAATTAGTAAGCAGTATAGCCAGGAACTAAACCAATATCTACCTTAAAAATCTTTTTTTTTTTTTTTAAGTAAGCTCTATGGGAATGTAAGCTGGTGCAGCCATTCTGGCAAACAGTATGGCGGTTCCTCAGAAAACTGAAAATAGAACTACCCTACGAACCAGCAATTGCACTACTAGGCATTTATCCAAGGGACCCAGGTGTGCTGTTTTGAAGGAACACATGCACCCCCATGTTTATAGCAGCACTATCAACAATAGCCAAAGTATGGAAAGAGCCCAAATGTCCACCGAGGGATGAATGGATAAAGAAGATGTGGTATATATATATATACAATGGAGTATTACTCGGCAATCAAAAAGAATGAAATCTTGCCATTTGCAACTATGTGGATGGAACTGGAGGGTATTATGCTAAGTGAAATGAGTCAGTCAGAGAAAGACAAAAATCATATGACTTCACTCATATGAGGACTTTAAGAGACAAAACAGATGAACATAAGGGAAGGGAAACAAAAATGATATAAAAACAGGGAGGGGGACAAAACAGAAGAGACTCATAAATATGGAGAACAAACTGAGGGTTACTGGAGGGGTTGTGGGAGGGGGGATGGGCTAAATGGGTAAGGGGCACTAAGGAATCTACTCCTGAAATCATTGTTGCACTATATGCTAACTAATTTGGAAGTAAATCTTAAAAAAATTAAAAATAAAATAAAATACAATAGACTCAAAAAAAAAAAATAAAGTAAGCTCTGCACCCAGGTGAGTCTTGAACTCACAACACAAAGATCAAGAGTCACATGCTCCACTGACTGAGCCAGCAGGCACCCCTAAAGCCCTCTTTCTTAATGAATATATTTAAATTAATCAGAAAACCCACAAATTCCAAAGTAAATCGACTTTAGAGGACTAATTTTACTATGGTGAAACGATTTAAAATCGAACAGCAGGGATTCTGGGAAGATGGATGGTGGAGTAGAAAACACCAGGAATCTATCTCCCCACCTAGATAACCATTATACTGGCAAAATCTGTCTGATGTAACTATTTTAGAATGCTAGTATCTGTGGAAGGCTCACAACTTACAAAAGGCTTGGATAGTAAACTGCAATTAATTTCAGTCCATTTCAGCTCTTAGCACAAGAGAAGCTACCCATCCCACACCCTTACACAAACACACACATACAGACACACATCCCTCTCCCTCACCCCCAACCTCTGGCAGCCAGCTGTGCACATATTCCTGGAGAGCTTGCACATAACTTATGGAAGCCAGGGTAAGCAAAAAGCACTTGTCCAAATATTGGGAACTCTGTACTATGATCACTGATTACTGCTTATGATCACAGAGGTGCAAAGAGGTGGCCAGCCATTGTTGTTCCACCTCTCTACATCATTGCAAACCCTTCTCCATCAGGCTGAAGTGACTTCCAGAGGATTTAAAGCTCTAGCAACCATTCTTTTCCCCTATTCATTTTTCTCCTTTCCCCTTTTGAGAGCCAGACACTAAAGACTAGGACATTTAAAAGCAACCATATATACAGAAGAAATTAAAAATCACTGTGAATGCCCAGGGAAATAAATGCACAGGCTCAGAAATGATATACAAAGACCTTAAGTTTATACTCCAGACTGATCACTGGCATAAAAATAGCTTACAACAATTTAAAAAACAAAGCAAAACAAAACAAACAAAAAACATGTAAGAGGCAGAATCTGATTTCCAGAGTTACTACATTATTAGAGTCACATGTCCAGTTTTCAACAACAACAAAAAAAAAATCACAAGACATACAAAGAAACATAAAAGTATGGCCCATTCAAAGGGAAAAAAATAAACGGAAACTGTCTCTAAAAAAGACTTGACGGACAGGGCGCTTGGTTGCTGTACTCTTAATCTTGGCTCAGGTCATAATCTCACAGTTTGTGAATTCAAGCACCGCACAGGGTTCAGTGTGGTGTGGAGCCTACTTGGGATTTTGTCTCTCCTTCTCTCTGCCCTTCTCCCACTTGGGCTCTCTCTTTCTCTCTCTCTCAAAATAAATAAATAAACTTTAAAAAAGAAAGGAAGACTTGATAGTGGACCTATTAAACACTTTTTTTTATGTTTATTTATTTAATTTGAGAGGGTGAGAGAGCACAAGCAGGAAAGGGCAGAGAGTGAGAGAAAAAAATCCCAAGCAGGCTCCGTGCTGTGAGCAGAGAGCCTGACACGGGGCTCAATCTCACAAACCATGAGATCATGACCTGAGTTGAAATCAAGAGACCCTAAACCAACTGAGCCACTCAGGCACCCCTAAACAAAGACTTTAAAACAACGATCTTAAAGATGCTCAAAAAACTTAAGATGTGGATAAGTCAAGAAAACAATGTATGAACAGAAAGGAGATATAAAACCTAAAAAGAAACCAGAAAGAAATTCGGGAGCTGAGCAGTACAATAACTGAAATAAAAAATTCACTAGAGGGATTCAAAGACTGATTTGAGCAGGCAGAAAAAAGAAACAGTGACTTTGAATATATGACAATGAAAATTTAGAATCTGCGAAACAGAAAGAAAAAAGATTGAAGAAACTGAACAGGTCCCTTATCCACCCCAAGGACAGCATCAAGAGAGGGATACCATCAAGAAGACCAATATGCACATTATGTGAGTCCCAGAAGGAGAATCGAGAAAGGGACAGAGAGAATATCTGAAAGCATAATGGCCAAAAACTTCCCAAATATATTTGATGAAACACAAATATAAACGTCCAAAAAGTTCAATGAACTCCAAGGACAATGAACTCAGAGATACACCCAGTGACACTTGATATTCAAAAACCAAAGACAAAGAGAGAATCTTGAAAGCAGCAAGAAAAGCTACTCATCATATAAAAGGAACCATCAATAGGATAATCACATTTATCATCAGAAACTTTAGAGGCCAGAAAGGAGTGGACCAACATATTTAAAGTAATAAACACAAACACAAACCTACCTCAACCAAAAACCCTGTATCTAACAAAAGTGAGGGAAAAATTAAGATACTTCTCAATAAACATAAGTTGAAGGAATTCATTACACTAGAACTGCCTGCAAGAAATGCTAAACAATGACCTGTAAATTGAAATAAAATGACACTGAACAGTAACTTGAAGAAATAAAAATCTCAGTAAAGTCAAGTACATAATAAGCATTTACAAAAACTAGGATTATTGTAACTTTGGTTTGTAATTCCATTTTTTGTTTTCTACGTGACTTAAGAGTCTAATAAATAATCATTAGTCTAAAAACTAGTATTATTGCAACCTTGGTTTATAACTCCATATTTTGTTTCCTTCATGATTTAAGACATTAGTATATTTTTTAATTATGTTTTTGGAGACACACTTTATAAACTGTACTTTGGGGACATCAGCAACAGAAAAGAGGGTGGAGATATAAACAAGCAGAGTTTGTGAATGCTAATAAAGAGAAATTGGTATAAATAGAAATTAGAGTGTTATAACTTTAGGTTGTTAAATGCAATCTTCACAATAACCACAAAGAAAATAACTAGAATATACACAAAAGGCAATGAGATAGGAGGACCTCAAGTATTTCACTATAAAAAAAAAAAAAAGGAGATAAGGCAAGACATAAAAGACAAAAAAAGCCAGAGAAGATATCAAAAATAAATAGCAAAATGACAGAAGTCCCTACTTATCAGTCATCCTTAAAAAAGGAAATAAATTCTAAATTATGCTATACTATGGATGAACTTTGAGGACATTACACTAAATGAAATAAGCTAGTTACAAATATACTGTATGACTCCACTTCTATGATGAACTTAGGCAAATTCATAGAGACAGAAAGTAGAATAGAGGCTGGGAAAACTGGAGAATGAGGAGGAAGTGTTTAACCATTACAAAGTGTCAGTTGGGGTGATGGACAAGTACTGGACATGGCCAATGGTGATGGTTGTACAGCACTGTGAATTAACTTAATGACACTGAATTATATACTTAAAAGTGGTTAAAATGGCAAATTTTTATTATACATATTTTATAATTCTTAAAAAATTAGTAACATAAAATACCAAAAACCACTGAACTGTATACTTTAAAAGCAAGAATTGTATGGTCTCTGAATCTGTAGCTCAGTAAAGCTGTTTCTTTCTCAAAAAAAAAAAAAATCTAAAAGCTTCTTTTTAAACAAAAACAATCTTGGTGCAAAGAAGATTCTCTCATCCCCTCCCCCCACCCATACCCCCCAAAAATCTTGGATACTGCAAATGATTTTTGGATATTGTGAAAAGGAAAAACAGTGACCATTTAAAACCAATCTGTGTCTAAGAATTTCTCACAAAGTAGGAACACTAAGATTGTACAGTCTTCTAACACCCACAAAACATTGTATAAATTGTGTCACATGACACAAACAAAACCACATAGGCTAAACTACATACATAGGTAGGTTTCTGGCAACGTGAACCAACAATATTAATAACTTAATACACATGTGCCACCAGGCTCTATCCTGTTTAATATTTTATCAGAAGCTCAGACAAACACCTAAGTAGCATGCTTATTAAAGATGACATCAACTTAAAAGCTGGAGAAAAATAGCAACCTTGCTTCATAATTTAAATGAGGTTATCAGACTGAACCAATGAGTAGAGGACATATACCACTACCTTCACATTTACAAAAGCACATATATACTTTATTAGAGATACATGTAAAAACCAAAAACCATGGGGCGCCTGGGTGGCGCAGTCGGTTAAGCGTCCGACTTCAGCCAGGTCACGATCTCACGGTCCGGGAGTTCAAGCCCTGCTTCGGGCTCTGGGTTGATGGCTCAGAGCCTGGAGCCTGTTTCCAATTCTGTGTCTCCCTCTCTCTCTGCCCCTCCCCCGTTCATGCTCTGTCTCTCTCTGTCCCAAAAACAAATTAAAAAAAAAAAAACCAAAAACCAAAATACAACTACTAAAAGTACCAGATGCTAAGACTCTTAAAATAACAATTCAGAAAATTACATATATGGGGTTGACCTCAAATACCACTTAAAGAGCTATAAAATTATTCTCACTGTAACCTTACTGCTGAAAAGATAAACATTATCTTAAAATGAATTATGAGAAGCACAACTTTTAGACCAAGTGAAGAATGGCCCCAGAGTACTACACTTTGAGCTCTGTCCACTGAGATACTGTAAAATGGTTACCTTCCACACTGAACTGTAAATTCTAGAACATGGACTCAAAACAATAGTAACAAAATCAGGCTCCAATGTAGACCAGCACTTAAATATTCCTCATTTGACAAAATGAAAACCAGTACAATCCCAAATCACAATCAGAAATCATATTTCTCTTCCATACTTATAGTGCATGGAAATGAAACAGGAGGTTCTAAATACTATTAAACATTTGTACCTAAGGGCTAATTCTAATCCATTTTTACTAGAGCAATACAAATTTCAAAAATGCATTTACCTCTGGAGGCCAACAGAAATCATATAAAAAATACTCAACTTGACAGAAAAAAACAATCCTGTTATTCCTAAATAGCATATGTATATGTTTTAATGTTTATTTTTGAGAGAGAGACAGAGCTTGAGCTGGGGAGGGAGGAAGGAAGACACCTTCCTCCTTCCAAGAGGAAGAGGGAGACAGAATCTGAAGCAGGCTCCAGGCTCTGAGCTGTCGACACAGAGCCCAACCTGGGGCTAGAACTCATGAACCATGAGGTCATGACCTGAGCCCAAGTGGGATGCCTAACCGACTAAGCCACCCAGGTGCCCGTATATTTTCTAATTAGACTAGTCGTGTTTAATGATTTTTAAAAAATGAAATCCTGCTGTTTTTGGAGTCAAGAATAAGAGTTTAATGTAATAAGCCCATCTCTGCAGTCCAACTGCCCACAAGTAATGTTAGCTGTTTCTGTATATACTATCAGCTATTGTCTACAGGTAGGTTACAAGTATTTGTTTTTTGTTTTTAATTTTTTTTTTTAACATTTATTTATTTTTGAGACAGAGAGAGACAGAGCATGAACGGGGGAGGGTCAGAGAGAGGGAGACACAGAATCCGAAACAGGCTCCAGGCTCTGAGCTGTCAGCACAGAGCCCGATGCGGGGCTCGAACTCATGGACCATGAGATCATGACCTGAGCCGAAGTCAGGCGCTCAACCGACTGAGCCACCCAGGCGCCCCTGTTTTGTTTTTAATCACAAATAGGAATACATAACTACAATTTGTTTTTTTCACTCAATACATCTTGGACTTCATCGTATTTCACCACATATATTGATCTGCCTCATTTTTTTTACTGCAGTGTAACTGGCACACAATATCCTATCAGTTTCAGGTATATATAATGATTTGATATTTTTATACATTAAGAAATGATCCCAGGGGTACCTGGGTGGCTCAGTCAGTTAAGCAACCAGCTTTGGATCAGGTCATGATCTCACAGTTCATGAGTCTGAGCCCCACATTTGGCTCTCTGCTGTCAGTGCATAGCCCACTTCAGATCCTCTCCCTCTCGCTCTGCCCCTTCCCTGCTCTCTCTCAAAAATAAACATGAGAAAAGATATGATCCCAATGGTAAGTCTAGCTACAATATGTCACAAAAGTTATTAAAATATTATTGACTGTATTCTCTATGCTGTTCACACACACACACACACACACACACACACACACACACACCCATGCACAAATCTCTTTGTATGCTTGTGCAACTACAGGTATAAGATATATTCCTATCCGGAGGGCGCCTGGCTGGCTCAATCAGAGGAGCATGGACTCTTGACTCTTGATCTCAGGGTCATGAGTTCAAGGTGTGTGTGGGGTGTAGAGATTACTTAAATAAATAAAACTTAAATATATATATATATATATGTGTGTGTGTGTATATATATGTATATACACACATATATATGTAAAATATATATTCTCCTTATCTAGTACCCAGAATATGTAAAGAGTCTTAAAACTCAACAGTAAAAACAAGTAACAAAATTACAAAATGGACAAAGGGTTTCATTAAACATTTCTCCAAAGATATGCAAGTGACCAATAAGCACATGAAAAGATGCCTGATATCATGAATCAGTAGGAAAACACAAATCAATACCAGAAAATACCATTTCATACCCCTCAGAATAGCAATGAAAGGAAGGAAGGAAGGAAGGAAGGAAGGAAGGAAGGAAGGAAGGAAGAAAATAACAAATGTTGGAAAGGAAGTGGAGAAACTAAATGGAACTCTCATACATTGCAGGTGGTAATGAAAAATGTACAGCCTCCATGGGGGTTCCTCAATAAATTAAATCTAGAATTACCATATAACGTAGCACTTCCACTGTAAGTATACACCCAGAAGAATTTAAACAGGATGCCAGGGTGGCTCAGTCGGTTGAGCAGCCAACTTCAGCTCAGGCCATGATCTCACAGTTCATGGGTTCAAGCCCCATATCAGGCTTGCTGCTGTCAGCACAGAGCCTGCTTCAGTTCCTCTATCGCTCTCTTTCTCTCTGCCCCTCCCCCGCTCGCACATGCATGCTCTCTCTTTCAAAAATAAACATTAAAAAAGTAATTTAAAAAAAATAACTGAAACATATATTCACACAAAAACTTGCACATGAATGGTCACAGTATTATTCACAATAGCCAAAAAGTAGAAATAACCCAATGTCCATCAAGTGATTAATGGATAAACAAAATGTGGTATATCCATACAATGGAATATTATTCGACCAAAAAAAAAAAAAAGAATGAAATGATACATTCTTTAACACGGCTGAATGTTGAAAACATGCTAAAGTGAAAGAAATCAGACAAAAGGTCACATATTCATGATTCCATTTACACCAAGTACCAAGAATAGGCAAATCCACAGAGACAAAAAGACAATAGCAGTTGTCAGGGGCTGGGGATAGGAGAAAACACAAAGTGATTGCTAATGGGTAAGGGGTCTCTTATTGGGATGACAGGAATGTTCTGGAATTAGACTGATCCATAACTTTGTGAATATACTAAAAACCACTCAACTATATGCACTTCAAAATGGCAAATTTTATGGTATACAAATTGTATCTCAAAAATAAAAACCAATAAATGACAGGATCTGCAAAATATTTTAATTTACGCCAGACTGTAGCTAACTTTGGATCTGAAACTATGCATCCAGAACACAGATTTAGTTGGAGACTGATTTCAAACACTTCTGGGACCACAGATGGAATAAATTCCCAAGTGGAGAAGATGTAGAAATGAAAGCTGTAACTAAGGAACCAGGTGAGTGAGCCCAAGAGAATGATCACCAGAGCACAGCTCCTTTCAACTGAACTGCTGTCAGCCAAAACAATTATAACTGTACCTAACTCTAAGCAAATCCAGTCCTTTTAAGGATAGATCTTTACTACAGAAAAATGGAGGAGGGATAGGGTCACCATTTACTTCAAAACGATTTAAGAAACTAAAATCAAACATGATGTAGGAAGATCCTAAAATAAAATGCAAAACGTTAATAAATACACCTCATTTCTCCTAATTTCATTACAAATGAATAACATAACCACACAGAAACAAGGAAAACGAGAACCCAAGTAACTTTGGAAAACAGATTTTGTGCACTGTACAGCTAAAGACAAATATACTCTAGTTTTTAAATGTGTCTCTCACAGGGAAATAGGTTAGTCATTTTGAAACTACTTGTGTGTGTGTGCGTGTGTGTGTGTGTGTGTGTGTGTGTGCACGTGCTACAATTGAGCAGTAAGTAAATATACTATGGATAAGAACCAAGTTTCTCATCTTTGAAGAAGGAAGTAATAGGGGAAAAAGCAAAGGGAAAAAAGTCTAGAATAAATCTTGAGGTCATGGTTTTCAGTTTCTATAGATGGATAGATAAGGAAATAAAAATATAGGTATGTACATTACCATACATCTACTTGCTAGCTCTATCTACAGAGAGAACCGAGAAACAATGTACTGAGTCCTGCTGACACTCAGATCTTGGTTTCTAGATACCATTCTCTACTAAAATGAAGATGCTTTCCTTGGAGAAATGACTGATTGTGTGTGTGGCTGGTATAAAGAGAAAAATAGGAGATGCACCTGAAACATCTTCTGGTGCCAGAAAGTAAACTGGAAGTCACAAAATGATGGGGGCATTGTAGAAAGAACACAGGAGCAAATTTAAAAGTGTTCTCAATAACCAAAGCTGGAATGATCTGAGCAACAAAATATTAAATTCTAACCTACACTGTAAAATAAATATCCATAAATCCATGTAAATAAATAATTGGATAATAAATGGAAGAAAAGGGACAGTTCTTCCTTAACAGAAATCCAGTTAATATGGGGCACCTGGGTGGCTCAGCTGGTTAAGCATCCAACTCTTAATCTTGGCTTAGGTTAGGATCTCACAGTTCATGAGACTGAGCCCCGAGTTGGGCTCTGCACTGAGAGTGAGGAACCTGCTTGGGATTCTCTCTCCCTCTCTCTCCCTCACCCTCTCACTCACTCACTCTCAAAAATAGATAAATATTAAAAAAAAAAAGAAATCCAATTAATAAATATAGAAGGGATGAAAGAAACAAAACCATCATTAAGCAAACATAGTAGTAATGGAGGCCAGCAAGTAACACTGATAGATGCAAAAATTGACCCATGAAACATATGATGAAATGCAAGATATCTGCAGTTTCAAAGTACCTCCTCACAAGAGGAAAGTATTAATTACAAAGGAATGATTACATTACTAAGAAAATATTACATTCATTATTAATTACAAAGGAAAAAGCAGTAACCTTACAGTGGAGAAACCTGGCAGATACCACCTTAACCTTAATTATAGTCAACATGATCAAGCATAAGACATACTAATCATGAGTAAACATCAGACAAATCAAATTGAGGGCCATTCTAAAAAAATACCTGACAAGTACTCTTTGAAAGTGTCATGATGAGAAAAAAAGACCAGAGAATTTTATAGATGGAAGACTAAAAAGATATAATAAACTAAATGCAAGGTGGAATCCAGAATTGGATCTCAGACCAGAAAAAGGATAGCTTATAAATGTGAATTTCTTGGTTTTGATCATTGCACTATGATTATATAAGATGTTAACATTAAAGGAAATTTGGAAAAGGGTTAATGAAAACTCTATACAAATTTTGCATCTTTGATGTAAGTCTAAAATTATTTCAGTTAAAAAGTTTAAAAGATTTTAGAAACATCTCTGAAAGTAAAGTAAGTCTTTCTTCTACAATTAGAAGTTAAACAAACAACACTTTAACAACAGATAATTACACATGGGAAGAATTTGGCTTTTTTTTTTTATTATTAAAAGGTGGGCATGATACTCCATATACTGATGTATCAGTTTGTAGAAATTATTCCAAGTTCTGAAACAAATTTGGTACAAAGATTGGAGAAGAAGTATAATATCATCTATGTATTTTTAAAAATTTGTCCTTTTTTTAAATATTTATTCCTTGTGAGAGAGCACAAGTGCACACAAGTGAGCAGGGGAGAGAGAGAGGGAGAGAATCCCAAGCAGGCTCCATGCTCAGCACAGAGTCCAACATGGGGCTTGATACCACGAATTACAAGATCATGACCTGAGTAGAAATCAGGAGTCAGACTCAACCGACTGAGCCACCCAGGCACCCCAACATCTGTCCATTTCGTTGTTACCTTACACTAAACACGCAGCTACTGTTTTTTTTTTTTTTTATTTTTTTATTTTTTTTTAACGTTTTATTTATTTTTGAGACAGGGAGATACAGAGCATGAACAGGGGAGGGTCAGAGAGAAGGAGACACAGAATCCGAAACAGGCTCCAGGCTCCGAGCTGTCAGCACAGAGCCTGACGTGGGGCTCGAACCCACGGACGGAGAGATCATGACCTGAACTGAAGTCAGCCGCTTAACCGACTGAGCCACCCAGGCACCTGCAGCTACTGTTTTTTAAAGCTTGCAGCTAGCAACAATTATTTTACTAGTAATATCAGAATAAAAAATAATAATAATAATAAACTTGTACTAGCCAGTAATTTGACCGTGGAAACATGGTTGATTCCTTCATTCTGTCTCCTAGTTCCTCCATATGGCCAATGGCATTCTTTTCACATAGCAGTTAACTGGTAGGCTTAATTTTACAGGCTATGGCAACCAAACCCTTATGAAATCAAAGACATGACTGCAGCATCCTTCACACCCTATACTTAATGGACCTAAATGGCTACAGGTACAACAGAGAACCATGTAAGCCATTAAAAGCAAGTTGTGGTCAGATACAATTTAATATCATCAAAAACTATCAACTTTGGGGTGCCTGGATGGCTCAGTCAGTTAAGTGTCCAACTTCAGCTCATATCACGATCTCACAGTTCATGATTTTGAGCCCTGCACTGGGCTCTGCACTACCAGTGTGGAGCCTGCTTGGGATTCTCTCTCTCTCTCCCTCTCTCTCTGCCCCTCTTCTACTCATTCTCTCCCCCTCCCAAAAATAAATAAATAAACTTAAAATAAAAAAAGCTACCAACTTTGAATCCTACAGGTTTAAGTTGAATGAAAATTTTTCTGCTGCCACAAAATGTACTCTATTATCACTTATACATTATTTTCCATTTTAAGTGGTTTTCCTCAAGTTATTTAATTTTTCTAACCAACTATTTAATGAATGTTATGTTTAAAGCATCTTAGTTTAATATGAGAAACAGGAAGAATGTTATTTATAAATTCCACTGCCATTAATACAAGAAAAACTAGTAAGAGTCCAACAAATAGTTCAATAAACTCAAACACCTTTATCTATTAATCTCATATTTTTTTAAGTTTATTTATTTTAAAAGAGACAGAGAGAGCATGCACACAAGCTGGGGAGGAGCAAAGAGAGGGACAGACAGAATCCCAAGCAAGCTCTGAGCCATCAGCGCAGAGCCCGATGCAAGGCTCAAACTCACAAACTGAGATCATGACCTGAGCTGAGCTGAAGAGTCAGACACTTAACCGGCTGCACCACCCAGGTGCCCCAATTAATCTCATGTTATATGGGGATGTTAAAGCATAGGGAGACAAAACCAATTTTTTCCTAAAGAGACAGCAACAAAGAACTACTTAAAAATGAGAATGCTACACAACGACGTATATGTAAACATGGTGAAGCTATGGCTAGATGCATTTTCAAGGTTATGGTCCTTGTATAAGAATTGTAAATATATGTATTCTGTCGCTAGCATGAGAGAGCTAGTGGTAAGGTCTTCAACTTTACAAAAGAGTAAAAAGTGGGACAACTGGGTGGCTCAGTCAGTTAAGCATCTGACTTTTGGTTTCAGCTCAGGTCATGATCTCACAGTTTCTTGAGTTTGAGCCCCACGTCAGGCTCTGCTCTGGCGGCATGGAGCCTGCTTAGGATTCTCTCTCTCTTCCTCTCCCTCTGCCCCTCCCCCACTCATGCTGTGTGTGTGTCTCTCTCTCTCTCAAAATAAATAAATAAACTTAAAAAAAAAAACGAGTGAAAAGGTACTTATACAAAAAGAAAGTCACCTAATGAAGACCTTAATAAATAAATCTGAGGAACAGTTCTGACTTCAGAGAGGAGTCTATTTGCATTTTATAAATAGATAAAAAGGGAAAGGACAATATAGACACAGGTCTGGCATTTTCCATAAGAAGTCAACTCCCAACACTTCAGCCTTGATTTCAAAGAACAGTAAAATTGCTTTCAAACAGTAAAAGGTCTTAAAGCAAGTGAAATTATGAGTTTAACCTCACTGATTAGTAGGTAAAACTTTTAATCCAAATTTCAATATTTTTACCTACTGCTAATTACAAATCATGAAGTACTCAAACGCCACAATCATAATGTGATGCAAACATGACAGAATCATTAAGATTATAAAAGCTACTATAGGTTTTCCAGGCATTCCACTCATCTCTCAGAAAAATATAAGAAGCCCTGATATTAGAAGTTGTTTTATAGACAAATGACAAAAATAATTTCTTCATATCTTATTCGTGAACCAAAGTAAGGAAAATTGGCATTTGCTGAGCATCCCTTTCATGCCAGGCACTTATACACCTTGCCCTATTTAATCCTAACAAGCCTGAAGTAGAGTCACCATCATCCCTTTACAAGTGAGGAAACCAAGGCTTAGAAGAGTTAACTTCCTGGCGTCTGGTTGAAACAATTTTTCTCGACCTCAGCACCACTGACATTTGAGGCCTGATAATTCTTTGTTGCGGGGTGGAGGTAGAAGGGACTATCTTGTATACAGTAGGATGTTTACCAGCATCCCTGGCCTCTACCCACTGGATGCCAGTAGCACCCCCCTAGTTGTAATCAAAATATCTCTAGACATGGCCAAATGTCCCTGGAGGGCATAATCACCCCCAAATGAGAACCACTAAGTTAAACTGAAGAAGCCAGCATTTTCATTCAATGGACAATGGCCACATGCCAAATTCTATTCAAGATGAATTAGGGACAACTGAAGGTCTTTGCCCTCAAGAGCTCACTTTGAGCCCTGGTCTTCGAGCCCAACTGGTGTTCAATACTCTGCTTGGCCTGTCCCCAACTCAGCTAACTCCTCCAAGTGGTACCTCCCTCCACTCACCCATTTAGGCTGGCTTAACAGCCTGACTCATGTGACTCAACCTTCTCCTTTATTTCCTGTATCTAGTTACTACCCAAGTTGTGCTGGGTTTTCCTAAGACTAAAATGTCTCTTTCATCCATCCCCACTCTCCATTTCCATCTTCTAATATAGACACAAGCCCATCTCCCCTCTATTTTCCTACCAACAGATCAGAAGGAACCAATCTCTCTTGGTCCCTCAAACGAATGAAGGATATACATCAAGTTCATAACTGAACTACCTCTAAGGGTAGGGGGCTGGCAGACCTCAAACAGCGGTGGGCAAAGACCACACCCTCTTTTTCTGGAGTGGGAACAGAAACTGGAATCTCCCATCTGATCATGGACACTTTCACAGTCAGATGTTAACTCTCAGTAAATAGCAAACCCTGACAAGCATTAAGAAAAGAACATAGCAGAGATTGTTTTGCCAGCCATTAAAAAGTGGTTTGCGTGCTATTTCTGGCACTTGTGCCATGAATGGCTTTTGCCGGTTCTTAGGGAATGTACAATTGACATTCAACAAAGAGGAGGGAGGTGATTCCCAGAGAAAGTTTGATCCAACTAGCCTTTCTGCCTCTCCCAATATATAAACCCCGATGAAGGTGGGTAAAGCAAACATTCCACTATGAAAAGTCTAGATGGTCAAACAATATCTGGTGAAATAACTGCAAAGGCACATAAAGATACATTCACAACATATATGAATATACAGCAACAAGAGGCTTATTTATACTGCATTTGATTTAAGATGAGAGGAAACCCAAGACCTGTTCTAAAGTTTATCTCTCCCTTAAGCAGGGAACAGAATTTTATTGCATTAATGATCATTAGGAAATACTTTATGTTTTTTAACTTTAAGATCCCAAAATCAAGATAACTTTAAATCCAATATCTGAAATTCACAACCTAGCCAAAAGTTTTAATTTATACTTCACAGTTTTTAAAAAGCAATATTCAAGAAAATTAGGATGGCTGACATCCTGAATATATCTGCTTCCATTACTATTTGAGTTTTCCTATAAAGTGGCAAATATATTTAGTGTGAGGATCCTACTGCAATTCCAACTTTGTCAGGTTGTTCATTTTAAGTAAATAAATAAGTGACAATAATTTCTACAAGGATGTCTCAATGTCTCAGAGTTTCCAGAAAGAATAAAGACACATCATGCATGTGCTCTTGGGGGGCAGCAGTTTAAGACAGCACCTTTATGAAAGGATCAATGCCTTAATTAAGCAATTATAATTAACAGGTAATATTAAATAATTCCAATTCACACATTCCCTATTACCTGAAGCAGAAAGAAAAAGCAGGGATTGAACTTGAATTACATGCCCAGTTACAGCCATCTTAATGTGATGCTTTTGACCTACACTATTACTTTCTATTACTTTCTGTCTATAGCCTATGATATGATATCCTTAAAACATTTCACTCAAATTTCTCCTAAATGTATCCAATAAGCTTAGCCTAAATCAATCTAATTCAACACAATTTGAGTAATTTCCTTGTCATTCTAAGATGTACGCCTTTGTCAACAGTAACTCAAAAGCCTGAAGATGGAAGACATAATTAGCAAATGCATATAAATACCAGCCATAAAAATTCAAAAGGAAATGCAATGTCAATTTAGCCTCCCATTTCTTTTCAGAGAAATCCTTTCCTGTACAACAGGATGGCATTAATCTAGAGCTCCCCCAATCAGTTTTTACTTTACTACCTTTTACCAACACTTGTCCATATGAAAATCATAAAGATAATCTTGTCACAAGTGACTCCTGAAATCACTATAAAAAGAATGTCTTTTAACAAAGTAAATATGGGAGGACCTTTTGAACTGACCCTTAAGAGTTAAGATGCTACAAGTAACAACACTGTAATGTAAAATTCACACCAGCTAACTTTACCATCAAGCTATGGTATTCTTTCCAGCTTTAGAACAAAATACAACCTTGTTAAACATATTATGGTTAACCAAGATCTCAAAAGAAAATCAACCTTGAGCCTCAAGGGGTATATTCCTAGGAGACTATTTTGATTGATACTGCTGCAGTTAACAGTTCAATTCCGCTGACATTAAATGAATGATAAAAACATTAAAACAAATCAAGTATTTAGAATTCAACTGTCAGAAAGCTGCTGCTTACAAATAATCTGTGCAGCATCCTTTCTCTGGGTTAAATTACTACATTTTATAAGACGCTGTTATATAAATAAACCTCAGTTTCGACTCTTTTCTAGAAATATTAAGAATATTACTTTATTGACAAAAGCGCAAACAAAATTATGTTTGCCACACCTAAAGGTATAAAATATTTTTACAACCTGGCTTCCTATTTCTAGTTAAAGGAAGGCGATTAAGGTGGTTTCCCGTCTGTTTTACGGGCAGTTCCTCCAACTATCCTTATCCTAACATACAATCTTTTCTTGAGGCATTCTTAGATGATTAACAATTTGACCAAAAACTATTTTTAAAGTAACGAGTAAATAAACATACTATCATTTTCAAATGCTATCCAAAGAGATCAAAGGAATTTATTCTAGACCTATACCAGCCCTGCCTATAGCTATAAACATGTCCTGAAATCTTGAAGATTATTACATTTCTATCCACTAGTCAAAGAAATATTTAAGGCTCTATTAGTTTCCTGTACATTAGGTTTATATTTTTCTATGAAAAAGACCAAATATATTCAAAAGAAAAAAATCCATTAGTGGGAAAAAGAAACTATTTGCAAAATTCTCCAGCTAGAAATATCTTTTCTAATAAGCCATTCTTTTAAACACAATTTTTTTTTTAAATCAGGAAAAGAGCCATTTACCTGTACATCTCAGACTCCTAGGTGGTATCTGTTTAAATTCAAAATAAACATGCAAAGAGGAGTTTCAAACATGCAAAAGGAGTTCTACAAATAGATGTCTAGGACCAATCCCTGAAACTCCAGGAAATTAACACTTCAAGTACCTCCAGTGACTGGCAGGAAATATTCAGGAAGCATCCTGGAAGCTAAGGCTCAAAACCGGCTAAGCTTTGCTGATACAATTTAAATGAGACATGGGATAAAGGTCCAGAAGAATTGAAACTGAAGTGCCAAAGAAAATTTACCACCATTGTCGAAAGGAACCACAAGGATGAAGTCATTCCCCCAACAACCATTGTAGACAATGCACACTACCTAAGAACCTCCATGCTAGTGGCCTCTGGGAGCCACCATCAATTCTTCCCTATACATTCCTACAGATGTAATTTATCTACATACCAACTAGAGGAGTCAATCACTCATGCATGCTAACCATGTGTCAACCATCATTCTGGGCACTTCACATACCAGGCTTCATTTATTCCTCACATCAAACCTCCAAGACGGCACTATCCCATTTACAGATGGGAAAACTCAGAAGCATAGTAACTCATCAGATTTTTTTTTAGAAGAGGAAAATGTTACCAATCAGGATTCAAATCCAAACCTGTCTCCTTCCACACTGGCCCCTGGTTTCTTGCTGGAGCCCCAACTTTCTCTACAGAATTAAAGCTATAACACTGTAGAAAATCCTGTACTTAACTCACCCATCCCCTAACTAATAATGGCAACTTCATAGAGCCACTACTATTCTTCCTCTCAACATTCAACTCTTATGACAACATTAATGCCAGATGGCATACTAGCGGACAAACACTGGGTTAGGCTATTTATAACAATTATTTATTGAGCACTTACGATATGTCAGATATTGTTCTAAATGCTGATAACAACCTCATATGGTAGGTTTTATCAATACCCTCATTTTATAGATGAAGAAACTGAAGTATAAAAAGCTTTAATAATTTGCACAAGGCCAAATTATGCTAAGTGGCGATTTGGCATTCAAGTCAGTTTGCCAAGCTCCACAGTGCATGCTCTTAAATACCTTCTTCTCTCCCTAGAGGAGGTTTCTGATTTTACCGTCTTAACTATGTAAGCTAAGTATCATCAATCCTAATTTATAGATGAGGAAACAGAGGCTAAAAAAGGTGAAATACAGTTGACCACTGAACCCAGGTTTGAACCGCATGTGTCCACTTACATGTAGATTTTATACAGTAATGTGAATGTATTTTCTCTTCCTTATAATTCTCTTAACATTCTTGTTTCTCTAGCTTACTTTCTTGTAAGAATACAGTATATACTGTGTTAATCAACCTTATTATCAGTATGACTTCCAGCCAACAATAAGCTGTTAGTAGTTAAGTTCTGGGGGAGTCAAAAGTTACAGTACATTTTTAATTGGGGGGGGATGGCGCCCTTAAACAGCACATTGTTCAAGGGTCAACTGTAATCTGCTTAAAGTCACACAACTTTTACGGGTTAAGGCATGATTTGAATCCACTTTTTTTTCACACTCCCAAGATGTTACTACACCATGTCAAGGGAAGATACTAACTATAAAAAAGGAAAGCAATGATATTCTATGTATTTCAAAATAGTCCACTGAAAACTCTAGATTTATACAAATTCTCCTTAAAGATGTTTATGAAAAAAAAATGTTATGGTAATGAGAAACTGACACAAATGGCCTCTTGATTATTATGAGGCAAAAAAAAAAAAAAAACCCTTTAAGTTTTTAAGAACTGTATAATCTTTTATTATGAGGCCACATAATACACTCAGTCAGACACAAGCATGCACCATGCTCCCATCTCACAACCACTCCCTCACGTCAATAGACAATATGAGAGTCATCTTTATTAGTCATGCTCCTTTTCCTAAGAGATGAAGAAACAAAAGCAACATCTAAGAATACACCTACTTTAGGCTACTCTCTTAAATCTGTTAACATTCTGAAAGCAGAAGTTCAAGATACAGATGTTATTTAAAATACAACTACCAAGAAACAGGTACATGAATGAATGCATTTAATATTCTTTGTCTCTTGTGAAGAAAGGATTTGCCTTTCTGAAATCTGTAAACCAAAAAACAAAGAAGAGAAAGCCTCAGAAAAGTGATTCGCCCATACCACCAGACAAAAACATCGCTGCTTTCAAATGCTGTTTCTAAAGACCCAATTAGATAGTATAACTCCTCTGCAGTTAGGTACTTTGGTATTTCAGAAAATGTCTTCCACCAGTTATCCATCCAGAGTAAAATTGAGCAATATAATCGTGACTCTCTTATTTCCCACATATCCCAGGGGTCTCAGGCAGCAAAACAGATGATGCCTATAAGAAACATCTATTCTAAACTACCGGTCCTACTTCCGACAATCAAGCTTACATTCTCAAAAAACGAAAAAACAAGTGAGGAAGCAACCAGTAAGCTCCACTGCAGCTCCTTTGTACCAGATACAGATTTTTAAAAACCAAAGGATACAAGAGGACACACTGTAATCTGTAAGTATCTTTTATAGCATCTTGCAGACCAGGGGGAGGGAAAAAAGGATTTTCGCACACAAGACCATCCAGAGAATAAGAGTGGTTGTTTCAGAAGGAAAAAAACAATATCCAGAGCTGTTCAATGCTTTTGAAAAACAACCAGTGCGTGTAATGAAAAGGATTAAATATTTTAATGAGGCCAAAGGAATCAAGTAACATGTGAATGATAATTTAGTGGTCCAAAGTGTAGTGGACAAATCCTACCATCAACCTCCTTCCTAAATGATGCTTTGAAATAGGGAGGAACTTCAAGAAAGGAAATCACTTCATAATCCATTAAATTCAGAGTTTTGTGTGTGTGTGTGCGTGTGAGCTGAAAACCAAATCTGCGTTAATAAAAAACTGTTTTCGTTCTTACAAGCGAATCCAGTCACAGACCATTATCAAGTCTTGATATGCAAATACAGAGATGCAGTCCATCCCTTCCCTCTCCATTTCCACTTCCCTTCCAGTGATTCCTTTCAAATAGCTATTTAAACAAGCACAGATGCTATCTGAAATGAAAACTTCCCTTCCATTCCCTAAGCTAAGGACAGTAGCTTTCTCAGGAAAGCAGAATAAAGCTCAGCCAGCCCACAGCACCTCGAATCCCGAAATGCCCTGTTCGAAAATAAAAGCGAGTATCCTAAGAAAGCAATTCCTTGTGTACTTCGCAAAGGAAAAACAAAACAAAATCTGGAAAATAAAAAGGTGCAAACAGGCAACTAAAAGCAAACCACCACACCCTCAACTCCGCGGTGCAACCCGTCTGCCAGGGGCCTTTACCTTCATTTTCCATCGAAACTGCACTTGGGTTGATGGCTACAAAGTCTTTAGTAGTAGCCGTGGCCACACTGGGAATAGAGAGCAGAAGGGGACAAGGAAGAGAAGCCCCCGGAATCCCAGGCTGTCACCCCCTCTCCCGGCCACACGTCCCACGGCTGCTCCCACCACCCCTAGCAGCAGCATCTGCAAGAGAAACCAGGAGAAGCGGCGCTGACGACAGAGAGGGCGAGGAGGGGGACCCCCGCCCCGCCACCACCTCAGGAGCCCCCAGATCGCGCGCCCACCCCCTCGGCCACCCGCAACGCCCCCAGCTCACGCCGGCGGGGCGGCGCCCTAGAGACACTCCCAAGCCGGGGTATCCCCAGATGCCCCTTCCCTTAGGACCTGGAAGTTTCTGGAAATGGGAAGCAATAGGTAATACTGGTGCCCTCCCAAAGCCCCAGACTCCCTTCCTCCGGGCTGCGGGGACTCACCCGCGGGGCTCGCGGGAGCGCCCCGCGCGCCTGGGGCGAAGAGGAGTGGCTCGCCGAGCGGCGGCGCCAGGCGGGAGCCTACTCCCGGCGTGAGGAAGGAGCGAACGGGAGGGCGGTCGGGGAGGGGAAAGGAGAGGAGGTGAGGGGACCCGTCACGGTCGGCCCGGCCGGCTCGGCGCGGCCGCGCTGGTCTGCTCCCGCCTCCGCCTCCTGCGCTCGGCCCCTCCCCGCCGCCCCCCGCCCCAGCACGCCCCGCACTCCCGGGCCCGCCGTGGACCGAGCTTTGTCGCTACTACTTCCGCTGCGAGAGGAGGGCGCGCACGCGCACTGGCACGCACAGGCGCAGACGGCGGAAATGAAGCGAAGGCCGAGCGGTCCGCCCCGAAAGGGCTCTGGTTGGGTGCGGAGCGCTCCCGGAGGAGGGCGTGCGGGGCCGGTGGCCCGCCCCGGCCCTACCTGCCCTGTGGAGGTTCCTCGCTGACCCCCGGGAACGGTGCCCGCCCGTTTCTACGCACCCACTGGGCGCGAGGGTCGGAGACCCGCCCGCTCCCCAGCCCCGGCCACACATTCTCAAGAGGCAGCCGTGGGGTCGGGCCAAGCGGGCAGGCTCGAGCATGCTCCCCGTCCCGGAGGTATTTGAGCGCCCTCAACAAAGGCGACTTAGGAAGCCCCTCCCGTTGGGGTGGCCGTCACAATCTCGGCAGACTACGCGAGGACCTCCGAGGGAAGGGGCGAACGCAGAGAGACTCTGGTGTTCTCACTGGTACTTCCCCACCCTCACTGGCAGACCCCTGTACGGTCTCTTTGCTCTGACTGCGGGAGGAGGTCATCGCCGGGCGACTTCCCAAAGTTCTGTCCCGATGAGGGATCTGCTTCGGTGCCTGTATGTAATGAGAGGACAAGGATCAGCCCCAGAGCTCAAGGGAGGGCTCAGCCTTTTTTACTCATTTCAAGTGTGTGGAACTCGAAAGATTGGAACAACTAGAAATTGAGCGTCCAGAGATAGAAGCCGGAGAACAGGCGTTGCCTTCGGCCACTGGCTGTGTTTTTTTGCCAGCATCTAATCCAGATCCCCCAATAAGTGATTTTTATAGATGGTTGATGCTACTAAACCTTAGTAAACCAGGCACAGGAAACTAAACTGAAGCCCTCTCGCACCCAAATCCACTAGAGGGCAGGGCTACACCTGCTGAGTTCGACCGCATCCTCCACAAAGAACTGTCTAGAGACCGCAGAAGAAAAGTCCTCCCTTGTGTGCTAGAGGTATTTCTCTCCATCAACACGTATTCTCTTTAAAAACTTGCCCCTTATCTCAGGTCCTGTGACACTTCCCAGTATGTTCTCTGACCACATGTTCAACGTCAAAATAAGCAAATGGACCGGGTTGCCTGTCTTCCCTGTTTAATCCCAAGTAAGTGAAACTAGTCTAGGATCAAAAGTCCTGGACAGTTTTCTAGATTTACTTTTCAATTAAGAAACATTGAAATTTTATTCAACGAAATCACTTTTAAATTCCAAAACAAACCATAAAAATTAGGATGAACTAGTTTCTAGTCTCAGAGTTACTATCTATGACACACCTTTGGCTTACATGGTTAGTGAATTTTGTCTACCCGGTGGTGTTATGTCTCATTTGTACAACGATGAATGTGCTATCTCTTGCTCAATGTTGTAAACAATCTGTAATGATTATTAGTTACTATACTTATTGGACCTTGACAGCACAGCATACTACCAAAAACATTAGCATCTAAAGTAGAAACTGTAAAAGTAGACATTATTTGATATGAACATATGATCTTACAAAGAGGGTAATTTCACAGTACAGAATTTGATATTGGGTTTCTTTAGTTAGCGCAGACATTTTATCTGAGGTAACTTCAGAATTATCTGTTGTGTACTCCAATACCCCAGCATTAACACTAAATTCATAATTAACTCCCCAGAGGATGTATCACCCCATGCCTTACACCCAAAGTAGCTGACACGGAAATTTTACTTTTTGGTTGCCTAAATTGGAAGGCCATTGTTCCTATTGCTAAGGTAAAAAAAGAAACTGGATAAAACCGGCTTTGTCCAGAAGAAGTGTTATATATTGCATTCTTATCCCACCATTAGTCATCTCGCAAATTCCTGGGCGTGAGAGCAGCAAAAAGCCTTAAAGGATAGCTGGTTCAACCACTCAGCAGATCTTTCAACCTCATCAACACATCTTCACAGTGATGTTCTGTTCTGTGTCTGAACACCTCTTCCACCAAACTAGCCAACATCAGTTGCACCAACTTTGACTTCCTATGTATATGAAAGACAGCATGTATTAACACTATTCAAGCCAGAGCAGTGGGGAATGCTTTAGCCATGAGCCTCGGAAACCTCTTCCTTTTCCCAGCGTTTATTCCTATGACCAGCTAACCTGCCATGAGACTTTTGTGTAGCAATCTCTACCTCCTCATCTTGGGGGAAGGGGACTAAACTATATGTACACGGCACAATATACATACATAGAATGATATTTTAGATACAGATGTAGGCATAATAACTATCCTTCTATCCCTCAAAAGATTGTTGTGAGGATCTGATAAAGTGAAGGCAGGTTGTAAACTATAGGCATTATAAAAACATAAGATTATTATACAGAGAAACAAGCAAAAGCATTGACTCTTAGCTAGAATGAGATTAATGGCAATGAAATGTATTATGTTCAAGTTCCCTCTTATTTCTTCTTTGTGAATCAATGCTCTAAAAATCTACTCATGTTCTGAATATTTAACCTACAAAATTAATTATGTATCTGATGCAAAAAGTGTTCACATATGAGCAATAAAGGAGAATTTATCAGGCATCTCTGCTTGGGGGAAATGTTGCAAATAGGGAAGATTGAGGAAGGAACAGTCATGGTGTTCTAATTTTATTTATACTGTGCCTTATTGCACAAAGGATTTGAGCATCTTGTTTTTAGTATGAAATTTGATAGCTGGCATTTTTATAAACCCGGATAATAATGGAATATGTGGCCTTTGGGGATGTAAAAATTAACCTGGAAAAGGTTATTTCAAAATACTTCCTCAATGTTTTATTTTAAAGGCTATTTTAACCTTGTTTTAAGTACCAAAGGTTAATAGTTAAGGAATTGTATCTAGGGGCTAGAAAAGAAGTTGTCATTTTTTTTCAAGGTAGATATCTTAAAAGCATCTAAAGACATGACATTTTATTTTTATAAGCTAACCCACTCAACGGAAGAGCCGAAATATTTTTCTTCCTATGGGAAAAGGACATGCTAAGGGTCAAATTTGGGGAAGTACAGCCTTTTACTATAAGTGGTGTCAGGCAGAATAAGTGTCTAACAAACACCTGCCAGAATTGCTATCCATCTGCTTGGTTCTGTGTCTTAGCAGTGCTGGAAGAGTAAAAATTAGAAGCAAGAATAAAAATGAGCTACCTGTGTTTTGGCTTTATTAGCACAGAGATAGGCAAGTACTTTACAAATATTTTATTAGCCCACAAAATTTCATAGCTTCCACCCTTGCTAGCATTCTAAACATGAAATGCTTGCTGAAACTGAGCAGAAGAAACTAGAGAATTTAAAGTGTACTTTTTTAATTTTTAAAGTTTATGTGTGACTCAGTTTCCCCATTCAACACGTTCTGAGCCTATGGTGATATTTGGGATCTTTGGTATTTACTACCAGTCTTCTGGATTGGAGGGGAGGGATGGGGGGGCAGAGGTAAAGATAGAAAGGGAAGGAAAAAGAGCAAAGTGAGTTGAAGTCCCATATCCAGAGGTTGACTCTGGACTTCACTATTTCCACACAAAACAGACACACAATATACCGTATTACATACACTCCAAGATTTATCTTGAGGTAAAAATGTACCCATTTAAAAGATATTCTGTCTATGGGGCGCCTAGGTGGCTCAGTCGGTTGAGCATCCGACTTCGGCTCAGGTCATGATCTCCCAGTCTGTGGGTTCGAGCCCCGCGTCAGGCTCTGTGCTGACAGCTTGCTCAGAGCCTGGAGACTGCTTCTGATTCTGTCTCCCTCTCTCTCTGCCCCTCCCCCGCTCATGCTCCATGTCTCTCTCTCTCTCTCTCTCTCTCTCTCTCTCTCTCTCTCTCTCTCAAAAATAAATAAACATTAAAAAAAAATTTTTTTTTAAGATATTCTGTCTAGTTTCCAAACCAGCCTAATTCATCTCTGTGCCAAAAACTGTTTTGTCTGTAGTAAAGACCATAATAAAGACCTATTGAATAAATAGGTAATCTGGAAAATGGTCATCATAAATACATATTTGTTGCTGAATGAGTAAACATAATTCCACCTTTAAAAAAAAAAATCCAATCTTTGACTTTGCTACTTGCTACCTATGATGAAACTAAAGCATGAGCTTCTACTTTCCTGTAAAGCAAAGAAGAATTCAGGCATTTTCCGACGTTTAAAAGTAAACTTAAATCTTCAAACCACAAAGAGGTTAGCTAGGACAACTTGGTCTGAACAAGAAGTCCTAATCATTGTAAGAAGTATTAAAACCTGAGCAGTGCTCAGAGAAGATGGAATTTCACACCCAGATTTTGAACCCAGGTAACCATGGGTTTAATTGAAATTAAAAGATAACAATGTTGAGATGGCTGCTTCCATGCACAAAGGAAATGTCAGCTGAGCTTGTGCTTTGGATTTTGATAGCATGTGTATCAATGCCTGTCAGAGTCAAAGCGTTATAATTTCCTGCACAGTCTTCAGTTATTACCTTAGGATCAAAACACAGAATTTTAATTCTTAGACAAGACAGCTTAGAGACTAGGTTTAAGCAACAGGCCTTAGAATAGCCAACTACATTAAATTGGCACTGGCCAGCATCTTCTAAGTTTGAAAGTTTTGCAGGTGGGTTGGTTGTCATAAATTAATTGAAACTATCAAACAGATTGTATATTTTATCTACTGGCCCCCTGCTGTGTCTGCAGTAATAGCCTAGGCCTCCTCCCTCCATTTATATGCTTCCTCAATTTCTCATCAAAAACATTTTTCATCTCTCTGTACTGTGTTGCACACTGAGGTCTGAGAGAGCCTTGGGAAAGGTTGCATTTCCTCAGACTGCCAAAATGGTACATTTTGCACTTAGAAATTTTCTAGCCCACCATTTTCCAAAAGTCAAATATTTTTTGCAAAGCTTGCATCTTTGCCTGAACTTGTCCCAAGTCCTTCCAGGCCCCCTGCAGAAATCATCTCTCTCCACTGTGCTTCCTGATGTGAGAACAAATGAGAAAAAAGGCACAAAAAATGCCATTATGGTAATAAATTAGAGAGGGTGATCAGCGCAGAAATTGCCTAAGGTTTTATGAGGATTCTGAAGTTTAGCCCCGGACAGTCAGGCAAACAGACCATATTCATATTGAGCATACTACACAAAATAAGGAAGCCACACCAAAAGGTTTATTATGAAACAGCTAACAGAGAAAGGAGAATTGCCACTTGATAAGATGGTTTGCAAGACTGATGATAGAGAAGGAGAATTACAAATTGGCAGGAAGGAGTTTTTGCAACACAAGCAAACTGTTAAATCTTCAAGTTAGAAAATTCATTACTACAAATAATAATCAGATGGAAAATTAGATTAGCAGGGCTGCCTGGATAGCTCATTGGTTAGGCATTCTGATCTTGCTTTCATCTCACGTAATGACCTCCCAGTTTGTGGGTTTGAGCCCTGCAGCAGGCTGCAAAGCCTGCTTGGGATTCTCTCCCCCACTCACTTGCTCGCTCTCTCAAAAATAAATGAAACTTTAAAAAATATATATTGAAAATTAGATTAGCAGCACATTATATACCTTCAGGCAACTTTGCTTTCTTGGTTATAAAAGGCAATGTTCACGTAACCTATTTCACAAGATATTAGAAATAACCTAATATTGCCAAATATTCTCTATTTGGGGAATTAAGAAAATGGGGATTCTGGAAAGAAAGGGGAATAAAGCTTTCTACAGGACAGGAACAAATAAGCTGAAGTACAAACGTGGGGCTTGAACTGGCTCAACCAGTCCCTGGTTCAAACAGTTGAATGCAAAACGATTTTCTAAGAAACTGCTACCTCAACCATAGGACTATTGATATTCTAAGTGAGCACTGTCCCTCTGTGGAATATTGAACAGGAAGCTGACAAACTAGAAATGGCACCAGGCCTTATGAGGAGAGCAAAAGGAACTGTCTGTTATATTCCAAATGATAAAGGACATCTTGTAATGAATGTTACCAGTGATCCTCCATCATCCATTCCCCTCCAGGATCTTTAGTCTAAATTAGTGTTTCTCAATGTGTGGCCCCCACTACCAGGAGCAGCAGCATCACTTGGGAACTCATTAGCAATGCAGATTCTCCGTTCCCACTCAGACCTACTGAGTCAGAAATTCTGGGTGGTTGGATTTAGCAATCTGTGATTTAACAAGCCCTCCCCATAATTCTGAATGCTTGGAAGTGCTGCAGCCACCTTATTACCCATCTTTCCCCTCTTCTTCAGAAAAGCCACCACCACAGATGACAAAGCAGTGATCTGAGGAAGCCAAGTCTTTTAATACATAATTATGCTAACAAATCAACCAATCCTGCAGCCTGTCCTACCACAGGACTTCCTTTAATATGAGATAGTAAATTATATTTTCTGTTACTTGCAGCTAGAAGCATCCTAACTGACAGAGTTCTAAATGAGAAAAAAACAGTTTACTTTAGATAAACAGGTTAATGTATTGGTTGATGCTTTGGCTGCTCCTACACAAGTTAAAAGAATTCAAAGTACTGTGTCATATGAAATGATAAAATATTAAATAAAGTACCTTAATATCAAAGGCAATGTTAATCAGTGGGAAGTTACAGAACAAGATGTAAGTCAGAAAAAACTGAACAAGGGAGTGTTACCGGTTTGTTTTTTAATTTTTTAATGTTTATTATTTATTTTTGAGAGAGACAGAGCACGAGCAGGGGAGGAGCAGAGAGAGAGGGAGACACAGAATCAGAAGCAGGATCCAGGCTCTGAGCTGTCAGCACAGAGCCCGATGCAGGACTCAAACCCACGAACTGCCAGATCTTTACCTGAGCCAAATTCAGACGCTCAACGGAATGAGCCACCCAAGCACCCCTCTGGTTTTTTAAATTAAAGGTTTTCCATATTAGCATATTAGTAAAAAATTGGCTATTAATTTCAAAAACTCCTTTAACAAATTTTACTTATTACTAATCAGGAGTATTTTTAAATTGTGTAACTGCACATAACTCTTGAAAACTAGTTAGATTTTAGAACTTTTAGGGGTGCCTGGGTGGTTCAGTCAGTTAAACCCCGGACTCCTGATTTCGGCTCAGGTTATGATCTCAAGGTTTGTGAGCTCGAGCCCTGCATTGGGCTCTGCACTGACAGTGTGGAGCCTGCTTGGGATTCTCTCTCTCTCTCTCTCTCTCTCTCTCTCTCTCTCTCCCTCCCTCCCTCCCTCCCTCCCTCTCTCTCTCTGCTCCTCCCCCACTTGTGCTCTCTTTCTCTCAAAGTAAATAAATTCAAAAACAAAAAAAAATGTTTTATTATACAGTTATGTGCCCTAACATCAGGCTTTTTCTTGTTTAATTTTTTTTTCTTGTTTAATTATTCAGCTAATGACTACTTAGTGATAGATTCTACTGTGAAATTGCTAAAATAAAATTAAGTTTACACCTTCCTGAAGTATGCCGGTCATTTTTTTCCAAACAAACTTGACAAAAATATTTATTATTTTGAAGTTTGCACATCATCTTGTTTTTATTTTCTGACTTAGAGCAGTTAAAAAGCTATAATGTTAAGAAAAATATCTTAAGGGGCGCCTGGGTGGCTCAGTCGGTTGAGCGTCCATCTTCGGCTCAGGTCACAATCTCACAGCTGGTGAGTTTGAGCCCTACGTCGGGCTCTGTGCTGACAGCTCGGAGCCTGGAGCCTGCTTCTGCTTCTGTGTCTCCCTGTCTCTCTGCCCCTAACCCACTCGCATTCTGCCTCTGTCTCTCTCAAAAATAAATAAACATTAAAAAAAATTTTTTTTAAAGAAAAAAAATCTTAATATATTCTTCCCTGGTTTAAATGATTAAATTGTTCATTTTAACCCTCAAAAAGCACTTGGAAAGGTAAAGATTGCATATTTGATTAAAGAATTTGTATTACTTTTAGGGAAATGAGAATCAATTTTCAGTGAACAGCCAACAAAACTACACATTTGTTTAGGGCTTTTCAGTTGGCCTAACAGTTCCATGTACATAATTAAATTTAATCCTCACAACCATGTGAGGTAAGCAGACTAGATCTTGTTAATTGCTTTTCATAGCTGACAAGGCTGGGACTCACACAGGTGAAGGAAGCTCTTTGCACAAGAATTTCTCACTCCTCAATGTCAAAGTCAGGAGTCAAATATCCATCTTGGCTTCAATTTCCTTAATGCTTCTTCAGTGACCCATGAGAGAATATTTAAGAAGCTGCCCTGTTTATTGAATTACCTTTTACAATTTATCATTTGTTTTGTTAAATTCTTGCATGTTTCAGCTCAATGGGGCACCCTGCAACTCTGATGGCCATTAATTCCCGAACCTAAGATATCTGCCCCATAGCTTGTTTGATGACATTCAAGAATGCATTAATTAATAAGGGCTTTATTTTACAACATCATTGGTCATTGTCTACATCCATTCACTTATTTAACCTTCGGACACTGGGGAAATCATGCCAAGCAGAAGCTATTCTAGAATCCCTTGGGTTTATCTTCTCAGAGTTGAAATTACTGCTAAAATGAAAGTATAATCCTAAGCGTAAATAATTACAGACAGGCATTTTAGAGAGATTATTCAATAGGTAACTGAGACATGTTCATTAACATGCCTTATTAAAAAATCAGCAGAATACATATAAAGCACACGTTCTGAGGATCTAAAAGCCACTGAAAGGTATAGGAATACTTATCTTTCTGAGTGGTAAATTTTTCTTTCTTCCGAGCTTATAATTATATTTACATATTAACCAGACTATGGGCAAGGAAAAATTAAGAGATTTTGTTTTTAATATTAAAACTTCATAATGGCTTTAGATAGTATGGAGGATATACAACTATTATATTCCATAATTTAAATTAACAATTAAAAATCTCAGTTGCAACGTCATTTTAGTGACTAAACAGCTACAAAAGAAGGAATTAAAAAGATAAAGAGATTTTAGATTATTCTTATGATGAGGGACAGAAGCAGAAAAATGTTCACCTTTAGCCCAGAAGGCTGATCTACAGCCTGCATAGTTCTGATAAGGATCAAATACATACTGGTTGCTACATTCTTAAAGGGTCTTATGACTGCCTGTACATCTCACCAATAGTTAATTAATATCCAGCTGAATGATAAACGCCAGAGACATTCTATGAAAGTAGCTGCATGAGTAGAAATTCAAAGAAAACATTTATGATCTAATACTGCCTGTACATCTCCTCATACTTGAGCATTAGGCATGTAACCACCAACTTCATACAGCAAAGGTGCAGCTCTGTCTGCCATGCATGGCTCTTATCTCTGTGCTACTTAAATAAACTTAATAAGTTGCACCATGTCTCAAGAATTCTTTCTTGACTGTCTGGCTCAGGGATCCCACAACACTTATAGCAAGACACTGTTTAATGACTTCTTGCATTACAGAAAATTATATGATGCTACTAGGCATGGGCAGCCTAAGTTAAGAATCTGTGAAGCTTTGGGGTGCCTGAGTGGCATTTAACCATCCGCCTCTCGATCTCTGCTCGGGTCATAATCTCACAGTTTGTGAGTTAGAGCCCCACACTGGGTTCTGCACTGATGGCATGGAACCTGCTTGGGATTCTGTCTCTCCTTCTCTCTGCCCCTCCCCTGCTTGTGCATGCTCTCTCTCTCCCTCCACCTCTACCTCTCTCTCTCTCTCTCTCAAAATAAATAAACTTAAAAATTTTTTTTAAGAATCTATGAAACTTTAAATCATCATCACTATCCCCCAGACTTTGGAAATGACTCTCCATCTTCCAAATGGTATACATGCTCAAGAAGGTACAACCCCTGTCAGCTCTGGTTTTGAAAATATGCATCACCAAATGATCTTCATCAGTGGTTCTCAAACTGTGGTCCCTACCACATGGGAACTTTGTACAAGTGTAAATTCTGTGGCCCCACCTCAGACTACTGAATTAGCAACTCTGGGAGTAGCACACGCATACTATAATTTAACTGTTCCTTCATATGATACCAGTGTTAAAATTTGAGCACCGGTTTACAGGAAACTTAAAACTTTCATCTGAAAATATTTTGATCATGCCAATAGTCCTCAATTCTAAAAAAAAAATAGCATGAGAGAATATATCTGTTTATCAGTATTTTAAACCTCCTCCAGCATTTCTAAAAGAATGACTTAAATTCTTAAAAGAATTTTAACTCTTAAAATTATAGGGCTTTGAACTTCTTTGAGTAGATACCTGTTGGCCTAAAATGAGTTATTTTAAATGACCAGGAGAAAGGGCATTAAGACCATAAAGAGATCATATTTTTCCCCTCTTAAATAACCCTGAGCATCATATCATCATAGCCACAGTTTGGCATGGAGGAAAACAAAAATTAGAGGGACACCGCATGGGCAATGGAACATTAGTTGTGCTCCAGCCATAAGCCAGTCCTTGTTTTCTAACTTCAAGTCAGAACCTTTGGAACAATGCTTCTTTGACCAGGTGTATCAAGTTTTAGCAGCCCAGTTAGATGAATGAAGTGGGGGAAATCTTCATAAGTGGAAAATGCCATTCTATTGAAGCAGTTTATTCCTTAGAGAAATAGTTTGATCCTTTAAAAATAAAAAAAGCTATATAACATTTCAGAGGCTATACACTTTTTTTTTCTGAAGTACATTATACAGAAATTATGTGTTGGGGACAGAGCAAAACAATTGTTTTAAAGACTAATGAAATAGGGTTTTACCTGATTCAATCAATGTAAGCAATTTGATTACAAACTATGCACTCATATATAAGACCAAAATACTACTGTGATAAGCTTTATTTATTTTGATATGTACTTATAGGTCATAGTCAAGTTTAGTGGCAAATATTATAATAGAGTTAATGGTATAGGACACAATTATAAGGACTGCCAACATTTAAGGACAGTTATTTGTATAATGAAGGAAGAAGAGGAAGATGAGTCAGGAGTTTCTAGCAAGAGGAAGATGTACATGAGAAAACTGGGCATTTGAATACATCACCAAGGAGCAAAATTAAGCAAAGAAATCCAACATAAAGGTGATTTTATCCAGAGACAAGTTACAGTAACTATATTATAATTGCAAATAACAGATGAGTTTGCAATAGCTTGATTACATCTTAATGAATTCTTAAAGACTTTCTTTCATGCTATAATCTTTCTGCTCCGTAGTCTTTAACAACAATAAGATGCTTTTTCTCTGTGTGTGTTAACTAGCCTGCTTGGAAGGATAGTAAACGGTGTGTTTAATACCAATTACACCAATATGGGAGTTTTGAGATCTGTTGTATTTGCAAATTACTCCATAACAAATAACAAATATAAATGGGGTTGTGTGGGTGGGTGAACCTTTGAGTTTTAGCAGTATCAGAACATCCCCATCTTCATAGTGCTACTTACTACAGAGCAAAACACACTGAAAGAACATCCTCTCATTCCATGGAGTTGGGAGCTGCTCAGAGTAAGACCACACACAACATTACTTTTAAAGCCACCCTGTGGCATTGACTCTTGTGCATCATGTGTGGTATAAATGTCATTTTTTGTGTCATACTTTCCTCCAGAGCTAATTTTCTTGGAAACCAAGGAAACTTAAGTTTCGGAGCCCTTCACTTACAGAGGCCCCTTTAAAGGCCCTTAAAGAGATTCTAGCAAAGTTTTGATGGTCTTACGGCTTGGTAACATTTGCAAAGGATGTTTTTACTGCGGTTGATTTTAGAGTTACTCTTTTGGCTGACTTTTCCTCTGTCACAATTCTCCTATCAGGTAGCATTGGAGTGCCCTAGGGCAAAATTTTGGATCTGGCTTAAAGGAAGTTGAGATGGAGATACGTTTAGGTTTCATTTGGATTTGGATTTCATTTATACAAATGTGGGTTGTGCATATCTGTGTATGGTTAAGTTATTGCTGGCTGTGCTGGTAGAGAAAGGACATCCAAGAATATTTCTACTTCCTGCTATGCTAAATCACAAGGCCTGAAAACCTTATTATAAATGCATCCACTGGTGCCCAGCACCTGAAGTATATGGGTGGAGAAAGAGATCCAGAAGCTAGTTTATGGAGCTTTTTTATACTCTAATAAAAAACAAATATTAGTTAAGTGTGTTAAAGTAGTGCCTGGATTATTTGTTGTTATCTCTTTAGAGACTATTAGAAAATCATTGTCATGTAAACTGGTCATTAAAGAATCTATAGTCCAAAAATGTATGAACAAAACATCTTAGGATGCATTAATTAGTTAAAACACATATTTTTCCAGATTTTGTGATCTCAAATTTGTCACCCAAATTTGTTGTGATTTCTTATTCTATTCCAATAGTCACTATGTCTCTAATTTAATAGTTACAATTTT